>NC_138898.1:90880222-91480222 GCF_965194825.1 Balaenoptera physalus | reverse complement strand
ATAGTTACTAGCAGAACACAGCATCGTGTAGCAAAAGCCACAGAGAGACGTGTAACTGCTGATCTTATAATCCCATTCCCAGGGATTTGTCCAAACAAAATCATTCACCAGAAACAAACAGGCTACACGCATGAAGCTATCTACCCCATGTGTATCTGTATCAGGGTGTGTTGTGTGTATAAAAAAAACAAAACACGTGAAAATGACCAAAAACAGATTAGTCAACCACTAAAAATCCTAATCACAAAGACAACAAAAGTATTCCACTTACTAACTGAAAACCACAGAATGGGAAATTAGTGTTTTTGCTACGATCACAACTACGCAAAAGACGTAGGCGCACACGTGGGACGCAGAATTAAACAGCGACGCTACCACGGAGCTACCGTGCCGGAGGCGGGAGTGCGTCTTCTCTCCGCGCAGAGAGACTGCTCGTGGGGCGAGGGCAGCACCCCAGCCCGGGGCCGCGGCCCCTCACCTCGCCAGCCTCGGCCAGGCCGCCCTCCTTCTCCCGCAGCTCCTTGCTGGCGGCGTCCAGGCTCTGCTGGCACGACCTGTAGCGCTCCAGCTGCGCCTTCACCTTCTCCTCCGCCTCGGCCTCCCGCTCCTGAAGCTGCCGCACGCGCGTCAGGAGCTCCTGGTTGCGGTCCACCTCACGCTGCCAAGGAGAACGGGCCGGTGAGAGGGCGTGGGGGCCGGCTGAGCCCACCCCGCTCGGCCCTCAGGACAGGACTGAGGCCCAGAGAAGAGCCACCAACAAGGCAAAAGCCAAGCCCACAGGCGACCCGAGGCCGCAGCGGGACGCCCCCCAAGGTGAGCGCCTGGCCGCATCTCACGGCGCCCCCTGGGAGGGCGCTCGCACGCGGCACGCCACCAACCACTGCCCAGGGTGGCCGCCTGCAGGGAGGAGACGGAGCACAGCATCTCACTCAGACTCGACCTTGGGAAGAGGCTCCCGTCCCCACGAGCCAGCACGCCCCCGGAGAGTGGACGGGAGCCCGCAGGCGGGAGCACCTGACCCTGGGCCCTCACCTCCCACAGAGCTTCAGAGTCACGCTGCACGGGTACCCTCGAGGGGCCGCGTGGCTTGCGCTGGCAAGGAACGCACAGAACTCAGACTTCTCACTCTGACGATCCCTCAGGGTCCAAAGGGTCAGGTGTCGGCCGCTGAGGTTACCCTCAGCCCAAGAAGCAAAGGGATCACAAGTGGCAGCCAGAGTCCCAGGGGCAAAGGCACCAAGTCCTAGTTACGTGGAGCCTGACACTCTGCTGACCTCTGACCTCTCATCAGGAAGCCGAGCCGCAGAAGCTCCCGCCAAGGGCTGCCTGCCGGGCGCTCGCAGGGCCTGCCGTACTCAGAGGCAGTGCTGAGACCAGGACTCTCCGAGCCCAATGGCAACGAGGAGCTTAATAAAAGCACAGCCAGGGCCACGGCCTCCTGCTGATCCAGGGTTCAGGGGAGCGACGAACCGCGACTACAGCCTCCAAACCACCAGGAGGCCTTGAAGCCTGGGGACCTGCCAAGACGCAGGAGTGAGGTGCTGTGGCTGTGCAGGGACCCGGCCAGCACGTCACAGGGCAAGACGTGGCATCTCTCCTCAGGCGGCCAGTCCCAAGTGCACATGGGGCAGTGCAGGCAGGTCCCCAGACCTTGGACACCGAAGTCTCACCATCTCATCGGTATTTCCAGGTGGGAGGGCTGAGATTCCCACCCACCTGCCCTCTCCACCCACTACCAAACTGGCAGTCCCTGAGAAACCTTCGCAGATACCCAAGACTCAAAGGGACAATCTGAAAACCACTGGCTCAGACGGTTCCAGGGCCGTATTCAGCCAAGTCTATGGGCAGGGGGGAAAGGCCTCTCCAAGAGGAAGGCGCAAGTTCAGCGAGGGGGCCCCAGGATTAAGCTCAGTCAGCCCTGTACCCTTGGATTTCCCCACGAAAGACTGTCAGTGACTCACTTCAATACCTGCAAGATTCCCATGGCCTCTCCCTCTTCTTCTTCCCACCGGCTCCCCCAGGACATATTTCCTAGGACAACCCAGAACGTCGGCGAAAGCCCCACTGCACGCAGAAGCACCACACTGCGCAGCACCAGGGCCAATGCCGAGGCGGCAGCGCCCCACCTGCGGCGCACTGGGCTGCTGAGTCCACGCGGCACGCCACGGCCACGGGCACAGCCACGGGCCTGCACGTCGGGTTCAAGTACATCCAGCTAGCATCGCACCCTCGAGGCCATCAGCTACTTCTACAGGGCCTCAGAAAGAGGAGGAATATGCCACGTGACGTGACAATGGGGCCAGATATCCACCCTCAGGGAAGCACAGAGGCCAGAGACCTTCTGATCCAACGCGCTGCCTGGATCTTGGCAGCATTGCCACAACTCATCAGCACTTATTGAAAAACCCTGGCAAAGTGCTGTTAATCAAAGCAAAGGAAGCATGGAATTTATGCACTAAGTAAAAACCTAGCATCTCCTCTGGGTAACAGGGGGTTATGCTTTCCTAGCCTGCCCTGGGTAAGGCAAGGGCAACATGAAGCAGCCCCCGACACTGGGGTTCTTGGCGCTGAGGCCCTATAACCATTTGCGCAAGACCCAGCCTGGACCTGAGACTCTTATGCAAGCCAGTGACTTTCCAGGCCTGTCACCGCCAGGCCACCTGGCATTTGTGCCAGACCTCCATCCCAATTCTCAGAGAAGAGAGGGCAACCACGCGGCCAGCGGAGACGAGTGCCCACCAGCACCTCACCGGGCAGACGCGGCAGGGCAGCCATCCCTTCGTGCTGCCCTCCTCGGGGACACAGGGCACACCTGAGGCCCGACCCCCTTCCTCAGGCGGCCTAAGAAGGCAGGCCCTGGACACCTGGAGGACAGCCCCTGGGCCGCTGGCTGGGCTCTCGCTCCCCGTGGTCCGGCAGGCACACGCACCCCCCCCACCCCCTGCTCTGGGGCGGGCCCGCCGGAGCCCACCTCGTAGCTCCTGGCGCTGGCGCTGGCTGCCCGCTCCAGCTCCACGCGGGCCCTCTTGTGACTCAGCTCCATCTGCGTCTTCTCCCGCTCCACCTGGATGAGGTGGGACCTGGAGCGGATCTGCTCCGCTCGCTCCTCCAGCTGACCGGTCGCGTGCAAAGGAAAGACGGGGCCTCAGCAGCTGCGTCCGACAGGTGAGGGGCTCACCCAGCGCCCCCCCAGCGAGCACCCGCTCCCAGCAAGGCCCTCGCTCAGCCCTGGGGAGGAAGGAACACCGGGCCCCCAGGTGGGAAAGGGCTGCAGGGAGGCAGCAAGGCAAGAGAAGGTGACAGAGGACGAAAGAGGACGGTGCGTTTTCAGATGGCAGTGTGAGGGCATGTTTCCTGTGCCGTGTAACAAACTACCGCCAACGCAGCAGCTTAAACGCCCATATGCTGGCTGTCGGTTCTGTGGGTCAGAAGGCCAGGCACACACAGCCAGCTTCTCCGATCAGGGTCTCAACATCTAAAATCCATGCAGTCGGCAAGCTGTGCTCTCCCCTGTAGCTCAGGAGCCTCTCCCACGTTCCTATTTCCTTGCTGGCTGGCAGGCCCGGGCTGCTGTCAGCTCCCAGAGGCTGCCCACATTCCCTGCCACCTTTGGAGGTGGGCCCTCTCCACCTCCAAAGCCAACAAGGGAGAATCTCGCATGTGTGGAATCCCTTTCCTGCTCTGCATCTCTGACTTCTTTGTCTGATTTCTGGACCCAGATTTTAAAGACTCACCTGATTGGGTCAGGCCCACCCAGGTACTCTCCCTACCTTAAGGTCAACTGATTGGAGCTATTAATTCTATCTGCAAAACCGCGGGGCCACAACACCTAGTTAGTGTTTGATTAAGTGGGAGAAACCGCAGTCCACCAGGGGCCAGCAGTTTGGGGCCTATCTCAGAAGTCTGCGTCCCCCAGAAGGTAGGTAAATAAAGGGGAACTGAAGCTCTGAAGGGCCTCAGAAGACACAGCCAACAGTACCACCGAATCACCGACTGCAAGGGCCTTGTCTTCAGGGGGCTAGAGCCCAACCCCTCCAAGAATGGCCTGCAGTCCACCAACGCAGCATCTCCTGGGCACTTAAGAGAAATGCAGAGTCTCGGGTCACACCACACAGATACCAAATTGGAACCTTCCTTTTAAACATATCTTCAGGTGATTCACATGCACATGAAAGTTCAAGATGCTCTGGGCTACAGAAAGTGGTTCTCATTTCAATCAGGGACATGTGGCACTGTCTGCAGACACAACTGAGCGTCACAAGAAGGGGCGACACTCTGTGTTTGCTCCTGGCACGTAGCGGGTAGAGGCCAGGGATGTCGCTAAACATCCCACGATGCACAGGAATATCCTGCAAAACAAAAAATTATCCAGCCCAAAATGTCAACAGTGCCAAGTGTGAGAAATCCCAGGCCAGAGAAAAGACATTTTCTCCACCCTTCCCCCACTGCTCTGGAGGCCAAAGTCCACACTTTCTTTACCCCTCTGATACTTTCTCTCATTTCAGTTCCCACCTGTTGACATTTGGGAGCTCCTAACTCTACCCTCCATCAAACTCAGCCTTCCTAGTCTCACTCTGAGTCGGCAGCTAGGGCCCAGCTTCTTCAGAGGATGGCAGGACCCCAGCTCCGAGGGTGTGGGTACCACACGGGAGTCCCAGAGACACACATCCATTGGCGGCATCTTCCTGGAAGGTTGACCATACCTGAAGGAAAGTCACTGAACATATTTTTATATTTAAGCCAATGCTGACACGTAGCACAGCGGACTATAAACGCCTGCACACAGAAACAGGAACCTTAAAATAAACCAGGGGACGGGACTAGCAGGCAAGACACTGCTCTCTGCCTCCAGACTCCCCAGACCCGCAGCTGCTCTGTTCCCTCACCTGCCAGGCATGGTAGCAAAGAGACAGAACACTGACTGAAGTCCTGAGACAGGACAGGTCCAAGGTCAGGGCTCCTAGGCAGGTCCTGTGCCACGTGGCTCTCTAACCAGCTCACTCTGGCTACAGCTTTCATTTACTGATATCCCAACTGGGGAAGCCTTTCAGGTCATAGATGAGTGAGAACTAGGGACCCTGGAAATTCTAGACTCTATAGTTCCGACAGGCCAAAAGTTCCCAGACATCTGCATCAATAAAATTATAACTTTCTTAGACCAAAGTTGCCAACTTCATATTCTGCCAGTGAGCAAGGATTAAAAAAAAAACAAAAAACAAAAAAACCCCCTATAATCTATCACCACCACCATTTCAAAAAAAGGTGTTTTAACAACAAAAAAAAATACAAATGACCTAATTTCAGGATAAAGAACAGTGCTTGCCAAAAAAAAAAAGGGCAGTGAGCAACTTAGCCCACTAACAAACACATAGTAAGTAATTCAACTATTCAGCAAACGAATGCATACAAACACACCAGCCTCTGTTTTAGCAAATGTGGCATGGACTCATCAGGGCTCCCAGAGCAACAGGAAACCACTGGCTCATCTGACACAGGACACTATAGCAGAAAGGCTGCAGCAACACAGGCAAGGCTGACAAGAGAGAAGGAATGCAAGCAGAGAAGCCAGAGATCACCTGATGCAGCCCTGACAGTGGCAGGGGCCTGGACATGGCTCGGACACCACATTCCCTCCCTATGTGGACCCAGTGATCCCTGCCCCAACTAGCACTGACCCCAAGACTCTTCAGAACCTGAAGTCCTTCAGGAGACCTGAGCCTTTACAACTGTGTCCACAATGAGCATTGCCGAAAACTTGGAATAAAGTGAAATAAGACTATGAGCAAAGTGAAACTGTAAAAATCACCCCATGGCAGACTGAAGCGAAGATGTGCAAATGGCCCCCATAGTCTGAGACTGTCATATGCCCAATCCTTCACTCACTGCCCTGCCTTACCTGCCAGGCTGACCAAGAACCTGTGCTTACAACACAGCCCTGCCGTGTGCTACACCATCAAGGGAGCCAGCAGCTGGCTGCACAATTCCAGTGGTCATGTGCCCAGGCAGTTTCGGATTATTTCCCTCGATTAAATGAATCAACTGGCTTTCCAATCCTACCTCTAGCGTCTGCAAGCTCGTTAGTGTCAGCACAATGCCGAACACCAGATCCACTCTGGGGGAGCTGTTATCTCAGGCTTTTGAGCCAGGACAGCTCAGGGCCAGACCATGACCTCTGGCTGTCCTCCCAAACTACGACTACCCATGCTGGAGATGTGGGAGATGGCCAGCTGGCCTCTAGGCTGAGACAGCGCTCACCTGCCTCAACTATATGGGAGGTGAATCAGCCCCACCTAAGGGAAAGTCTGTGTACGTAGAGGCCCTTATCCGGACACAAACCGCTCACCTGCACCATGTGGCACTTGAACCAGCCCCACCTAAGGGCAGGTGCCTTTACCTGGAGGCCCCTATCCCAGCGCGTACCACTCACCTGCATGCTCTGTTGGTACTGCATCTGCAGAGAACCTGGGGCAGAGGTGGAAACATCCAGTCCAGATCCTCCCTCCACTCGCTGAGAAATGAAATTGTTCAAAGACCTCAGGGTGGATAGGACGGTGGTGTTTTCCCCCAGGTCTTCCATGGCCACTTCCCTTCTGGAGGAAAACAAGGGAAGGGTCACAGGGAGCCTTCTGATGCGCCATCAGCTCTGCCAGCTGCCCGGTCAGGGGGTACCTTTGGGCAGTCCCACTCCCCTGATGCTCTCTCAGAGCCCTTATAATATTCCAGTGTCCGTAAGCACATTCTTTGGAGTTAACTGGGAGCCCACACTGCCAATTTCTCAGAGAAGAAAAGGAGGCATAAAAAGACAACATGCCACCAAGCTGCTGACCATCAGAGTGCTGACCTGCGCACCAGCAGGACAGACAGACGGCTCCCAAGATGAGGTGTTGGGCAGTCAGGTGGCACATCTCCCACATAAGCACTCACTAAAAGCCGAGCTTCCAGGAATCAGAAACAAAGCACACAACAGTGGCCGTAAGGATGACAACCATAGCAGTGCTTATTATAGCTTAACAAAGACATTAATGAGTGTCACTACTATTTTCAGCCAGGTACCCCAAAGAAAGGTACCTGACATTCACTGAGCACCAGCACTTCCTGAGCCTGTCTCCTCATCTGTAAACTGAGGAGCCCACTTTTCAAAGCTGTGAGGATTATAAGGCCCAAAAGAAGTCTCCAAATGGCAGATGGTACAGCTATTGCCCTTGAGTTTGACTATCACTCTGCTTGTAATTTAACACATGACACGGCAATCATCACAATGGGCAGATGAATGAGATCTCCTTACACGTTCTTTCAGAGATGACAGAAAATGAGGCTCCAAAAGTTACGGAACTTAGACTGCAACCTGGGTCTGTCTGGCTCTAAAGGTCAAGGGCGCTCCACAGGCCAACGTGTGAAGGGCCGAGGACAAAAGCAGCAGAGAACACGCACCCCCAACCCTGCGCTGATGACAGCCTCACACCAGGCCGTCTACCAGGCAGAAGGTGTGGAGGTGTCCCAGGCACAGTTAACAGCCAAAAGGTGTGAATTCCTGCAGGTGCATACTGTGTTCCCCCGAGGAAAGCAGCCAGCTCTCGCTGATTTCCCCTAAGTATTAGACTGAAGACACCTGCCCCCAACCCACCCGCCCCCAAACAAGGTGAAGAATCTTGGTTTGATTCTGAATTTCACACTTAACAAGAAACCTGGCCTTGGGCACGAAGAGCCCTTGTCTTCTGTAGGCCATCGTTTCCACCCCTGCACGACACAGCTGTTCTCTCTACCTCTCCTGCATATTACAAGTGGAAAATGGGCTCGAAGAGGGACCGGGGAGGGGCACCCACAGTGCTGGGAGCCTCCCTGAGAGACTCAGGCCCGCGTGCAGCCAGGCAGCAGCGCTCTGCTCTGGGAGGCAAATCCTCCCGTTTGACCAGGGCCATCCTTTCCATCCCGTGATGGGAAATTTAGCCAATACACCCCCTTCGCAAGAGCTGATGCACTTAATACACCAGAATGAGAAGCACACGTGCGTTTTCACCTGCCTGGAACGAAACCACCCCATAAGGCAAGCGATAAGGTGAAAGCTCAAACTCCATCCTCTCTATCAAAGACACTCAAATCTTCCAGAAGTCTAGTCACTGAACGTGAACTGCTCTCAACGGAACCCCTGAGCTGGGAGTCCAGAGCACACCGCCTCTCGACTGCCCTCCTTGGCAAAAGGACACCTGAGGGCACCTACAGAAATTACCAGGATGCTCCCCGCCCGGCAACACCACTTCACACCGCCGTGGGCACTTACGCTGGCCTAAGTTCACCACCTGTCTGTCTGCTTTCTCCTAACTTATACTAGAGGTCAGATGCAAGTTCCCGCCCTACTAGCTGCCAGGAGTGCGACTACGAGCAAGGCGCTTCCCACCTTCCCACCGGTTTCCTTAGCTGTAAAATGAAGTAGTGGCAACTCCCACACTGTTCAAGTGAAGACGTGGAGGCGACAGTGCTGTCAACTCGAAAGGGCGGGACCAGGGGAAGAGCTCCTCTCTCTGCACTGGGCCGTCTGGGGGCGGCTGGGGGGGGGGGCCTTCTTCCCGGAGGCCGGGCGGTGAAGCACCTCTCCTCCGTGGCCGCCTCCGCCCCGGCCCTCGCTCGCCCCTCGAACCCTGACCATTTCCAGCTGCTCCTCTCGGAGAGGAAGCCTTGGGCGGCTGCACGGGACGCACCCAGGCTCGGAGGACAGAGCACGGAGCGAAGGGGCGCGCCGGCAGGGACCCCGGCCCCGGTGAGCACGCGGACAGACAGTGGGCGCGCCGGTAAGAGACCCAGGGCCGGGGTCTAAGAGGGAAGCGGGGACGCCGAGGGGGCGGCGCCCGCACCCAGACCCGGCGGGCTGCCCCAGCCTCTTCTTCGCCCGAACCCCGCCGGTTCGGCTCAGCATCCGCCCCCCAGCCCAGCCCGGCCCGGCCCCCCTCCCGGGACCCGGGCCGCTCACCTAGCCGCCTCAGCCTCCGTGCCGCCGTCGCCACTGCTCAGATCTCCCTCTTTTACGCCCGCGTATCGCGAGACGTACGCCTGCGCTCTCGCGAGACCTGGGCGGGGCAAGCCGTAAAGCTCCGGGTCCGCGCACCAACGGGTCCTGGGGCCTTCGTGTTCGTCCCCGTAGCCACCCACCCGCAGGAGACCCCGCTCGGAGAGGACTGGGAACCAAAGGCCAGCCCGTGGGACTATCTTGGTGGCCCCGGCCTCCGCGGGTCAGGCTTCCACAGGGCGGCTGCCTCGCACTGTATTGTGGGGAACAGCACCGGCCAACGGTGGCCTCGCAGGGCCAAACTTTCCTGCCCGCCGGACTAGTCCGCAGATTTTGCCACTACAGTATTTGCCTGAATGAATGCCTTTTTTACTTTCCCCTGCCCCTCTAAAACAACGCGAAAAACCGGGCTACTAAGCTACCCTCCCAGCGCCCTGTGAGCTGTCGGGGCGCGATGCCGTCGTCTGGGTCCCAGTTCTCCAGGGCGCAACGGCAGAGCGGGGCGAGGTCAGCCCACAGCCAGCAGGTCCCTCCTGGAAGCACAGCAACCTGCGTCCACTAACGGGTCTTACCGGCCCCTCCTCCTCCCCGCCCCCTGCTAAGCGCCCAAGGGTCTGCACCGAATTCCCTTCTTCCAGAGAATAAAACACAAGTTTGTGTGGCCGGAAAGAAACGGGATGGGGAGGTGCAAGCAGGACAGGAGGCTCTCTGGGCTACATTAGCGGACTGCGAGCGCAAATAAAACAAAATTTAAAAAGTCGGGCCTGCAGCTTCCTTCAGTGATCTGGACTACCCTAGGACCCTATGGAGATTCCTGGGTATCTATTCCTTCCCCCAGCGATCCTTCGCATTTGTAAACTAAAACTGCTGCCTGCCATATCAGTAAATAAAAGACGTTCCGGTCACCAGCCACTACAGCCACCCCCGAGGGTGAGCCCAGGGAACTCGGGATGGAAACAGCAAGCCCGCCGTCAGACACTGCAGCCACCACCTCACCGCCCCTGCCACCCCAACGGCACACCGAGGAAACTCAGGACGCTGGCCCCAGAGAGCTGAGGTGCACATCAAAGGAATGATTTCAGTGAGCCCCGACTCTGACATCTTCCCAAATGTAGAAAAGCACTAAATTCCTTAACTTGAGATGTCTTGCTTTCTTTTAACAGTGATCACTTGATGTTCCAACTACCTGGTCTTTGCTGCTAAAACTCCTATAGATCCTGGCTCCCCCCTTGCCTCTTTGGAGCAATCTCTCAGAGTTATCTGAGATGCTGTGTCCGGGCTTAAGTCCTCAGTTTTGTCCACCAAATAAAACATAACTCTCAACTTTTAGGTGGTGCATTTTTTTTTCAGTCTACACATTTAATCATCATTACAATCAATAAACTCTTCTTAAGGGATGAGCACACCTCCAGGAAATGGTTTTGAAGAAATTAATTTTTCAAAAGACAAACTTAAAAACATGGGAATTCCATAAAATAATACGACCTACATTGTTTTGTAAAGTTGCATCGAGTTCCTGGAAGAGTAAAAGGAAATAAACGAACACACCACTTCGCTGCTTGCTTTGGCACTTACCTTTAAGTCTTTGGAGGCTGGAGTATTACAGCAACAATTCCAGTGAGAAAACAAAGCACACCCACCCCATGCATAAGTCACACCAAATGTCTTCCCTAATTGTTCTGAGAACTCTCACTGCTTGAAGAATGGATGTAGTTCCAGATCATTGGCCAGAGAGACGGACACAAATCCCCAGACTGAAACTTCAGGTTTTTTCTACATGACACGGTAAACCCAAAATAACACCTGGAAACCTGTGGGTTGTTTGGGAGCAAGGGTGGAAGCCTGTTTCTCTGTAACATACTAACGTGGGTATGAAGAGAAAGTTACATAAAGGTGTCCGTGTGTATGTTTCTCTGCCTCCGAGTGTTTTTATCCTTCCCTCAGTCTGCCTTTTCATCCTTTAATCTCTGCCTGTCTCTTCCTCTTCACGAATCATGTTATAGAGACTTTTTTTATCATATGTCTTGGACACTGAATATAGTTTTGTCATATCTTTTAGGCCTAAAAAAAGGTCCCCCATTTGTCCTGCCCGCTGCATCCCAGATCAAGCTCGGATCTCCCCAGCCACACTTCAGGAAAGGGCTCAAGCTACATTTGCAGTGAAAAAGAACCAGAAACAGCAGATGAAACTCTCATTCCTTCACAGACCTTCCCCCTTCCCTCTTCGGTACTGTGTGGCCAAGAGGTACACCTCTGATGATTCTTTCCTGCTGGCTTCAGGTTTTACAGTCCTTGTTTTCTGGAATTCCTCTGTCAGTCTCTTCTGTAACCGATGGCTCTGACTTCCAGCCCAGGTTTTACACAGGAATGTTCCCCCACGGTGCAGGACTTCTGGAGCCATGTCCAGAAGGGACAAGCACAAGCTAATGAGCCTGTCGTGGTCGAGGCCCCGGATCCCCGTGGCGTTGGGCGCCATGTCACTCAGAATCACATCCGCTCTCCCAGCAGGAAGCAGTTCTCGGATTCTCTGGAAGGTTCTTGGGTCAGTCACATCAGCAGGGCACAGAAAAGTTGCTCCTTCCAGGGGGAGTATGTGAAGGAGATCTACCCCAAGCACAAAGCCAACAGGAGCACGGGGATCTAAGGAAGAAACGGTGGATGTGCTTACTTATTTACACCCTGAGTCTTCCCACAAAAAATAAATGCAACAAAATAATAAAATAGAAATAAAACGTCAGGACCGAGGAAAAGAGCTAATGTGCAAAGATGTGGACACAAGCCTCTCCCCACTTTCTATACATCCTACAAAAACATGTGGCGGGGAGTGGTGGTCCTTCTACCTCCGAGGAAACTGAGGCCCAGAGAGAAGTGACTGTCCCAGGGGACAGGCAGACCTGGGGCCACACCCTGGGCCTTGACACCATCTCTGATTTCATTTCACTCCCTGAGCCTTGCTCTCCATGAAAGGGCTTTTTATCTCTGAGTGGTCTTTATGACAAACTGAAACAGAAAATGACAGACCAGTATACAAAATGCCTCTGGATTAAATCAACAAATCCATTCTGCAGTTTAATCCAAGTTCTTTCAATGTAGAAACTATTAGAAACAAGCCAAGAGAGGGGGGAAACGGACAAATGCAAAATAAGGTAAAAAAATTGATACCCTGCCCATATTTGAGTGATGCCAGCTGTGAAATAAAAAGATGTCATTGTTTCACCTCACCTGAAACAAGATTTCCTGCCCGCACAGCTGCTGCCCCCAGGCTCCACCTCCCTTCCCTTCCCTTTCCAAGCTCCCCTCTTCACAAGCCCTGGTGGCCCCTCCCTGCACCACCCCTACACGCCAGGGTAGATACAGGTTAGATAGATGAAGGGAACAGACTCTCGTAGCTCAGTCGGCTTGGTAAAAAAGCTGCTCCACGGGTGAGGGGCAGGGTGTTTTATCTCTATCTAAAGATTGGAAGTCCGGGTATTCTGCAGGATACCTCATTTTTCAAAGGCAAAAGCTCTCCATTTTCAGCCCTGGCAAGTGGGACATCTCTCGTCCCATTTTATACACTTCTGATGTCTCCTTTAACGTCCCACGTACTACAGCCCCAGGAAGTGTCCTCTAAAGGCAAATGGCTTTGGTTCCATTTTTGCAACTTCTGGGAGTAAAAGAACCCAAACCATTTGATCCACACACTCTTTGCTTCTGCCACCTCTTACTACAAGTTAAACTTGGGCATTTTCCTGCTTCTACTGAAGAGAAATTAGGGGGCAGGAACCACTCAAATCAGTTGTTAGGAAGTCTGTGGATAGACTCAGTGGTGGGAAAAGGAACAGAAGCTTCTGACTCACTCATTCACTTAGCTGATAAATACTAAGCTCAAAAGAAATTTTTTTAACTGTTTTTAAGGTGTCTGGGAGAGATCTTTGTGAACTTCACATGTGTCATAATGCCAGTGCATGTGGTACCCTCAGACTTTACAGCAGGAAATGCAAGTGGTAAGGATCGTTACCACAGCACTGCACACGCTAGCAAAAGACCCAAAAGCAACCTTGGTGCCCACGATGAGGAGACTGGCTAAACACCAACAGTACAACCGTTATCTGGAATACTACGCAGCTGTTTCAAAGGATGGCATAGTTTTCTGCCTTGCATAGGTAGTTAGTTGATCTATTAGTGAGAGGAAACTTTTTTATATAGACGATCTTAGCCAAAACCCCTAAATGTAAAACAGATAAAAGCTAAGTCCCTCAAGTTGAGCCAAAGTGGGGAAGCCAGAGCCACAAGGGCCCCCCGGGCAGCCCCAGGAGCACCTCCAGGAAACCCAGGGCTTCAAGGACCAGGACCTGGAAACCCCTGAGGTTGACTCAGTTGTACTGTCAATGGAAAGACGTCAATATATCAGTCAGCCAAAAAAAAAAAAAATAGCTCTGTTGAGGCTCCAAATCAGCAACAAAGGTACGGGATGTGCACCAATATATTAGTCTACACACTACTGCCGTGTGATCTGAGGTGATTTTCATTTTCATTATCCCTTTCTACTCTCTCTCTCATTTTGAAAATGTCAGTGTTGTATCATTCCTCCTGAACAACCGCGCAGAAGCACGTGCCTTCGCAAGGCGGCTCAGCTGCTCTGCATCCCCTGGCAGAGGGCGGCGCCTGCGTCTGAACCTCGGTGGTCAGGAGGCCCCACCTGTGCCTGCAGCGTTGACGCTCTGCACAGCCACCTGGCTCCACGCGCCAGGAGCGGCGCCACAGTCTAACACCCGGAGGCCAGGCCGCAGAATCCGGTGCCTCTCGTTCACCTCCAGGAGCTTGAAGGCACTTCGACACCTGTAACTCTCCACCTTCGCAGCCTTCACAAACGGGTCCTTCAAATGCCGCATCAGCCACAGGTGCTCAGCGCCGGTCCGGCCCTTGAGGCAACTCCCACCGGTGTGGAACCTTTGACGCTGAAAGGAAGCCCACACCAGCTTCAAGGACCTGGTGAGGAAAAGGGAGGAAGCAGGCTGGCATCGCAAAGACCAGCAGGTCAGGAGCTCGCTGGGGCCCCAGGCTCAATCCGCACGTTTTCAGAGATGGGACAGTGCGGCCCAAGAGGGAGAGGTGACTTGACGAGGCCCCACAGCCGGAAAGAAGGTGTTATGGGCTGAACCGTATCCCCCCGAAGTCTCTATGGTCAAGTCCCAACCCCCAGCACCTCAAGAGGTGGCTGGTCTTTAAATGAGGCAATTAAGGTAAAATGAGGTCACATGGGTGGGCTCTAATCCCATATGACTGGTGTCCGTGTAAGAAGAAGTTAGGACACAGGCACACACACACACAGCAAAAACCACATGAAGACACAGGGAGAAGATGGCCGTCTACAAGTCGAGGAGACATGTCCCAGGAAGCAACCCTGCTGACACCCTGACTTCAGATTTCCAGCCTCCAGACACTGAGCCAGAAAATCTCTGCTCTGTAAGTCGCCCGTCCTGGGGTGCTTGTTCATGGCAGCCCGAGCAAGCTCCTCCAGCAGGCCTCTCCCCTTCAGTCCAAAGGTGTCTTTTCCCTCCTTAAGCTTTCTTCAGAAAAGCTCAAACGTTAATGGTAGTCACCTTGTTTGTTGTCAACCAAAGTTTTCCCAAGACTGGTTAAAAATGCTGATAAAATTAATGAAAGTAACATTCTTTCCCAGCAGATAGAAATTTCCACTGGGCTTTGAGAAACTCTGAGAAAACCCCGTGAGGACAGGTCCTTCCCTTGCTTAGTTCCATGGCTTTGGCGGCTAGTACAGGGTCTGACCGGCCTGTCACACTTCTGAAAAAAACTGAACTCACCCTGTGTGTGAACGAAGCGCAATTTCCAAGCCTCTTAGGGGAAGTGGGGTCGTTAACAGCTTACCCACTGCGAGCTAGACGCACCTCCCTTCACGTCTCAGAACAACCCGACAGAGCAAGCTCTGCGTCCTTTCTTCTGATGAAAAAGGCTGCCGTTAGCCCCATGGCTAGCAGCCAAAAGTCCCTTCAGCATGAAAACATGGTGACAAGATTTGGAGACAATAACGTGGGAACTGCTGCCTTCAAAAGGCGTAAGGAGCCTCAAGGAAAGAGGGCACAGGGTGGTCCTGGGCGCCAGGACTAATCCCACCGGTCAGCGGAGGCGTGGAGAGCGGAGTTACACGCCCCGAGCCCACCTGATGTGGGCAGCGGGCCTCCAGCCCCATCCCACGGCCTGGATTCAGCCACGTGGGCCTCTCACCTCTGGCACTCAGGCTTCAGGCGTGCGGAGCTCTACACAGCTTCCCCTCCACCCGCGGCGCCCCCCCACCCGCCCCTCCCTTCCTAAAGCCCCCTCCAGCTCTCCGCCCGCCCGCCCCTCCCCGCGAGCCTTCGCCGAGCGTCCGCTTCGTGCTGGCAGGTCTCCCCTAGTCACCTCGCCGGGGCTGACCCTCTCCGGGCCTGGACGAGGTGGGCTCTGCGCCCCCTTTCGGACCGGAAACCTGGGGCAGGCCCCTGGCCACTCCGCCTCCCGCAGGCATGCAGTAGGTGCTCCACAAATGCCGGCTGAGCGCCAGCCGCCGCGCCCACCGACCGCCCCGCTCACCGACCGCCCCGCTCACCGACCGCCCCGCTCACCGACCGCCCCGCTCACCTGGCCATGAACGCCGACCTGCTCCAGCTGCCGCCACCGGAAGTGCCGGCCTCGCTTCCGACCCGAGGCCACGCCCCCGGAAGCGGCGCGCGGGTGGGAAAGGTGCGTGCAGAGCCCGGGAGCGCGTGAGTCCGGGAGCGTCGCCACGGGAGACGGGCCTGGGACCTGCCGGGGAGCGCCCGGTGGGCGGGGGCGGCTGGAGACCCTGCACGGACGAGGCCCCGGCACGGGAGTCCGAGCCTGGCGCTCGACTGTGCGTTGTCTTTAAACCCTAGTCGCGGGCCTCGGTGTACAGGCGACCCCGCTGAGAGGCCACCCGGCTGACACGGGGCGCTGCCCGACCCCTGACTTTAGGCGGGCTCTCTGGGGACCCGTCTGATGGCAGAACCAAGAGCTGTAGCCAGCTAGACTTCAACATGCGGTAGACGCAGGTTTGGGTAGCGGCTCCGGTGTTTGATTTGGGGTCAAACGTAGCCTCTCTGAGCTTCAGTTTCCTTGGCTGAAAATGGAAAAGGTAAGTGTCAGCTCACAGAGTTGTTGGGTCTGTTAAAGGGGATAATTTGGGGGAAGTATATAATCAGTGCCTGATCACTGACAGCTGACGTTTCTAGCAGCAGCAGCAGTATCCCAATTACCTTAGGAAGCCAGGGCTTTGGACGCGAGCAGGTCGGGGACGTGACAAAGTCCGCAGACTAAAGGGAGGCTGGACCGCAGAGACCCACTTCTCCTGCCTGACCTACCGCCAGCACCAGGACCCAGGCCTAGGGCCCTTTTCTCAGACACCGCAACTTCCCAGGAGGATCGCTGGTCCTGAATCCTGCATCTCGTCCAGTGTGGGCCCCAGACTGGGGTGGGGATGGATCGACAGCTAACTTGGTCCTGCTCTTCCAGCATTTCTCCAGCAGTGGCCAGACGTCACCCTCCGAGTCTTTCTCTGGACCACACAAACCCATTCGAGCAGGAGAGGCCCTTGGGTTCCAGCACCAGGTCCCAGAGCAGCAACAGTTGTGAGCAGAGTGTGAAAACCTGTTCCAGGAGCGGGGACTAGCCAGGCCTCCTCGCTGGGTGGACTCTCCACTGTGAGAAGCCATGCATGTCTTGGGAATCTGGGGGGCTGCTCGTGCAGAGAGGCAGAAACCAGAACACAGTAGGCCAGAAGAAGGCCCCATAATGAAAAGACCAAGGCCAAAAGCCAGACCCAAGAACCGCTGGGTAAATTGCATGGTTCTCTTGGTGCCCGGTGGGCTCGAGGCCTGGACACAGGAGCAGGAACAGCCCTGTGCCAAGGAGTGGGGAGGGGAAGGGATGGGCCATCATCTGACCTGCTGCATCAGCCCAGTAAGCGAAGGGCCTGGGCACTGATGCCCCTGGGTTCTGGGGGCCAGGCCTCTGTCTACCCCAGAAAACCTGCTACATGTGGCAGAGCTGGGACGTTGCCTCCCCCTGCCTTGCAGAGCACATTTCCTGTACCCCCGGCCCCTGGCCACCACAATACACCGCTTCCGTCCACACCCAGGTCAAGCTGACCCAACCCCTTGCCGTCCCCGCAGAACCCAAGGGCACCATGCGTGCCTCGAGGCTCTACACCTTGGTACTCGTGCTGCAGCCTCAGCGAGTCCTCCTGGGCATGAAGAAACGAGGCTTCGGGGCCGGCCGGTGGAACGGCTTCGGAGGCAAAGTTCAAGAAGGAGAGACCATCGAGGATGGAGCCAAGAGGTGAGGGGAGGGGCAGGCCTGACCGCAGAACCAGCTTCCGCAGGCGACAAGGATTCGGGCTGTAGAGCCAGGCCCCTGATTTGACCGCTTAGAGCCACATGACCTGGAGCCCAGACTGAATCCTTGAGCCTCGGTTTCTTCATCTGCGAAGTGGGGATAACAACAGTACTTACTTACCTCTTAGGACTGTTGTGAAGATTGAGAAAATAAACATAAGGGACTGAGCGAGGCCTGGCACGTGGTCCGTGCTCAGTACACATTAGCTGCTGCTCTGCAGTCGTGGTTTTTAGGACATATTTGGGAAGCTGCTGTGCAGTGGCTTGGGCAGGAGAATCCTGGCTTCCTCTTTCTAGCCAAGGGACTGGCCAGTCACTGGGCTCCTTCCTTTGTTCAGGGGAGCTGGTGACGAGCGTGTCTGGGAGCTTCCGCACACAGTCTCAGTTCTTCCTTGACACACCCACTTTCACATGGGAAGAACTGAAGCCCAGAGAGGTTGAGCAGTGTGCCCGAGATCACACAGGCCTCCAGACCGCAGCCCCTTTGCCTTCCTGCCCCTCGCAGGCCTGTGTGGATAAATCCAACCTCCTGTGTCATCCACTGAGCCCCACGCGGTCTGGCCTCGCCCCCTCGCTCCCTTCCCTGCCCCCCGGACACCCCAAGCTGTCGTCACCCTCCCACTCTTCCTGGCTCCTCCTCTGGCTGACCCCTCCTCGGCCTTCACATCGGAGAAGGTGCGCCTCCCCCAGCTCTTCTCCATAGACCTCTGGATTTCCTTCACAGAACCGCCACCTTTCTGATCACACTGAATTACGCCCTCTGTCCGTCATGAGGCCAGGACTGAAGACCTTTTATAAGTCAAGTTTGTATTGAAGTATAAAGTGCATGTAGGAAAATGCCAGTCTTCATTAGGGAATTTTTAAGAAATGGGTCCGTCATTTAACCAGCACGTAGATCAAGAAATGGGACTGGAGGGTGGACCCTGCCCCCAGGGGGGCAGCCTGCACCCTGACTTCGGTCACAGTTGATGGTTCGGCCCATTCGGAAATACCCTGTAGAGCGAGCCTTGCAGCTGTGGCTTCTTCCTGGCATTATGTCTGCACGTGGCAGTGGTCCAGTCCGGTTTAGGAACACGCTGCAGCCTGCTCATCCCGGCCGGGGGCTTTTGGGCCGCTTCCGGGTTGGAGTTGCAAGTGGTGTAGCTGTGGACGGTCCTATACGGTCTTTCCGGCGGACGCTCCCCTGGAGAATTCAAGGTGTTCCGCCTTAGCACATACTGCCAACCGGCTGTGCTCGTTTAAACTCCCGCCAGCAGCGTATGAGATCCGCTTCCTCCAAACCCTCAGCGACACCTGGCATCTTCTGTCCTTTTCCTCTTAGCCATCCCGGCAGGTGTGGTGATACCTTGTGGAGGTTTTAATTTGTTTGCCCCAATGACTAATGAAATTGGGCCACCTGCTCAGCGTCTGTGGGCCACTGGCATAAACTCGGTTCAGCCGAGCAGACGCCGTGCTGGGCCCTGCAGTCTGCCCCCCAGACGCTCGCTGGACGACCAGAAGGCACTGGAGCCATGACCCCCAACCTCACTCCTCTGTGCCGACCTCACCACAGATCACAGAACCGTCCTGAAATCGATGACTTTGTTGTCGTTCAGGCTTGCTTACTGCTTTATTATCAAGGTCTCAGTTACCCTCTTAGAGCCTCGTGATTCTTTGCCCTTTGGAGGCCTCGTCCAGCAGGTGGGGCTGTGGAGGGCGCTTCCTCCCAGGCCACCCTGAGCTCCGTTTTGATACCCAGGCGTCCTCGAGGGCATACTCAGCCCCTGCAGGCAGCGTGCCCCGCTGGGGGACGTCCTCTCCACAGGCACGGGGCACGAATGGTCTCCATGCTCTGCCCGGGGGCCCTTCCTTAAGGCAGGGTTGGCCTTACCCTGAGACTGAGGCCAGAAGTGCAGCATCCAGGGCCCACACCGCCCGCCTGGTGTAGACCAGTCTGCCTGTGACTGCATGGCACCACGCTGGTGCCCAGGGCCTGTGGGTCAGCTCCCTCCAGGAGCCCCGTGTCCTCTCCCCAGGGTTCCAGCCTGGGTGTAGGATGGAGCCAAGCGTCAGGACCACCCCGACAAAGGACTGTTGAGACCCTGCAGGGGGGATCGGGACGGGTGGCAGGTTCTAACGCACGGGGCGCAGACTGAGACCCACCCCAGGGCCCTGGGACTCCAGCAGCAACAGGGCTTCGCCCACCTTGGGGATGACTCAGCCGTCGGCCCCAGGCCCCTAGGGCAGCTCTGGCCTCTTCCCGTGCACGGGTGTGGGGCTGCTCCTTAGGCCCCAGGCCCTGGCTGTCCTGCCCTGACGAGCGAGGTCACGGCAGCCCTGGGGGTGTCTGGTGCACTGCTCTTTGGGGTCCCAGGGCGGGCCCCACTTCAACAGCTGGGTTAACGTGTGCTCCTCACTCAGCAGCAGACTCAGGTGGCCGTGTGAGACTGGTTGTCCCTTCCTCTGTGCTGGACGTCCTTGGGGGGAAGCCATCTGAGCGCCAAGGAAGATGCATCCTTCCTCCTGGGGGGTTGCAGGGAGTTGCAGGCACCTGGGGACCCAGGGTGCCTCACAGCCAGGTTTCAGCTTTGGGTGTGGCGCACGCCCACCTTTCTGGCCAGCACCCGCAGAGCAGCGGTGAGGACACAGAGCACCGTGTCAGAGAACTCTGCAAGGCCGTGCGGCCGGCGGGCCCCCGAGCTGCACCGCGGGCTCCGGACCGCAGGGCCACCGCCCCGTGCCCCCGCCGTGTGGGGAACATCCCAGAGATGCAATCAGACACGTCAGCAAAACTGGATCAGTGTCACCCCCGGCTGCCTGGTTATCCCGGCCCGAAACAAGCTCAGCTCTGCCTGCGCGGACACATTGATATTTCATACGCTGCCGTGGACTCCGGGAAGAGGAGCCAAAATTAGTCAAAACACTAAATCAGTAGGTGACGTTTTTAAAAACGAGCTCGCCAGCCTGCTGCCGGAGGTAGGGGCGGGCCCTGCGGAAGGCTTCTGTTACATTTAACTGGGGAGCCATTTCCACCCCTGCAAGTGAAAACACACGTTCATTTTTTTAGCTCGTGTCTAATTTTAATTAACCATCTCAATGAATAAATTCCAGCTTCCAGCGCATCACTTGGGCGGCATGTGAACGGCAGCAAATGGATGCAGTTCCTCTCCGGGCCTCACAGGAAGGTTAGGGCAGATTCCAAGCTCAATAAGGCGTCCATTTAAATAAGACCGTTTAACCCAACACACGCGTTTAACAAACACCGGTTTCCCTGGCTCCTCATTACAGGCACAGGAAGTAATTATGCATTGTGTTGCTAACATAACTCAGAGATCAAAGCTTAAAAAGACCTTTTTTTAACCTACCACTCTAAATAGTCAGGTATAATTAGAATGTTTTTACAGCAACAAAAATACAGGGCAGTGGGGAAGTGAGACTCTAGCAGGAGACACAGGTGCCGAGCTTCACGGGTGTAGAGCTCGTGGGGTCCCCAGAGTCCCGAGCACAGCAGAACATCCAGAAAGCGCTTGCCAAGGATGGAACGAGACGCAGGATGACCGCGGCAGGGCAGCCGGTGGGTGAAAGGCTGGTGGCCGACGGTGTGTACGAGGATGCTCGTCTCGGCGGGTTTCGTGATGAGCAGGGTGGGACTTTTATTCTATGACACACAACCGCCGAGAAGCTGGTTGAATTCCCTGACGTGTAGCACGTGGCTCTGCAGTGTTGTGTGAAAAGCACAGGTACAAGGTACGGGCAGCACATTTGCAGTTTTTAAAAGGGAGGCACAAAGGAGAAAGACCCAAAGGGGAAACTGCAGTGGTGGCAAGGGTCCTTGCTGGTGAGGGGTGCGTGTGTTTGCTAGACTGTCTACAAGGAATATGCAGCTTGGGGAAGCACTGTTCAATTCAAGGGGGGGAGTCCCGGTTCTCCTCGTGAGTCGCCCGGCACTTGTGCACTCAGGTGGGGAGATCAGCCCCCTGACCCCTTCCTCCAAGCACAGGTGGTTGAGCTGGGGGAAGGGGTGCTGAGAACGGGGGACACAGCGAGACAGGCCCAAAGCTCATCCCCTACCATCAAGCACGGCTGAGGTGAGCTGGCTGGGGGTGGGGCCTGTCTCCTTGGTGAAACAGGAGTTAAAACAGCCCCTTCTCTGGGGAAGAGACAGTAGAAACCTGCAGTCTGATCCTGAGCTCTGAGCAGGGACAGGACGGGAGAATTCTCTGGGCAGGAGGACTTTGGCTCAGGGCTGGGTTCTGGGGGCTGCAGCCCGCACAGCACCATGCACACGTGACGGCCTCCGGGAGAGCCGAGCAGGACAGGTGGGGTCTCCCGGCTCTAGCACTGGCCTCCCGTGGGACCTCCGAGCAGCTGAGCAGGGCCAGGCCTGGCCTGCCACGTGGTGCGCCCAGGGTGCTCAATTACGGAGGTCTGGCTGCCCCTAAACAGCGGTCCCCGAACCCGAGCCCTTGGCCACATGTACACACTCCGCCCCTCCATCCTCCCAGCCCCATTCCTGGCTTCTGCGTGGGCGCCGTGCTTTAACTGTCACCTTACGTCCGTCAGTGCACCCACCTGCCTCTGCCCACAGGGAGCTGCAGGAAGAGAGCGGTCTGACCGTGGACGCGCTGCAGAAGGTGGGCCAGATCGTGTTTGAGTTCGTGGGCGACCCCGAGCTGATGCACATGCACATCTTCTGCACAGACAGTGTCCACGGGACACCAGAGGAGAGCGACGGTGAGTCCCAGGGCTTGTCCCTTCACGGCGGGTGAGAGGGAGGCAGGTGACGAGCAGCAGGGCAGCCCTCCCCTCCCCCAGGGGCAGGTGCTGAAGTGCACCAGCACCGGAGCCTCCCTACTCTTCTGTAAGATAAGGGATACAGTCACAAGGGTTAAAGATGAAAGTATGTCAAGTTCCTCACACAGAACAACTCAGTAATTCCTCACAAAAAGTCAGTTTAAAATCTGGATTGAACATCGATGACTGTTCCTCTTCACTGACTTCAGAAATGCGCCCCCAGTGGTTCCAACTGGACCAGATCCCCTTCGCTGACATGTGGCCCGATGACAGCTACTGGTTTCCCCTCCTGCTTCAGAAGAAGAAGTTCCACGGCTACTTCAAGTTCCAGAATCACGACACCATCCTGGACCACAAGCTCCGCGAGATGGACACCGTCTAGGACAGCCGAGCTGGCCCCTCGGGCCACGGGAACTCTGCCCAGCCACGCTGTGGCTCCAGGCTCCGCAGGCCGGCGGGCCTCCAGTCTGTCTGGCGCGTGATTGGGTGGAAAGGAAAATAAACCTTTTACCTTTTCAACATTCCTCACCGGGCCTCACGAAGTCCCATCCTCGGGGAGCCGCCAGATGTGCCTGGCTGTGACCTGCACCACCGGACAGAGATGGGGGGAAGAGACACAGGTGCAAAAGGGGAGGGGACGGCTTTTCGGACATCCCACGGGGCAGAGCTGGTGTGGGAGGCCGGGCGTAGGTGTGCGCAGGGCCGCGGGATCCGGGGGTGGGCTAGAGGCCGTGTCCTCCTCTCACCACCCCCCTTAAGGGGAAACCGAGGCGCGGTCAGGGCCCAGGGCTCCAACCCCCGTCTGATGTACCATCACCTGGTCACCCTCCCTCCCCCAAGACAGGCTGATCTCGTCCTGGTTTCTGACCCCGGGGAGGGGGCTGGGGGGTACCAACCACTGACACAAAAACTTCACAATTTGACGCAACTTTTATAAACACGTTTAATGATAGTTGTTCATGTAAGTTCAGTGATAAAAATCTCGGAATGTAGCTCATTTGTAAACAATTCCAGTTAACGGGGTGTGATGGTCATTGATCCCTGCAGCCGTATAAAGTGCTTCGTACATAACCAGACTCAACGCAAAGCAAGAGGAAGGGCCTCAGACACAGAACCGTCCTGACCTCCGGCAGCCCGAGCCCCGTGTCCCCACGGCAGCCTGCCTTGGCCACGTCCTCCCTCCCCACTCTGCGTCTTCGCCCGCTGACTGGAACATCGCTGTGGGTCACCACCAAGTCAGCCGGACACAGGCTGGAGGGACGTGGCCTGAAGGCACACGCCTTGGGCCGGGCTAAGGCAGTGGTGAGCCGCACTCAGCCCTAACGGGACGGGACGGGAGCGGCCGAAGGGCTCCCATCAGGAAAACGGAAGCGGACGTCCTTTCACGGGGCTGTGACCAGGCTCCCCCGGGTGCGAGGAAAGCTCGGACACAGAGGTCTGCGGGCCCACCTTGGAGCTGGAGCAGCCTCTCCCCCCCTTCCCCGAGCAAACACTGAGCAGAAAACCCTGCCCGCCGAGCCCGGGAACCCAGCGGCAGCCCGGGTGGAGGGCGGACGGGGAGCTTTGTGGAAAAGGTGCCTCTGCGCCCCCAGCTGCCACGCGAGGGGGACACGGTCACTCCAGCACCTTCCCGCTGACCCCTTTCCAGCACCTGGGGCGGGGGGGGAGGGCGCATGGACCAGAAAGCGCCCTGCAGGTGAGCCCCTGAGGAGAGCGAGGCCAGGCCTCCAGCCGAGAACGTGCTCCTGGTTTCCACGCGGGGGCCGGTCCCGCCAGGAGGGTTCTCTCCTGCAAAGTGCGTCTGAAGTCTTTGGTGTCAGAGCTCTGCCTGGTGACCCGTGTGGGGAGAGCAAGCCTCAACCTGACCGGGAGATGCTCCCCGCCCTCCGTGCCGCTGTGCCACCGCCCAGCACGCGGCCGGGGCGTCTCCCCCGCTCTCCGCCGTCCCGTGGCCTCGTGTCCGTCACCACCCACGGGCAGACCTCGGGGGTGCGCAGCCACCGCCGCGGGGCCGGGACAGCAGAGGCCGGTGGTCACGCGCTACGGCTCAAGCGTACACAGCACCCGGGGACCAACCTGCAGGGCAGCACAGAGCCACGCAAAGTGCTTGGGAACCCGTTTCTACACAGAGAGAGCAAAACGCAGGAACAGCCCACAAAGGGACAAATGGCACAGACGGCCCCTGCTGGCCAGGCTCCGGGGGCACACCGCCCCTCTCCTCGTCCTCCAGGAGACTGGGAGCCCGGCACAGGAAGGCACACGTTGGCTGCCGTGCGCTCCAGCGGGGTGGGGTGCAGCTGGCCTCCCCGCACGCCTGTGGCTTTGCTGGCACAGGCAGGATCCACATGTGGGTGAGCCCAGGCCCCGGTGGGCACGCTCACTTTGCCCTGGTCTGTGACGTGTGTCAGCTCACCAGGGAAGCCTGGTACCACCCGGAGCCTCTGGGTCCCACGTGCGTGCCTCACACCGAGGGCAAACCCCCAGAACCAGGCACGTGTTGCAGGAAGGCAGGGATCTCAGACCCTGCGGTGCAGTCGACCTCCTCCAACGCCCTCCCAAGCCAGTGAGAATGGTGAAGGACGGGGGGCACTTACACAACAGGGGTTCAGGGCAGGACACACCCAGGCCCCAGGCGGACATAAGCCCACACGGCTCCAGACGGCCGCCCCCTCGGAGCAGGCCCTGGGCCGGCAAGCGTGGCAGGGAGGCTGGAAGGAGGGTTCCTGCTGCCCTGAAGAAGCGAAGTCGGTGTAACAGGGGGTCACCAGAGCGACACAGATCCCCCGTGCAGAGCCCACTGCCCTGCCAGCCTCGACGCTCACGGTGTGGCCTCCCAAGAACAGACCGGCAGCCGCCTGCACCTGGACAGACGGCGGAAGCACCGGCTCACGAACCTCCAGACGCCTCGGTCCCCGCTTTGTGCTCCACACCTCAGACCGCCGGGCACACAACAGGGTCACGGTGTGAGCGTGCACACGTGTGCGTGCCGTGCAGGGAGGGACACAGACGCCAGGGCCGCCAGGACTCACTCACAGTTTGGGCCCAGGGACCCTCGGGCTCCCGCTCGCACGGCCACGGCTGTCTGCGGGCCGCAGCGGAAGGTCTCGCTGACCAGTTCCGTGTGGGACACGGCCACCGCCATCCGACGGCAGCACGCCGGCTGCGGGGACGGTCCTGCCCCCCTCTCCCCGCTCAGCTATTCCAGAACCCTCCCGACTGTTCTAGCACATGGGGTCCCCTGCACACACCCCCCTGCACAATCTGCTGTGTGAAAACCATCCCTGCCGCCTCGCCCTCTGTGGGTCCTGGGAGAAAACCATTCCAGGGACTCAGCGCTCTCGCCACCAGACTAACAGGCCACGGTGCGCGTCGGGAGGGCCGGGCAGGGTCGAGGGCAACCGGGACAGACCCCGTGTGGCCGCGGCTTCCGGGGACGCCCGGCGGCCTAGTGCGCGTCCTCGGCCTTGCTCCCCGCGAGGGGAGGGGAGCCACGGCCACCGGGACCCGGCCCCAGCCCGCCCGGGCGTCAGCTCCTCCACAAGGGGCTGCAGCCCAACGCCGGGCCCCCTCGGGGTCCAGGCAGCCACACGTGAAGGGAATCAAACAGGAACACACCGTTTGGAAAGAAGTTTTAGTGAGGGCGCCGCAGCTGCCGCCCACGTCCTCCCGGCACTAGCGAGGAGACAGGCCGTCCTGCGGGGACCTCGGTGGGCTTGGGGCGCCGTGCGGTCCAGCGAAGAGGCACTGTAGCTTGGGCTGCAGGTCATTCCACACCTTGCTCATCTGGAGGAGGAGGGGGCAGGGCGGGGTGAGGAGATGGCGGCCGCCTGCGGCCTGACGCACCAGCTCTCTCCTCCTAAAATGCCCACGGAGAGAGGACACGCCCGTGTAGCCACGCCAGCCCGCGTGTCACCTCCCCCAGAGCTCCCGGAGTGGCGGCGGGCCGGCCTTCCCACCCGCATCGCGGCCCAGCGCTCCGAAGACCCCTCCACAGACCAGCCCAGGTAAGGGCGGACCGCAACCAGAGGTCACCAGAGGTCACGGAGGCCGGTGCCACCGCCCCGCACGGGGACAGAAAAGCACGGGTCTGCTCGACGCAAGGCGTGTTATCGCTGGGTTGCTCCCTCTGCCAGGTCTGCAGGTGCTGGCCTTCTGGGCGGCTCAGAGGCCAAGACAGCGTCCAGCAGAGGAACACAGAGACGGGCACAGCGAAAGCAGGGCGACCGCCACCACAGCTCCCGGCCCCAGGCGTCTGCGAGGAAGGAGGCTGAGCGGCGAGGCCCGTGTCCGAGACCAGCACTGGGGCAGAGGGGCTCGTGTCGCAACAGGAAGCAGCGTGGCCCTGGGAACGTGCGGCTGGAGCAGAGTCTAGTCCCCGAGTTTCGAGACCGGGGCACTCACAAGTGACCCACAGCGGAGAAATCCAGGATCGCGTCAGGAAATGTCCCCACCGGCCACCCGGACCTGCCCGTGAGGTCTCACCGGCGTACAGCCCTACCTCCCCCAGCGCTGCTGCTGCCTTGGCCACACCTGCAGTTCCCACACTGTGCCCGAGGGCACCCTGGGCACCCCAGCGAACTCCAGGGGCACCACGAACTACGAGAAACACTCAAGGGAAACTCGGCATTTGTCACAGGCTACATGGACCACTGCTGTGACGCTGTCTGGAGCTAAGAACCTAAGAAACAGAACCATTAAAACGGTACTTTGGCCTCGCGCTGCTGTGAAAAGTCACTGAGGCACTAAGAGAAAGTCGAGGAACTTCTGTCTCAGGCGGGCAACATTTCTCACTCATGCCCGACTCCCCTGGCGTCACACTGAAAGCACAGACCCTTGAGTCCCGGGCCCAGCGGTTCTGAAAGCAAGTCTGAGGGGGATCTGTACACTAACCCACACGCTGAGCAGACCCTCCAGGCGGCCCCAGCACTACTGGCTCCAGACCGCTCTGGCCCGGCCACCTCCCGCCTGGGTGCACCATCTCGTGTCTTCTACCCCTGAACCCGCACGCCCGGCCACCGCCCAGCACCCTCCGAACTGCAGGTCTGAGCTCCCTCCACACGCTGCTCACAGAGGCCTCCCTGGCCCTCCGGGCAGGGTCGCCAGCTTCCCAGACTGCACCCCGGCCCACCCCCGGGGCCCCGCGTGGGACCCGTCCCCTCCAGCTGGCCGACCTGTCGGGATCTCCCACTCCTCTGGTGTCAGGGACGGCTGCGGGGCAGGTGTGTGCCCAGCACGGCCACAGAACCCGGCACGGAACAACGACTAAGCAGCCCATTTCCACCAAATCCCCGAGCCGGTCTCGGAAGGCTGCAAGGGTCATATTCTATGCCACTTGTCAGGTAGGGACACTGGCGCAGAGGTTAAACAACCCAACCAAGGCCGTTAAGAGCTCAGAACTAGTGCAGAGCTGGAAGCTGAGACAGCTAGGATGTGAGGTTGAGAGAGTCTGAGCCTACACTACCTCCCCGCCCCCCGCCTGCGTATCAAAGAGCTAGACGTGGCCCCCGGCAGGCGTGTCCCTCACGGGAGGTGCCGGTACCCCCAGAGCCAAGAAGGAGCCCGGGATGGAGGATGTCGGGGAGCAGGAGGGTGTGGGCCACCATGAGGCCGGCAAACGCAGAAGCGGGCAGAGGTCGTCTAAGCGTCTCTCAGCCCTGGCCGGACACACACATCCCAGGCTGCACCTGGGGGCAGTGGGCAAAGAGCCAAACACCAAGCTAGACTTATGTGGCTGACACAGGCCGTCATCGCAGTCTGCAGGGTCCCTGGACCGTCACGGCGCTTCTCAAGGGCTCAGCAGGGGCTTCAGAGAAATATCCCATCTGTGGTCCCCCTGCACCTCCTCACACTGACACCCGCTGTCTGCTCTCATTCCCGGGGATTCCATGTGCTTTGCCTCTGACCTCTGTCTGGAACTCCTCCAGAAGCGAAGAAATTCTCCCTTTACAGTCCTGCTCTGCTCGCCCACCACCCCACCCCCCGGGAGCCACAAGGACGACGTCAGGATTATCGTCGGCTACAATGAGACGAGCAGATTTGGACGAGAACGGTTCCAAGTCCTAGCTCACCCGCTGCACTCATTTCCTAAGTAACTCTTCAAGGTCAGCCGCAGGGCTGCCAGACCTGCAGGAAGGGCTGCTGCAGGAAGAAGGGCGCTGGCCCGGACGGGTAGGTGTGTGTGGGGGACCCACCTCCTTGTGCCCTTGGATCTGGGAGCTGACGAAGGCCCCGAGGATGTGGGAGGTAAGGGGCAGGTAGACGTGGACCAGCTGCGTCTCCTGGTGCAGGCAGTACAGGGAGAAGTAGTTGCGAAGCTCCATCGTCTGGATCACGTTCTCCTGCTGCAGAGCAAAGAGCCCCTCGCGACTGGCCCAGCACACGGTGGGAAGGAGGAGCACCAGGGCCCACACACCAGCCCTCCTGAGCCCAGGGCCAAGCCCCTCCTCCGTGCAACACGTCGGTCACGCCGGCTCTGTCACCCGGTGCCTGGGCGTCAGCGTCCCGGCAGCTCAGGGAGCCAACCACAGGAAGCCGGGGAGGACGGCCCGGGGCCCAGCGGCAGGTGCGGGAAGGTGCCCTCGCGCCCGCCCCCCACCCCGCAGGCAGGCCCGGGCCGCCGGGCCCACCTCCACGATGCGGGACTCCAGCTGCTCCACACACTCGGGCTCGCGGTTCTGCGCGGTGGCGCTCGTCATCTGCCTCTTCATCAGGCTGTACTTGTGCAGCGCCCGCTGGTGCTTGTGCAGCACACCCTTCTCGTGCCGCTCGCAGAGGTCCTGCCGGGAGGAGGTGGCACGTCAGCCCAGGAGGCGGGAGGCACAGACGGCATCCGCTGCACGCGGCCTCCACGCCGGGGGGCGAGGACGTCTCTTCCTGCCTAGAAGCAGCTCATGCGCACCCCGCTCACTCCACTCTCGGTGTTCGCGGAAGGGAGCGTCCCGCTGAGCCACCCGGGGCGAACTGTGGGGGGTCGCGGTGCAAATCCGCACAGCCAGAAACCCACGGGGAAAGGAGCAGCGCAGAGCGGGGACAGCCCTGGACCTCACACGTCACGCTGACCAACGTCCAGAAAGCCAGTGTCCCTCCAGCAGCAAGATCAGTCTCCTAAAGGACGACGCACTGGCATTTCCCTGGGGCCCTAAAGTAACCCCGATCACAATTCCTGTGGGGATACTAGCCACGGAATCACAGGGCTGCAACTTCAGAGGCCACTGGCTGCTATCCCACCCAACAGAGGAACCCCTTCTAGAACCTTCCCCACCAGCGCTGGGCCAGCTCCCCCTGAGCTCAGCACAAAGGATCCTCAGGGCTCACAGGCAATCCATCCCGCCACCGACGGTTGGAAAGCCACCCCTGTCCCCAGCTGAGGCCTGACTTCCCAGAACCTCCACCCCCTAGAAGAGGCAGCTCCCGCTGCGCCAGCCCCTCGTGTGTTTATAGAGAGCGATGGCAGTCACACTCACACACACACACACACACACTCACGCGCACGCGCCCCTCGCTCTCACATCGGGGAAGCCAGAGGCCTGCCCACAGCACCCTGCAGGACGCACACCCCCCCCACCCCGGGGAGCCTGCAGGAGGCCCATCGACACCCCGCAGCCCTGGCTTCCGGCTCTGTTGCCATTTCCCCCGGAGTCACACCCTCGAAAGGTCACAGCAGCCTTCTCAACAGCTCTGTCCCCGACCAAGCAGCAGCCGAGACTCACTTTATAGGACTGGAGCAAATCCAGGAAGAGGTTCAGTTTCTCCACCACGTCGTTCTCCTCCTGTTTGCCCTGGAAAACACGGGGCAGGTGGGCCAACAGCCACCGAGCACACAGGGCCCAGAGCCAGGGGCGCACACCCACCGCAGGCCTGGGCTGGCTCGGCCCCCAGAACCGCGGGCCAGCTGTGCAGGGGGCCCCGTCCACACGACAGCCCGCCGACGTGAGGCCGAAGCCTCGGGACCTGCAGGTGGACAAGAACGAGGGCTGGGTGCCCTGCGCCCACCTCGCCTCCCGCTCGCCTCCCTACCCGCCCAGCAGCCTGGCCACCGCAGACAGCGGAGCTGGGTTTAAACGGGGGAGCAAGTGGGAGGGATGCACCAGGGACAAGGGGAGTCGTCGCGGTTTCAGTGAAAGGGAGAGAAGCGCGGCCTGCGAGGGGCCGAGGGGAGGGACAGAATCTGAAGACTCAGCCGAGCTGCATGAACCGGGTCCTGCTGGTGCTCTGCTGATGCGGAGACGCGGGCGGGGGAGGGGCCGGCCGTGGGGGGCGGCGGGGGGCCCGGACCCCGCACACGCCTCTGCACCCAGGTTGACGCGGGGAGCCCCGCGGCGTCGTGGGAGGGGGCTGGTCGCCGACCAGGTGTCCTGGTAACGATGGGGTGAAGCCCCGCTCGCTCCCAGAGTCACCCACCGCACCCGCGAGGTGTGTAGCCCAGGGCCGCTCGCACGGACGAGCCACGCCCACACGGCCAATGGGCACCGATGCTCAGAGCCGGTCCCGGGCAGGAGGAGTCGGTGCCAAAGCCCTGGGCTGGGCTGCTCTGGGCCCAGAGTCGGTGCCTGGAGACGAGGGAGGGCAGCATGAGGGAGAAGTGCGGTCTCTCCACCTCCTGCTCCAGGAACGGCAAACACGGGCCTGCAGGCCGCCACGCACCCTCGCTCGGTCGCCACAGCAACGGTCAGGCTACGGTGGTTCCCAGGAAACCCCCCATGCTAGCTCTGTGGTCCCGGCCACGTGTGCTGGGGGGCTCTCGCACCCTCACATCCCTCAGCCACCAACACGCGTCAAGTCCCTCTTCCAGGTGTGCTGAGCCCCTCTCCCAAGTGCAGCACTGGCTCCTCCGGGAAACCAAGCCCCTTCTACAACCTGCAGAGCTCCAGCCATGGCAGAGAATGAAAAGCTCACCCCATAAACCGCACATCAGACTTGGTATGGGGAGGGTGCAGGCAGAAGAAATGAAGAGAAGTCCACGACCGATGGGGACACAAGCGCTGGAATGGGAGCCGGGGGCTTCCACCCAGGCTCTGGCACCAACTCAGGGGGACCTAGGCCCTCGGACCCGCTGAGCCCAGAGGTTCCCAGCCATTCAATCCCGCACCCACAGTCAAGGTTCTAGCCAGTAAGGTGACAGGAAAATACCAGGCATGTTGCAGGTTTTTTCAGCTCAGAAAGGGAAATACCAGATGGCCACAGGTGCCCCGTCCCTCCTGACTGGGCAGGGGACACAGGAGAACAGAGGTTCCTCCCCGGGTGTGCAGCAGGGGGGACCCCTGCGTGTGTCATTTGCTCCCAAGTCCCATTTCTGCTCTGATGCTGTGCAAGACCCTAAACCACCAGCGCGTGTGCCTCTGCAGAAAGCACACACCCTGGCACCAAGAAAGAAACAGCCCCACTGGGAGTCTCACTTGTCTGGCTGGGACAGTTATCAGGTCTCCTGACGGGTCTGGGGAGAATAAAACCGTGATACGTAAAAACGGAATTCAGAACTAACCCTCGGATATCTTCACTTGCACAGCAAGAGTGAAGTGGAACCCTAGCTCTGACGGATGAAAGTCCTGACAGGCCATTTGATCCAGTTCCGTGTTAAAACCGTATTGATTTCACTTCAACATAGAAACCACCGAGAACAACGAGGGATACTCAGGAAACAGCACCGCGCAGACATGACACTGCCAAGCAGCATTTGTGAGGAGCCTCGGAGGCAGGAGGAACTTCAGACCGCACCCCATGAGAAGCCTGACGCCCCTCCCCCTCCAGGGCAGAAGCAGCATCCAAATCTGAATCAGAAAAGACGCTGGGAATGATCGAGTTGCGGTTCCCACCCTGCTCTGTGTACCCCCTCCAGGTTACCTGTCCAAGAGGGAGCTGTGGGCCCAGGGCCTGGGTCCCGGCAACAGAACAGCTTCGTTTGTATGTTTTACAGACTGAGCTCTGAGTACAGGGCCAAGGGTTAAACAAAAAGCTGTGAATGATCTAGGCCAGCTCCCTTGTTTCTAATCACAGAGAAAAATACCCAGGGACCAAAGCGGCCCGAGCGAGGTCCCAGCACGAGACACAGGCCAGCACAAAGCACGCTGCCCGAGCTCGCCCGCCTCTCTACCCAGCCAGTCCTCCGACACCACGTTCTTGGTCCCCAACCCCACCCCGCCTGCCACGGAAATGCGGGCTCCTCTCACCTGGAGACGGGCTGGGCCCCGGGCTAATTCCACACGCCGCGGACACCGGCCACACTCAGTGTCTGAAAGACACGCTCAGGCACGGGGACCACAGGGGTAGAACACCCAGCACTTTCCGCACCAGGAACGTGGTCAGATCCCCTTTTCATCACGTAGAGCCGTCCTGGCGCCCGAGCGCCCCACCTGGAGCCTGAAAACCCCCCAGACCCACCCGTCGCTGTGGTTCTGACTCGCTACTAAGGAGCTTTGAGCCTCAGCCGGCCAGCAAGGCCTCCATTTTAATGCATTCAAAACCAGCTACCAGCAGCCTAAAGCCCATTTCCCCAAGCACTAGGAAGCAAACTCTCACCCTCAAAATTATGCAACAGTTTTATAGCATAAAAGCACCAGATGAACATTTCCCTATGATGGTCAACACTGTATCTGCACATTAACCCCCAACGACTACAAGACTCTTTGCAGATTTCCACAAACAGCACCTGCCCACAGAGCAGAAGCATTTCCTGAGGTAAACTGGGTGTCTAGGGCAAGACATGGAGGGATTCTCTGGGGGAGCTGGGAGCTTGGCTGTCTTGCTGAGCTTTCAAGTGGCCAAATGCTGCTTGGCTACGACGGCACCACGGGAGCGCCCCGGGCAGTGCGAGACTACATCTCCAGGGACACAGCACACCTTCTAACCTCAGCAAGGTCAGATCTCAGAGACCAGAGCCCAATTTGTCCACGTCATCAGCAACCCTCTCAAGAGCGTAAAGGACTCCCAGGGAGCCACCCGGAACAGATGGGGACGTGCGCTTCCGACCTGAGAACCGCTGCCCACTCACCCAAGACTCGGAGCTGTGATGTCCATCTAAGAAGGAGCCGCTCCCGCACACCACGGCCCAGAATGTTCTCCGGAACGAGCGCCTCGGAGAGCAGACCCACTCACCTGCTGTGCAGCCTTGTCAGCGAGCAGCGCGAATTCAACGGACAGGCCTTTCAGCGCCTGTTTGAGGGACCCCCACGTGCTACTGTTCAGAGTGGCCCAGGAGGGGAGCGGGGTCGTGTCAGACCCTAAAGCACTGAGGAAGAAGGAGACACACAGGGGAAGAGACACTCAGGCCTGGAAGCTGGGCGGGCAGCCCACCCTGACGCCCCCCTCTGCCCCACAGCACAGCACCCCAGGGTGGCCGCCCCGCACATCTCCCAACCAAGACCCCTGCTACTCGCAGAGCAGGAGCCCCGGGAGTCTGTCGGAACGGTAAGGTCTCGATCCACCAAGACCTGGAGCCAACTGTCAGCGAGACCGCGAGGGAACGTGTGCACAGCGGGGTGGAGGCACGCGGCTCTGGGGACAGTGCAGAGGGCAGCGTCCTGGCTCGAGGCCGGGCCCCTCCTCCAGAGGAGAGGAAGCGTGACCAGCCCAGCACGGCCCTTCCCAGATCAGATGAACTTTTCTCAGGTCTGATCCTGACAACGGGGGCGGGGGGGGGGGACCCCTACGTTTGGGAACCCCGATGCCCTGCCTACACTCTCCATCTCTCTTCTTGCTTCTAAATGCGATCTCGTCTCCCCAGCCCTTTCCTTCCCCTTTGGGGTAGAACGAGTCAGAACGAGAGTCGTTATGGTAAACGCACTTTCTGCTCCAAGCCCGCCACCAAAGGCTAAAGACCCCACCCCACAAAACTGACCCCATGGAGCCCACCAGGGTCACCTGCCTCAGTTCCTTCCCGAATATGAGAAGGTCAGCAGCATTGTCGATGGCCCGCGACACCATCCGCTCGGCCCTATCGCGAAGCTTGTGGAAGCTGTTGTAGATGTTGCGAATCAGCTCCCGGCTGATGGCGAACTGAGTCTGGATGTCGGCTGGGAGGAAGTCCTGACGGGGGAGGAGGGAGGAGACTGTGCATCACCAGACGTGAAAACCTTCCAGAAAAGACGACCAGCAGGAGAGGAAGCAACTCCATCGACCGAGCAGGTAAACGAGCCCAGACCCCCAGGCCAGGTCACGTAGCGCACAGCCCAGAAGCCCACTTCTTTCTCCACCGCCCGCCCTGGACCCCTCTTCTTGTCCAAAAGAGACACAGAAACCAGCACTACACGCACACCACAAAAAATACGATCTGCAAACTCAACACGATGAACGTGCGGTCCTGACTCTGCACGAGGGCCAGGCCTCTGTATTTCCTCATTTATTCCCGAAGGGTAACTTTTCACCAGCTTTAATACTAACTACCTATTATATTAACTAATGTTAACTACACAATGCTTAGAAAACAAAAGGCTTAGGAAATAAAATGAAGGTAAAAGAATCTGTATTTTTGTATAGAGAAGTAGTTTAAGAAGAAATAAAAAAAAAAAAAGCTACCAAATAGCTACTTTCATCCTTTTGAGAAAGAGACCAGATTAACTAAATTTAAAAATAAACCAATGCAACAATCAATCCCCTGAAATCCAAAAAGCTGATGACCAAGCATCCATCCATCTGAATCACAAAATGCCTGAGGACATGGCACGAGGGGCCGGTGGGCCCTGTGGTCGGAGGGCGCTCAGTCACACCTGGGCCCCTCTGCCTAGGCGTTTGGGACCTTGCAAATGGCAGCCTCTCTCTCTGTTTCCTCATCTGTAAAATGGGCATGACACCCGCTGGGTTTCAGATCAACTGAAACAAGGGTCAAGGGAGAAAACCATGCAACCCATCTTAGCATGATGTCTGGCACACGGTAGAGGCAAAACAAACATCACTAACTGTTCACATGATTACTGCTCGGGGGGAAGGGATCATCAAAATCAGAAAAGTACCTTGGCCCGAGCAGCCAGCTTACAATTCATGAACTCGTCTCCCACGCACTGAGCGGATTCCTTTAACTTGTTCTGCACATCCTGCAAAAGCGAGAGAGAAACACTTGACCCTCAACCAGCCACAGAATCGGAGGCATGAGACCAACTGAGCCACCACAAAGCAGGGCCCAGTCCCTCCTTGAGAGAGGAGTGTCTCCAAGTGTTGGCTTTTTTTTTTTTTGGGCTGCATTGGGTCTTCGTTGCTGTGCGCAGGCTTTCTCGAGTTGCAGCAAGCGGGGGTTACTCTTCGTTGCGGTGCGCGGGCTTCTCATTGCGGTGGCTTCTCTTGTGGAGCACGGGCTCTAGGTGCGCGGGCTTCAGTAGTTGTGGCTCGTGGTCTCAGTAGTTGTGGCTCACGGGCTCTAGAGCGCAGGCTCAGCAGTTGTGGCGCTTGGGCTTAGCTGCTCCACGGCATGTGAGATCTTCCCGGGCCAGGGCTTGAACCCGTGTCCCCTGCATTGGCAGGCGGATTCGTAACCACTGTGCCACCAGGGAAGCCCTCCATGTGTTTGCTTTAACGTAAGTATTCTGTAATCTCTTCCTGTCTCCTGTTCCATTTTTTTCACATTGGCCTTAACCTTTGGGGTGGTCGGTCTTCCAGAGGCAGAAAGCCCGACCTCATGACAGGACTGCAAACTCCAGCTCTGGAGTGGAGCTCTCTCTCCAGAAAAACGGAAACTCCACCTCCAGACCAGGGACATGAGTACTTGGACAGACGTCGGAGTCACTAGATCCTGGAAGGTCCCACGTGGGGCACAGAAACAGGGACTGAAGTCTCCTCCCTTCCTATGATCAGACCCATGGGGTCAGGGCCCCCAGAGCCCTGGGGGAGCTGACGGCAGAGAAAGGGCAGCACTTGGGGTCCCGAGCCCTGGCTCTGAGCTCTGCCCTCTGAAGGGAGGCTCCCTGGCAAAGCCGAGCCTTAAGACAAGCCCCACAAAGAGTCACGGAAGATACAGGCAGAGACCCTAACGCGCAGCTGTGTGTGGGTGAAGGAATCGTAACATTTCAGAGATGCCTTGAAGAGCATCTGTCCCAATTCCCTCATTTTACCAAGAAGCAAATGGTGCCGGGAGGCCCAGGGACAGGCATCTGTGTAAGGGCAGCCGGGGCCGCTGGAGCCTGACGCCACCCGGCTTCCGCAGCAGCTCGCCCTCCCACCAGCCTCCCTCTGCCTCGAGCTGGGCGTAGCTCCCTCGCCCCACCGCGTCCCTCTGCCTCGAGCTGCGCGTAGCTCCCTTGCCCCACCGCGTCCCTCTGCTGCGGTCAAGATCCCAGCTCTACAGGAGCCTATCCAGCCCCAGGGTTCGAAAGACCCACCCTCCCAGCGCAAGGGCAGAAGGCCACAGCGTGCATTCCCTGGATGTCTGGAACGGGTCCCATAAAAGGGGCAGACCAACAGGCGCCCCAGGCATCGCAGAGGGAAAGGCCACAGTGTCTCTAGGGGTCAAAGGCCCCTCTGGCCTCCAGGGAGAGAGCGGTAAAGGAGGCGGCCAGGCTTGTGTGGGATCCACCTCTGCGGCTCTGCGCCCGCACCTTCCCGCGGCCGGCGAGGGCACGTCTGTCCCACCGCAGGCCGTGTGGGGCGTCCTCGCTGGAGCCCCTCCGCCCACCCCAACGAGGAGAGGGTCCCTCGGGGAAGCCTCTCCGCCTCCGAAGAGCTCAGCCCTGGGCGCACGGGGCCGTCCAGGCGGTGCCTCATCGGGCCGTGCCTCGGCGTCCTGACGGACCAGGACGGCCTGACGGACCAGGACGGCCTGACGGCAGCCTGGACGAAGACGCTGCCGCTCCAGCGTCTCACCGGAATCAAGGCCACACGGAGCTCCCTTCCCAGGACACACGTCCGCCCTGCAGCTCGGCCGGGGAGACTCAGCGGGCGCTCCCGGTAGTACGGAGTCCAACCCAGCCTTCCACTTGTTTTAGTTTTTTATTTTGGCCACACCGCACAGCATACAGGATCCTGGTTCCCCGACCAGGGGTGGGACCTGCGCTCCTTGCAGTGGAAGGGCGGAGTCTTACCCACTGGACCGCCAGGGAAGTCCCCAGCCTTCTTTTTTAAGTAAACGCACATTCACATGTGGAGTCGCTAGCCTGTCTGCCGACCCTCCAGACCACAGAGGCTCCTGTGTATCAGCTTCAAGCCCTCAGAGACTGTGCTGAAAAGCCACCCCTTCCACACAAAACCCCGCGAAGTCGGAACCGGGACGCCTCTTAGAATCGTACTCAACCTGTTACCTTGGGAGAATATAAATCTTATTTGTGTTTGTCCCATGTAAATAGATTCTGTCACGGCACCCAAACAAGGAGATTAAGGGGAGAACACGAAACAAAAGCAAATTTAAGAATGAAAATAAGTGGGACTGCTGTGGGCCTGGGTTTGATCCCTGGTCAGGGAACTAGGATCCCACAAGCCGTGCGGCACGGCCGAAAAAAAAAAAGAATGACAATAAGACCCGGGGAGCCTCAGGCCCCAGCACGCAGACCGCTGTGCGGCAGGTACTCACGGGGCCACTGAAGGACAGGAACAGCTTGAGAACAACGTCCTCGGAGAAGGGCGGGTGCCGGGCCACCAGGTTGATGAAGCGCTTCAGTGCTCTCCTCCGGGCCTCGATGAATTCCCTGTCAGCTGGACGCAGAACACGGGGTGACCACACGGAGCCTGGGGCACGAGCCCCCGCGACCTCGCTCTCAGGGCCCAACGCCTCCCGCACGGAGAGCTCTCCAAGCCACAGGGCCAGCGGGGGGCACGGGACCCAGCCAGAGGCTGCAGAAGGCGCACGAGACCCCCAGCTCGGCGCCCTGCCGCCTGCGGACGCACAGGGTCCGGGATCTGCCGAGGAAAACCACACAGCCCGCTGGCTTCGCTCGGTGGCACTGGACCCCGCACTGTGACCCCTTTCTGATGCCGCTCTCTATGAACAAACGGGCTTTGCTAAACTCATGTATTAATTTGACCCAGTTTTCCAGTTCACGTCACTTATTCCTCACTCTCCAACTGCAAACTGCTTTCGTTCGGGTTACGTATTCTCACTCCAAGGGCAAAAAAAGTAAAAGTGTACGATGATGCACTGAGGGTATTTAAATCTGACCGCAAATAAAAATGGTATTTAAAGTATTATTTTTTAATTATTGAGAAAAAGCTGGAAAAGGATCTCCCCCCCTCAAGGCCACCAGGACCCCGTCCATTGAAGGCTACGTTTTCATTAAGGCCGAGCCACACGACCAAGCATTGCATGACAGTTTCCAGGTTCTAAGCCCCACCCACACCCAATCGACCTCGACGCTGGGATCTCAGTGAGCATCCCCCTTACTCCCGAAGTATTTCCAGCTCCTGCCCTCAGCACCCTTCCCGTCCACGTGATAGGATCTGTTCCACATGCTCAGGCACGGCAAGAGGAAAACGACATTATCAGGTTCTGAGCTAGTCAGCAACCAGTGAGAGCAGAAGTACTTTAGGACGGTGGAAAACGGCAGAAAATCAATGGTCAGCTTTGGGTACTTGCCTTTGGATCGGGTTTCATCTAGAATCTGAGAAAAGAGCTGTGGGTGAAGGTCAATGAGACCTGAGAGGAGGCCTCAGCTGTCTCCCGCGCTCTGGAACCCTGGGAGAGACAGGCCAGTGCAGGGGGCCCGGAGACACCTGTGATCCCTCACCTAGCCCCAGGTAATCGCCGGTGAAGCATGAAGATGAGACAGCCACCTGCTATTGTTTTCACCTCCTTTGAGATGCAGGTTAGATTACTGGGCTGACATTCACTTCTGTTCTCTCGCAGAACTCCTTACACTATGGTGGTACCCACTGCTCTCCAAGGGCCGGCAAAACAAACAGCGCTCCTGGTCCCCCACTCAGGAGCCCCAGGACGCCTGGCCTCTGCCCTCTGGGAAGGAGAACTGGGGTACACTCCTTCTCCCTTGCAGAACGGGGCACTTCCCTACGTGTCAGTTATCAAGCAGGAGGCTCATGTAGCTAAGGGCACCTGGTGATGTCACCGTCCCGTACCAGACCTGGGCTCTAAGCCACAGCTGCACCCAGATTCCCCAGGGGCTGGTGCTGCACCACAGCCCTGCTACCGTCCCATCCCTGCTGGACAGAGGGCCAGAGGAAGATGGGCCACGAGGGGAGAGTGGCATCCATCACGGAGCCAGGACCTCAGCACAGGGCGGGGGGACCCCACCCGCCTACGCCCCCTGGCCAACAGCAAACCCAGCTTTACCTCCCAGCATCCTCTTGGGCGGGAGGGCCGGCACCATGCGGTACGGGAACTTCTGCAGCAGCATCTCGTGGAAGACCACGAAGTCATTGTACCGCCGATACACGCAGGACTTGAAGCGCTGCAAGAAAAGAGGTTCGGAGCTCAGCAGACACCCTCACACTTCACAGTTTCCCCTTACCTTCCCCTTCCACCACTAAACAGAACCTGCGGAAATAACAGGACTAAATTCCTCACCTTCTCTCACCAGGCCTTTACCAGAAGGAGAAATCCTCTATGTCCTTGATGGATGGAAATACAACTTTTAAACACTGCATAGCTCTAACTGTGTATTTAATTAACCGTCTATTATTCTGCATCTTCTGAACAAGACGAGTCTCCTTACAGGAGTTTCCACCTATATGGCGGCATCCCTCCTCCCCTTAGGTATCACGTGGGATTACCTTTGAGGGTATGTCCTCAACATACACTTTCAAACCGTGCTAACACAAGCAGCACTGCGCCTCCCGAAATAGACCCAACGGCCTAAAAGCAGACCAAACGCTGAACACGAAGACTGAAACACGGCAGACACGCAACTCAGATGAAACTGCCGACAGAGTCCACCATGAGCCCGCCCTTGATAAACCTGCAGGTTCCACAGGATTAACATTCTGTCCAGAGAGCAACCTCACTGGGGTCGAATGTAAGAGCTCTCACAAGAACCAGCATGAGCAGTGATCGCTACAATTAACTATGTTACACGAGTTACTAATTAACATCACTGACTGGAAAAAGCCAGTCTGAGATGGTGACATACTGTGTGGTTCCGATGATACGACACTCAGGAAAAGGCAAAGCTACGGAGACGGTGAAAGATCAGTGGTGTCTGGGTGGACGTGGGGGAGGGGTGAAGGGGGGCGGAGCACAGGGGACGCTTAGGGCAGTGAAGCTACACTGTGTGATTCTACAGCGGTGGACCAAACCCAGAGGATGTACAATAACAAGAGTGACCCCTCATGTCAACTGTGGACCCTGGGTGACAATGACGTGTCTAGGCAGGTTCACCACCTATAACAAATGCACCATCTGGCCGGGGGGGTTGACAGTAGGAGGAGGGGAAGATGGGAAATCTGTTCCTTCTGCTCAATATTGCTGTGAACCTAAAAACACCCCCCAAAAAACAAAGTCTATAAAAAGCTAAATATACTATACAAAGGACAAGTATGAAGCCACATGTGTCCACCTCTGGCGGGCATCGTGCCACGTCTGCACTCACTCCAACTCCAGCAAGCATGCAAGCAGGGGGCACAGCCTGAGGAGCCGCGTGGCCCAGAAGCCACCCCCGCGGTCCTAACATTAGCGGGCTGACCCCTCCACGCACGTTTCAGGAGGTGACCTGGGCAAAACGGCCTCCTTTTAAAAATGTTCGTTACGAGGTCATCAATTTACTTCAGGAGCAGGCAGTTGAATGAGACTGAAGATAAGGCCACTCTCACAGAAGAGCAGCTTGTCACACGTGCGGGGCGCCCGGCCCGTGGGCGACGAGGCCCCAGAGGAGGCGCCGGAGTCTCCATTCTCACCGCGGCCGAAGAGGCCAGACCGCGGCAATGCCAGACGGCAACGCTGTCCCCTAAACACGCGAGGGCCTCCTTCCCTCTCTGACCTCTGCCCTCCCCCTTGGCAGCGGCACTGACCAGCGTCAGAGCGAAGTTTACTCCCAGACTTCTGTCATCCTGCCTTTAAAACACAACAAAACAAAAATCCTGTGATTCTTGATTCTCATGGAACACGGCAAACAGCGTCCGCGACGGGGAACTGCTCCCGGGCTCTGGACACGCGCCTTTCTCCCTGCGATGACGGTCGTGATGCTCTCCCAGCCCACGCCCTGCAGCGCTGCTGCCTGAGCCTGCGACCCGGGCAGCTCTCAGCGCGGGGGCAGCTCTGACCCTGCGAATCTGCCCCCGCCACACACACACGGGTGCTCTGAGTTCACCGACGACTTAATCCCCAGGATAAAGAATAAAAGCTCCCATCAAAACGTATCCTAACTGAACCAAGATAACAGGCGGACGGACAAAAGATAAACGCCGCAGATGCCACAGGGGTCTACGCGCGCGGCCAACCCCGGGGCCAGGCGTCTGGCATCAATGAACTCTGATTTCAGGGGTGCCCCTAACAGGGACGGCAGCGCCATTTCGGGGGTGAGCCCCGCACACTTGACTCGGGGTGTGGAGCCCACATTCTCTGGGGTCCACACTCTCACCCTCGGGGACGTCCCAGCACTGCAGGACCGCCCCAGGCCGGCCCGTCCGGGGCTTGCCCTCCAGAGCCCACCGAGCGTCTTGAGGCAGGATCCCAGAGCTCCGACAGCGAGGGCGGGCAGGGCCGCTGGGGGGCGGCCGCAGAGGCAAGCATGCTGGGGGGCCTGCCTGCCACTGTGGGTCTTCCCGGCGGCCCTCCCCCTCCCGCCACCTCCGCCCCCCACTGCACGCCGCAGGTACCTGGCTGGAAACCTCATACTCCACGTGCTTGAGGAAGAGGCCCTTCTTCTCGGGGATGAGCTCCACCTGCACGGCGTCCCTGGCCAGCAGCTCCTGCAGCGTGAGCGACAACAGCAGTGGGTTCCCCGGCGGCATCTGCATCCGACTGGAGTCCGGGGCCCTCGGCTCGCTGACCTGGGGCGCTGGTGGTGAGTCTGCTGGAGACAAGGTGAGCGCAGCTGCTCAGACAGGGAGGCCGCCCCTCCGATGCCGCCTGCTGGCTCAGCACGTGGACTCCGGCCACGTCACCCGGCCAAACCCTGTCCTGGCCCCGGTGACGCTCATTCATTCAGGCTGGGGGGTCCACTCAGGGCCACGTCCTCCTCTCATAAACCACCACGCCATGAATCAGCAAACACGCCCACATGTCCAGGACCGGGCAAGTCTAGTTTTCAACTTGGGCAGAGAAAAATAAGTGAAATACTTACAAGTTACGTGCAAAAATACAGTCCTCCTTTTCTCCAGAGTCAAGAAAAGGGTTAAAACAGAGAAACGGGCCATACGATCTTCTACATGTGCCGGCGTTTCCAGAATCAGAGCACACTGCGTTCCTGCCACCACAATCATTCTAATGTGTAAAAACCTACATGCTTGCTTGAGTTAGACAGAGTTCCTGCTCACACAAACCAAAGCATTAAGCCCTAAAGCTTCAGTTTCCTTAGACACAAGAAGTCACCCACGTATCATTCACAGGACAGGGAATGACAAATCAGAGATTTTATATCTAACAACCTGCCAACAAACAAACAAAGAAATCCTGTTAAAAGGTCAGTTTGGTTTTTAGTACAGAGAAGAGTTTAGAACTTTAAAGAAAAAAAGGTTCTTTTCAGTTAAAAAAAGAAGAAGTTAAGGTATCCCTTGGGGGAAAAAGGTCTCATTCCAAGTAACACTGTTATAAATAAATACAACAAATGGTAGATCACATTTCTCCACCTTCTTAATTTTCTACAACGTCAGTGTATCACTTTTTATGATTTACTTCTTAAAGTAATTCTTCAGTGCAAGATTCTGGTTTACATTCTAATACAGAATTAATGACCAGATTATTTTCATCTGTGAAATCACTCAGCATTTTAGGATTTAAAATATAGCTGCCTTGAACTGACCTTAAAGATTAAGAAAATAAACAAGGGCTTAACTTGTATCTGGGAACCCCCAAGGGCCTCAAAACTCCATACAAAAACTAAATGTCGGGCTTCCCTGGTGGCTCAGTGGTTAAGAATCCGCCTGACAGTGCAGGGGACACGGGTTTGAGCCCAGGTCCAGGAAGATCCCACATGCCACGGAGCAACTAAGCCCGTGCGCCACAACTACTTAGCCTGAGCTCTAGAGCCCGTGAGCCACAACTACTGAAGCCCACGGGCCTACAGCCCGTGCTCCACAACGAAGAGTAGCCCCAGCTCACCGCAACTAGAGAAAGCCCACGCACAGCAATGAAGACCCAACGCAGCCAAAAATAAATTTAAAAAAAAAACAAAAAAAAACCCCACTAAATGTCATGTGCTCTAAAGCAGGCTGCTCTCAAGTGAGGGCATATATCCCAGGGTCGCAACACTCCACCAAGTGCAGGAAGAAGACATTAACAACTGTACTTGTATTTTCTTTATTTTTTTTTAATTTTTTCATTGTACTTGTATTTTCTATCTCTTCCTTTTTAATTTATATTACAATGTACATAAGAGTAGTAGAGTGTAGTACATGCATACAAATTATTAAAATATGCATATGTATAAATTGTGTACATGTGTATGAGTGTGCGTACAGGTGTTGCATTTGGGTGTGTGTGTACGAATGCATACATACAGGAGTGTGTACGTGTGTATGAGTTTGTTTGAATATGAGGTGTGAGTGTGTATAAGTGTGTATGTGTACATGTGTGCACACACATGTATGAGTGTGTGTACATAAGTGTCTGTATATGAAGTGTGTATATGGGCGGGTGTCCCCAATTGGCAGTCCCCAATACCTTAATGACTAAAAATGTGTGGAGACCACACCTCTAGAAGGTACCTGTTCTCCGAAGTCATCCCAAGACCCCAGCCCCTTTCCGTGTAAAAATATTTTTACACGGAAAGGGGCCTTAAAACTGTGTTTACCCAGCCTCCTTGGGGACCACAGAAATCCTCAAGGAGCCAACAAGCGTTTCTTAAGTACCAGCTCCAGGGAACATGGTGATGAATAAGACAGGGTCCCTGAGCTCATTAATTCATCCACACAGAAAACAGCTGTGTCCACCATTGCCAGGCACAACCTATAAATACCCAGACTCCGGGGAGAATGGGAATCAGCCCACGGGAACTCTTAACAGCGCCCCGAGAATCAGGACACAGCTCCAAGACGCAGGCTCCGGACGGGCAGGGATTCGCTCAGCTCTGTTCTCAGGCATGTCCCGGTGAGGGGAGCCTGGCACACAACGGGGGCTCAAGGAATGTTTGCTGAGTGACTATTTACTGTTATTGTATTTCCAGGAGGGAAATACAGAGCACCTCTGGGGAAAAGCAAAATCTTAACTAGGTCGCAGAATATGTGGAAAAACAGGAAACAATAAAGCTAAAAAGGTAATGGGGGAGAATATTTTTATCAGAGAAAATACGTGCAAATCATACATCTGATAAAGGACTTATATCTGGAATATACAAAGAACTTACAACTCAGTAAAAACACGGACAAACAATCCAATTTAAAAATGGGCAAAGGGTTTACACAGACATTTCTCCAAAGATGTACAAATGGCCAGGAAGTACAGAAAAAAATGCTCAACATCGCTAACCGTCATGGAAATGCAAATCACAGCCACACTAAGATGATGCCCTATGTTGACTACAATTAAAAAAAAAAAAAAGATTACATTGAGTGCTGGTGAGGATGTGGAAAACCCTCACATATGCTGGTAGGTGTGTAAATAGTGCAGCTGCCTTCAAACACGGTCTAGTAGTTCCTCAGAACGTTAGAAATAGAGTTACTCTATGACCCAGCAACTCCACTCCTAGGTGTACACTCAGGAGGAATGAACATGTGTGTCCACACAAAGACCTGTATACAAATGTCCACAGCAGCATGATTCATAAGAGCCAAAGAGAGGAAAAACCCAAATGTCCATCAACTGATGAACGGATAAATAAAAGTGGCCTATGCACACAATGGAATATTATTCAGCATGTACAGATTCATGCTACACCACGATGAACCTTGAAAACATGATAGTAAGTGAAAAGCAGCCAGTCACAAAACACCACATATGGGATGATTCCATCTACATGAAATATCCAGAAGAGGCAAGCCTACAGAAACAGACAGTAGTTTAGTGCGTGCATGCGGCTAGGGCGAGGGTGGCGGAATGCAGGGGCCTGAGGAATGGGGGGGAGGTGGGCGAGTGACTGGTGAAGAATAATGGGTTTCTCCTGGGGCGCAATAAAATGTCCTAAAATTGACTATGGCGATGGTTGCGCAACTGTAAATATACTAAAGACCACCGTATTATACGCTTCAAATGAGTAAACTGCCTGGCACGTAAATGATATCTCTATAAACTCTAAGTATCAAAGGTAGGTGACATCAATAAGAAAGGCAGAGTAAGGACCTCCAAAAATCCTCTCCTCCACAAAAGCAACGAGGACACTAGCAAAATCGTCAGAATCAGCTTTTTCAGAACACTGGGAAGTGACTAAAGGTTTGTGGCAATCCAGGGTACATTTATTGATGCAATAATTAGTTATGTCAAAATGAGGTCAGAGTGGAGTAGGGTGGGCCTTCATCCAATACAACTGGAGTTTTCATAAGAGGAAGAGACCACATGAAGGCACAGACACATGGACACACAGACAGGAGGCCACGTGACAGCACAGGCAGAGGCTGAGGAGCTGCACCTGCAGACCCAGGAACGCCCAGGATGGCTGGCCACCACCGGGAGCTACAAGAGGCAGCAAGGACCCACCTCGACAGGCTTCAGAGGGAGCATGACCTTCCAGCCTCCGCAACTGTGCGACAAGGTATTTCTGTTGTTTTAAGCCACCCAGTCTGTGGCACTTTCTTACAGCAGCCCCAGGAAACTCACACTACAAACTTTACAGAATTAGTTCAGAAAGGTTGTTAAATAAACGAGCTACAACAAAGAGCAACAACACCTTGGAGGGAAAACTGATGTCCAGAGATGCTACATTATTTTCTTTTTTTAACTTATTTATTTTGGGGCTGCATTGGGTCTTCGTTGCTGCACGTGGCCTTCTCTAGTTGCAGCAAGCAAGGGCTACTCTTCGCTGCCGTGGGCGGGCTTCTCATTGTGGTGGCTTCTCTTGTTGCACGGAGCATGGGCTCTAGGCGCGTGGGCTTCAGTAGCTGTGGCGCACGGGCTTAGTTGCTCCGCAGCATGTGGAATCTTCCCGGACCAGGGCTCGAACCCGTGTCCCCTGCATTGGCAGGTGGGTTCTCAACCGCTGCACCACCAGGGAAGTCCCAGCTATGTTATTTAAATTGTCCAGTCTTCAACAAAATTCTCTAAGACATGCAAAGAAACAACAAGGTAGTGCCAAAGGGGGGGGCGGGGGACACACACAACAGAAACTGTCCTTAAAAAAGCCTAGGTACTGAACCTATTAAAGACCTTAAATCAGCTATTTGAAATACGTTCAAAGGACTAAAGGGAACCATCTCTAAAGAACTAAGGGAAAGGGGCTTCCCTGGTGGCGCAGTGGTTGAGAATCTGCCTGCCAATGCAGGGGACACGGGTTCGAACCCTGGTCTGGGAGGATCCCACACGCCACGGAGCAACTGGGCCCGTGAGCCACAATTACTGAGCCTGCGCGTCTGGAGCCTGTGCTCCGCAACAAGAGAGGCCGCGATAGTGAGAGGCCCGCGCACCGCGATGAAGAGCGGCCTCCGCTTGCCGCAACTGGAGAAAGCCCTCGCACAGAAACGAAGACCCAACACAGCCAAAAGTAAATAAATAAATAAATAAAATTAAAGAATGATTGTTTTAGCCACAATCTGTTATTTAAAAAAAAAAAAAAAAACTAACGAAAAGTATGAGAACAACACCTCACTCACAGGGAATATCACTAAACGGACAGAAATCATAAAAAAGAAACAGATAAAAATTCTGGAGCTGAAAAGTTCAATAACTGAAAAATTCACCGGAGTCTCAACAGCAGATCTGAGTGAGCAGAAAGAAGAACCAGCAGACTTGAGGTTGCGTCAGTTGAGATGTTTTTTCCAGCCTGATGGACAGAAAGGAAAAAGGGTGCAGAGAAACAAACAACTCCTCAGAGACGCGTGGGACACGCCAAGCATGCCAACAGAATCCTAACAAGAATCCCAAAGGGAGAAAGGGTTAGAGAGAACACGTGAATAAATAATAGCCAAATCTGATTTAAATAATCCAAGAACTCAAAAGATTCCAACTAGGATAAACTTGAAGAGATTCTCACTTAGACGCATCATAATTAAACTGTTCAAACTGTACAATGAGAAAACCCTGAAAGCACCAGGAGAGAAATGACTCGCCAAGTACAAAGGGCCCCTTTAAGATTAATGCTGACTTCTCGTCAGAAACCATGGAGGCCAAAAGGCAATGGGACGACGTAGTCAAAGGGCCAAGAATTCTACATCCAGCAAAACTATCCCTCAAAAAACAAAGGAGAAATTAAAACATTCCCAGATTCCCAAAACTGACAGGATTCCTCACCAGCAAACCTTCCCTAAGAGAACTGAATCCACATGAAGAAATGAAGCACACCAGTAACCACAAAAGACAGTACTCGTGTATTTATTTTATTTGTAATTCTTTCTCCTAGCTGATTTCAAAGACAACTGTATAAAGCAACAACTATAAATCTGTTTTGATGGGCAAACGATTTATAGAATTGTAATTTGTATGATGACAACAGCACAGAAAGGGGAGAAGGAATGGAGCTATACAGAAGCAAAAGGTTTATATATTACTGAAATCAAATAGTATTAATCCAAGCTAGACTGTTATATAATATGGGAGCTGTAACTCCCACGGCAATCACCAAGAAAATAACCCCAAAAAAGTATAATAACCAAAACTATGTGGGAATGTAAATGGAACACTAGAAAATACTTATTTAATGTAAAAGAAAGCTGTAACAAAAGAACAGAGGAAAAATTAAATTAATGGGGGAAAGATCATTGAAAGAGCACCAGAGGTCTCTATTAAAATTTTTATGTAAGATAAAAATTAATACACACTCAACAGAGAAAACTTTATGATTTTCCTGATGATTAAAATAAGATAATGTCCCAAGACAGAATGTAAGCTCAATAATGATTACCAAATGATCACATGCTGCTGAGAAATCTGAACTTTGATCGCTGGAGGATTTAAAAGACAACTCAAAAGACACATTTTAAACCAAAGACATTACTCTCAACCACCTTGAGAACAAGCCCTTTGCAAAAGTTTCAATCACAAGAAAGCCACCATCCCAAACATCAATTTACTAAACTAAGACACCCATATTTTCAAAGAAAAAAAAACTGAAGAGCAAAAAAAGAAGGGAAAAAGACCATTTCAGACAGGCTGCACTGTCACGTGATGGCCCACACGCTGACACTGACGAAAGGGCAGAAACGCAGGGAGGAGATTCTGGTTTACCAAGGGAGTCAATGTCAAGGTCACCGGCAGGACTTTAAGACTCTTATCAAATGGAGCCTCCTACACAGGTTTTAGCAGCCCCATAAGACCAGGGCCTGGAAGAGGCACCGTCCACCAAGCCAGCCCCCTCAGAGATAAAACAGCTCGGACAAGAGAGGCCAGCCAGGCCCCTGATGAACGGTGGTGGACAAAGGCTGGCTCTGACCTTAGACGGACATGGGCGGAAATCCAGTCTCCGACGTCCCCAGCAGTGTGGCTGGCGAGTGACGGCCTCTGAGCTTTCCAACAGGCCTCTCCAAGGGTGTTCCCTCCAAACTTTCCAGCACAAAACTGCTCTACCGTGGGGTCCCCTGGAGTCGGAAGCCCTGGCCTTGAAAAGCCACCCACTGTCCTGACACTGGGCCGGGAAGCAGCTCTCAGACCCGCAGGCTGAGAATCGGGCTAACACCGGCCCACACGGATGGCCCTTGTGGGAACAGAACGAGACAGCAGAGCTAAGATAACCAGCTCCCAGACGCATTCGGGAACCCTTGCCTCCAGCCCAGATCTCATTTGTTCCAATCCCAAGAGAGTCTCTAAATCTGCTGAGTAAAACTTAGCACGTGCTTCCCACGACAACAGGTGTCGGGCCCTTGGCTCCAGGCTGGCCCACGGGTCAGGGCCTCACGGTCAGCGAGGCCGGGCCTCACACTCCCCCCTCTCTGGATATCTCGCTCCGCTGGCTCCGGGGTGACAGTGACAAGGGGCTGCAGCGCTCCCAGGCCAGCCACCAGCGCACTGTGTGCCCCCAAGGTCACACAGCATGAAGAGGGAAGCAGCCAGCTAGGAGTATCTAACACCCATTCAGCTCTGAGATTCTGGGATTCTCCAAGTCGGTTATCCACAAATCAAAGCAATGAAATTTCAAACACACACACAGACCAACTATCCTTCCCGACACACTCCCATCAGAACCTTTAGGCAGTAATCCTGCCACTGGGATGCATCCCAAGAGGTCTAACCCCACGTGTTCTGTTCGCAGCTAACATCTGGGGCCCTTACTCCCAAACAAAGCTCTGGGAAACGAACAGGATTTGCTGAATAAACCACGCTGTCTCGCACACACCCTTGCTTTATCTAAGCAAACCTCAGCAAATGCTGACCAACACGGAAGTCCAGACTGGGAGACCCCCCCCCCACAGTGAGCACAGGGTGCCACCCACGGGGGCCGAGGCCAGCCTGGCTGCCCACACGACCCACGCCGGCTCCAGTGGGGGGCGCTCTAAGCCCTAGGAGAGCCTCCTAACCCCGCTCAGCCCACGCAGCCCCGGGGTCCTCCCTGCTGGCAGAGCTCCCCTCAGCGTGAAGTGCCTTTCGAGCCATGAGCGGTCACGTGGCCCCCAAAGGCAGCCAGCGCGGAAGGCCCCTATTTTCTTCGCTAAGTGGCAGGTGCGTACGAACATGTCTTCTGATGGACTCCACGCTCAGCGTTCCACCACCGCTGCCGTCCGCGGCTGCTCGTTCACCAGAATGTGGGGAGGGCAGGGACCAGCGAGACACAGCACCGTCCCAGGGCTGAGGTCTCCAAGCTGAGCACGCATCAGGAGCACCTGCGGGCTCGCCCGCCCACTGGTGGTTAAGGTAGCTCTTACCAAAAAAAGAGAAGTGTTGGCAAGGGCGTGGAGGGATTGGAATCCTTGCGTGTGGCTGCTGGGACCGTAAAAGTTGGTGCAGCCGCTGTGGAAAACAGTGCAGCAGTTCCTCAAAAAATTAAATATAGAATCCCCATAGGAGCCAGCAATTCCACTTCTGGGTCTGTACCCAAAAGAACTGAAAGCAGGAACTAGAAGACATATTTGCACAGCCATGTTCAATGCAGTATTATTCACAGTAGCCAAAAGGTGGAAATACCCAAGTGTCCACTGACAGATGAATGCATCCACAAAACGCGGTCCATCCACACGACGGAACACTATTCAGCCTTAAAAACGAAGGAAGTACTGACACACGCGACATCGTGGATGAACCTTGAGGACATCATGTCCAGCGAAATAAGCCAGACGCAAAAAGACAATGTATGATTCCACTCACGTGAGGTCCCCAGAGCAAATTCATAGAAAAAGAAAGCAGATGTTGGGGACCAGGGGCTGCGGGCCGGGAGGATGGAGGGGGAGTGTTCAATGGGGCAGAGTTTCCATCTTGCAAGATGAATACGTTCTAGAGATGGATGGTATCAATGGAGGCACAATATGAATGCACTTAATGCCACAGAACTGTACACCTAAAAACGGTTAGAATTTTACGTTATGTATATTTTACACTTAAAAAAACACAGATTGCTGGGCCCCAGTCCCAGAGTCTAGGGCGGGGCCTAAGAATCTGAATTTGTAACAAGTCCCCAGATGCTGCTGTTGATCCGGGGGCCACAGCGTGAGAACCACTGTCACAGGGCAACCAGAGGGAAGGAATTCAGGGCCTCACCCAGACCCGTGCCCCTCATCTAACAAAAAGCAGATGTGCACAAATGCTGCCACCGTGCTTTCTGCAGTCGTCAAATGCAGAACGAACGACATTCCAGACGACAGACAACCTTTTCACCGAAATAACGTAAGATGGGGTCAGCAGACACCCTTTTCAACCTGAATATTCCTTCTCAGGCTCATGAAACTGTTTCAACCTCTGAAAACTTCTCTAGGCTACACTGTTATTCTGCAGTTAACAAACTGTTCTCAGGAAATGGAAGCAGAAGTTTCCTCATCCTTATCATGGCCATGGCCTCAGAAATGAGCATTCAGCAGCTCCATGGCCAGGGAATGACAGGAACGCCCCCCAAATGCCAGGAAACAGAGCTGCCCCATCTGTGGTCAGCTCGCCCTAAAAAGTGATCTGTCACCAGCCAGCTTTTGATTGTCCCTAACTCAGGAGCTCAACTGAACAAACTGTGCATGGCCTCAATTTCATCAAATTTAAGGCTTACTTTTCTTTTAATAACCTATTTTATGTAATGTTACAATATCTTGAAATAAAGGGACTTCCCTGGTGGTGCAGTGTTTAAGAATCCGCCTGCCAATGCAGGGGACATGGGTTCGAGCCCTGGTCCGGGAAGATCCCACATGCCGCGGAGCAACTAATAAGCCCGTGCGCCACAACTACTGAGCCTGCACTCTAGAGCCCATGAGCCACGACTACTGAGCCCACGAGCCACAACTATTGAAGCCTGCGTGCAGCAACGAAGACCCAACGCAGCCATAAATAAATAAATAAATAAATTTATTTTTAAAAATCCATTTAAAAAAAAAAACTTGAAATAAAATCTCTCCAACCCAACAATCTATATACATCCGTGTTCACTGTGTGCATTATCCTCGTGTATAGGGTTGTGATATGACACAAACAATTTTCAAATACCAAGCATGTTTCCAAGCTTCCATGACCACGTTTCTTTCAGCTTTTCTGTAGAAACAAAAACCTCCTAAATTCCTAGCCAATCAGATAATCACTATGAACACTGTTTCACTTCCATCCTATCCTTTTAAATACATGTATTTTTGTTGTGAAATACTTCAAACATACATGAAAATACAGGAACTATCAGAACCCATGTATCCACCAAGATTTCACTAAAGAGGACATTGTGCCCTATTTTTTGCTGAAGAGAATTTTTAATAAACAAAATGTTACAGATGCATACCATCCTCCCCACCCCCTTTTTCCTATTCCAAAGTAACCACTATCCTAGAGTTGATGGGTACAATTTCCAGGCAGGTCTGTGCACTTTCTCTACATAAGTGTCCAGAAAGTCCAGGCAAACACTGTGTTTCATTATATACAATAAACGTACAATTCCTTTTTTTCCCCACCGGCTTTAAAAACACTTTTATATTGAAACAGAGCATGTTAACAGAGAAGCGAACATCTCAAAACCGTTCAGCTCAATGAATTTACACGTCAGGGTAACAGCACCTGGATAAAGGAAGGTACCCGTCACGCTCCCTTCTCCCCAAGAGAGAGACTTCTAAAGCCACAGGTTACCTCTGCCTGATTCTTTGTTGACACCATACACGTGGACTCAAATCCTGAGTTCCTCTGTTTCTGACTTCTTCCACTCAACGTGGTGTGTACAGCCCCTCTGCGTGGCTCATGGGGCACAGACGGTCCATCTTCTTGCTGTGGATCCCGCCGTGTGATCAGCCGCGGCCTATTACTCACTCTGCGGCCGCGCGGCATCTGGGCAGCTTCACACGCTGCTGCTACAAACACGCCAGCACCAACCGGCACGTTGGTGGACGCATGTACGCATTTCTGTTCGGTACATTCCTGAGAGTGAAATTACTGGATCCCGGGGTTTCGTATGTGCAGCTCAGTAAATAATTCCAGTTTTCCAAGTAACTGAGCCAGTTTACACTCCCAGCAGCAGGGGTTCCAGCTGCCTCCCATGCTGGCCGACACTCATTATTTTCCGTCCGGTTTTCCTCGCCCTTCTGGTAGGCCCTTGACTCTTGAATACAGTCGCAATTCATCTGCCATTTTACCTTGATTTCTTTCCTTTTACAACACTGTTCCATATTTTCGAAGTTATTAAGACTGTTACCTGTAAAGACTGAATAATAACTTAGATATGGAACTAAAAATCATTTAGCCGTTCTCCTACTAACTGCTTTCTACTCTTAAAGACAGCATGAAGAATATCACCGTTCACAAAATAGTCTGCCCTATTTTTTATTCTATCCTTAGAATCCACTCCTAAAGAATTCCACATTTTTCTCCCGCTCACAGACGCTTCCCGAAAGGCTTTTATCTTCCCACGTGGACCGCACTACGTCACCAGCACTCCCTTCAGAAACCCCCTCGGAGAGTTACCGCAGTCACCTGAGTGATCTGTGCATGTTTCCTGGCAGCATTTAAAAAAAAAAACACTGAAGTTTCCTAACTGAGGATCAGAAGGGCAACCGCTAAGGAGAATAGCTCTGAATGCGGGGTTTCCCCAGCTCCACCACCGCCCCCCCAAAACGCCCCTTCACCTTCCTCGGCCAGCAAAGCCCCCGCCCGCCTGCCCCCTGCTCTCCAGCCACGCCAGCTGCCCGGCCGCCCCGTGAATGCGGCGCGCCGCTGCCGGCCCGGCGCCTTCACCTGCCGCCTCTTCTGCCAGCGTTCTCCTCCCAGAAACGCACCAGGCCACCTCCTTCCAATCGGGGGCAGAACTCACTCTCAGTGGCGTTCCCTCAGGGACGACGGCCCTGCGCCCTGGCTGCCCCCGCGGCTCTCACGTGCGCCAGCGACTCGCCGCGTCTGCCGAGTACCGTCCGCCTCCCGCTACAGGAACATCGGCCCCCCGAGAGCGGGCCTCTCTGTGTATTTTGTTCACCGTTAGTATCCCAGCGATCGAGAACACTGCCCGGCACGTAGTGAGCGCTCGGTGAGCATTTGTGGACGGAAAGGAGGACCCCCAATTCGCAGGAGCAAGAAGGCCGCGCGGGGAACTCAAGGCCTGCTGTGTTCTCCCAGGCAGGCGACAGCCCCATGCCCCCCCACCCGCACAAGGCGCACTCAGGCCTCAGCAGCGACAGGCACCGCGCCTCGGGGAGCCGCGCGAGAAGACAGAGCTGCTCACGCAGGACGGCTGTCAACACGCACGGCCACGCGGAGCCCCGGAGCAGCGACACCCTCAAGCTGGCGGTGTCCTCCCATGCCCCCCCATGGTCTCTCTGCCAAGTTGCAGTGAAATCCTTTTACCCCCCCAAAGAACAGAAGGCAAAACCCCTGATCACAGAAAGCTGTAACGTGCCTTGCGGGTAACCAACCTACCCAGCAAGAGAAGAATGTTTTTCACCTTCCTGCGAAGGTTTAAGTGTTTGTACCTTGAAGCAAAATATAAACTCTCTCTTAAGGTCCCTCCAAGCCCTCTGGTACTTACTAGCTGAGAATTCCCAAACTGAATCCCGTCCAGCCTCCAAAGCTCAATTCAGACACCCCTTCACCAGTGAAGTGTTTCCCGAGCCCCAGTTGGAATCACTGACCCTTCCTACTCTCGTGATTGGCTTGAACGTCCTTGCTGAGCTTTCCTAATCCATCTTGTTCACGGGTTTCTCCCACACACCACATAAACACCTTCAGGGCGCTTTGATTCCCTAATACTGCCTAGCACAGGAGTGGCACACAGCACATGCACCCCAAAAGTTCTTTATGATGGACAACCGGGTTTCCAAATGCCACGGAATGACACCAGACCCCTTCCTCACACCATACACAACAACTCATTCCAAATGGATCACAGCCCTAAATGTAAGAGCTAAAACTACAAAACTCTCAGCAGAAAATACAGGAGTAAATCTTTATGACCTTGGGTTAGGCAAAGCCTTCTTAGGTATGACACCAAAAGCATCAACTAAAGAACAAAATAGATGAATTGAACTTCATCAAAATTAAACACTGTTGTGCTGTAAAAGATACCATGAAGAAAGTAAAAAGCCAACCCACAGAAATGGAGAAAACATCTGTAAACCATGTATCTGATAAGGGTCTTGGGTCTAAAATACATAAAGAATTCTCATAACTCAAGTTTTTTAAAAAGACAAATTACCTAATTTTAAAGATGGACAAAGGATTTGAATAGACATTTCTCCAAAGGAGATGTACAAAAGGCCAACAAGCACATGAAAAGATGACCAACCACATGAGATTCCATCAACTGGGATGGATATAATGAAAAAAGCAATAACAAGTGTTGGTGAGGATGTGGAGAAGTTGGAACCCTCATAGTTTGCTGCAAAACAGTCCAGCAGTTCCTCAAAAGGTTAAACATGGGTTACCATGTGACCCAATGATTCCATTCCTAGGTGTACACCCATGAGAAATGAAACCCTATGCCCACACAAAGACTTGTATATGAATGTTCACGTCAGCATTAGTCATAACAGCCAAAACATGGAAACAGCCCAAATGTCCGTGGACTGATGAATGGATAAGTAAAATGTGAATTATCCATACAACGAAATATTATTCAGCCATAAAAAGAAATGAAGTACTGACCCATGCTACAACATCGATGAACCTTGAAAACACTGTGCTGAGTGAAAGCAGTCAGTCACAAAGGACCACAAATTATATGGTTCTATTTATATGAAACTTCCAGAACAGGCAAATCTACAGAGACAGAAAGAGCAGTGGTTGTCTAGGCCGGGGGAAGAGGGGGTTGGGGGCATGGGGAGCGACTACTAACGGGTACGGGCTGATGAGAATGCTCTAAAATCAATTGTGGCGAAGGCTGCATAACTCTCGGAATACGCTAAAAATCACGGAACTGTACCCTTGAAATGGGTGAATTATGTGGTATGTGACTTATATCTCAATAAAGCTTTTAAAAATGCTTTATGAATTCCTTCTCTCCTCTCCAGTTTTTGTGAATACAAACTAAGTATCCTCCCACCCCAGCACTGTGCCTAGAACACAGCTCGCAATCTTAAAGAAGGTGTCTGCTAAGAAGGGACAATGCCATCTACCCGTGAAACCCTTTGGTTGGGTTTCAGGCACAAGTAAGAAAATGTGAGCTGGTGATGTTGCCACAGAAACTCCAAGTGGCCACACTCAGGACCCTGTGGACCTCCCCGGGGTCCACGTGGCCTGAAGCTGCAAGTCAGTCGAAGTGGAAGCAGCCACTGAGGGCCAAGAAACCAGTCAAGTTCCCCTTAATAAAGTGCTTTTTTCCCCTCTTCTTCCTCTTCGCATGAATTCAAAGGCAGGGAGGAAGACGGTCACCTGGATAGCTGTATGCGGTATCGACCACCACTCGAGCAAGAGCCACGACCAGTGTCTGAACCTTCTGGATGCTGATATACCATCTCCTGAATCCTACAAACAGTCTAAGTAGGTACTGTGACCCCATTTCACAGATGTGAAAACTGGAGGCCCAGCCGGCAGCATGGCCCGCCTGGTCAGAGTCAGCCAGGTGATGCGTGGGGCCTGAACTTGCACCAGGTTACCCGATGACACCAGATCCTTGTTGCCTCCTTAACTCACAGGGCCTCATTCGAGGCCCACAACGTGGAGAGGAGCAGGGGCGGGCACACCCCACGCCTGGGCCAGGGGTCAGAGGGTCTCAGCGCAAACCCTGCTGTGAACGAGCCGCTCACCTCTCTGCACTCAGTTTTCTCCTCTCCAAAATGGGGACAATACCATCTACATTACTGGTTGGCTACAAGAATGTTAAATATATGTTTATATGTGAAGGCAACTAGCACGCGGCTGGTTTTTACAGGACCTGTGCCCAGATGAAACCACAGAGCGAATGAACTGCTGGCCAGGGGACGTGGCTCCCTCAAGCACTGGGTCCCCTGACACGTGACTCCCTAAATTCTGCTGGCAATCCCCAGAGCGCCGACTGCCCCTGGGACCCCCGGGGACGTGAACCACTCACGTTCACACACACGGGGCTTCTCCGGCCGAAAGTGGCTATTCCTTCCCGAGGGAGAGTCGAGGGGCCAAAGCACAAAGAGAGGGGAAGATCGCTGGTTTGTTTCCTTAAGACGTCACAAGACTGAAGTCCAGTCCCGAAAGGAGTCACCTATCAGACGACTTCCTCTGACTCAACTTGGAGCAAGAGGAACCCGCAGGGCAGCCACGGGACCCCTGCTTCTCCGTGAATCTCACCAAACCTGCTTCTGAAAGGGTTCATTGAGTCTCTCCCTCCAGAAGCCTCTTAGGTCTCTCATTTCTGGAATGTTTTTATGTGGGGAGGCCCAGGGACTTTTTCCAGAGTTTAAAAAGAATACTACTTTAGCTAACTCGGGAAATCTTGGAATAACTCACAAAGTAGAAGTTCAAAGTTCCAAAAAGAATACTCACCTCTGTGTAACTAAATTCCATCTGGTTTTGGTTTTGTTCTCTTTTTTTAAACCCTCCTCCCAGGCCTGGATGGTTCCGTCTGAAAGTGACTCCGGTTTTCTAGGGTCTCTGGACACGAAAGTGAACACGTTCCAAAATATCTGGCAGACTCGGTGTGTCTCGATCCCAGCGGCGGCTAAATGGAGGACCTGTGTTCCCAGCCTCATTCGGTCCCTTTAATAAAAGTCCGAGCGATCACCCGACAGCACAAGCCAAGTGACATACAATTCAATCCATTTAAACAGATATTTACTGATCCACAGAAGGGGGCACAAGGAGTGAGACAAGGCCCCTGCCTGGGGAGGGGGCGGGGGGTGGGATGAACCGGGAGATTGAGATTGACATATATACACTAATAGGTATAAAATAGATAACTAATAAGAACCTGCTGTATAAAAAATAAATAAAATTTTTTTTAAAAAAAGGCCCCTGCCTTCCAGCTGCCTGCGGGGTAAACGACCAGGAATGCAATTAATCAACCAGAACACGGAAAGCCTCGGAAACTGGCATGAACAAATTAGGAACCGTGAAAAATGTCACAGAAAGAAAAATATTTAGTCAGCTTCCCCGCCCCAATCAAACCTCTGCACTAAATGGTGGAGACCCAGTTTTCCAGGCCACGAAGACGGGACTCTCGCGCAGTGCCTGTCTGCCCAGAACTCCAAAACCGGTGAACCAGGGTGATCTAAGCATCTCAAACAGCTGGGGGAACTCGGCCCGTGGGTCGCAACACACGTGACGTATCTGTTGAGAGCTCTCACGCCCAAGCCAGCTGGAAACAAGCCCCCGGTCGACGCCCCGCTCCCCGGATTGAACTCGGGACGCTCAGCAGACGGGGTGCAGGGCTGAGGCCCAAGCCCGCACCCTCACCGCTGCCCGGCGCTGGCGCTCCTTTCTGCAGAGAGAACGCGACATCTCACGAGGGTCTCGGGCGCTCCTTACGAGCACAGGCTCACGGAGCCACCTCTCCCACTCAGAAAAGCCCTCTGAGGACAGAAGGGTCTCCGTCGGGGAGGCACTGGCTAAAGCAGCCGGGAGCGAATCCTCCAGACGGGGTCCTGAAAGGGGTCCGCGGGGCAGCCGAGCCAGGCCGCTGGAGCGGGAAGGCAACACTCCCACCGGGGGCCGGAGCCGCGCGCCGGACGGCACTCCAGCTCCGCCACCCGCTAGCTGTAGGTGCCGGGCAAGTTACGGCCTCTGCGTGCCTCGGTTTCCCCATCTGTAAAGCAGGGGTGGTGAGACGCCTCGCCTCATAGCATCAGAGAGGATTAAGCTGCTTCACACATCAGGCACGAGGAAGGGCATCTGGCACACAGCACGTGCTCTGAAAGGCTCAGTCATCACAGCTACCACACAGCGCTACCGCTCTGCAAAGAACGCCCGAATCAACTCCCTCCCAGCAAGGGGGTAGAGGATGGGAGACTCCGTACGCCCAGCACAGACCCTCTCAGGGGAAACAGGCCCCTTCCACGGGGCAGAGGCAAACTATAACCTCTCGCAGAAACTCCCACAAGACTCCCTACTTCACCGTCCATCCTAAGAAGGACGCTCAGTGTGCAGAAGCCATCACGAGATAAAGGCCCGCACACGTACAGACCGTCCTCGGGTCCTGAAGAGCTGACAACGCAATTTCAAATCTCCCTTTCGTGCGAAACCCCAGCAGTGAGTGGCCAGTTCCTGGAAAAGCCCTCCACCCCCGGTCTGGACTGGAACATCTCCGGGGCTGGGAGGTGAAATTACTCTTCTAAAGATAATTAACTGTGCCAAGTCAGGAGTATCACCTGACTCTCTGCCTCAGCAGATGGCCTCTGCCAAAGAGTTGCGTACTCTGAACAGCAGGTGACTTTCCCAGACATCCCTCCCACTGCCACACAGATGCCAGCGGCCCTGGGGTCTCGGTCCTCCTTCCTGCTGGTCCCAGGGGCCACTGGAACACCCGGACTCGCCAGCGGGCCGGGCCAGCGCCAATAATACCCAGACACAGACATCGGAAACAGCGGAGCCAGGGATCTCCTGCTGATGAACAGCGAGATGAGGAGTGGATGTCAATACAACAAAACATGCGTTTCATGATAAACACACCTCCAATGTTAACTCGAGAGTGAAAACTAAGGGAGACCAAAACTCCCACAAAACTGTTTTAAAGTGAGATCCCCAGCACCCACCTTTGCTTGTCAAACTGTGTTGTTAGCAAGTCCACCTAATGTCTCAGGATCTGGGACACACTGGGTTTTCCCCCAACACTTTCTACTGTGAAAGAGACACACATACACACACACAGGGGTATAAAATGTCTATGGACAGTTTAACAAAACTATGTATCAAACACATGTAGAACCACTATCCAGGTCAAAAATTAAAAGATGGCTGGGATCTTGGAAGCCCCCATGACCTGTACCTCGCAGACCCTCCTTTCTCCTATCAGAGGTGACCGCAGCCCCATTTTCACGCCATTTCACCTGCTCTTCATTTATACTTTCATCACCTGCGTAAGCAGAGTCTAATTCTAACCCACACAGCAGAGTCTAATTCTGCGTGGCTTTGAACTTAATATAAAGAGGAGTCTTACGGTCCGTATTTTCTCTGGCTTCTCTCAGCATCCTCAGTGGAGGGTGCTGGGACTCAGTACTTGCATTTGCAAAAGGTCACTAAACAGGACATGGCAGAGATCATCTAAGGACATCCCCCTAGCTCTCAAAGCCTAACAACTGAGCTTACTAAGACTGTGATTCAACACACACTGCTGACAGCAGCGGTCACCTCTAGGTTGGGGAACTAGTTTAGCAGGAGAGAAACTTTGTTTACCAAGTGCAAGCATCAGGACATTTTTTAATACTGATTCAACGTAAAGGATCAAATTTTACAACATTAGCACTTTAAAGGCACAAACGTACATTCCTTGATTCATTATTACACAGACATCAAATAGTGAATTAGGAAAACTTCTTAGTAGTGTAGAATGACGCTAAGTGAAACGCACAGACTACCAAACCGAACGTAAATGCACCCTGAGGTTAACTATGTCACACGCATATGCACAGGAAAAAGGAAACACGCTACAACGCAGCAGCCGTGAGCTCACGGGCGCGCTCCCTTTGACAAGACGTTTGTATTTGCGCTTATCTTACGTGTACAGCAACATTCCCCTCGCGGTGCCGAACCACATACCACATGAGACTTTACTGGTCTGCTTGCAGTTCACTCATAAGACTTGTAGGAGAGAATTCACTAGCACAAATCAGGTTAAAGACTCTCGGAAAATCATGTAAATGTACTTCTCAGAGATGTCTCCAGTCCCTACCAAGCGTCCCTGGAATTCATCAATCGTGCAATTTCACTTTCCTTTTGCTTAGCACACATACTCCAAATTGGGTAAGAGCGCTGAAGGACCCCCCCGCCCCCGCCAACGTGCCTATCCACACACCCCAAGGACACGTGTGTCCTCCTACAACCTGGCCAGCAGGAAATAGAGCCAAGTGGGGCCTCAGCTTCCCCTAGAGCTCAACTCACAGGTCATGTCTGGGGCCCTCCTGCGCCCATCTGTCCCACGTGAGGTTTTAATACTGGTACTTTCACCAAGAACGTCTACCCCAAGTCTGGCTATGACTTATTAATGATTCTGCAACAAAAACGTTCAAAGGATGAAAGCACTACAGTTCTTCAGAGGGTAACGTGCGTGGTCAAGAGTCGAGCTCTTCGAATTCCCGAGGGTCCGGGCCGCCTGTCTGCTCACTTGCCCCAGGTTCTAACCACCAGGGCAGAGCTCCTCTTAACACGCACCGCGGGCCACAGAAGGCGGCTCACATCTCTATAGCATCTCACCACTCCAGCCCCTCCCCGTCACCCCAGCACACTGCAGGCCAAACATCTCTTTTTCTGGTGCTTTTTTCTTAGGAAGGAAAAAATAAACCAAAACAGAATTCCCCAACCCAGAACATATCACTTTCTTGCTAACCACAAGTTCTGGCAAAATGTGTTCTACGTAATAGTGATTCAGTTCCTCTTTCTTCAAATGGACACCTTTTACCTTGCAAATTGTGTATATGTGTGTGTGTGTGCGTGTGTGTGTGTGTGAAAGGGAGAAAGAGACGGAGTTCAAAGACCATTAACACCGATTTAAATAATATCTGCATAGCTACCATTGTTACCAAACTAAAATGTGATACTATCCTAAAAAACACTTACGATAAAAATGTAATTCTAGGGACTTCCCTGGTGGTCCAGTGGTTAGGACTCCGAGCTTCCACTGCAGGAGGCCCAAGTTCGATCCCTGGTCGGGGAACTAAGATCCCGCATGCCACGGGGGGGGGGGGGAACTTTCTCCAACATCAGAGCCCTTTCCGAAAAGCAGATACTATTCTAGACACTGGGATGTAAAGAAAAATAATGGTTTCCGCCGATCAGGAGCTGACGACGCAAATGTGTGTAACGGAGGGAGAGGAACGGGCAGGAAGGTTTTTTGCCCCAATGCAGATGGTACTTTAGGGTATAATTTAATCCGTCAAATGCACACATCTCAAGTGACAGCTCATGACTTGCATAACAGATGTGTACAGGCACAGCAGGAGCAGCGAGGGTGGTGGCGGGAGCACAGGGGGCGTGGAAACCGCGCAGGCGTGCAGAGAGGGCGGCGGCCGGTCATGGAGGCGCTCGGAGGATAAGCAGAGGTCAGGCCTGACCCCACAGACAACCAGGAGGCAGCCAGAGGTTTGGGAAGACAAACGGCTCAGAGTTTCCTAACCGAATGGGATGTATGGAGTACCGTCCAATGAGGCGCTCCAACGGAAGTGAAGCTGATTCTCCCTTGTTCTAAAAACCAAGTTTAGGGGACTTCCCCGGCGGTCCAGTGGTTAGGACGAGGCACTTTCACTGCCAAGGGCTCGGGTTCAATCCCTGGTCAGGGAACAAAGATCCCCCAAGCCGCAGAGAGTGGCCAATAAATAAATAAATAAATAAATAAATAAAGACCAAGTTTAGGTCTGCAGGGTTGTAAGAAAGCAGGGCTGGGATACACAGTGGTAATCTGTCTACATTTTTTTTTAATCAGTGTATGATGCAATCGCAAAAATCAGATTAGACAATCAAGCACATATCATACTCATTCTTTGTCACTCTAAGGCACAATCATTGAGCTTTGTAACCTCTAAACAAGCCTTGAAATAAACTCTCATGCTGCACAGTCAGAAAACAGAGTGTTCCAGTCAGATATTTTGATAGTTAATGATTTTAATATAAAACCCACCACAGGTTTATGTCCAAAATACAAAAAGAACTGCTAAAAATCAAAGAAAAAAAGACAATCCCTTAAGAAAATGGGCAAAAAATAAGAACAATCGGTTCAGAAGGCCATACCAGGTCAAAGTATTACAAGAAACTAAACCTCACTGATAATCGAAGAAATAGAAATTAAAACAAAAATAAAACACGTTCTTAATTTCTCTAATGCTAAAGGGAGTTTTTTAAAAAATGGTATGAAATGGTGATGAGGTTATGGGGAAAGATGCACTGCTGTTACAGGTATAAATTGGTAATAGCCACCAGAGAGGATAATTTGTAAGGATTTGTTAAAACAAAAAATATGCAACCCTATGACCCGGCAATTCCACTCCTTGGGGGTATCTAAGGCAGAATAATGGCCCCTAACGGTACTCTCATCCTAATCCCTGGAACCTGTGAATCTGTTAGATTACACAGTAAAGGGGAATTAAAGGTGTAGATGAAGTTTAGGTTGCTAATGAGCTGACCGTGAAAGGAGGGCAAGGATGTGGATTAGCAGGTGGGCCCAATGTAATGCTAGGGGTCCTTAAAAGCGGAAGAAGTGAACAAAAGAAAGAGAATCAGAGAGATTCTCCTGATTCAGGACAAGAAAGGTGTGGCCCACGGTAGCTGGAGCAAGGGGATCCTCCGGCAAGGAATGCGGAAGGCATCTGGGAGCTGGAAAAGGCCAAGAAATGGCTTCTCCCCGAGGGCCTCCAGAGGGAACGCAGCCCTGCCCACAGTTGGATTTTAGCCCAGGGAAACCTGTTTGGGGCAACTGACCTCCAGAACTGTAAGATGATAAATTTTTGCTGTTTAAGCCACTATGTTTGTGGTAATTTGTTACAGCAGCAGCAGAAAACTAATACACTGCGCTAGGGAAACACGGGCACAAGCACACAAGGAGGTGAACACTGTGTGAGTACATGTATGTATAAGACACAAAAATAGAGATAAGAGGATGCGTCCCAAACTGGTAAGAGGAGGTGATTGCAAATGGGGTGAGACTTTAATCTATAATGTTCTGTGTGTTTGTCCATGTATTGCATAATTGAAAGTTAAATTTGTCAGGAGGAAGTTATCATTTACACCTTAAGCTTCCAGGGATTAGAATATAATAAGACCCTTAAGGCTGAAAACCACAGTGAACACCATTTTTTCTGACAATCCCAAAGCTACTACAAAGACCTAGACCCCCGCGATCCCCACAATTAACACTAACGGTGGGCTCTGGCTGTGTGGACAGAACACCAGAGAAGAGGAAATTTGCTGTATACCCATAAGCCACTACTTCTTCAACAGTCAAAAATAAACCCCTGCTAAAGCATGAGAGATACACATATCATCTCTGGACAAAATTCATTCTCAAAAACTTGTATTTTCTGACCCCAGCCCTTCCAAACACCACCCACACCACGACATGCCCCCTTAACATTGCCCACTGTGGACAAGTCACTTGCCTCTGGGTTGTGGGTTTTTTGGTTTTTGTTTTCCTCTACCATTTCACCTGCCATCCAGGATGGCTAATAAAATCACCAGGGCCCCAGGGAAGGCCCGCTGCCAGTCTCGGAGAACTGTGGTAGATGACACCACAACAGCAGCTAGTGGGTGAGCCCTGCAGGAAACGGTGCTGTCCCTGTACCTGCAAAGAGACCCCTGAGTAACCATCACATCCAGGAACGCTGAGCTGCTTTACAATCCTCGGGGGAAGAACCATTCCAACCCAAACACTGGGGGCCCAGCGTGCGGCCCTGGTACAGGTGGCCCGACTGGCCCACCTGGGATCGAACGTGTGACCTCATGAACACAGTGTTCTAACCACCAGCAAGAGCCATCACATGCTTCTCCTTACACGGCTACATGAAAAGGAAAAGTAACTAAAGACCAGTGGGGGTGGCGGGGTGGGGACTGCTCCCTAGACGCAGACTCACCAAGGGACTTCATGCCAATGAGGCCAACCCGGCGCAACGCCAGCCCTGCGCCCAGCAGCTTCACGCCACTCCTGCCTCTTTTCCTCCCTAATAAATCCACTGTCTAGCAGCCCTCCAGAACTCACTTTAAGCATGGCCTCCTCAGGGACACCTCGCCAGACGGCCCAGCTGGAGCTTCCAACCTTGGGCCCCCGCCACCCCGCAAGAAGCAGCAGTAACTCACACCAACCCCCACCTTCATCTATCCTCCAGTTAGAGGACCAGAGGGGGTACCATTTTAAACAGGGACATCCTAGAAAACGCAAGCCTCACGCTCATCCGCTAAGCAAAGCACTTAGGGAGAAACACGAAGGGCTGGCGTTCGAGAACACGCAAGTCCTGAGCGGCCAGAGTTCTTGCCAAGGCCCGGCAGGTCCAGGGACTGCGCCCCACGCGGCGGGCAGGCAGGCAAGCAGGAAGCGCGGGGCGGGCGGGCCCTGCGGCCCCCAGGGACCCGGACAGTCCCGGGGAGACGCGGGCAGAAGCGCGCGGCGAGGCGCAAACCCGGACAGGTGCTCCGGTTCTGGGCCGCGCGGCCACGCGCCCTCCTGGGCGTGGACGCGGGAGTGGGAGGGGGGACCCGGCGGGGCGCTGGGTGCCCGCCGACAGACAGAGTGCCGAAGGCCGCAGGGTCTCGGGGGGCGCGGGCCGGAGCGGCGCGGGGCCTGGTGGGTGCCTGCCATACCTGCCGCCGGCGGGTCCGCCTCCTCGTCCGCCTCCGGCTCAGCCGCAGCAGCTGCTGGCGCCGCGGGTAGCGGGTCCATCACGCCGCCAGTCATGTGAGCGCGCGCCACGTGACTTCCTCCGCGCCCGCCTGGGCTCTGCCTGGCCTCGCCCCGCCCACAGCCGGGCCTACCACGCCCACTCCCAGCTTATCCCCGCCCACCCGGGCCTGCCACGCCCGCGCCCGACCTCGCCACGCCTACTCCCATCCTCGCCTCGCCCCTCCCCGTCCCGCCCCGGCCACGCGGCCCCGGGTAGGGCAGGTGGCGCGGTCCGGGCGCGCGCTCAGCCCTCCAGCGTCCGCCGCTCCAGCCCGCAGGTTCGCTGCCGGCACCCTCGCCCACTCGTTCAGCCCCCACCTGCCCTCACTCAGGCACCCACTCAGTCATTCATTCATTTATTCACACGCTCACCCTCTCGTCCGCCCAGTCGTTCACCCGCTCATTCACCCACTAGCTCATTCGCTCACTTACCCACCTTGTCATTCAGTCGTTCGTTCACTTACCACCCTCTTACTCACTCACTGGCTCACTCACTCAGGTCTCCTGACTGTCGCCTGGAGGCCAGGCGGGCCCTGTGCTGGGTGCTGAGGATACAAAGATGCATTTGGTACCTTCCCCCGTCTGGAGGACAGACGGGCGACCCGAATGGATCCAGTGTGCTGACTTCCAAAACAAGGCTGTGGGAGCGCCGCACAAGAGGGTTCCCCCGGCGCTGCCGGGGTGAAGGGATCCCAGGATGAGTAGAGCCTGAGCTGCGGCTGGAGGAAGGAGGAATTCAGCAGGAGCAGGAGGGAGTGGGTCCCCGCAGGCACGCAAGCCCTGAGGCATCACACAGCTGCAAACGCTGTGGTCCTCCTGAGGCTAAAAGTGGGAGCAGACGAGGAAGCTGGAGCGATTGGCAGGGCTCCACTAGGGAGGGCCTGGTTTCAAAAGTAGGGACCTTGGACCCCCTAAAACGGGACACCCATAAACAACCCAGGTTGTTGGTAACAGCGATCAAGAGCCCAGGGTCCCTGTCAGGGTCCTAGGAAGGGCCCCAGCCTCCCCAGGTAGTTAGTTCTCCTTGCTATAGCTACCGGACCTCTTTGTGGGCTGGCACCAACAACAATGCTCTGCCCCAGCACAACTGAGGAAGCGGTGTACCTCTGCCACAGGTGGGCATACAGCAGCTTTCCCAAGCCACAGGGGGATGCTGTTTCCTCCTGCCACCACGGGCTTCCTGTAGGCTGTTTTTGCATCGAATGCTGTGCTCGGCACTTTCTCCCCTCCCAAGACCGGGGCACACACATTCCCCCACCCCCCCACCCCCCGCCTCCCTCTAACTTCCTGGCATTATTTGATACATATCTCTGTCCCCTGCTAGACTGTAAAATCTTTATTAAATGTTTAAACATTCACTGCACCTTGAAAACTGTGAAGCATTAAACAAGTATGAAGTCAGATATTACTCAAGAATAACAGCACATGAAATTTATTATTTTACTTTAACACCCCTGATATATGGTCACACAGCCTCCAGTTCAGTGGTCCTGCATCTTGGCGGCACTCATCACCTGGGGAGCATTCAAATATACTCTGCCTGAAGCCCAACCCCAGGAATTCTGATTTAATTGGTCTCGGGTATGGCCCGGACTCGGGATTTTTTTTTTTTTAAGTTCCCTGGACGATGGTCAGGTGCAGCCCAGGTGAGAGACCACTGCTCTAAGTTGACAGTTTGTTTTATTCTCACAAACATTTCCTGAGCATTTGTTAAGTATGGAATTTTTTACGGCATGAGAGAGGAGAGTGAGGGACGCCACACAGGGATAACCAGGGATAACATCCCCACCCTCCAAAGTTCCTGCTGGAATTGAATGGAGGAGGAGAACACAGCAGGATTCTCACACCACACAGAGTACAGTGGGTGTTGGGGCTGGAAACGTGGGTGCCGTGGAAGGAAAAATGAACCACTGGTTCCGACGTGACTGGTTGTGAATGCCTCCAGAAGAGGGAGTTCAGTCCTTACGAGCTGTGGGCTCCACTGCCAGATATCTCTAACTGTGAGAGAGTGCTTGGGAAACGTGCACTGAAATATGCCTGCCCGTAACTTCTTTAGATCTCGCCAAAGAAGCCTAATCCTTATACTATTTCTGTTTCATTCAGGAAATGGTAAATAGAAAATGGAATTTCTGATTTTTAAAATAAATTTATTTATTCATTTACTTATTTATGGCTGTGTTGGGTCTTCGTTGCTGCGCGTGGGCTTTCTCTAGTTGCAGCGAGCGGGGGCTACCCTTCATTGCGGTGCACGGGCTTCTCATTGCGGTGGCTTCTCTTGTTGCGGAGCACAGGCTCTAGGCACGTGGGCTTTGGTAGTTGTGGCTCACGGGCTCTAGAGCGCAGGCTCAGTAGTTGTGGTGCATGGGCTTAGTTGCTCCGTGGCATGTGGGATCCTCCTGCACCAGGGCTGGAACCCGTGTCCCCTGCATTGGCGGGCAGATTCTTAACCACTGCGCCACCAGGGAAGCCAGGAATTTCTTATTTTTAAAACCCTTTGATTAGTGGCAAGAATCCAATTACATTAAGACTGTTAATGTTTTTGCAGTCATTTTTATTGCTTTCCATTCAGGAAAATGAGAACTCTGTAAGCAAACTGACAGAACTCAGAATGCAGAGCACTGAAGTTGGGGTGCACTACACAGGGAGTCACGCAGAAAGGGGCTACCATCAGTTATCCTACAAAAATGCAAGCATTTCCAAGTCCTACTAAGGACCCTTCAAAAGAGTTACTAAATGCTTTGAGGAGTATATCCTAGAAATATTAACAGTAGTTCATATGTTAGTCAGGATAGGCTCAATCATGCTGCAGTAACAATCTCAAATCTCAGAGGCTTGAAACAACGAAGGTTTATGTTCATCCTCATCAGCCTGAAACCAGGATAAGGGGGCAGCCACTATCTGGAATTTCCGCCATCCTGACAAAGGGAAGGTACTCTGGAGCATTTAACTGCTCTGGCCCAGAAGTGACACACAACGCTTCTACTCAAAATTCATTGGCCAGAACTTGTGTCATGGTTCTACCCAGCCACAAGCGGGACACTACCATGTCCCTGGAAGACAGAAAGCCAGGAATGCCTGATAAACAGCACTGAATACTAAGCACACTAACCACACTAACATTTACTGAATGTGCCTGCTATGTACTGAGCACTCTTATACATGCTTTTTCTTTAGAAACTCACCAACTCCTCACGATAAATCTAGAAAATAGTAGTATGATTATCTCCAGTTCAGCCAGAAAACTTCAACACACTAAGACCCCAGAGCTAGCTGATAGAAGATCTGGGATTCAAATCCATGCTGTCTGGTACCAGAGACCAGCCTCATATCCCCTGTGGCATTTCCCCTGTGCTATAAAGCTAGCAACTTATCTTCGAAGTTCTTAATCAGGAAATTCTGGTCCACCCATAACCTTTTTTATTTATTGATTTATTTATTTACTTATGGCTGCGTTGGGTCTTCATTGCTGCACACGGGCTTTCTCTAGTTGCAGTGAGCGGGGGCTACTCTTCGTTGTGGTGCACGGGCTTCTCATTGCGGTGGCTTCTCTCGTTGTGGAGCACGGTCTCTAGGTGCATGGGCTTCAGTAGTTGTGGCACGTGGGCTTCAGTAGTTATGGCTCGCGGGCTCTAGAGCGCAGGCTCAGTAGTTGTGGCAAACGGGCTTAGTTGCTCCGCGGCATGTGGGATTTTCCTGGACCAGGGCTCGAACCCGTGTCCCCTGCATTGGCAGGTGGATTCTTAACCACTGTGCCACCAGGGAAGTCCCCACCCATAACCTCTTGTTTTAGGAGGCTTGGTAGGGAAGCTGCCTATGGCTCTGTAAATCATATTGTGGGGAAGGGAAAGGACTCTAAAAGCAGGAAAAAAATATAATAATTTCATTAATAATATCAAGGGACTTCCCTGGTGGTCCAGTGGTTAAGACTCCACGCTTCCATTACTGGGGGCACGGGTTCAACCCCTGGTGGGAGAACTGAGATCCCACACGCCATGGCCAATAAATAAATAAATTAGTTAATTAATAATATCAATAGTCCCAAACTTTATTTTGGTTTTTGGTCACGCCACACGGCATGCGGGATCTTAGTTCCCTGACCAAGGATCGAACCCGTGCCCCCCACAGTGGAAGCACGGAGTCCCAACCACTGGACCACCAGGGAAGTCCCCCAAACATTTTTTTACCACTTACTATGTTACAGGCAGTGTGCTAATTGCTGAACCAGTATCATCTCATTGAATACTGTGAAGATCATGAAATCAAATCCTCCTGTGACACTATGAGTTACCTTCTCAGGCAGTACCTCTCAAATATCCATTCTAAAACTCCTACCTGCAGTAAAGGGATTTGCTCACATCCTCCATGAGCCCCAGGAAGCTTTAAATATCTCAAACATGTTGGCTGTCCGAATTAGACTTTGCACAAGCTACTTAACTTCCTTCAGCTTCAGTTTGCTCACATGTAAAATGGATATATCAATATTACTTGCTCCAAAAAGTTGTCCCTCAAAGGTAAAGTTTTAAAACAGAGACTTCTTATGATGGTCTGAACTGATGCAGAAGTATATTCACCCTCTTCCCCAAACATATAGAAATGCTAGGTAACATTTTACCCCCAAAACTGTTTTTAATACATAGTTGGAGTCAAAGGCAAGAAAAGGTGCCAGATATAGGGGGAACTTTAAGTTACAGGGATGAACAAAAGCTGAAGCAAACCACTCACAGGGCTTTCAGAAATAATAAAGGTCTTAGGAACTTGGGTTAAAGCAATAGGAGAGGAAGGCTTAGGTCCCAGCAAGGCTGGGAATGGACCTGAACTTTCTAGATAAAATCAGGATTAACAAAGGTATAACCTACCAGCCTTTAGAAGCAGCATGGAATCTGGTTGTCCACAGTGGACCAAGAGTGGAAAAAGAATAACCCTTGAGGCAATCCCACTCCAAGACATTTACCCAAGAGAAATAAAAGCATATGTCCACCAAAAAAGGCTCATTCCTAGAAGCCACATGCAAAGAGCTGAAAACTGGAAATAACCCAAATGTCTATTAACAACAGACTGGATGAACATATTGCTATAGTCAAATAATAGATTGCCACACTGCAATGAAAAAGTACAAAATACTGATACGGGTGCTGGGAAGTGGGGTATTGCTATAACAAATACCCAAAAATGTGGAATTGGCTTTGGAATTAGGTAAAGACCGGAAGAATTTTGAGAAGTGTCATAGAAGATGCCTTGATTGCCTTGAATAGTCTGTTAGTAGGCATATGGATATTAACTGCAGTATAGAAAACCTACATCATCTTAGATGGTGGTACCTAAATTATCATAAACATACTGTTGGTAGCAGTATAGACATTAAAGTCACCTCTGCGGAGGGCTCAGAAGGAAATGAGGAACATGTTGTTGGAAACTGTATGAAAAAGGGATCTTGCTATATAGTGACAAAAAGCTTAGCTAGATTGTATCCTACAGTTATATGAAAAAGAACCTATTTAGATTGCAAAAGATGGTAAAATTAGGAGACTCACTGTCAGGAAAGCGTGCTTTGGAGAGAAAGCCAAAGGTGTGGCTGAACAACATTCTTCTGGTGCCTAGAGAGGAACAAAAGGTCACAACATTTGGTGACACAGAGGGCTCTTTGAAGAGATTAGGTGTGTGCCATCTCTGTAGAAGCAAAAAACAGAGATGGAATTTTTCAGGAAAGACCTGTGGATGAGACCTGTGAATGACATACATGGGAGATCCAGAGGTTTTTGAGCATGTTATATCAGCAGAAACACTGCCAGCTTGGACTGACAGGGACAGAGAAAGATGAAATGAAAGAAGGCTGTCTGACCCTCAAAATTCCATAGGCAGGAAACAACCTCATAATACTACTCAGCTGCAAACATGTGCTACCCGGGATGAAAAAGGAAGAAGATTCAGGGTGGAGATGTGGCCCAGAGGGCAGAACATTAAGCCACAGAGGATAATTCCTAGGCCTTGAAACCTAACTGAAGGAATTCCCTGGCGGTCCAGTGGTCAGGACTGTGCTTTCACTGCTGAGGGCCAGGTTCGATCCCTGGTCTGGGAACTAACATCCCACAAGTTGTGTGGCCAAAAAAAAAGAAAAAAATTTTTTTTAAATTAAAAAAGAATAAAAGAAACCTAATTGAGTTTGCTCCATTGGATTTCAAAATTGCTTGAGACTACAATTTCTTTTTCCTTCCATTTTCTCCCTTTTTGAATGGGAATGTCTATAACTGTTACCCCATACCTATCTCACTATTGTATTTTGGGATTAGATCATTTATTTTCTAAGTGTACAGATGAAGAGGAATTTTGCCTCAGGATGAATCATACACAGAGTCAAACCCATACCTGATTTACATTATTCGGATGATGAGATTTGTGACTTGTGAGCTAATGAGATTTAGATGAGATTTTGGACTTTGAGTTGATGCTATAAAGGGTTGAGATTTTGGGGGATGTTGGGATGGGATGAATGCATTTTGCATATTGGATGGATGTGAATCTTTGGGGGGCAGAGGACGGACTGTGATAGATGGAATAATGCCCCCTCAAAGAGGCTCTAATCCCAGAACCTGTGGATATGTTGCCTTACATGGAAAAAGGGACTTTGCAGATGTGTACAGTTAAGGATCTTGAGATGGGAAGAGTGCCCTGAATGATCTGGGTGGGTTCAATGTAATTACAAGGGTGCTGCACAAAAGGAATTGTCAAAGACTCTCAAAGTTAGGGAGAAGGCCATGTGATGTTGAAAGCAGAGAGTGAAGTAATGCATTCATCAGCCAAGGACTGCCAGTAGCCTCTACAAGCTGGAAGAGGCAAGGAATGGATTCTCCACTGGAGCCTCCAAAAGGAACCCGTCCCACCAACACCTAGATTTTAACCTTGTTAAGTCTCATTTCAGGCTTGTTACCTTCAGATCTGCAGGCAGTACATTTTTGTTGTTTCAAGCCATTAAATTCGTGGCACTTAATGCCATTGACCTGTACACCTAAAAAATGGTTACTGGGACTTCCCATGTGGCGCAGTGGGTAAGAATCCGCCTGCCAATGCAGGGGACATGGGTTCAAGCCCTGGTCTGGGAAGATCCCACATGCCGCAGAGCAACTAAGCCCGTGCGCTACAACTACTGAGCCTGCGCTCTAGAGCCCACGAGCCACAGCTACTGAAGCCCGCAGGCCTAGAGCCTGTGCTCCGCAACAAGAGAAGCCACCGCAATGAGAAGCCTGCGCACCGCAACAAAGAGTAGCCCCCGCTCGCAGCAACTGGAGAAAGCCCGCGCACAGCAATGAAGACCCAACACAGCCAAAAATAAATAAAATTAAATCTTAAAAAAAAAAAGGTTACTGTTATGTATATTTTACCACAATTTAAAAAAAAAAAAACCTTCCTCACAAAGAAAACTCCTGGTCCAGATGGCTTCTCTAGTGAATTCTATTGAACTTCTAAAGGAAAAAATAATTGCAATCGAATGCAAGCAGAGCATATGCCAGGAATGTAATGTTGGTTTAATTATTTGAAAAATCAATGTAACTCACCATATTAAAAGAACCATATGATCATCTCATATGCAGAAAATATAAATTGCAGAAAAAGATAAATAATGCAGAAAATTTTTGACAAAATTTAATACCCATTCATGATTGTAACTCTGCAAACTAGGACGATAAGGAAACTTCTTCAGCCTGATAAACAGCATCTCTGAAAGTCTAATGCTGACTTCATACATACAGTGAAAGACTGAACATTCTCCCCCTAGGATTAGCAATAAAACAAGATGTCCTCTCTTTTCTACTCAACATTGACTGGAAGTCCAAGCCTGTGAAGCAGGCAGGGAAAAAAAGGCATAAAGATTGGAAAGGAAGGTGCATATGGAAATATATAAAAAATGCTAAGAAAACCCAACTAGAACTAGAATAAGTGAACTTACCATAGTTGCAGGATACAACACCAATGCACATATATCAATTGTATTTCTATACAGTAGCAACAAACAAACGGAAAATTAAAAAACAAAACCATTTCCCCAGTTCATCTAAACTCATTGAATAGAGAAAAACAAGAGTGAACCCTAAGGCAAACCATTGACTTTGAGTGATTATGATGTGTCAATGTAGGTTCCTTCTTGGTAATACATGCACCACTCTGGTGAGTGATGATAAAATGGGGGAAGCAATGCAAATGTAGGGGGAGGGGGTATATGGGGAATTCTCTGCACCTCCCTCTCAATTTTGTTGTGAACCTTAAACTTCCCTTAAAAAACAGTCTTAAAAAAAAAAACTATTTCTCCAAACTCTTTCTGTAAAAGTCTGATATCAAAATAAGACAAAGACATTAAAAGAAAAATAGCTTAATACCAAAATCAGACAAGTACATCCCAAGAAAACTACAGATAATAGTCTTCATGAACACAGACACAGAAACCCTTAACAAAATACAAGCAAATCCAATCCAGTAATACATAAAAAGTATTGTGACCAAGTGAAATGCAAGTTTGATTTAACATTTTAAATCAGTCCAGGTAATTCACCACATGTATTTGTTTCCTGGGGCCGCCCTAACAAAGCACCACAATCCGTGTGGCTTTCAACAACAGAAATATTTTGCCTCACAGTTCTGGAGGCTTGAAGTCTGAAATCACGCTGTTGGTGGCCAGGGTCCCTCTGAAACTTGTTAAAGCAGAAGACTTCCTTGCCTTTTCCAGCTTCTGGTTTTTGCCGACAGCCCTCGGTGTTCCTCAGCTTGTAGACACATCACATGGCTGTCTTCTCCCTGGGTGTCTGTCTTCACAAGGCATTTTCTTTTTCTTATAGTGACATCAGTCATGTTGGAGTAGGGCCCACCCTCATGATCTCATCTTAACTTGATTACTTCTGCAAAGACCCTATTTCCAAATAAGGTCACATTCCTAGGTACTGAGAGTTAGGACTTCAACATGTCTTTTTTGGGAACACAGTTCAACCCGTAACACCATACTCATAGAGCAAAGGAGAAAATCCACATGACCATTTCAATAATATGCACAAAAAGCATCTGAAAAACTTCAGCATCCATTCATTATAAAACTGTTGGCAAACTAGCAATTGAAGGGAACTTCCTCAACCTCATAAAGGTATCTTCAAAAAACCAAGAGCTAGCCGTCTGGGGCAGGATGATAAAATACTGAATGTTTTCAATATTTGGATTGAAGTATTAAATGCTTGGGAAGAAGACCAACATGCACACTCCCACTGTTCATATTCAACACTGTGCTGGAGGTCTAGCCAGTGCACAGTGAAGCAAGAAACAGGAAAAAATGCATACAGATAGGAAAGAATCTGTTCATTAAAAATATGGTAATGTACATAGTAAATTCTCTAGAATCCAGAAAGGGGTTTTTTTTGTTTTTTTAAAAAAATTATTTATTTATTTATTTATGGCTGTGCTGGGTCTTCGTTTCTGTGTGAGGGCTTTCTCTAGTTGCGGCGAGCGGAGGCCACTCTTCATCGCGGTGCGCGGGCCTCTCACTATCGCGGCCTCTCTTGTTGCGGAGCACAGGCTCCAGACGCGCAGGCTCAGTAGTTGTGGCTCACGGGCCCAGTCGCTCCGCGGCATGTGGGATCTTCCCAGACCAGGGCTCGAACCTGTGTCCCCTGCATTAGCAGGCAGATTCTCAACCACTGTGCCACCAGGGAAGCCCCCAGAAAGGTTACTAGAGCTAGTAACTAAATTAGCAAGCTTGCAAGATACAACATCAAATATAAATATCTATTGTATTTCTATACGCTAACAATGTACAACTGGAAAATAAACTTTTAAAAAATACCACTAATATACAAAATGGAAATATGTAGGGATAAATTTTTAAAGATATGGGCAAAACCTCTAAGATGAAAATTATAAAACATTGCTGAGGGTAACTAAAGAAGACCTAAATATTTACATTGACATATTGTTAGGATGTCAATTCTTCCCAAATTGATCTATAGCCTCAATGGAGTTCCAATCATAATCCTAGTATGCTTTGTTCATAGAAATGTATATGCTAATTATAAAATGTATATGGAAAAGCAAAGTATCTAAGATAATCAACACAATTTTTAAAAAGAAGAACAAAGTTGGAGGACTCTCACTGACTGATTTCAAGGTTTCTATAAAGCTACAGTAATCAAAGTAATGTGATATTGTCATAAGGAAATGCAAATAGATCAATAGAAGAGCACAGAGAGCCCAGAACTTAACCCACTCGTATACGGGCAATTTTCTTTTTTTAAATTATTATTTATTTATTTATTTATTTTTGGCTGCATTGGGTCTTCGTTGCTGTGTGTGGGCTTTCTCTAGTTGTGGCGAGCGGGGGCTCGTCTTCGTTGCGGTGCGCGGGCCTCTCACTGCGGTGGCTTCTCTTGTTGTGGAGCACGGGCTCCAGGCGCGCGGGCTTCAGTAGTTGTGGCATGCGGACTCAGTAGTTGTGGCGCACGGGCTTAGTTGCTCCGAGGCATGTGGGATCTTCCCGGACCAGGGCTCGAACCCGTGTCTCCTGCTTTGGCAGGCAGATTCTCAACCACTGCACTCCCACGGAAGCCCCAGACAGTGCTTTCATTTTATCCAGCATTTTAGTTGTTTTCAGTGGAAGACCTGATCCCAATCACGCATTTGGCCATATTCTCAAACCAGGGAGGCACTCAGAAAAGCACAAGTACCAAGAAAAATATAGATAATTTTAAGTGCCAGCATGACAAACCTGCATGATAAAAGATACCTTGAGGGAATTCCCTGGCGGTCCAGTGATTAGGACTCAGCGCTTTCACTGCCGAGGGCGCGGGTTCAATCTCTGGTCACGGAGCTAAGATCCTGCAAGCCACATGGCGTGGACCAAAAAAAAAAAGACACCAAAAACAAGGTGAAAAGATACAGCACAGCCCAGAAGAATATACATACTTTAACATAGGTAATAGGTTTAAAGATTATAATTCAGAATTTATAAAGAATTCATCCACTTCAACATGGAAAAGACAAACCACCCCAAACAGGCAAAGGAGACTCACTAAAAAGGAAATCTGAGTGGCCAATAAACACATAAAAGATGTCCAACCTTACTGCTGATTGGGTGTGCTAGACATTTGTCATTTTTTGACCATACCACACCTGCGCCTTCCTCCCCATGTTTGGGGAATCCCCTCCTTTGAGACTGTCCTCCTACCACGTGCGGGTAAACTGTCAGACACTCAGCCCCAGCTGGACCCAGCCGCGCTGACATGAAGCGGGGCCCTGAGGCCGAGCGGCCTCCACGATGGTGATAGCCCACGGCAGCTGCAGCACCTGCCTCACAGCGAAGGGGGGTGGAGGCTAGGGGCTTCCACCAGCATCCAGGGGCTGCTGTCAATGGTGCTGGGGTGCCAGCTCCGACATCTGGGACCCTGCGTTGTCTTCATTCTGTCGTCACTGCCAGCTCTTGGCCTGATCTGCACATTTCTGTCTGCTCAGCTTTGAGCCTGGTTTCCCAGCCCTCCTGGAGATTTTAGCTGCTTTTAATAATTTCCTTTTCTGCTTAAATCAGAAATCTACTTACATCAGGGAAATGCAAATTCAAACAACAGTGAGATAGATACTCCTTCATGCACAGGAGATGAAAAGAAACAGAAATACTCCTACACTGCTGGAGGGAGTGCAAATTGATGTAGATGCTTTGGAGGACAATTTGTTAATGTCTAATAAATTGGAATGCAGACACCTTATGACCCCGAGATTCCTCTTCTGGTCATATCCTCTAAACTATCACTGGGGGTGACAAATGCAAGTCTCTTCATTGCAGCGCTATATAACACACACACACACACACACACACACACACACACACACACACACAAAACCCTACTTTGATATCCACGTGGAATGAATAATAAATTGCAGTATATTCATACAACGTATGAACTCGAGCAGTATGTACCAAGGTGCATAGATCTTGAAAACATCATTTTGGGTGAAAAAGGACGTTGCAGAAGGAAATGCATAGTATACCACTGATGTACATTTAAAGACATAACACTTAAACAGAAAAGAGGATGGGTAAAACAGGAAATCTGAATAAAATAGGTGAACTGTACCAATGTCTACATCCTGGCTGTGATATTATACTACAGTTTTGCATCATTAGGAGAAACTGGGCAAAGTGTTTTATTTCTTACAACTGCATGTGAATCTACAATTAAATCAATAACAATTTCATTATAAGATACCAAACAATGTATGTATTACTTATAGATAGATATGTGATGGCTTCTTCTGGGGTGGGGAGGGGGGAGAAGATGAAATTTAGGAGAGACAGAAAGGGGACTTCAAATCTTTTTTTTTTTCTTAGAAAGAAAAATCTTTTTTTTAAGATAAATCAATTTATTTTTTATCTTATTATTTGTTTTTTGACCGCGCCAGGCGGCATGTGGGATTTTAGTTCCCCGACCAGGGATCGAACTTGCGCCCCCTGCGTTGGTGGTCTTAACCACTGGACCGCCAGGGAAGTCCCAGAAAGAAAACTCTTGAGGCAAATATGGCAAAATGTTAACATTTAAAAATCTGGATGTAGGTGAATGGGTGTTTATATACTACTCTGTACTTTTCTTTGAGTTAAAAAATGCTGAAAAGATTAAATGAGACAATGTTTATAAAGTATTCAAGGTAGTGCCTGGCTTGTAGTAGGCACTCTTGATAATTACTGATACCGCGAGTCAAGGAGGGGAAGGTCTGTCATAGCTCCAGAGAAGTATCGTTTCCTTCAGCTCATCCCCCAGTTCTTCCCTCCTGCTCAGGGTTACAGCACCACAAACTCCACTTTCCAACTCTTATCACCCTCTTCTCAAAGGACTCCAGTGAAAGAATCCACCTCAGATAAAGGGAGATGGCCCAACACAGCTTAGTGGAGCACGGCCTCTGAGGCCAGGAGGCTGGCTGGACCGCCTCCACCCGGGTGGGGATACCAGCATCCCTGCCTCGGGGGTTGTCCTGGGGACTAAGTGAGCACTTACTACAGTGCCTGGCAGCTGGGCTCAGTTACCGCAGGACCGGCCAGGACCAAGGCAGACACGCTGCCCGCTCCATGGACCCCACGATCTTGTTTCAAAGTCAGGGTTCCTGACCTAGTTCACAGCTAGGAAGCAGCTCAGAGAAGATGGGTAACTCGCCCAAGGTCTCGTGGAGCTGAACACGGACTCTGACTCCTGACTGCGCCCCCACTGGAAGGTTACCCTTGGTGAAGGCGGAGGTGGGCTCTGTCAAGGAGGAAGGGGAAGAGGTTTGGGGGATCTGGGCCATATGTGACCCTTCGACTCTTTCAGCCCCGTTCAGACACAATATCCTGGAGAAATGACTGCGAAACTCACCTGAGAGAAAAGTGCTTCCTGGGCTTCCCACGAGGTTAGCAATTGAAAAAGGAAACCCCATTACCTGGACCGAAAAGGGTGGGCCGAGAGCGCCACCTGCAGGCGACTCGTCTCTCCGCCGACTCGAGTTCTTCCCGCGATCCCGACGAATCACCCCCTCCAGCCGGAGCATCAATCTCCCCACCCCTCCCCACGCAGCTCCCACTTCTGGCTTCCCAGGTCTCAGCTCAGACGTGTCCTCTTCAGAGGGCCCTCCGTCTGGGGCTGCCTTCATTCTGCCCCGCCAGCTTCTGTAACAATAAATGCCCTTTATCCCCCACTGCCACGCGACCACTACCCATCTGTTGTCCACTGTCCGTCTCCCCAGCCAGAGTGGCAGCTCCGTGCGGGCAGGGAGGGACCTTAACTCAGCAACTCGGGCAGGCCTGTCTCTCGATGAATACTTACTGAATTCACCGCATACAATGTGGTATATATTTTTCCAGTGCCTATACTAATGCTTACTTATTTGATATTTGAAAAAACAAAAATGGGACATATTGCACATATGATTTTGCTACTTGATGTTTTCCTTTAACAAACATGCCTTTGACTGAATCTGAAACCCGTATGAGAGGGCGGTCTGCTAACCAGCCTAGCTCCACTCATGCATCCATCCATCCATCCATCCATCCTATTTAGGGAGCATGTACCCCCTCGCCAACCAGCACAGCACACACCAGCCACAGGGGCCCGTTGGGCACCTGACAGGTAGCTAGGATAACCGGGGAACTGAAGTTTTCATTTTATTTCCTTTAAATTAATTTAAATTTAAAAGCCATACTCATTCAGCTATTGGAAAACTTTCAAGTATGTTTGGAACAATTTGGGTATATAAATCTACCTTTTCAACTGTAAATTTTATGAAATCAAAATACAGATCAACTATTTCGATGAAAATTTAGTGACTGAATTGAGAAGTGCAGTAAGTAAGGTACGTGTTGGACTGCCAGGACTTCAAATGAAAAAAAAGAATGTAAAAATACCTCCATGATTTTAATATTAGTTATATGTTAAAGTAATACTATCTGAACACGTTGGGCTAAATGAAATACAGTATTAAAATTGACTTTACCTATTCTTTTTATGCTTCTAAGGTGGTCACTAGACAGTTTTAAAATTATAATACATATATGGTTCACATTGTATTTTTATTGGACAGTGTGCTGGGATCTACTCTGTTCTGGGAGTGAGACAGGCCATCACTCAAAATCAAACTTCACGAAAAGGTCAATGTTAACACAAGGAGTTCTCTACATCTATGCCCAGCCAAGATATCACAGCCTTTATTTATTAACTTATTCATTCATTCATTTATTCAATCATTTGTTCTTTCAGCAGACATCTCCAAATGCTGTGTCAAGCCCTAGAGCTCCTAGAAAAAAATTGCTGTGCTTGTTCCCAGTCTTCCCCGAGTTTAGGAGGTTTTCCCATCTCTTTTGTTCACTGGCGTTCACAGTTTACCTGACATGCTTCATCACTTGCAATCCTTATTTATACATTTGAGAGTAAGTTGCAAGCATCCCAGCCTTTTACCTCGAAATACTTCTGGATGTAGGATGATTTATTTATTTATTTAGCTGCTCCAGATCTTAGTTGTGGCATGCATGATCTTTAGTTATGGCATGCGGGATCTTAGCTGAGGAATGCGGGATCTAGTTCCCTGACTAGAACTAGGGATCAAACGCGGGCCCCCTGCATTGGAAGCTCAGAGTCTTAACCACTGGACCACCAGGGAAGTCCCAGGGATGTTCTTTTATATCACCTAGTACAGCTATCAGCTTCAGCAAATTTAACCCTGATAATATATCTGATCTAATCTACTGTTCATATTCCAATGTTGTCAGTTTCACCAATTGACTCAATAATGTCCTTCAAAGCATGTTCCCCTCCAGTACAGGACCCAGCCAAGATCAGGCACTGGAATTAGCTGTCATGTCTCTCTAATCCCCAAGTCCCTTTGAAGTAGGTATTTCTTTCCCATTTTACAGGTGAGTAAACTGTGGCCACAGAAGCATAAAGATCCATCCATCCCAGTCACTCACCGGGTTAGCAGCCTAGCTGCTGTAACTCGTCCTGGTCAGCCACAGGGCTCTAAACTCTTTTAAATGTCCAGTACTGAGCTACAGCCTCTTAACAACGATATCACTATAAGAATTTCAAATTTACACACAGCGATGGTGGAAACTTTCTTCTGGGGTCTCCACAGAAAAAAGCTGACCTGGCTACATACCTATCATTGGAAAACATTTCACATCATCTTGTAAAGTTGAAGAGGCCCCTACCCTGGAACCATCCATTCCAGCCCTAGGTGTGTTACTCAGGCTTCAGATAAACTCTTGAACATGCGTAAGAATGTTCTTAGCAGCGTTGTTTGCAATAGCGAAAACCTGAAACAACTCACATTTCCACTGACCATTAAAGGATAAAGAAACTAGAATGGAGTCTACAATGGAATGCTGTTCAGCAGAGAAAATAAATCACCTGTAGCTTTGCACATGAAAATGAATTAATCTTATAAACATAATGGGAAAAAAGTGCAAATTCCAGAATCATACATACAAATAAGATTGACAAACATGCATTATGTTGTCTGGCAACATATATATTACTATATAGATATACTAAACGTGTATTTTTATATTATATATGTATACTAAATATATATGTTTACCATGACTTTGTTTTTCTTTATAGATTTATAATTTTACTATATAATTTCATTCCATATATAATATGTATATTATAATTTATATATATAAATTTTGTATAACATAAAATATGTATTCACTATATATAGTGTTTTATCTATATTTTCCATATATTTTACTATATATTTAACTATATATTTACCTATATATACTATATATTATATATAGTATTTTATCTATATATATTTTATAACCATACCTTGAATACTACAAATACTATAATAGACATACAAAATATATTATTTATATGATAATTTTCTTATTTATATAATAAATACTATATAGAATACTATATAGAGATAAAATATTTTCTATATATATAGTAAAATTACAAATCTATAAAGACAAGGGCATGAGAAACATAAAATTTACTGCCATTTCTACACAGTTTCAAAATGTTTTAACAATTAGAATCATACGTGTATGGAATCCCCCAAAGTCAGGCCGCCTGTGGAATTCTAACACCCTGAGGACCACGGTTTGAGAACCATGGGGCTGGCAGCCATCTATGATTCTGTCCGCTGAGGTTCTGTTCCTTCTAACTCGATAGAAAAATCACAAAGAAAATGCAAATCTGTTCTAAAAACCCAGCTTCTCTCCAAAATGTATACACACACAAAGCAATTTTGCAAACAGAAACTTGGACGGTACCCTGCTGTTGCGCAATTTTCCCTCCTAAATCACTTGCTTTGTTTTTGTTTATTTTCTTTTCCACCATTTAGATTCCTCCTCCCCCAAATCTGTGGTGCCTGGGTTGAGGAAAGAGGAGAGGCTGACCTGCAAAGCGGCGTGAGGAAACTTTGGGATCATGAAATGCTCTGAGTCCTGACCGACCGGGGCCACGGTTTCCTGGATGCAACTGTGTATCCGTCAAAGCTCCTGCAAGCTGTTTGCAGATACGGGGTTCGGACCCCAGCACACAGCATGTCCTCATAACCTGGGTTCGCCACCTCGCAGCACTTCAAACACAGCAGTGGGGCTGCCGTCCACAGAAGACCAACAGGAAGACCTCTCCCTGACTCGCCTGCCTTTTTTATTTGTCTCCTTTCCACCTCATGTTAGAGGAACACGGCATCATTTCCCACACGGACGGCTGACGAGAATAAGCTACGATGGGTGCCGTTCTGCGTTTTCCCCAGTACCTCCCTGTCTGTGTTCCTCCGATTTCCTCGGGTCAGCCTTCCACAGCCACGGCCAGGAGCAGGCGTGCCTCTCACCCAAACCACACAACCACACGAGAGCAGGCTGGCTGGATAAGTGTAGGCGAAATCAGGCCATCAGAGCTAGTAACAAATGCCATTTCCTGGGCACTCACTATGTGCAAATGTCTTGTTTCTTCCTTTTTCTAAATCACGATAAAACTGAAAACAAGCCTCCACTCACCTTGCTAAGATGAAATTCAATTTTACATTTTGGGGGCTGTTTGTTTGTTTGTTTTTTCAAGGGCGGTCCTTCAGGCTGTTAAGTTCGGGCCACAGTGCTGACAAACCCACCCAGGCTGGCCCCTGGCTGGGAGGTGAGGTGGGGAGGCTGGGCCTCTGCTCACACCATTACCAGTCAGTCCGCTCCAGCCCAGCAGGGTTCCCGAGACTCTGCTCAGGCTGCTAGGCCGCAACAAAGCTGCCCAACAGCCAGGAGCCACCCCGCTGGACAGCCTGCCGCCCTGAGACCTCCAAGGGCCACCCTCGGTCTCTGCTGCCTCATCCACTGCCCTCCAGGCTCGGGGACTGGGCACTCCCAGGTTTGAGCCTCCTTCTAAAAACCAGGAGCGAGAGGGCAGACAGCAGAATCAAGAAGAACTACAATCCTGCAGCCTGGGGGGCAAAAACCACATTCATAGAAAGAGAGACAAGATGAAAAGGCAGAGGGCTATGTACCAGATGAAGGAACAAGATAAAACCCCAGAAAAACAACTAAATGAAGTGGAGATAGGCAACCTTCCAGAAAAAGAATTCAGAATAATGATAGTGAAGATGATCCAGGACCTCGGAAAAAGAATGGAGGCAAAGATCAAGAAGATGCAAGAAATGTTTAACAAAGACCTAGAAGAATTGAAGAACAAACAAACAGAGATGACCAATACAATAACTGAAATGAAAAATACACTAGAAGGGATCAATAGCAGAATAACTGAGGCAGAAGAACGGATAAGTGACCTGGAATACAGAATGGTGGAATTCACTGCTGTGGAACAGAATAAAGAAAAAAGAATGAAAAGAAATGAAGACAGCCTAAGAGACCTCTGGGACAACATTAAACGCAACAACATTCGCATTATAGGGGTCCCAGAAGGAGAGGAGAGAGAGAAAGGACCCGAGAAAATATCTGAAGAGATTAAAGTCGAAAACTTCCCTAACATGGGAAAGGAAATAGCCACCCAAGTCCAGGAAGTGCAGAGAGTCCCATACAGAATAAACCCAAGGAGAAACATGCCGAGACACATAGTAATCAAATTGGCAAAAATGAAAGAAAAAGAAAAATTATGGAAAGCAGCAAGGGAAAAATGACAAATAACATACAAGGGAACTCCCATAAGGTTAACAGCTGATTTCTCAGCAGAAACTCTACAAGCCAGAAGGGAGTGGCATGATATACTTAAAGTGATGAAAGGGAAGAACCTACAACCAAGATTACTCTACCCGGCAAGGATCTCATTCAGATTCGATGGAGAAATGAAAAGCTTTGCAGACAAGCAAAAGCTAAGAGAATTCAGCACCACCAAACCAGCTCTACAACAAATGCTAAAGGAACTTCTCTAAGTGGGAAACACAAGAGAAGAAAAGGACCTACAAAAACAAACCCAAAACAATTAAGAAAATGGTAATAGGAACATACATATCGATAATTACCTTAAACGTCAACAGATTAAATGCTCCAACCAAAAGACACAGGCTTGCTGAATGGGTACAAAAATAAGACCCATATATATGCTGTCTACAGAGACCCATTTCAGACGTAGGGACACATTCAGACTGAAAGTGAGGGGATGGAAAAAGATATTCCATGCAAATGGAAATCAAAAGAAAGCTGGAGTAGCAATACTCATATCAGATAAACTAGACTTTAAAATAAAGAATGTTACAAGAGACAAGGAAGGACACTACATAATGATCAAGGGATCAATCCAAGAAGATATAACAATTATAAATATATATGCACCCAACATAGGAGCACCTCAATACATAAGGCAACTGCTAACAGCTATAAAAGAGGAAATCGACAGTAACACAATAATAGTGGGGGACTTTAACACCTCACTTACACCAATGGACAGATCATCCAAACAGAAAATTAATAAGGAAACACAAGCTTTAAATGACACAATAGACCAGATAGATTTAATTGATATTTATAGGACATTCCCTCCAAAAACAGCAGATTACACGTTCTTCTCAAGTGCACATGGAACATTCTCCAGGATAGATCACATCTTGGGTCACAAATCAAGCCTCAGTAAATTTAAGAAAATTGAAATCATATCAAGCATCTGTTCTGACCACAACGCTATGAAATTAGAAATCAATTACAGGGAAAAAAACATAAAAAACAAAGACACATGGAGGCTAAACAATACATTACTAAATAACCAAGAGATCACTGAAGAAATCAAAGAGGAAATCAAAAAATACCTAGAGACAAATGATAAGGAAAAAACAATGATCCAAAACCTATGGGATGCAGCAAAAGCAGTTCTAAGAGGGAAGTTTATTACTATACAAGCCTACCTCAAGAAACAAGAAAAATCTCAAATAAACAATCTAAACTTACACCTAAAGGAACTAGAGAAAGAAGAACAAACAAAACCCAAAGTTAGCAGAAGGAAAGAAATCACAAAGATCAGAGCAGAAATAAATGAAATAGAAACAAAGAAAACAATAGCAAAGATCAATAAAACTAAAAGCTGGTTCTTTGAGAAGATAAACAAAATTGATAAACCATTAGCCAGACTCATCAAGAAAAAGAGGGAGAGGACTCAAATCAATAAAATTAGAAATGAAAAGGAGAAGTTACAACAGACACTGCAGAAATACAACGTATCCTAAGAGACTACTACAAGCAACTCTATGCCAATAAAATGGACAACCTGGAAGAAATGGACAACTTCTTAGAAAGGTATAACCTTCCAAGACTGAACCAGGAAGAAATAGAAAATAGGAACAGACCAATCACAAGTAATGAAATTGAAACTGTGATTAAAAATCTTCCAACAAACAAAAGTCCAGGACCAGATGGCTTCACAGGTGAATTCTATCAAACATTTAGAGAAGAGCTAACACCTATCCTTCTCAAACTCTTCCAAAAAACTGCAGAGGAAGGAAGACTCCCAAACTCATTCTATGAGACCACCATCACCCTGATACCAAAACCAGACAAAGATACTACAAAATAAGAAAATTACAGACCAATATCACTGATGAATATGGATGCAAAAATCCTCAACAAAATACTAGCAAACAGAATCCAGCAACACATTAAAAGGATCATACACCATGATCAAGTGGGATTTATCCCAGGGATGCAAAGATTCTTCAATATATGCAAATCAATCAATGTGATACACCATATTAACAAATTGAAGAATAAAAACCACATGATCATCTCAATAGATCCAGCAAAAGCTTTTGACAAAATTCAACACCCATTTATGATAAAAACTCTCCAGAAAGTGGGCATAGTGGGAACCTACCTCAACATAATAAAGGCCATATACAACAAAACCACAGCAAACATCATTCCAATGGTGAAAAACTGAAAGCATTTTCTCTAAGATCAGGAACAAGACAAGGATGTCCACTCTCGCCACTATTATTCAACATAGTTTTGGAAGTCCTAGCCACAGCAATCAGCGAAGAAAATGAAATAAAAGAAATACAAATTGGAAAAGAAGAAGTAAAACTGTCACTGTTTGCAGATGACATGATACTATACATAGAGAATCCTAAAGATGCCACCAGAAAACTACTAGAGCTAATCAATGAATTTGGTAAAGTTGCAGGATACAAAATTAATGCACAGAAATCTCTTGCATTCCTATACACTAATGATGAAAATTCTGAAAGAGAAATTAAGGAAAACTCCCATTTATCACTGCAACAAAAAGAATAAAATACCTAGGAATAAACCTACCTAGGGAGACAAAAGACCTGTATGCAGAAAACTATAAGACACTGTTGAAAGAAATTAAAGATGATACCAACAGATGGAGAGATATACCATGTTCTTGGACTGGAAGAAACAATATTGTGAAAATGACTATACTACCCAAAGCAATCTACAGATTCAATGCAATCCCTATCAAATTACCAATGGCGTTTTTTACAGAACTAGAACAAAAAAATCTTAAAATTTGTATGGAGACACAAAAGACCCCGAATAGCCAAAGCAGTCTTGAGGGAAAACAATGGAGCTGGAGGAATCAGACTCCCTGACTTCAGACTATATTACAAAGCTACAGTAATCAAGACAATATGGTACTGGCACAAAAACAGAAATATAGATGAATGGAACAGGATAGAAAGCCCAGAGATAAACCCACGCATCTATGGTCAACTAATCTATGACAAAGGAGGCAAGGATATACAATGGAGAAAAGACAGTCTCTTCAATAAGTGGTGCTGGGAAAACTGGACAGCTACATGTAAAAGAATGAAATTAGAGCACTCCCTAACACCATACACAAAAATAAACTCAAAATGGATTAGAGATCTAAATGTAAGACCGGACACTATAAAATCTTAGAGGAAAACATAGGAAGAACACTCTTTGACATAAATCACAGCAAGATCTTTTTTGATCCACCTCCTACAGTAATGGAAATAAAAACAAAAATAAACAAATGGGACCTAATGAAACTTAAAAACTTTTGCAAAGCAAAGGAAACTACAAACAAGACGAAAAGACAACCCTCAGAATGGGAGAAAATATTTGCAAACGAATCAACAGACAAAGGGTTAATCTCCAAAATACATAAACAGCTCATGCAGCTCAATATTAAAAAAACAAACAACCGAATCAAAAAATGGGCAGAAGACCTAAATAGACATTTCTCCAAAGAGGATATACAGATGGCCAAGAAGCACATGAACAGCTGCTCAACATCACTAATTATTCGAGAAATGCAAATCAAAACTACAATGAGGTATTACCTCACACCAGTTAGAATGGGCATCATCAGAAAATCTACAAACAACAAATGCTGGAGAGGGTGTGGAGAAAAGGGAACCCTCCTGCACTGTTGGTGGGACTGTAAATTGATACAGCCACTATGGAGAACAGTATGGAGGTTCCTTAAAAAACTAAAACTGGAATTACCATATGACCCAGCAATCCCACTACTGGGCATACACCCAGAGAAAACCATAATTCAAAAAGACACATGCACCCCATTGTTCACTGCAGCACTATTTACAATAGCCAGGTCATGAAAACAACCTTAATGCCCATCGACAGACAAATGGATAAAGAAGATGTGGTACATATATACAATGGAATACTACTCAGCCATAAAAAGGAATGAAATTGGGTCATTTGTAGAGACGTGGATGAATCTAGAGACTGTCATACACAGTGAAGTAAGTCAGAAAGAGAAAAACAAATATCGCATATTAACGCATATATGTGGAACCTAGAAAGATGGTACAGATGAACCAGTTTGCAGGGCAGAAATTGAGACACAGATGTAGAGAACAAACGTATGCACACCAAGGGGGGAAAGCAGCAGCAGGGGTGGGGTGGTGTGATGAATTGGGAGATTGGGATTGACATGTATACACTGATGGGTATAAAATGGATGACTAATAAGAACCTGCTGTATAAAAAAATAAATAAAATAAAATTCAAAAATTCAAAAAAAAAATAATAAAAATAAATAAATACACAAAAAACAGGAGCAACCTCCACCCTGCAGAACGAGGTTGGCCCTCTTGAAAATACTTCTCATTCTTTTAAGATAAGCCTACATGAAAATAAAGGCATAATTCATCCACCTGATCTTATTGGGCCTCTCCCAAGCCTATGAGGTAAATATTACTATTGTTATTCCCATGTCAGAGATAAGGAAACTGAGGCTTAGAGATGACAAATAAATTGCCCAAGGTTATCTAGCAACAGAGGCAGTTTAGACCCAGCTCAGGTCTCTCCCGCTCACTCAAGTCCCAGGCTTCCCAAAGGGGGCAGGGAATGTGGCAGAATATCTTCCTTTTTAATAGTTAGTTTAATAGTCATGTTAATGTAATTGAAACATCAGTAGCCATCAAATTCATGATTTCAATGGGAACTCTAAATTTGGCCTTAAAATGATCTTAAGGTGTTTTGTTTCTTTTTTTTTTTGGCCATGTCTCGATCTTAGCTCCCCAACCAGGGATTGAACCCAGGCCCACAGGAATGAAAGTGCCAAGTCCTAACCACTGGACCGCCAGGGAATTCCCAAAATGATTTTAAGTTTGTAAATAGGTTTCTGATGTGTTGAAATAACTTTCTAGGCTCAAGTTGGAGCTGCTCCTGCCAAGGGTGCCATGTCAGTAAACCACGCGTAGGTAAGTGGTCCCCGTAAATGCTCTGCTTGACCAGAAGTTCAAGATATGCATCCGCCAAACCCCCCACGCCAAGCCAACCCCCGTCTCTACACTTACTTCCGTATTCCTTCTCACCCAAACGAGGTTGACTATTTGGCCCCATTCAGATCAGATATTTTCTCTTTTTCTCCTCCTTGTTCTTCATTCTTTATCCTAAGAAAGCGTCCTGCTTTCCGGCCCCATTTTGCAGTGGCACCCTGGAGTCTAAAACTCCCACGGAAACTGTACTTCTGGGCAGAGGGCCTGGGGAAAGGTATGCCTGAGGTCTAAAGAGTGTGCATGGGGGGAAATATCCATTTTTTTCTCTCCTTTTTCGTCTCCTGGCTGTGCCCCAAGGGCAGCCCTCGTCACAGAACTGTGCAGTGGCAGGTGGGCCGCTAAAGCTCCGAGGAACCCCATCTTTCTGGCCAGAGCACCAGAAGAGGGGCCCCTGTGAGTCAGAGGCTGTGGGGAGAATCCTGGAAAGGAGAGGGCTGGAGAAGGGATGCCTGATTCTGGAAATGAGTCCGTTCCAGAGCCCGGGCTCACGTCTCCTCTGTGCACACACATCCCAGACCCAAATCAACACAGCAAAGCCGGACACTGGAACCACTACCCACAGAGGCAAAGCAGAACTTGCAGTCTGAGCTGTTCCAGGGCAGCTGCCACTAAAACAGCCCAAAAGTCAGTATGTTCCAGAGGATTCTAACAGGATTCACACCCTAAACAACACAGTATTCAAGATGTCCAGGATACAATCTAAGATTACTCCACATATAAAGAGTCAGGAAAATTGACCAATTCTTAAGAGAAAAGACAATCAGCAGATGCCAACCTGGGGGTAATGCAGACGCTGGGATTGTCAGACAAAGACTTTAAAGCAGCTGTTTAAAGTTAAGCTCCATGATGCAAAGGTAAATGTACTTGAAATGAATGGAAAGGTAGAAGTTCTCAGCAGAGAAACAAATAATTTAAAAGGACCAAATGGAAAATTAACAATTAAAAAAAAAATACACGGCCTAAAATTAACAATTCTCTGGAGGGCCTAATACCAGACGGAGATGACAGAAAGAAAAAAATAAGGGAACTTGAAGACAGATCAATAGAAATAATGAACAGAGAGGATAAAAGTTGAAAAAAACAATATGGACTTCCCTGGCGGTCCAGTGGTTAGGACTCTGCACTTCCACTGCAGGGGGCACAGGTTCCATCCCTGGTCGGGGAACTAAGATCCTGCAAGCTGAGTGGCATGGCCAAAAAAAGAAAAAGAAAAAGACAATATGGACAGTTTGAGCATTGTGTCATAGGAGTCCCAGAGATGAGAAAAAGATTGGTGCAGGAAAAAAAAAAATACTTGAAGAAATAGTGGTTGAAAACTTCCCACGAAGCTCAGTGAACACCAAACTGGGTAACATAAAAATTAAACAAAACAGAACAAAACCACAAACCTCTACACATCAAACTCAAAGTGCTGAAAACTGAAGATAAAGAAAACATTTTGACGGCAGCTAGAGAAAAATGATATATTACATGCAAAAACACTTGGAATGATCACAGATTTCTCATCAGAAATTAAAGAGGCCAGAAACAGTGGGAAAACATTTTGACAGTGCTGAAGGAGGAAAAAAAAAGAACTGTCAACCCAGAATTCTACATGCAAGAAACCATATTTCAGGAATGAAGATAAAATAAAGACATTGCAGAAGGAAAACAAAGAGAATTCATCAATAGCAGACTTGCTCTAAAAGAGAAGGTAAAGGAAATTCTTTGAACTGAAGGGAAATTATACCAGAGAGATGCATGGATAGGACTTCCCTGGTGGCACAGTGGTTAAGAATCCGCCTGCCAATGCAGGGGACATGGGTTTGAGCCCTGGTCCAGGAAGATCCCACATGCTGCAGAGCAGCTAAGCCCGTGGGCCACAACTACTGAGCCTGCGCTCTAGAGCTCAAGAGCCACAACTACTGAGCCCACGCACCGCAACTACTGAAGCTGGCGTGCCTAGAGCCTGTGCTCCACAACGAGAGAAGCCACCGCAATGAGAAGCCCGTGCACCGCAACAAAGACTAGCCTCTGCTCTCTGCAACTAGAGAAAGCCTGTGCACAGCAAGGAAGACCCAACGCAGCCAAAAATTAATTAATTAATTAATTAAAAAAAAAAAGAAGCGTGGATATTCAGGAATGAAGAAAGAACAACAGAAACAGTAAATATATAGGGAGACTATTTTTCTCCTCTTAAGTTCTTTAAAATAAGTATGGTTGTTGGAAGCAAAAGTTATCACATTGTCTAGTGGGATTTTCAATGTATGTAGATGTAATATATGCAATAATACAACATAAATGGGAAGATAAAGGTACCTAAGTAGTTGTAAGGCTTCTACATTTTACATGAAGTGATAAAATATTAACTTTAAGTAGACTGTAAAATGTTAGTAATGTATATTATAATCTCTAGAGCAATCACACACAGAAAATAATACATAGAGATGGAACCAAAAAGCCAACCGATGAATTAAAATGGAATTCTAAAAAATATTTGAATAACCCAAAGGAGGCAGGAGAGGGGGAAGGGAGGAACGGAAAACAGAGGGACAAACAGAAAATAACAAAATCATGGACTTAACCCAACCATGTCAAAAATTACATTAAATGTAAATTGTCCAACAATATCAATTAAAAGACAAAGTTCATTACACTGGATAAAAAACAGACAACAACAAAACAAAAGACCCAACCATATTCTGTCTGAAAAAAACTCACTCTAAGTATAAAGACATAGGTAGATTAGAAGTAAAAAGGTGGAAAAAATATATACCATGTAAACACTCATCAAAAGAAAGCTGGTGTGGCCATATTAACTTCAGACAAATTAGACTTCAGAACAAGGAAGATTACTGGGGATAAAGGAGAACATTACATCACTGTAATAGGGTAAATACACCAAAAACTGACACATTGCACATAGCAAAACAGTTTGTATGACCACATATATATCACTATGCACGAAAAAGACATAAAAATTCTAAATGTGTAAGCACTTAACAACAGATTTTCAAAATACATGAAGCAAAACCTGATAGAATTGAAAGGAAAAATAGACATTCTATTGGGGAGTGGGGGAGGGGGAAGGAGGATAAGAGAGAACAGAGAGAAATAATAAAAACAAAACAAATATGTGAAATAGTATGTTAATGGTGGTGGGCGCCAAGCAGGACTCATGATCTGTGGGTATGGGTGTGGCATATGTGCCATTCTGTAGAGTGGTCAGGGAAAGACTTGCTGAGCCGAGGGTGTGAACAAAGTCCTAGAAATAATGAGAGCTGATCCATGGGTACCTCGGCTGGAGGAGCGATCCAGTCTGGTGCAAAAGCCTGCAGGTGAGAATGTCCTTGGGAAGCCAGGACAGCTGAGCCCGGGGACCAATGGGAGCCCTGTAGGAGGGGAGGGCAGCGGGCATGCAGGGCACTGGAGGGCATTGCAGGCCACTGTGAGTTTTCTGGCTATCGTTTTCAGTGCTGGGAAGCCATTCAACGCTTTTGAGTGGAGAAGCGACCTCATATGACTTCCGTTTTTTGTTTTTTTAAAAAAAATAAATTTATTTATTTATTTTTGGCTGCGTTGGGTCTTCGTTGCTGTGCGCAGGCTTTCTCTAGTTGTGGCGAGCGGGGGCTACTCTTCGTTGCGGTGCACGGGCTTCTCATTGCGGTGGCTTCTCTTGTTGCGGAGCATGGGCTCTAGGCGTGTGGGCTTCGGTAGTTGTGGCTCACAGGCTCTAGAGCGCAGGCTCAGTAGTTGTGGCGCACGGGGTTAGTTGCTCCGCGGCGTGTGGGATCTTCCCAAACCAGAGCTCGAACCCGTGTTCCCTGCATCGGCAAGCGGATTCTTAAGCACTGCGCCACCAGGGAAGTCCTGGAGTTTTAAATTTTAGGTCCAACTTACCAATGTTTTTTCAAACATCGTGCTTTTGGTGTTGCACTTAAAAACTCATTGCCAATAAGTCAGACAGAGAAAGACAAATACTAGATGTTATCACTTATACGTGGAATCTAAAAAAATAAAACAAAGGAATGAATATCACAAAATGGAAGCCGACGCACAGATATAGAGAACAAACTAGTGGTTACCAGTGGGGAGAGGGAAGAAGGAAGGGGCAAGACAGGGGTAGGGGATTAAGAGATTCAAACTACTATGTATAAATAAATAAGCTACAAGGATATATTGTACAAAACAGGGAATATAGCCAATATTTTATAATAACTATAAATGAAGTATCCTCTTTAAAAATTGTGAATCACTATGTTGTACAGCTGAAACTAATATAATATTGTAAATCAACTATACCTCAAAATAAAACAAAACAAACAAACAAAAATCTCATTGTCAAACATGAGATCACCTAGATTTCCTCCTATGTTACCTCTTAGTTTTTTGTTTTACATTTAGGTCCATGATCCATTTTGAGTCAATTTTTGTTTAAACTGAAGGACAATGTCTCGACTTTTTGTTTTCATTTTTACTGCACGTGGATGCCCAATTGTTCCAACATCATTTGTTGAAAAGTCTATCCTTTCCTCACTGAATTTCCTTTGCTCTTTGGTCAAAGATCAGTGGAATGTATTTCTGTGGATCAATTTCTGGGCTCTCTATCCTGTTCCCTTAACCTATTTTGTCTGTTCTTTCATCAATATCTCACTGTCTTGATTACTACAGCTGTAGAGTCTTTTTTTTTTAATATAAATTTATTTATTTATTTATTTTTGGCTGCGTTGGGTCTTCGCTGCTGCGCGAGGGCTTTCTCTAGTTGCGGCGAGCGGGGGCTACTCTTCATTGCGGTGCACGGGCTTCTCATTGTGGTGGCTTCTCTCGTTATGGAGCACAGGCTCTAGGCGCGTGGGCTTCAGTAGTTATGGCACGTGGGCTCAGTAGTTGTGGCACATGGGCTCAGTAGTTGTGGCACACGGGCTTAGTTGCCCCACGGCATGTGGGATCTTCCCGGACCAGGGATCGAACCCATGTCCCCTGCACTGGCAGGCAGATTCTCAACCACTGCGCCACCAGGGAAACCTCAATAGCTGTACAGTAAGTCTTAAAGTCAGGCAGTGTCATCCTCTGACATCGTTCTTCAGTACTGTGCTGGCTATTACATGTCTTTTCTGTCCATATAAAATTCATTAAAAACTTGTTGATATCTACAAAATGATTTGCTGGCATTTTGATTGGGATTGAACTGAATCTTAAGATCTTTGTGGGAAGAACTGACATCTTAACAATATTTAGAAACATGAAATATCTATCCATAAAGATGAAATATCTTCATTTGTTTAGATCTTTTTTCCATCCGTTTTGCAGTTTTCCTCATATAGATCCTGTATTTTGTTACATTTATACCTAAGTATTTCCCTCTCCCTCTCCCTCTCTCTCTTTTATCTCTATTGTGCTTTTAATTTCAAATTCCAACGTTCACTGTTGGTATATAGGGAGTCAAAGGACTTTTATATATAAAAATTGTATCCTGCAACCCTGCTATAATTACTTACTAGTTCCAGGAGTTTTTGTTGTTGTTGTTGCTGTTGATTCTTTGGGGACTTTCTTCATAGACAATCATGTCATCTGCAACAATTTTATTTCTTCCTTCCCAGCCTGTATAGCTTTTATCTCCTTTTCTTGCCTCATTATTAGCTAGGACTTCCAGTACAATGTTGATCAGGAGTGGTTAGAATGGGCATCCTTCCTTGTTCATGATTTAGGTGGAAAGCACCTAGTTTCCCCCTGTGAAGTGTGATGTTAGCTGCAGGTGTTTTGTAGATGCTCTTTATCAAGTCGAGGAAGTTTTCCTGTGGGAAGTTGTTGGGGTTTGTTTTTTGTTTTCCTTGGCCACTCTGCGCAGATTGTGGGATCTTAGTTCCCAGACCAGGGACTGAACCTGCGTCCCCCGCAGTGAAAGTGCAGAGTTGTAACCACTGGACTGCCAGGGAATTCCCAGTTTTGTTTTGTTTTTTAATTAAAAGATATTGGAGGACTTCCCTGGTGGTGCAGTGGTTGAGAATACGCCTGCCAATGCAGGAGACACAGGTTCAATCCCTGGTCTGGGAAGATCACACACGCCACGGAGCAACTAAGCCCATGCGCCACAACTACCGAGCCCACATGCTGCAACAACTGAAGCTCGCACGCCTAGAGCCCGTGCTCCACAACAACAGAAGCCACCACAAGGAGAAGCCCTCGTTGGACTTCCCTGGTGGTGCAGTGGTTAAGAATCCGCCTGCCAATGCAGGGGACACGGGTTCGAGCCCTGGTCCGGGAAGATCCTACATGCTGCAGAGCAACTAAGCCCGTGCGCCACAGCTACTGAGCCTGCGCTCTAGAGCCCACGAGCCACAACTACTGAGCCCATGTGCCACAACTACTGAAGCCCGTGCGCCTAGAGCCCATGCTCCACAACAAGAGAAGCCACTGCGATGAGAAGCCCGCACACTGCAATAAAGAGTAGCCCCCACTCGCCGCAAATAGATAAAGCCCGCACGCAGCAATGAAGACCCAGTGCAGACAAATAAACAAATAAATAAATAAAATTATTAAATAAATAAATAAAAATAAAAATCTTAAATAAAAAGGAGAAGCCCTCGCACCGCAATGGAGAGTAGCCCCCACTCACAACAACTAGAGAAAGCCCGCGCACGGCAACAAAGACCCAACACAGCCAAAGATTAAAAAAAAAAAAAATTGGATTTTTTCATTTGCTTTTTCTGCATCTATTGATATATGATTTTTCTTCTTTAGTCAGCTGATGTTGTGGATTTCAGTAATTGATTTTCAAATGTTGAACCAGGCTGCATACGAATAAATCCTACTTGGTTATGTTAGATAATCCTTTTATGCATTACTGGATTCAATTTGCTCATATTTTGTTGAGGATTTTTGCATCTATATTCATGAGATGTCGATCTGTAGTTCTTCTTTCTCATAATATGTTTACCAGTTTTTTGTATTAGGGAAATGCTGGCCTCATAGAATGAGTTAGGCAGTGTTCCCTCTGCTTCTATTTTCTGGAAGAGATTGTAGCAAAACAGCATCATTTTTTTTTTTCCTACAATTTTTATTTATTTGTTTATTTTTGGCTACATTGGGTTTTCGTTGCTGCGCGCAGGCTTTCTCTAGTTGCAGTGAGCGGGGGCTACTCTTTATTGCAGTGCGTGGGCTTCTCATTGTGGTGGCGTCTCTTGTAGTGGAGCACAGGCTCTAGGTGCACTGGCTTAGTAGTTGTGGCATGTGGGTTCAGCAGTTGTGGCTCGTGGGCTCCAGAGAGCAGACTCAGTAGTTGTGGCACACAGGCTTAGTTGCTCCGCAGCATGTGGGATCTTCCCGGACCAGGGCTCGAACCCATGTCCCCTGCATTGGCGGGCAGATTCTTAACCACTGCGCCACCAGGGAAGTCCCCAGCATCATTTCTTTCTTAACTGTTTGATAGAATTCACCAGTGAAACCATCAGTGCCTGGTGCTTTCTCTTTTGAAAGATAACTAATTAGTGATTCAGTTTCTTCAATAGATATAGGCCTATTCAGATTATCTATTTCTCCTTGTGTGTCTTTTGTTAGTGTTTTTGAACAATTGATCCAATTCATCTTAGTTATCAAATTTGTGGGCATAGAGCTGTTCATAATATTCCTTTGTTATCCTTTTAATATCTATAGGCTCAGTACTGATGACCCTTACTTCATTTCTGATATTAGTAGTTTGTGTCTTCTCTCTTTTTTTTTCTTGGCTATCAAGGCTAGAGGTTTATCAATTTTATTGATCTTATTAAAGAACCAGATTTCATTTTCATTGATTTTCTCTATTGATTTCCCCCCTTTTAGGGGGCACAATGCCATGCACACGCTAATCAAAAGAAATCCGGAAGTTAGCCAAATTAGTATCAGACAAAGTAGACTCCAGAGCCAGGGATATTATCAGGAATAAAAAGAAATATTTAAAATGGCAACGGGGCCAATTCATCAAAAAGACAAAGCAACGCTAAATGTACATGTACCTAATACAGAACTTCAAAGTACATGAAAGATGTGATAAAACGGAAAGGAGAAATTGTCAAATCCATCATTAGAGCTGGGAGTTTCCAACACTTCTCTCTCAGCAATTGATAGAACACAGGAACAGAAAATCAGAAAGGTTTTAGAAGATTAGAGCAATGCCATCAACCCACTGGACCTCACTGACATTTCCTGAACACTTCACCCACAGCAGCAGTTCAAGGAACATGCACCAAGGGAGTCCACATTCTCGGCAACAAATCTCAATAAATTTTAAAAAGCACAGAAATCATACAAAGTATGTTCTCTGGGGTATTTCCTGGTGATCCAGTGGTTAGGACTCTGCACTCTCACTGCAAAGGGCCCAGGTTCTATCCCTAGCTGGGGAACTAAGATCCTGTGAGTGATGTGGCCAAAAAATCCCAAAAACACACACAAAAAAGCAAAGTATGTTCTCTGCTCACAACATAATTAAACCTGAAACTAATTTTGGAAACATATCTGGAAAATCCTCAAATATTTGTAAATTAAGACCACATTCCAAATAAACTATAGGTCTGAGAAGAAATCATAATGGAAATTGAAAACATTTTCAACAGAAAACACAACATATTATAATTTGTGGGAGGTAACTAGAGTAGTGCTTAGAGGGAAAATTATAGCCTTAAATTCAGATGCTGTCATCCTTCTTCCTCCATTACACTGTTCCCTACCAACCTCTCACCAATGATTTCAGGATCATTGCTTAGAAGCTTATTTCATAAGGTTTGCAAAATGTTGCTTCTCTAATTTTACTGACCCTTCTGCATGTATCGGCTAGAATTCTTTTTATAAATAAGTGCTTTCCCTCATCAACTATTTGGTTACCTTGAAATGTAAGGGTAAAATAAGAAAGGCAAGATTAATTGTTTTGCTTGAGTCTTTTATCTATTTTCAGAATGAGACAATGCCCCAGCAATATTCACCTGTGATCAACAGGATTTCCAAAAATAGCATTATGAAGAAATGAATTTAAACACGTCAATCATATACAACTTTTTATTCCTTTTGAGGCTCAAATTGTTCCAGTAGGGGGCCTCTTGGGAAGTCCTCCCCACCCCAAACAACGTATCATAATAATTTGCCAACATACAGAAATGCTGAAAAGAATTTTCCAGTGAACAGTTATAAACCTACCACCTAGATTTCACAGTCAACATTTTTCTTTGACCAACACCACCAATACTACATATTTTCATCAAACTCTTTTCAGTTTAATGTTTATCCTTCTAGGCCTTTTTCTATGTATTTCACATATTTCCTTAATGTATTAGTCAGCTCCAGCTGCCGTAACAAAATACCACAGACTGGGAGGCTTAAAGCAACACACATTTATTTCTCACAGTTCTGGAGGCCAGAAGTCCAAGATCAAGGTGTTGGCAGGTTTGGTTTCTCCTGAGGCCTCTCTCAAGACATGGGCCGGGGCTATAGCCACCTAAAGACTGGGACTGGAGGACCTGTTTCCATTTCAGGTGTCTGGCCGCTTGGTGCTGATGTTGGCCAGGGACCTCAGTTCCTCCACACAGGGGGTCCCACCACAGGCTTGAGCGTCCTCAGGACATGGTGGCTAGCTTCTTTCAGAGCCAGTGATCCGAGAGAGAGAGCCAGGTGGAAGCTTACTGTTTTTTGGACCTACACTTGGAATTCACATAGCATCACTTCTGCCACATCCTGTTCGTTAGAAATGAGTGATCAAGTGCACCCCCTCTTACGGGGAGCAGGGTTTGGCTTCCCTTTTGAAAAGAGTGTTGAAGGATTTATGAACCTATCCCAAATGTACTTTTACCCTCACTTCTGTGATGTTTTGATTCTTGAAAGTTGTTCCCACCGCACTGTATGTAATTCTAAGACAGTAAGAATCATAATTCCTTCCTCACCACTGTATCCCTCCCCACACAAGAGCCTCTCACTCAGGCCCTGACATACTCTGAACGTTAATCACAGCACTCCTCAGACTTTGGAGGGTGGAAGAACTGCTGATGGTCTTGGTGTTCTCGCTAGAACACTTGTGAGATGTAGTTTGAAAATATACATTTTTTTTTGCATCGTGAGCACATTCATAATTTTACCTGCAGAATAGAATATGACAAGTCCCTTCTCTGGGAAACAGTAATGAGTGGCTACTATTTTCAACACCTGCATGCTGGAGAAGTCTTCCCTAAGAAACATGTAGCTGCCAGACTCAAGTCAGCTGTTTTCAAGCTTTTCTGTGAATATCCACTTCTTATTCATTGATTTGTCACCCATAGCACCTTCTAGAAGAAAACGGCTGGCAGAGCCCAACCATCTATGAAAACTGCAGATGAAGCTAGAAATTAGGATAACTTTGACAGCCAGGAAAATTAGTTTGCCTTTGGGAAGCTGGTCCACGGGCCACGCACATAAAACGGGCTACCCCTCATTTCACAGGTGGGGAAACTGAGGCAGAGAGGCCAAGGGGCCTGCCCACAGTTACAAAGCTGAAAGGAAGACGGGGAGGATTCAAACCCAGAGGTAGGCAACCTAAGAACCCTGGTTCTTTTCTTTTTTTCCGTTCCACTGTGGTAAAATGTACCCAACATTCCATTTACAATTTTAGCCATTTTTCATTGTAGAGTCCAGAGGCATTAAGTACACTCCACTCACACTGTTGTGCAACCGCCACCCACTATCCATCTTCCCAAACCGAAACTCTGTCCCCATTAAATCCTAACTCCCATTCCCCCTCCCCCAGCAGCCACCGCGTTCTTTTTTAGAAAGATTAAAGCACTTACACTGAGCGGTGGCCCTCATGCTCGGCAAAAAACAAAATACAAACACAGAATACCTTCCGGACAGAGCAAACCCAAGCCATGAGTCGCTGCGCCCCTGCGGCTCAGGTACTGCGGCACCTGGGAGTGCGGGCCACGCCGGCCACGCCCTCCCGCCCTGCCCCCGTGGCTGGCCACACCCCTCTCCACGCGCCCGCGGCTGGCCCCGCCCCCCTCACCGCCCCCTTGGCCGGCACGCTCGCGCGTCTGGGGGCGGAGGCCCGCGCGGGCCGAACCACAGTGACCATCAGAATGGAGAAAGGCGGAATTACAGCCGCCGCGGTGAGCCTGGGCGGAAGTGATTAAAGGAACTCTCATTCCTTTTTGTATTGCGCCAGGCAGTCGTCCCTCTAGTAGCCTTAGCCTTCTCTGGCTCTCCAAGAATTCCGTTTGTATTTTGGAATCGCCCATTCTTTTGCCCAGTCAGTAGACGAGTCTAAAAGCCGACATGTGGAGGGGGAACTTAGTAACGTAAGTTGAAATATTTGGTGAAAGGCTAAGACATCCTAACCAAAATAGTTTGTTGAACTTACAGTTTCCTCTAGTATCAATTTTTAAGTAAATGATATTTTCACTTACTTCCGTGTACTGAGATGATTTCTGGTACCTCCCTGCGGCTTCACAAATAGTTTATTCCTTTGCCGCAGGGCCCGACGGGAGAAGGAAGGGAGTGGCTGCCATGTTGGACGGAACCATCTGCTACTTTAGATGGGGTAACCTAGTTCCCAAATAGTTTGTAGATTGACCGAAGCACGTGCGGTGATTAGAGTGGAGCACGCACTTGTCACAGGGGCGCTGTCGGAATCCCTGGTGGGCATATTTCTGCCCTGTGAGCTCTTTCGGGCGCGCGGGGCTGCAGCAAGGCATGGGCGCCCCCCTATCCCCGTGGGCGCCCTGCCGCACGCACATGGCCCGGCGGTAGGCGCGCGGTGCGGCCTGGGAGAGTCGGAAGCGCGGCGAGGCCCGGCGAGGCGGCAGCGAAGGGCCATGCAGGACGCGGAGAACGTGGCGGCGCCCGAGGCGGCCGAGCAGCGAGCCGAGACCGGGCAGCAGCAGCCGGCCGCCGAGCCGCCGCCGGGGGAGGAGCCGGCGCGGCCCGGCGCGCAGGAGGCGGCGGGCGGCGAGGACGAGGAGGCTGAGCCGGGGCCTGATGTGCCGGCCGAGCCCGCGGCGGACGAGGAGAAGGCCGGCGCGACCCACGGCGTGTCCCCGCCGCCGCCCGAGGATTCCCCCACCCCGGCCGCGGACGAGGCCCCGGCGGGGCAGGTGCGGGACGCTGCGTCAGAGACCGGGTCCGAGGGGTCGAGCGGGGAGCCGGGCGGCGCGGCGGAGAACGGCGGCGCGGACGAGCCCTCCTTCAGCGACCCCGAGGACTTCGTGGAGGACGTGAGCGAGGAAGGTGAGGCGGCGGGGCCGGTCTGCGCCAAAGTTCCCGATTCTCGAACGCGGGAGGGGTGCCCGCCCCCTGCCTGTCGCCCGCACGTAGGGAAGGTTTTCGTGAGCGCCTGGATTTTGTTTTCTTCAGAAGAGGAGGGCAGGGTGGAGACAACTTGGGGAGCCAGCCACTGGCACTGCAGCCTGGAGTTTGGAGGGTGGTGAGGGCAGACGGCGTGCACGCGGGAGCCGTGGCCGAGTGTGCAGCGGTGTGGCCATTAGGGTCGAGCCGAGCAGGACACTCCATGTGCTGCACGGTCTCGGGTGACAGTTCTTCGTTTGCAGTCTAGGTGCCCTGAGTGACCCGCCAGACTTGTCAGAGGCCTGAGACTGACTCGATGCCGACTCCTTAGGGGTGGATGGACGCTGTCCCTCGGGAGTGGGAAGAGCAGGGTGGCCAAGCTGGGTTCCTTTGCCCCCGCTGTCCCACAGGAGCGTCTACCCCCAGAGAGTTCCTTAGGAGGACAGTTCGAGGCCGGCTCTACCCGATTCCTGTTTGCGTCTCTCTTTTCCTAAGTCTGTAGGCATACCATCATCCTTCTGTTGGCAAATAATTTTCTCGAGTTGTAGGATTGATTATCGCTTACTTTGCCTTACTTTTTGCCTTGGTTCGACTTACGTGCATTATTTCTGCTTTTTGCCTGAGAGAGCCTGTCTGCTAAGGTGACTTCTGATGGTGGCTGATCTCATTTGTTTTTATGTTTGTTTTTAGCCATTTTACCTCTTCAGGCTGGGAGCACATCAGTGGATTTCTCTGCATATTGACCACCTTATAATAAAATGGGAAAAATGAATTAGACACCATAGAGGTAGCCAACTATACACCAGGAAGATAAGCTGTTACCACTTAAAGTTAGATTTTTGGGAGATGTGTGTGATCACGCTGAGAATGAGTCAGAATAATAAAGGATATCACATAAAACGAAAAAGAAGGTTTAGAGAAACAACACGGAGTTGTTTGACTTTGAAAGATAATTTTATTTATTTTTAAAATTTTTATCAAATGCTTTTGGTTTTTTTTCCTTCCAGTTTTACTGAGGTACAATTGATGTCCAGCACTGTATACGTTTGAAGCGTGCTGCATAATGATTTGACTTATTTGAAACATCATTTTAAAGGGCTACCTGTTACTGTCACTGTTGTCTTATACTTTATTTCATGAGACAAAAGACATTTCAGCAAGAAAAGCAGGAAGGGCTCCACAAGCTAGTGAGGACTTGGGAGCCCCTGATCCAGGCAAAGCCCTTCACCTGTGAGAAAACGTGTTCCTTGTGGAGTAGGTTGCTGGGAATTGACAGAGAGGCTGTGTTTCTGGGCTCACCCCCTTTCCCCTACCCCCCAGCCTAGACCAGTGTTCTTTTCTTACCACACCAATTTATCTTCTATTTTAAAATTTGAGTTTTGATTTTAAAGCCTATTTTGAGCCCTTAGGTATTTATTCACGACTTGTTGTTGTTATAAATTTATTTATTTATTTATCTATTTATTTTTGGCTGTGTTGGGTCTTCGTTTCTGTGCGAGGGCTTTCTCTAGTTGCGGCAAGCGGGGGCCACTCTTCATCGCGGTGCGCAGGCCTCTCACTATCGCGGCCTCTCTCGCTGCGGAGCACAGGCTCCAGACGCGCAGGCTCAGCAATTGTGGCTCACGGGCCCAGCTGCTCCGCGGCATGTGGGATCCTCTCAGACCAGGGCTCAAACCCGTGTCCCCTGCATTGGCAGGCAGATTCTCAACCACTGCGCCACCAGGGAAGACCCACAACTGATTTTTTTTAAGCATTATTTGAGCACACCTAATTTACACAAGATTTCTAGTATGTGACTTCCGATGTGTGACAAAGGATACTGACATGAGCACAGGCCAGCCAGGCTGGGTGACTGCTGGGAGGGCCTTTGGAAGCCCTTGTGATCCTGATATTTCGCCAGAGTGACCCGTGAGGCTCCTGGTCCTAAGGAACAGAGACTGAGCAAGCTGTCAGTCTTCTTGAGGCCAGTAGCTCACGTGTGTTTTCTGGTTCATGAGAACTGCCCTGTAGGGTCAGAAAGTGATGCTCAAGATGCTGGTTGTTTTGAAAATGGGCTGATCTCGTGACGAGCCCTCTCGTAGGTGCCGCAGCCCCAGTGCCGTTGTCTTGCCTCCTTCCTCTTTGAGGCAGGTGAACTCTCACACAGTTGCATCTTTTTTTTTTTTAATTAATTAATTAATTTTATGTTTGGCTGCATTGGGTCTTCGTTGCTGCACGCGGGCTTTCTCTAGTTGCGACGAGCCGGGGCTACTCTTCTTTGCGGTGTGCGGGCTTCTCGTTGTGGTGGCTCCTCTTGCTGCGGAGCACAGGCTCTAGGCGCGCGGACTTCAAGTAGTTGTGGCACGCGGGCTCAGTAGTTGTGGCTCACGGGTTCTAGAGCGCAGGCTCAGTAGTTGTGGTGCACAGGCTTAGTTGCTCCGCGGCATGTGGGATCTTCCCGGACCAGGGCTCGAACCCGTGTCCCCTGCATTGGCAGGCGGAGTCTCAACCTCTGCGCCACCAGGGAAGCCTGCACAGTTGCACCTTAATCAGCTTAATTTTTCAACTGCCTTTGGTGCTTGGCCAAGCAAATATGTGATAACGGTTTTAACTAAGTGTCTTCTTTGCTACTTAGTCTTGAGAACTGTTTCTTTATTCCCTGGAGTCAGAGTGGGAATCTGACTGCGTGGGCTGGTAATGATGAAGGAAATGTGCTTCTTCTTGTATAGTTACTACTCTTATTCTCTTAAGTGTGTGTGGGTGGGTTCTTATACACCAGACACAGTTTGTATAAAAGCTGAGCTTTTTATGGTAAACTTTGTAAATTTGGATCAGGCTTAACAGGCCTTGTAATTGTTTGGTAAGTCAGCTTTAAAAGTAACCCAAGGATTTGACTTCAGTCTCTGTAGGGAAGATGCGATGACCTAATCTGCCTCTTTCCTTCTTTTTCCTTTTTGCTTGGACTCAATTTTAGCTTCATTGAAATTTAACTGGCAGTTCTTTTATCCAAGGTAACATTTTCAGTATCATTCATTAAAGGTGTTGAAGTTTAATTAGAGATAGTTTATAACAGGGCTTGCCTCTGGAAATTAAAGGACTTTTTTTCTTTTTTGAAGACCTTTTAACCTTTTTAACACAAAAGTGAAGAAAATTCATCTTAAGTTTTGAAAATGAAATACAACAAAGAATATTTTCTGACATGTGTCCTATATAGCATGTTGAAATGCTTGAGTATAGTGCAGAAATTAGAGTGATAATTAGGTTCCAGAACACATAGATACCTGAGTAACAAGCCATTGTTCTTCAGCTGTTGTTTAAAAATTACCTTGTACACTCATTTTGCCTGTACAGACAGTCCCCACGTTGCGATGGTTTGAATTACAGTGGTATGTAAGTGGGTTTATCAGGAAGGAACCCCACTGTAAATCAGGAAGGTCTGTGTGACCAGTGTAGCTTCGTGTAATGAGTATGCTTTGATGGCAGCCTTAAAGATGTCCTTCTGTTCTCGCTCCTAACACAGTGCCTTGGAATCTTACAGCTTTCTAGACAAGCTGGCTAACTAATTGGGATTAGGATTCGTACAGAATTTGTGTTAAAAAGAGGAGGATTTGCTTTTTTCGTCTGATACTCCATTTGCCCTCCGAGAGCCCATCTGCTGCAGCCAGTCCAGCGTTTCTGTTGGTGCTGGGGCGTTACGGTCAAAAGGACTTCAAGCCTGAGACAGGCCTCTGATAAGACAGCAGCGGGCAGCCCCCAGATGACATTGAATCGCCCGGAAAACAGTAGGCCTCCAGTTGGCTTCCCAGACCTGTTTGCATTGGTTCCTCTTTGTTTCTTTTTCCTAGTTCGTTTTACACCTATCTTTTCTTCTTTTTCTCTTACTCTTGCTGACCATTTTATGGAAATGAAGCAATTCTGAGAAGTTTGAACACTTAAGATTTGGGTTCTTTGATCTTAATTTTAAAAGCGGGTGGCGTGAACATAATAGGTTTTGAGCTTTGAAGTTATGAGAATAAGTTGATGTTGCTTACTGTGTTCCAAGCACTGTTCTAAGCATTTACAATTTAAGGTCTAAATGGCTGGTGTCTCCCAGTGATACTGCGAGGTATTTCGTCGAACTGGAGACACCGTCATCGGTAAGATGCATCACTGTTTGCTCGCTTTCATGAGCTTGTCTAGCCTGTAGTCACCTGGCTGAAGAGCCAGTCTCAGTCCCGTGTGGTTTGCGAACAAGGCTGTTTTACGCAACGAGTATAGGGTGATGAGTTCGTTTTGTTGTAAACTGAAGGCAGTGCCTGGGGGTGGATTTGTAGTAGAGGCCGGTCAGAGAAGGCCATTCCCTGGCTTACTTCGGGTTTTTTCTGATTTCTGGTGAAAGGTCATCCTCTTTTTTGCCTTCTTCATTATTAAAACCTCTTTGAAAAAATTCATTTAAAATCTTCCATTATTGCCAGAAGTCAGTTGACATATCTTGACTGTCAGTGGGAGTGTAAAGAGTTACAATATTTCTGATTCTTTCAAGTTTAAATTTTGAGTCAAGCCAGGGCTCTGATTTCTTTTGCTCACAGTGAAAGCATTTAGATTTTTCACTTTTTGCTTTTTGGAAACTTGTTCAGTGTGCTAACCTAGTGCATTAACTTGGTCAAAAAAAGTCATTCGACAAATCTTTCACTTGTACAGAATTACTGGGCGATATACTCAAAGATCGGCCACAGGAAGCAGATGGAATCGATTCCGTGATTGTGGTCGACAATGTTCCTCAAGTGGGACCTGACCGTCTGGAGAAACTCAAAAACGTCATCCATAAGATCTTTTCCAAGTTTGGGAAAATCACAAATGATTTTTATCCAGAGGAGGATGGAAGGACAAAAGGGTGAGTCATGTTCTCCAGCACGGAAGTGTCACTTGTGTTTTCTTGGTAGCTGACAGACACCGTGAAGATGATCGTGTGCTCAGGAGCTCACTGTGAATGCGGGAGCGTGGCCTCACTTTGGCACTTTGGCCACATTTATCCAGGCCGCCCTCGGCTGGCAGCTCTGTGGAGCAGTGATTTGGTCCTTGGGGTCATTGGAGGGAGGGAGAAGGAGATGCAGTGTGGTTCTTGAATTAGGTATTGTAAGGTGGCTGCTATGCTTTTAAGAAATAAGACCTTGATCTCTTCGTCACTGAACAGTTATTGACACAATATACATCCTGGGCAAAGGGACCAACAGATCTGAAAGTTGGCGAGATTTCAGGAAAATTTGACATGGTATTTTATTGATTCTAAGATGTGCTTTTTCCCCACATTTATCATCTCTGAAATGGAGATACTTCTTAGAATCTAGGGGACATTGTGTCATTCCGTAGTAACTTTTTTGTGGCATCACCTAAAATATTGTATCTTTTATTTATTTTTAAATTTATTTATTTCTTTATCTTTGGCTGCGTTGGGTCTTCGTTGCTGTGCGCAGGCTTTCTCTAGTTGCAGCGAGCAGGGGCTACTCTTCGTTGCGGTGCGCGGGCTTCTTATTGCGGTGGCTTCTCTTGTTGCATAGCATGGGCTCTAGGCACGTGGGCTCAGTAGTTGTGGCACGCGGGCTCAGTAGTTGTGGCTCATGGGCTGTAGAGCGCAGTCTCAGTAATTGTGGCACACGGGCTTAGTTGCTCCACGGCATGTGGGATCTTCCCGGACCAGGGCTTGAACCCATGTCCTCCGCATTGGCAGGCGGATTCTTAACCACTGCACCACCAGAGAAGTCCCTGTATCTTTTTAAAATGGTAGCATGAGGTATGTGTCTTGCAGTTTGCTTTTTAAGTTCAATGTTAGGTTTTTTGTATTGGTAAGTGTAATTCTAGTTCCTTCCTTGTAAATGCTCTGTGCTCTGTCATATCATATGACAGTTTGTCTGTTTTCCTATGGATTGACAGTGTTTTGAACAGCAGTTAGGAACAGCCTAGTGTCTGTCCTCTTCTGAGCACAAGAGAGGGTTTGGGCTGCATGAAGTGTCCCTCTTCAGTGCCACTGGCCAATTCCAAATTATGCCTGAGTGTCATGACCAGTTTACACTCGACCAGCAGTAATGAAAGTTCTGTTTGTTGCTCCACAAACTTGTCAGACTTTCACCATTAAAATTTCATAAAAATATCAGCCTCTGGGTACAAGCAAAATGGTCTTTTATGGGACAAGAATGAGAAGGTGGTATAAACTTAATTTTTTTTAATTTCAAATTTTGGAAACTACCTAGAATAGTTTTAATTTCTTAAAAAATTATCACATGCAGGTAATGCTTCATACTTTTTTTATTTCAGGAACTAGGTGGAAGGATAACCTGTTTTTGAGCAGTTGCTTGTGTTATTTTTGTTATAATGAAACATTCTCTGAGAGCCTTTGTAATTTTGCCTGTAATACACAGTATTAGACTACCCGTGTTTTTTTAAACAGTTTTGTTGAAAGGTGCTTGACACAGAGTAAAATCGTATACTATCCATGTTTTTTTAAGCAGTTTTGTTGAAAGGTACTTGACACAGAGTAAAATCGGATAGTTCTAAAGTGTACAATTTTATAAGTTTTGGTGCATGTGTACACCCATAAAACCGTTACCATAGTCAAGGTAATGGACGTTTTGGTTAATTAGCTTTTCTATAATTTCTGATCGTGTACTTAGAGACTTTGGATCTTTGCTAGGATTTTGTTCACGTTTAGAACTGTCCTGCTAGTGATCTGACTGCCTCCGGGACATGGCAGGAAGACAGGTCTCGGATACTCGTGGTGGGTATGAGCTCTGTGGAAGTCTGGGTGTGTGGAGCGTGCCCTGCCTGATCTTCAAGTCCGCACTTGTGCAAGTTGCCCTCTTTCTCAATTCAGGTATATTTTCCTGGAATATGCATCCCCTGCCCATGCTTTGGATGCTGTGAAAAATGCCGATGGCTACAAGCTCGACAAGCAGCACACATTCAGAGTCAACCTCTTCACCGATTTTGACAAGTGAGTTCTGACTCAGCCCAGGAGAGCCTGGGCGTTTTCCTGAGCGTGAATGGCCATCCGTTTCTGCCCCGGGGGGCCGTGGGTGCTTAGTGGCCTTTTAGGTAGCTGCATTCTCCCGTCAGACCACTGCAGGACCATTTCACGTCCCTGGCCAGTAGCACCCCCTGACCACCAGCACCCCCTCACCGGTTATGACCAGTCAAAACCTTGTCCTTTCCCTGAGCGGGGAGGGCAGGGGTGCAGTACTGCCTGCGCTTGAGAACCACCAGCCTTGTGGTAATCGTCACCGTGTCGCTCCTCGTCCAGGTACATGACTATCAGTGATGAGTGGGATATTCCAGAGAAACAGCCTTTCAAAGACCTGGTATGTTGTGTAAAATCTATACGTAATGGGGAGAAATGGTGGCTGGCCTCTTGGCTTGAAGTGATGTACTCCTCAGGAGTTAAAGCTGCTGACCGAACTGGTCAAATCTCTTAAGAGCAACAGTTATGAATAAGTATTCTTTGGTTAAAACTAATGAAATGTAATATATCCCTTGCCTTTGGTTCTGTTTCTAGGGAAACTTACGTTATTGGCTTGAAGAGGCAGAATGCAGAGATCAGTACAGTGTGATATTTGAGAGTGGAGACCGCACTTCCATATTCTGGAATGACGTAAAGGATCCGGTCTCCATTGAAGAGAGAGCGGTGGGTATTTGCTGCCATGTGGGGACTTACCTCGTGTTTCCTTAACAAAGAGGAGCTTGGTGGGAGTTCCCTGGCAGTCCAGTGGTTAGGTCTTGCGCTTTCACTGCCAAGGGCCCGAGTTTGATCCCTGGTCAGGGAACTAAGATCCCAAAAGCCGTACGGCAAAAGAAAAGAGGAGCTTGGTATAAGAGCAGGTGAAGTGTCACGTGCTTTGAGGTTACGCCTCTGAGAACAACTTTTATTCTTCCAGCTTTGAAAGGCGCCCTAAGAAGTGGATAGGCTTCTTGTGTTTTTAGCCTAAAGTTTGAGGAGTATATTTGTTGTAGACTTCGGACTTTTTGTGTTCGGCTTTTTGTTGTGTTAACATCGGCACTGATTTTTTTCCACAGAGATGGACAGAGACGTATGTGCGTTGGTCTCCTAAGGGCACCTACCTGGCGACCTTTCATCAGCGAGGCATTGCTCTTTGGGGGGGAGAGAAATTCAAACAAATTCAGAGATTCAGCCACCAAGGGGTTCAGCTTATTGATTTCTCACCTTGTGAAAGGTAAGCTGTTTGAAAATTGCAAATGGAGTCATGCCGGCCTTCTAGGGATAATTTTTTAAAGCTTTATTTTGCAGTAATTTTAAAGTTAAAATAGAAACATTATAGGAAGAGTCCAAAGGACTCCCGTGTGCTCTTTACCGTGATTCTCCAGTTACTATTTTGTTGCATTTGCTTTATCGTTTTCTTTCTCCACACATATGCATAAACTACATCTTCTTGCATAAGGGACTTGAGTATCTGCTGACTTTGGTATCGACCGCGGGGCAGGGGGACCTTGAACCGGTCCCCTGTGGATACTGCACGTGACCATCCGTTCTCTTTACCTTGTTGTCTTAATTAAAATCCAAGGAAGAGAAAGTATGAGAATTCCACATCTCTCATTCCGCTCGTGCACACAGCCGACTTTTGTTTGGAATCTGTTGGATCATTCCTTGTCCTGACTTTATCAGGGAAACATTTCTTTTAAACACCTTTATTGGAGTATAATCGCTTTACTCAGGGAGACGTCTTGAGGTGACCCTTGGAGCACCGTGGTGCCGAGCGGGGCTGAATGGTCTGTGCCACGGGGGTTCTGCTCCGTGTTTCGAGCGGGGTCTCCAGGCGGGAGGACGTGGTCGGGGGAGACTGGAGTTTGGAGAAAGTGCTGCTTACGTGAGTCTTGGCTGCTGTTCTGGCAGCCTCACTTGTGCCTGGAGTCACCTTCTGGAGCGGAAGCTTGGCCACGTCCACTGCAGTGTGGACAGGTCCTTGCCACACCCACACAACTGTGACCTTCACATGAGAGGAGTTGGAAGCGTGCAGATGAGTAGGTGTCCCCTCTGTTGCAGGTACCTGGTGACTTTTAGCCCCCTGATGGACACTCAGGATGACCCTCAGGCCATCATCATCTGGGACATCCTTACCGGGCAGAAGAAGAGAGGTTTTCACTGTGAAAGCTCAGCCCATTGGCCTATTTTTAAGTAAGTGGACCCATGGTAGCCAGTGGTGACCTCTTTGTGGCCTTTTCTTCGTCGATGAGTCTGGCACTTTTCTTCTTTGTAGGTGGAGCCATGATGGTAAATTCTTTGCCAGAATGACACTCGATACTCTCAGTATCTATGAAACTCCTGTAAGTGATTTATTTGATTATCTGAAAGTGAGCTGCCCCGTCAGTTGCTTGTCAGCTCCAGTAGCTGCTCGAGGATGCAGTGCTTTCCCTTAATTTGTGGTGCAGCCAAAAGGGAGAGAGACTAGTTCTGTGCCTTTGAGTTGCTCGGGTCCTGGATTTGGGTCTTTAATCCGCCAGCCCCCGCTTCTGCCGCTGCAGGGGGTTAAGGATGGGAGTTGGTGAAGTGGGCTCTGGAAATGTGCACTTTGCTGCTGTGGGTGAATTGCTTCATTGTTGATCGGTCGCCCTCTGCTTGCGCCGCTCCCTTGGCAGGCGCACGTTGTGAAAGATTGTACGTACCACTGAGACATGGGCATGGTTTAACTCCACTGTAACCTTGTTTTTCCGCAGTCTATGGGTCTTTTGGACAAGAAGAGCTTGAAGATCTCTGGCATAAAGTAAGCGAATCTCTTAGCATGTGGTTTTTGCCTCCCTCCTCTAGCACTTGGCTCCTACACAGCTGGAGAAAATGCTGGTGCTTGTCACCCTAGCACAAGGGTGTCACAGCAGGCCTGTGCCTGCCACCGCGCGCTGTGTGTTAGCGGCCCCCGTCAGCGGTCCCCGTTCCTGCCTGTAGGGGCATCTTGAGGGCCTGCTTCCTTTCGTGTTTCTGCCTTGGAACCAGAGACTTGGGGGCGCAGTCTTTGAGGAAGTGGGGTCTCCACTTAGTTGAAAGTCTCTGTGTCTCTCTGGTGGTCTGTGCCATGGGGTTTGCGTGGCCTCAGTGGTTTTCTCTGTCAATGAGGAGGCACGTTTTTATTTACCTGAAATCTCTGGGGGCAGTGAAGTATCAGCAGTGCAAGGACATTCACGCTTCTTCTTCTTATTTTTTTTTTAATATATTTATTTATTTTTGTATGTGTTGGGTCTTAGTTTCTGTGCAAGGGCTTTCTCCAGTTGGCGGCGAGCGGGGGCCACTCTTCATCGCGGTGCGCGGGCCTCTCACTGTCGCGGCCTCTTCCGTTGCGGAGCACAGGCTCCAGACGCGCAGGCTCAGTAATTGTGGCTCATGGGCCCAGTTGCTCCGCGGCATGTGGGATCTTCCCAGACCAGGGCTCGAACTCGTGTCCCCTGCATTGGCAGGCAGACTCTCAACCACTGCGCCACCAGGGAAGCCCTTCTTATTATTTTTATGTTTACATGCTTGGGCAAAACAATGGCTTATAATTAAAAGTAAAACTGGGAATTAATTCTCAGTAAAATGCAAAAGTAAAGGTACTCTTCACAGATACGAACTCATGGATTCTTCGTTAACAGCACTTTTTAGTGTAACTTTTGCAGTAGAGAGAATTGCCCTAATTCTTCTTTAATCCTCTTATATTTTTTGATTTGGTGTTTTCCCCCTTTAGCCCCTTAATGAATCTTCAGAAATCATGTAACTGGATCCATCAGCCTAAAGTTTATTTTACTTGCCTTGTGGTTAAGAGTTTGAGTGGGGTTTCAGAGCTTGGGGATTGAATCTCGTGACCCCTGTGCGACGGTGGGTGGTATTGTCAGCACTCCTCTCTCTCCTCGCTGGCACAGTGTGTCTAGCAAAGCCCCCGAGTTGTTCTGGGGACGGAGCCCATGGTAGTGAGCGCTCAGTGAGTGCTGGCTGCTACGAGTGTTCTTGGGGTACGTGCGCCACCGCTGAGCTTTTACGCAGAGAATGAGGTCTCTTATTCTCTGCTCTCATCATTTCTTAGCCAGTCCTTGTAAGCATTTCATTTTCTTTGTTCTGCAGAGACTTCTCCTGGTCTCCCGGTGGTAACATAATAGCCTTTTGGGTGCCTGAAGATAAGGATATTCCAGCCAGGGTAACCCTGATGCAACTTCCTACCAGACAAGAGATCAGAGTTAGGAATCTATTTAATGTTGTGGATTGCAAGCTACATTGGCAGAAAAATGGAGATTACTTGTGTGTTAAAGTAGATAGGACTCCAAAAGGTACCCAGGTAAGTGGATGCCAGTGGGCAGGGGGCAGGGGTCATTCCTTCTACAGCTCAGTTCTGTTCGGGGGGTGTTAATGGATTTTTTGGTTCAAACTCATGACTTATTTTCACACCCACCTGACACCGAAAGTTAGCTGGTGTGTCATAACTAGAGGTGTTGTCATACTCCAGCTGAGGAGTGTAATGTTTTTCTGTACAACTTTGAGTGGGTGATAACCTTCACATAGTTTAGAGTTGACGTAGGTCAGCGTTCACAGGAGAACACAGGGAAACCTCTAGGCACCCGCCTTCCTTCTCTGAAGGGGTTACAATGAGTAGGTTGTTTTCGTTTCCGTTTTCTCTTTAAACACAGGGCAGCATGCCTGACAGAGTTCTGCGTCCAGACTTTCTGTTGGTTTGCATCCGTTAATATGTAACTTATCCAAAAAATTGCGTGATTTTTTCCTTCTAATGGAAATATTTCTCTTCTTTTTACCAAAAAAAAGTTGTTTTAACTGTACAGTTACTGGACTTTCTTGCACTCACACAGTTGTACAAGTTACCACTGTGTTAATTCCAGAACATTTCCATCACCCCCAAAAGGAACTCCACACCCATGAGCAGTCACCCCCATTCCTGACATCCTCTCATCTGCTGTCTTGCTTCCTGTCTCTCTGGATTTCCCTGTTCTGGACATTTCATATGAATGGAGTCATACACTCTGGCCTTTTGTATCTGGCTTCCTTCACTGAACATTGGTTCAGGGCTCATCCAGGTTGTGCCGTGTGCCCGTCCCTCATTATATTTGCGGCTGAGCAGTGTTCATTGAATTGTATCATGTTTGTCCCTTTAGCTGTTGATGGACACTTGGGTAGTTTCCACCTTTTGGCTGTTGTGAATAACACAGCACCCACTTTTTACGTGAGTGCATCTTGAAATGCGCTGCAGGATGTTCTGCTGTTTTGAAATAGTTGGATCAGTCCTAGTCAGTGGACCTTTATGGCACTACAGCTGCAATGTGTATTCTTGGACCTCTCTGTGCTTGAGATGACCTTTAGGGCAGGTCTTGAATAGAATCTGGGTTGGGGGCGGTGGAATCCATTTGTTCTCCAGAGACTGTACCAGTTTCTACCTCCATCAGCTTTTTTTTTTTTTTTAATAAATTTATTTATTTATTTATTTATTTAGGCTGCGTTGGGTCTTCATTGCTGTGCGCCGGCTTTCTCTAGTTGTGGCGAGCGGGGGCTACTCTTCATTGCGGTGGCTTCTCGTTGCGGAGCACAGGCTCTAGACATGTGGGCTTCAGTAGTTGCAGCACGAGGGCTCAGTAGTTGTGGCTCACGGGTTCCAGAGCACAGGCTCAATAGTTGTGGCACACGGGCTTAGTTGCTCCACGGCATGTGGGATCTTCCCGGACCAGGGCTCGAACCCGTGTCCCCTGCATTGGCTGGTGGATTCTTAACCACTGCGCCCCAGGGAAGTCCCCCTCCATCAGCTTTTGAGAGTTACTGTTTCATCATTTTAATCACTACAGATATTCATATGTCTTTACCAGGTGTATGTGTTTAATCTTTCATTAAATTCTTAAATTGTCCTTTCTGTCTTCCTCATGCTTTCAGTTTCCAGAATGTTACCCCTTTCCTTTTCTTTTTTTTACACAGGGTGTTGTCACAAATTTTGAAATTTTCCGAATGAGAGAAAAACAGGTGCCTGTCGATGTGGTCGAAATGAAAGGCAAGTCCCATTGTCGTTGTCCTGTGGTTGAGTTCACCTGTGTGCTGTCACACGTACCCTTAAAGCTTCTGTGTGAATTCATGGCCCAGGCAGAATGGCCGAGACTCGGAACCCTAACTCCCAGTGAACAGCATCTGGCTCTAAGTTACAAAACATGCGTGTGTTCAGGGTGTTCTTTGTCCTTTCCAGCTTCAGTCTCTTAGCTTTTCCAGTTGCCAAGTGAAGCGATGCCTCCTGTTTTTCCACACCACGCGATCTGCTTATATAGCAGAGGAGCAGGGGTTCTCACCATTTTCCACACTTGGGAGAGAGTGTGAAAGGCAGGTTTTCATCACATGCCCAGTGACGGCAGCCGAAGGACTCGTGCTCTTACGTGTGAAAGTTCTCAGTTTAATAGAGGTGTTTTGTTTTTTTGGTGGGTTTCTTTGGACTCATGGAAACTTCAGGTGCTGTGTTTCTGTCTTTAGGTGGAAAATTTAGCCTGTATTTTCTGTTTTGCTGGGGAGAGGAGGAGGGGAAGGGGGTGAAGTGGCCGTGCTGCCTGGGTAGAGAGGCGCGTGAGCCCTTGTGTCCAGGGCCGCGGCGAGGAGGGTGAGGAGGGTTCGTCCACAGGCTGCACGGCACCTGGCCTGCCCCTCCCCGCCCCTGCGGCAGGACGTGGTGGGGGGGACGCAGGGTGGTGTCCCCGCTGGGGCGGCTCCACGCAGGGGCAGCGCGCTGCCTTTGTTTCTGTGCTGCTCTCTGGTCCTTTGAATGAATTTAAGAATTTGGGGCATTTCTCTGGTTGAATAACTTTAACTGGTCAGGAATGTTCTGTTCCTAAGTGACCAAAAGGAGCTCACCCTTCTTCCCCATCTTAGAAACCATCATAGCCTTCGCTTGGGAGCCGAACGGGAGTAAGTTTGCTGTGCTGCATGGGGAAGCTCCTCGGATATCAGTGTCTTTCTACCACGTGAAGAACAATGGCAAGATTGAGCTCATCAGTAAGTAGGCGGCTTGCGCCCCGACTCTCAGGGCAGAGCTCGGTCGTCGCTCCGCGGAGAGCGCTCGGCGGGACAGGCACAGAGGGTCACGTGGGCTGGTGGCGGTGGTGATGGCCCCAGAGGGAGTTTGTCGCAAAGGACGGGCCTTCTCTGTGCTCCCGCGGGGGCCCTTGAACCTCACTGTTCCGAAGCGCTGTCCTGTCCTCTCGTGGCTGCAGCTGCCCGCTCTGGGCTTGGGGTCACGTGCCCGCCCTCGGTCTGCTCCGCCTGGAAGCCCCTGCCCTCCCTCAGGACAGGCTCCCCGCCCAGCCCGGGTGCCACCGGGCTCCCGCTGCTTGCTCTCCTGTCCTGCGGCCTCAGGGCCAAGCATGAGGCGGGTCCGTGTTTGTTGCGTCAGCATTTCTCTTTGTGAGGACTGAGGTGGGAGACCTCTTGCACCCACCTCAAGGGTGAGGCGCCCTCAAGCTCTGCTCGCCCCACGCTCCCCGAACCTCACACGGCTCCCTGCTGCAAAGGCAGGGGGGTCGTCCCAGTACCTGACAGGGACTCCTGTGCCCTGGGAAGAGCTTTTCTGAGATATTTCTGTAAGAAATCAGGTTCACCTCCTGAAGTTTAGCAGTATTTGTGGTAGAATCATTTCGTGGTGTTACCAATTGGCTATCACAAAATTGACTGTGTTATTGATTCCCTTCCTTATGAAAGGAAGTAGGGGCAGCTGAAGACTTCATGGTTTCTCGTTACCAAGTAGGTTATAAAAGAGCAAGTACGCGAGCGCCTCTGCCTTCCGAGCGCCCCGCTCCCCTACCCTCCCGGGAAGGGTCCCTGTCGGGGTCGTCGCACGCATTTCCCGGCCTCCTCGTGGTGGGGACTGTAGAGCGTGTCTGCCAGCGGCGTTCTCTTTCCTTTGTCTCGGTCCGAGAATCCTGCCGCCCCCGGTCAGGGTGATGCTGCCTTCCCCAGTCTCCCCCCCTCCGCGCCCTGCTCCCCCCTCTCGAGTGAAGAGACCCCCGGGGCGAGGACCTGCCTCTAGCCTTCAGGGAGGGGGTGGTTTGGAGAGATGACGGAGTTAAATAGTTTCTATTAGTTAGAAAGGTGTGTGAGTCACTAGAAGAGAGGATTTTTAGGCTTTTCGGGGTCGCACATCTCTCTGAGAATCTGATGAAAACTGGGTTCCTCACCCTGGTGTTGAGTCCCTGTAGTAACACTAACCGTAAGTGGAGTCCTTTGTCCAGTTACGTTGTCAAGTACATTGTTTTGAACGTACAATGTTATTTAAAATAGTATTGCAGCTTCAGAATCCCCCCCCTGCCCCCTCTTATTTTTTTTTTTAACTGGGTCATAATTTGAGGTGTACTTAAGGTGATTTTCTGACCTTGTTTTCACAGGTAGCAAACAGGTGTGGTACCTCCGTAGAGTTGTGGTGTGTACACCTGTGGGGGGGCAGCGAGAGCCCACTGCTGGTCCTTCCGTCTCTGCTGCAGGCTGACCTCTGACACTTTCTTTCCTTTCAGAGATGTTTGATAAACAGCAGGCCAACACCATCTTCTGGAGCCCCCAAGGACAGTTCGTTGTGTTGGCTGGTCTGCGGAGGTGGGTTTCTGTCTGATGCTGCGGGCTTTGGCTGTGGGCTGTGCAGAGACCCTGGCCCCCGGGCCCGCGGCCTGGTTCTGAAGGCAGCGATGCTGGCTCTGCGCAGATGCAGTGGACAGGTTCTCCCACAGAAGGGTCGGCCCAGTTTGGGTGAAGCATTGTGTGGCGTCTCCATCCTGCTCCCGAGACGCAGGCCAAGACCAGGCAGATTAAAACAGCCTGCCCGCAGGCGCTTTCACTGCGGGCCTGGAGGACAGGTCTGCGTGGTTATACAGGACCTCTTGCTGGCAATCCCGTTACCATGTTGTAAGATCCGTGTCTCCTTGTAGGCAGGATGTTTAGTCAGGCCGTGAGCCCATCTTGTCCTCTGGTTGGTGTGACCACGAGAACCTGGGCGTTACCCTCCCTCGCTCCCCCTTAGTTGCTGTTCAGCAGGACGTGTGCAGTGCCCGCCTCTGAGCCAGCAGGACACCCCCATCTCACCATAGGTGCTTCTTGCTGTGGCTTTGGAGGCTTGGCCTCAGATGGCCTTCCCTCTGAGAATAATCACAGCAGACAGTACGGTGCTCGTGTGCCCTGTACGTCTTCAGTCACAACATCCTTACGAGGTCCTCGCTGTGATTATTTCCACGTCGGTGATGAGGTGGTGGTTAGGGGACCCCGGGCTCCCGAGTCTGGCCTGTACCCTCACCCTGGAGCCGGGGGCGGGCACACACACGGCTCCTGGAGAAGGCCCACCATGCTGTCTGTTCCCCAGTATGAACGGCGCCTTGGCCTTCGTTGACACTTCGGACTGTACGGTCATGAATATCGCGGAGCACTACATGGCCTCTGACGTCGAGTGGGATCCGACCGGGCGCTATGTCATCACGTCCGTGTCCTGGTGGAGCCACAAGGTACAGGGGCCCGGGGAGCCTCGGTGCCACGTGGACCGGGCCATGGGGGGCCCTCTTCGCCGTGGGGGAGCGCACCGAGCGTGGCATCGCATCACCTCCTCTCCTGCGTCTCTTCCCGGCGGGCGATGCGGTTGACCCACTTGCTGAGCTCCCGGGCCCGGCCCAGGCCGCCCAGAATCCCTCTCCCCAGAGCCCGGAGGGCAGCCAGCCTTCTCCACGAACAGGGCGGCGTTGCTTCATCTCTCTTCCTAAGTTAGAGCGTGTCTTAGTCGCTCCAGTCGGAGCCCGGGCCGCCCGCGTCTGCCGCCGCAGCCAGAGGGCTTGTAGAGTGGGAATCAGGTGGCACCGCTTCCCGACTCGGTTAGCACCCACCCGCTGCGCTGCAGGGCTAACCCAGGCTGCTCAGTGGAGGGTGGGTCTCTTCTGCTTTGCACGTGTTTTCCCCGCACAGTATTTCCCTCTTGAGCGGTTCCTGGTTCGGACCGTCAGTACTTGGTCGCCCAGCCCGTTAGGTCCTCTGTGCAGCGGCCTCTGACGGCACAGCCTTTGGCTGTGCGCGTTTCCCGAGCCGAGGCCGTGCTGACCCCAAGCGCCCGTGCTCGCTCCCGCCTCGTGGCCTTTGCGTGCGTCCCCTCCCTGGAATGTCGTTCACGTGGGTGCTGTGCTTCCTGCCATTCAGGTGGCGTCAAGCGCGCGTCCGCAGAGGCTCCCCTCCCCACCTGTTCCCTGCGTCCTCTCACCCCGCTGTGTGTGTTCATGGTGCTCAATGATACACGCTCACCTTAGCCGTTGTTACGAGTTCCTTGTCCTCTTTTCCCGCTGGCATGGAACTTTGCAAGGACAAGGGCCTTTTCTCCTGTTCTGAGCTGTGTTCCCAGCATCTGAAACTGCTCAGCCTTCAGTCAGGATTTGCTATCTGAATTGGGCTGTGTGAAAACTTTTGCCGTTTCTGTTTTTAACTTCTTGAAAAGATCACCATCTCTGTCTTTAGCAAAAGATTTGCGGGTGTGTCGGCGGAAGTAGAAACAGGATTCTGTGATCGAAGGAGCAGGTGTGGACCGCCAGTGAGCGGGCTTCTCGGCCTGGGGCCTCCCTGAAAGGGCATGAAACTGTGTCTGCGCACAGGCACTTTGCTGGGGAGAGGACCCATTTCCTCTGGGCTCTCAGGAGAGATCCGTAGCCTGAGAAATTCGTGGGGCTCAGAATTTGTGTCCGTACAAATCACACTCTGTAGTGTCTTGTTCACAAGCTCAGTATTCTCACACTGGTGGTAAAACTTGCTGAGGACCCTACTTTGTCTTTACTGACTGTTCTTATTGATTGAGGTGTGGACAGTTGAACCAGCTCATGCCTGTTTACAGACCCACTAGGGCAGTTCTGTTTAACGAAGTGGTGAAGTTTTAGGAACGTGGGCTTTGCAGATGTCACTGGAAACAGTGTCTTGAGTAATAATCCTTGCGTTCGGAGCAGGATATGTTGACCATGCCCGTGTCTAGTTTGTTCAGAGGTCACCTCAGTGAGGCCTACCCTGACTTTGCAATCCTTTTGGACGGCTGACCACGCGGTGTTAACTGCCCCCCGAGTGCTGGTCTGCAACGGGAGTTCACCAGAGCGTAGATTGTGGCACTGCTTCCTTTATCCAGCTGAACCGTGTTTGGTAACATGGTTGATTTCTGCTCTGGCACACGTGCTTTGTTAGCCCTGTTCCTAGCTGCTGCACATGCTGCACTCTCCAGTCAGGTACATGATTCTAGGTGTCTCCCAAACACCAACGACGTTGTTTGGCAGATTATCGGCTCTCGAACAGCTGTTGAACGAGATGGTTAATTTTGTCACTCTGTCCACACTGCGGGCTCCAGGGCCTCTGCCTCCTGGTGTAACCTGGTGCGGGGCAGCTCAGTGGGGCCTCTGCTCTCTTCCAGGTGGACAATGCCTATTGGCTGTGGACGTTCCAGGGCCGCCTCCTGCAGAAGAACAGCAAGGACCGCTTCTGCCAGCTGCTGTGGAGGCCTCGGCCCCCCACCCTCCTGAGCCAGGATCAGGTCAAGGTCTGGTCGTCCTCATCAGGTGTAGGGACGTGGGAGCAACTGACGCTGAAAGAAGCAGCTGCTTCTTCCTGTTACCGTTAGGCTGATAATGAGTGAGGAGTAGAAGCGGGACATTTATGGGGGACCCTGTGAAGAGACGCAGAACAATTCAAGAACCAAAAGGAAAAGAGTAGTTTCAGAGCGGAAACTTAGATTTTCAGGTTAAGGCCACGTCGGTACCGTTCCAGGGAGTTTGCACAAACTGGGGGGGGGGGGGGGGGATAAAAAAGATGGCAGGGGCGACTGAAAAGTCCTGATGGGATTTACGTAGTTATGGAGAAACACGCTGATGGTATCAGGACGGAGCTGAGGGAGCGTGTAAATCCCAGGGAAGAAGGCAGGCCGCCGGCGTGCGGACGCTGCGTTTGAGCGCTCTCGGAGGCTGTGCTTTGCTCATCATTGAGGAAGTCGTTCCATGTTGGCAGCTCTGAGGGTTACATTTGTGGTTCTTGCTTCGAGTGTGTAAATCCTGAGTGACTTGTCTTTGTTTCAGCAAATTAAAAAGGATCTGAAGAAATACTCCAAGATCTTTGAACAGAAGGATCGTTTGAGCCAATCCAAAGCCTCAAAGGTTAGCCTTGTCCCCAGGCCTGAGGGAGGTGCCAAGGACCGTCCTCTCATGGCAGAGAAGGCCAGCGCCAGGCCATGGGGACAGACTGGCGGGGGTGGCTCTGTGCCACTGGGGCCCGACTGTGGCCCTCGGGTGGCTGGCTTTTCAGACATGGAAGGCGGGTGGTACGGGCCACGTTAGAGGCAGAAGGCGGTGAGCAAAGGTCCCACCTTTCCTGCCCCAAGAGTCTCTGTAGAGTCCTCACGTCATCCCGTCAGGTGGGCCTACTGCTGACCGTGTTTTCATTTTCATCTGGGTTGAGCAAAATTATGACAGTGATGAGAGTTGTTAGTTCTGTAAGTTCTCCGCAACTCCACCCACAGGAATTAGTGGAGAGAAGACGAACCATGATGGAAGATTTCCGAAAATACCGGAAAATGGCTCAAGAACTCTATATGGAGCAGAAAAACGCACGGCTGGAATTGCGAGGAGGTAACTTTGTTAGCCAAAGATACACTCTTCAAAGCTTATAGTTAAAGTGTTTTTCCCTTTTTTCATCTTAATTTCCCAGAGTTTTCAGAAAACATCAAGTGTTGCCTAAAGATTCTTAAAAAGAATCTTTCAGAGAAGATTGTGGCTTGCAGTATCTTAGTTCCCTGCCCAGGGATGGAACCCAGGCCCTGGCAGTGAGAGCACCGAGTCCTGAACACTGGACGCCAGGGAATTCTCTCTTTAAAAGTATCTTAAAGGGAATCTTTAAAAGACTCTAGAAAAGAACTGAGGGTTTCTTGCCGCCTGCAGGTCAAGGCCATAGTCCTTTCTTCGCAGGGGACCTTGCTGTGTTCACACTGGCCTCTTGGCGGGTGCGGGACATGCGCGCGTGTGTGTGTGAGCGTGTTCCACGAGTTTTTGCCCCACATCTGCACGCGGTGTGACAACGCGCCCCCCGCCGCCCCTGCAGGTGTGGACACGGACGAGCTGGACAGCAACGTGGACGACTGGGAGGAGGAGACCATCGAGTTCTTCGTCACCGAAGAAATTATTCCGCTTGGAAGCCAGGAGTGATCCGAGAGCCCTGCGGTAAGACTGGGGACGGGGCGCACGCAGCGCCCTGTTGACTCTTCCTGCCTGCCCTGTTCTCCCGCACGTCAGAAGGCAGCTCGTGTAAGGGGACGAGTGAAACCCAACTTCCTGTACTCGGGGTTAGCCGCGTCCTTGCCTGTGAGCTGGGAGGCGTCCAGTGCAGACCCTGGGTGTCTGGAGCCTTTCGTCTGAGGGCTCTGGGCCTCAAGCTCCCGTAAAATCCAGCAGGGCTTGGCCATGGGTGAGAGGAGGGCCGGGCAGACACTGGCGGTTGATGCCTGCGGAAGAGGAGGGAGGCTTTGCTGGGAGAAGGCCTCGGGGTGTCCAGCAGAAAGGTGGGTCTCACCAGCCGCAGCACCCGTCCTGGTCTGTCCCTTGTTGGTCAGAGACAGGAGCCTCCAAAATCCCGTCAGGTGCAGCCGGAACGCAGGCTTCAATAACAGAACAGACGGGGCGGGTCTGGACCTCAGAGCGGACGTGTGTGCGGGGAGAGGAGGTCCGGGCCTTCGTGCGCCTCGGGCGTCCGGCCGTGCCGCCTCCGCGCAGGGAGAGCAGGGCTGGCACAGGGAGAGCAGGCCTGGCGGCTCCCGCGTCCCGGCTGCTGCTGCGCATCTGCAGGCGTCGGGCCGGCGTGGCCTCTCCTGCTTCCGAGGGGCGTGTGCCGTGCGCTTGCCACGCGCGCTCGCCTGGGGCCCAGGCCGCTGCCGACCGACCTGATGTAGTTCCCTTGTTGCAGGACAGCGAGTGGACGGTGTCCCCTTGTTGCAGCGTCACCGTGTGTTGTGCTGGAACCGAGGTCATCCTTTTGCAGAAAGCCTGCCCACTCCTGACTTTTCACCTGCGCTTTCTCTCGCCCGGGCTGTGGCCGCGCCTGGGACTCGCCGTCTCCACACGTCGCTGTGCCTTTCAGCCCCTGGTACCCAGGGTGGGGGAGGTTTGCCGGCGCTGCTCTCGGTTTTCTTTCGCTGGGTTTCCAATCGCACCGAAGACTGGGCCCTGCCTCACGCGGCCAGCGCCGTCCACAGCCGCGCGGGGTCCCTCCAGGGCTCCCTGGCCGCCAGCAGGGAAGCCGCTTGGGGCGCCAGCGCGTCCCCTGCCATTCAGGTTGTGACAGGTTCTCTCAACAGGCTGAACGTGGAAATAAAAGCAAACCTGTATGAAAAAGCTGTCTTTCTCCTGTCTTTGAACGTAGATAGCGGCCTTGACCTTCGTGCTTCTCCCGTCTGCCACAGTAGCAGCCACCGCTGGGCTCAGTGCGTCCAGCGCTGCGCTCGAGAGCCAAGGAGGGGCCGTCAGCCTCCCTCGAGGTTTCCTTCTGCTTTGCAGCTGAGCTTTGAAAAGTGATGCATCAGCCCAAACACAGTTTCTTCTTTTTCAATTTTTGTTTCCTGTGCTTGTCAGTTCACCTGATGAGAAAGAACCCTTTAGCCTTTTCCTCAGTTACACAGGTTTGAAGACTTAACATTGACAGTTGTCACTTTAGCCACTAGTATGTGGTCCTGTTTGAATATTTAACTCTCCCCCGCGGAGGAGGGAGTGAGCAAATCCAGGTAACTCAGCTCGTTTTCACCTGCAGTGTCCTGCTGCCCTCGGTGCCTTGTGAAACGGCAGCTTCTTCCACCTCTGTCTCCTTCTCTCCTGGAACCTGAAGCTTAGTTTAAAAAGCAGCGAAGCACGGAACAGGTACACTTGGAGCTCACAGCCGTGACCTCTGTGTACAGTGGACAGACCTAAGACGACCTTGTGGGGCAGGAGACAGGCAGATGTCTGCCCCCGCAGCTCGGCCGGCTGGTGCGAAGCAGCCCCCGACCGGCAGCGTCCCCGCTACCTGGCCTCTCCCGTGGGAGCCGGGGCTTCGTGCTCTTCCTCTCTCCGGGGCCTGGGCTTTCTCTGCAGCCCCTCATCCTGCCATGTAGCTCATCCTCACGCCCCCTCGGAGTCACAGCAATTCCTGTTTCCTTTCACGTTCCTTAAACTTCACTGTGTCGAGACCTAGTTTTTCTAATTTCATGGCAGTAAGAAGGAAAAGGCACATGGTTCTATCATATTAACAGATTTTTAACAGAGCTATTGAAAGATTAACTTTTCACTGTTTTAAACTGGCTAGTTGTAACTTTTACATAGTTTGTGAATAAAAATTTCTTAAGCAATCGTGTTTGCGTTACCTCTCTTTTTCTGTGAACTGGTGGCCCAGGGCCGGCCCTTTGTAGAGGAATCTCCCCCCCCCCCACCCTGTGGGGGAGGGCAGAGTGTCCCCAGCTCGGGCGTCAGTGTGGGCGCTGGGCTCCTGGCCACCCACGCGGACCTGCTCTCCATCGTGTTCGGAGCAGGCAGGATGTGAGGGATCTGCCCTCATGTCGGAACCCGGTGACGTGGGCTCTCCAGCAAGTTCCTGGTGGGTCAGAGGCCGGGCCTTTGCGGGGGAGCATGGATGTTACAGGGGCGCCCCTTCCCCGGCCTCGTTCGTGTGGCCAAGAAGTCCTGGAGCCCAGCACTGACCTGGGCGCGACCAGCGCACTCCTGCCCGTGGATGACCAAATGACCGGGTGTGGCCGCTCCCTGCTGCTGGGCTGGCCGGACTGAGAGCCGTGGCTGGGGTGAATGGGCCTCTGGGTCCTCTGCAGCTCGAACCATGAAGTTGGGTTTCTCAGATCCGAACTTCATGGATCTGGTCTCTCTGTGATTTATATGAAAATGCAGCAGCAATTTACTGCACCTACACCCACGCTGGCTCCCGTGGGCGGGAACAGTGTTGCTGTCACCTGGCACGCTGGTGAGCTGCGTGACTGGGCAGGTGCAGCCTGCTTGGTTCACGGTGTAGTGACTTCCCTGGAGACTGCGATGGAAAAGTTGAGCGCAGCATTTAAGCAGTAAATACGCCTGATGGTTAATGGGAGTCGGGCCCTGGGTTGTGGTGCAGACTGGCAGCGTGGGTAAGGGGTTTAAAAACCATGTCCTAGAAGTCAAGAAAACCCGCGGGTCATTTCAAGTTTGCTTTAGAAATGTGTCTTTGGGGAGGAGTATTCCTAGGGGATTATTTCATCAAATGTTAGCTGGTGGCCCTTTGGTGGGGACAAGCTTCCAGGGCCAAGCCTGGTGAGTGCAGATCTCAGGCAGGTGCACCTGCAGACCAGGTGAGGCATGTAGGAACCCTGGGGTTGCCATGGCGTTAGGCGAGGGGGCCCACCCGAACCACGTGGGCAGTCCCTGAGTTGCTGAGACACTTAAGGACCAGCTGGGCTCCTGGGGCCCTGCTGATGTCAGCGGGGCAGGGTGGGGCTGACAGGCAGACAGGTCTCTCTTGCCAGTATAGCAGGGAGCAAGGCGCTCGCGTCTCCAGCCAGCCAGCCCTCCCGTCCCACTGCCGGCCCCTCCCCGGGCCCCGGGCAGCCCAGCCACGAGGGAGGTGGAGCCCAAGGACCAGCCGCTCACGGGGAGGGTCCTCCGCGTGCCTGGCCAGCGCTCGGGCTGCGTGTCTCGGGCTGCCTGACGCGCTGCCCCCGGTGCCTGCTTGTCACAGGTCAGGTCTCTGTCATCAGCCGGGGTCCCCGTCCAGGGCTCTGCCCCTGCTCTGCTTAGCCTTCCCTCAGGGGACCTGGCGACCCCCTGCTCCCCACCTCCAGATGTTCCTTCACCCCTGCCCTCTGAATCTCACTCGCCAGGGAGCTCAGGGCCTGGGCCACAACCCCCAGATGAAGTGGTGTAGACACCCCCTACCCCGGCCCCATCAGGCCTCCCGAGGCCTGTCTCCTGGGTGACGTGGAAGCTCAGCCCATTAGACTGGGGTAAGCAGAGGCCAGGGACTTGCCCCTGACCTGTAGGCTGGTTACAGAGAGACCCTGTCGTGTCCCCGTCCCCGTTCAGGGAGAACTATAAGCTACCGTTTCTACCAGGAGGAACTTTCCCATCTTGCAGACGAGAAAGCAGAGGCCCAAAAGCATTGTGCTGGCTTGCTGGCGGCTCACAGCTCATAGAGACTAAGGAGGATTCGAGGCCCGGGTCGGCGCGATCCCAGAGGGCCTCCTGTGGGACTCCCTTAGAACTGGGCTGGAGGTGGGGCAGAGAATGATGGGAAGCAGAGCCCAGAGATTTTCTACTTAGAAAACCAACTTTTGCTCTGAAAGTGCTCACAGCCCGCGTGAAGGTTTGGGTCCGTAGGGTGGTGGGGTAAAGAAGCCGGGGTGAGGTGGTAGGACTCCTTAGCCGCTGTGTGACCTTGGGCAAGTTACTTCACCTCTCTGTGCCTCAGTCTCCCCAGTTCAGACTAAGGAGGGTGACCTGATCACAGAGCTCCTCTCAGCACCGTCGTGAGCTGTGAACTGGAAGTCAGCACCCGGTGGGGCCTGGGGGTTCAGCGGCCTTAACTGCTTCACCAGGAGTGGGAGGCTCCTGGGAGGTGAGCGGGAGGTTGGGCGGGGGTCTCCGTGCCCTGGGAGGACTGGGAGGCAGCTGCCGCGGTGTCCCGCCAGCAGGTGGCGCTTCGGACCCGCCCGCTCAGCGACGCAGAACGCGAGGAAGGGGTCTCCGTCATCGCCCACAAGGCGGGGACCGGGTGGGGCTGTGTCACCGGTCGCGGAGCTCGCCCGCGTGTGATCGCCTGCCTCCCTCCCTCCCTTGCGGAAAACTTATCATCAGTGCTCACAGTGGCCGGCACGTTCCAGACACTGGGGTGGAGCCGGGGGGAGGGGGGACTCAAGGGCCTGCCCCTCACGGCCCCAGGTCCCTTCCTGGTGGGGGTGGGGTGGAGTGTGGGCGTCGAGCAAGAGAGAAAGTATAATGTCGGGGAGCTGGGTGCACGGAGAAGAATGGAGCGGACAGAGGCGGTCACTGACGACACGTTTGAGCGGCCTGGAGGCGGGGGGTGGGGGGAGGTCGGCGGTCTCTAGGGAGGGGCGGTCCGGAGGCCGCCCCGGGCCCTCGTGCGGGGGCGGGAGCGGGAGCGGGCGCGGGCGGGGCCGGGTGGGGAGCGGGAGCCGCGACAGGGCGGGAGGGGCGGGCGGCGCTTCAGCAGGTGGGGGCTAGGTGTGCAGCTGGGACAGGGCCCCGCGGGACCGCGACGGCACGCCGCCACGTCGCCAAGGATTCCTGCTCCTTGGGAACCGGCTCAGAAGCTGAGCTCTCAGCGCAGAAGTGTCGGTGCCCGTGGTCGTCACTTGCCAGCATAAATGACAAATTTGGGGTAAAAGAAAATTGAATTGCATTTCCCTATTTGTCACTAGAGAGGCAGCTTTACCCAGGATGTTCCCGGGATGTGCGTTTGCACTCCAGGGCAGAGGACCCCGGGTTGGGGGATGGGGGCGCCAGGGGAGGAGCTCGGGGGTGACACTGCAGGGAGATGGGTGCACAGGACATCTGGGGCGTGTAAACGTGCCGAGGGGGCTGGGCAAGGAGGCTGGTGTGGATTAGTGCTGAGTTCATGGCGACCTAAGCGAGTAAAACCCGTTAGGACGGTTGTTATATTGAGGGGAACAAAGTTTTGCAGGAAGGGATTTGGCTGAGCTTTGAAGAGCGTTTACATAGATAGTCTTAACGTGGAGACGGCATGGCTCTAACTAAATTTATGACATGACTGCACTGGGAGGCGGGACGTAGGGGCCCGTGTTCTGTACAGACAGGGCGGTGACAGCCCGAATGTCAGCCACAAGAGTTGGGGCAGCAGGGGCGGGGCAGGAGCTGTTGTCCCACAGGCTGACAAGTCTTGAAACTGTGTGCACCTCACTCATTAAAACGACACAAGTTAGAGAAAGCAGGCAGTGCCCCTGGAATAACTGTTAAGGCAAATAATTCGCTGGATCCATAGCGGCTCTCAGAGTCATCTCATCAGTCCCCAAATCTTGGCACGTCGCCCATCGTGTGGGGGTGGGGCTGACCTCCTCCCAGGGAGCTCTGGCAGCCCTGGGTGAAATGGGCGGGTGGCCAGGTGGTGGGGCTCTTGCTCGGCCCAGTCCTGCCCCTAAGACTGCCTGGTGCACCCCAGGCCCCGCACCAGAGTAGACAGCTCGACTGGTCTCCAGCTGCCCTGTCCCTGCCCCCTGGGAAAGGCTCTTCTGAACGTCCCAGTCCCCAGAGGCGCTCGTACACCTTACTGTATAATTACATATTTATGTGAGAAAGGAGATACCCAAGGTGCTCAGAGAGACAGCGCGGAGCTGCAGAGCTGGATGGGTCCTGCCCCCTCCAGGCACCTGCGGCCCCCCTCCTCCGTTCTCCCCTTTCCTTTGGGTGGCGCGGCCCCCTGAGCAAGAGGTAGTCGGGTGGGGAAGGCATATCCCTAGGGCTGCGTGCAGACATCGCGGTAGCAAGGCCTCTGGCTAGGTGCTTTACTATCCGCAAAGCCCCTTGCCCACCTGCAGGTGCTGCTCAGGGCGCTGTGGCTGGCGGGGCTCTTCGCCGAGCCCTCAGCGCCCAGGCCGGCTGCTCATGGGCGTCTGGGCTGCCGTCCAGGCGGGGCCCGAGGGATTCGGCATTGGTTGGGCGCTGGTATGTTAGGACTGGGAGCAGAGCCCAGCAGGCCTGGGGGCTCACAGTCATGGCTTCGGGGGTGCAGCAGCCAGGAGACGCTGCACCCTCAGATGGAAGTGGAGAGGCTGCCTGGGGGTGAGCGCAGAGGCCTGCAGCCCTTCCCGGATCCGGGCCGAGCCCCTGGATGCCACTGAGGGTAGAGGCCAGGCCTGGGGTCCTCCCTCCGCCCTGATTCTGTGAGCGGCCCCTCCTCCGACCCCTGCCTCTCACTGCTCCCAGATGGTGGCGCTCATGGACCCCGGCGAGGACCCTGAGGACACACTGCACACACACCGGTCCCGGGAGGAGACCTTCATCTTCGACACTGTGTTCGACCTGCACACCTCCCAGGTGCCCGGCCCTACCCACCACCCCACGGCCCCGCTGGGCCAGGCCCGCCAAGGGTGTCCTCATGTGGGAGGACTTGGCGGCCAGGTGACCTCATCCGTGATGTCTCATGGGGTCTCCCCGATGCACGAGGAAGTTGGTGCTCTGGGTCACTGCAGGGACAAGTAGCAGGCCCCTTCCATGGGTGCCGGGGGCCGCCAGGTGCCCGGGCTTTACACGCATTCTCATTTATTCCTCCGTGTGTCCATGTCTGTCCACCCACCCATCCATCCAACAAAGCCGTGTGCTGTCCGCCACGGGGCTAGAACACACTGCCTGCCCACAGGGGCTCACACCCCAGCCAGGGAAACAGGCCCAGCTCTCTGGGCAGACAGGTTTCTTCTATCGCCGAGATCTTAATGGCGTCGGAAGTAGAAGGACCAGGTCATCGTCAATTATTGAGCAGCTATTGCATGCCAAGTGCTGTGCTTAAGTGCTTGACACGCCTTGTCTTCCAAGCGTCACAGCAACTCTGTAAAATACACGGTGATATTATCCCCACTTTACAGGTGAGGTGCTGGCTTAAGGAGGTCAGCAACTGGCCTGAGATCACACAGCTAGAGAGCTGCAGAACCAGGACAAGGTCCCAGACAGTGTAAGTCCAAGGCTGGAGGAAAGCAGCACCAGCTTTGGAGTCTGTCCAACCAGGGCTCAGATGCTTCTGACTCGTGTCACCAGCCAGGGCTGTTGGGACAGTTAAGTGAGATGAAGAGCAGGCCCAGAGGGGGTTCAGAGAAGTCAGAGGAAGGGGGACCGTCCTTTCTATCCAGTCCAGCCAAACGCCCACGCCCTCAGACACCAGCCCTGGAGGTGTCCTTCCTTGAATACCCCTGTGGACAGGGAGCTCACTACCCACACACTCCTACCGCTACGTACTGCTGCCCTAAATGAAATTCCGCCAGCCCGAAACTTTCACTCCTGGTCCTAGTTTTGTCCCATAAGAGGAGTCACAATGCCCTTCCCGGATTTCCCAACCCTGTCACTACTTTCCAGTCCTTTGCATTCTTTTTGATTTCTCTCAATTCATGCAGAAGCCCTGGAAAGGACTCATACCTGTTTGGTACCAAACCTGTCAGGCCTCATGGTGGGAGTTATCACTTACATTCTCGTGCGATCCTCCCTCACCGTGGTCTCACCGTGGGGCTCGGCGTGATCCGGGCGGCTGCAGGACTGGGGTGGGGCTCACGCCATGGCTGGGCTGGCTGCCACTGTGGAGGTCCCTGACCGTGTCCAGGGGGAGCAGGGCGTTTGCAGGCACCACACACCTGTCCTCTCCAGACAGCCAGGTGTCCGACTCTGGTTGGAGTGTGCATTTGCCTGTCTTCCTTCCGTCTGTCCGCAGAAAGATGTGTACTTGCCACCCCCCAGCACTTAGTGGAAGGCGTCATTTCTGGATACAACGCGACGGTGTTTGCCCACGGCCCCTCAGGTGCTGCCAAAGGCCGGTGTCCCCCGGAGGGAATGAGGTTGGTGGCAGCGGAGTTCTTCCTAACAGCACAAAGCACCTCATATGTGCTGGCCTTGCGCTGGTCCCTCTGCATCCGTTGGCTCCTTTGGTTCTTTCAACAGCCCTGAAAGGCAGGTAGAACGGATCCCCCTGTCACAGATGAGAAAACTGAGCCTCAGAGGGGTAAAGGGACTTCCCCAAGGTTACACAGCTGGTAGGGGTGAGTGTGGAGCTCAACCCAAGCCTCCACTTTTCTGCCCATGAGAACCACAGATTTCTCCTCTGCAGTTACAAGTTGGGGTTGGCAAACACTCGGGAAGCTAAGCTGCCTCTCCGCCTGAAAACTAGAATCACAGAGGGTCAGAGCTGGACGGGCCTTAATCCCCTCCCTAAGCAGGTGGGGAAACTGAGGCCCTGAGAAGCTTGGTCCGAAGTCACAGCTTGCTTATGGCATTCATTCATTCATTCTTTCATTCAACAAACATTAGGGAGCACCTGCTATGTGCTATGCTCTAGCAAAGGAAGAGGGCCATCTGGTCCTTCGTACAGCGCGAACGGGTAAGGAGGAGGCGAGGAGCCCATGAAGAGGGACCGCTTAGAAAGTTTAACACATACGTTAATTCTCCTATTATGAGAACAACACAAACACCTTAAAGCGAACTTGGAGAGAAGTACAGACATCTCTTGGGCCTCCCTCCTCTGATACTGTCTGCATCTTCGCTTTGTATCCTCCCGCTTTCGCTGCCCAGGTTTTCTTTCCCACAGTAGCCATCAGGCTGTTCAGACATGTTTTTTTCCGTTCTTGTTTCCAAAATGGAAACTGAGCATGTCAGAGCAGCCAGGGCGGTTTGCACAGTACAGGCGGCAGGTGTGACCAGGCTCCGGGGGGGCCCGAGCCCAGATCAGGAGCCCTGCCTTGGTGGGCATCCCATGCCTCCCGCAGGTGCCAGCAAGACGATGCTGTGCATGGACGCGGGGCCCGGCATCTACCTGCAGATGCTCACTGACCTCTTCCAGGCCGTCGAGGAGACCCGTGAGAGCACGGACTGCAGCGTGTCCATGTCTTGCCTCGAGGTGAGCCGCCCACCCCCTCGGCTGCCCTGTCTGCAAAACGGGCCTGATCATGAGTGCAAAACCCCACGTGTTACCCCAAGGGCCCCCCGGCCTGTGGGAAACCTCAGGGCATCCCAGACTTCTCTGGAGATGCAAAGCCCCAGTGATAGGTAAGCCCCTGTGCTTCTTTTGCATCAGACCTACTGCTTCCAGCGTTTCTGTCTCATCCCAGATTTATAACGAAGTGATCTGGGACCTCCTGAACCCGTCCTCAGGGTTTCTGGACCTGCGGGAAGATTCTAGGGGCAGCATCCAGAATGCAGGCATCACGGAGGTCTCCACCTCAAACACCCAGGAGCTGAGGGTCACGGGGGCCCACGGAGGGACATGTGGCTCCTCCACGTCAGCCACTCTCACCAGCGCTCACAGAGCAGAGCCAGACACACAGCTCCAAAGCTGCTTTCGAGCTAAGGGAACAGCAAACTTCTGCACCACGTCCCCGCTCTCCTAACCTGTGCTCAGGGCAGACATCACCAATGGATCACGCACTCTTCCCTCTGCGTCCAGATGCAGGTGGGGATTCATTTTTTGCAGCACTCCAGGCAGTCGCAGTCAGAGTCGACTTCAGGTCTGAAATCTGTTTGCCATCTTGATCCTAAGTATGGCTCCCATAACGAGGGCGAGCTGTAAACATTTCTACAGCCCTCTGTCTTTCTCTCTCCCTCAAGTCTCTCTCTGTGCAGCCCTTGGGGTGGGCCTCCCGTCTGCTCAGAACATTTCAAAGGTTCCTGATTGCCTCTGAACAGCATGGACTTCTCGGCCCCCAGGCCCTGGATGACCGTGTGCTCTAGCCATGCTGGCGTAGGCATGAGGCCACCTGCCCTTAGCACTGTCCCTCATGGGTTCCAGGTGCAGGAGGGGAGACTTCTTGCCTATTCTTTAATAACAACAACCATATGAGTCTCTCTCCACAATGCTCTGTGGTCTTAGCAGGCCTGGCACACAGTAGGTGCCCAGCAGAGGCTCACTGGCTTGATTTCCACAGCTGCTTGCGCACAAGTGGGTTTCAGGCCACTCGCCAACTCCAGCAAATCTGTACAACTGCCTGGAGTTCCATATGGAAAAGGGCTCGGTGGGGAAGAGATGGGTAATCCATTGGTGATGTCTGCCATGGGTAGAGGAGGCAGAGGTGGTGATACAAGTGTCAACAATCTGCCATTCCTGCTGGATTAGTTGACTCGATTAATTAATTTCTTCATGCCACAAACCAGAAATTGCTTCCACTGGATGCAGTTCTGCCATCAGCATCCCAGCCGGGGAAGAGCTGCCCAAAGGAGCTCGGGAGGGCACATCTCCGTCTCTTGTTCTGCAGGGAGCGTGTGGCCACTCAGGGGCCCTTGACCGTCTGCCCGCTTCTGCCTCTGTCCTCAGACCACGCAGCTCCTCACCAAAGGCAACGGGCAGCGCACACAGGAGTCCACCGCCACCAGCAAGATGTCGTCCCGCTCCCACGCCGTGCTGCAGGTCACCGTGCACCAGCGCAGCCACGGCACAGACATGGCAGAGGAAGTGCACATTGGGAGGCTCTCCATGGTGGGCCTGGCGGGCTCGGAGCTGGCGCCTCAGGTTCCTGTCCTCTTCATCTCCGTTACTCGCCTTGTGTCCATCTGCCCTTTAGTCTGGGAGCAGGACCCTGTCCGTCCTTGTTGAACACTGTCTCCAGCACCTAGGACAGCACCCGGTCGAGGGGCGGTGCCCGCTACACGTTCGCTGAGTGAATGAATTCTCAGCAGGTATTGGGGGTCACTCCCGCGGGGCCAGTATTTATGGAGGGCTTCCTGTGTGGCAGGCTGTCCCGGGCACCAGAGACGTGAAGATGAGCAACCCCCAGACCCTCGCCCGCGGGGAGCTCTGAGCCTCTGGGGGCGGGCGGGAGACAGCTGTGTAGCTGGTAATTACAGCACGGGGAGGCCTGCGCCTTGAGATTCGGGGTCACACAGAGGCTGTGGAGCCCAGAGGAGGGTGGGGCCTCGGGGCTGAGCCTGAAAGGTCATCAGGAGTTCGGTGGGTGGAGGGAGCAGCGTGTGCGGGGTGGCTGTCGGGATGCCCTCCGGGGACCTGCCTGCTGCGCCCGCGCCCCTGGCTCGCTGTCCTTCTTGGCGCCTGTTGCTGGGAGGGAGGGTCGTGTGCACCGTTGGCCCAGGGGCCGGAGCAGTCTTTGAGGACAGGACCCAGCCCAGCGCCAGGAACAGAGAAGGTGCCTGATGGAGGCCAGGTCAGAACGACAGGAATATTATCAACAAGGGACGTTCTCACGTCCCCCTAATGCACCAGGCACTTAGCGTTCGTCACCCACCTAATCCCCCGACGCCCGTAGGGTAGGCGGCCTCATGCCTGGCTTACAAATGCACGGCTGAGACTCGGGGTGGTGTGACTTCGCCTGCACAAAGGTATCAGGTGGATCCAGCCTTTGGACCTGGAGGGATCTGGCCCAAATCCGTGCCTTTCACTGATGATATTTGTCCTCCAGTTTGCAGGCTATGCTCTGAGTCCTTGGGGTTTGTCAGTCATTGCAGTGCTTCATTCAGTCATTGCATTGCTTCATTCAGTCATTCATTCGTTCACCTGCCCTGCACCTGGCCCTGCCCTTGGTGCCTGGGCTGCTGAAAGGAGCAGAGCCTGGCCAGCTGGCCCAGAGGCCGACAGGTTCAATGTATTGTATTAATGTGGTATGAAATTTGAGGTACAGTAAGGCCAACAGATCAGGAGATGACTGCCATTGAAGAAATGGTTTGCTACTCACAGCTCCCAAGAGGAGGGGGCAGGAGAAGCCAGGCCGGGCCACACGGGGAAGCACCAGGGTTGGTCTGGAGGCAGAGGGAACAAGGGGAAAACATGGGCCAGAGCCTCTCTCGTGACTTCCCTGGGAAGGCAGGCTGAGCACTGGCCAGTTTGAATAATTCCAGCGGGCTGTGGGGCACAGAGGATGTCTTTGGTTGTCTGGTACCTGCCCTGGGTGATGAGGGCAGGTAGACAGTGGCCCAGAGTGTGGGAGCCCCAAGGAGGAGGGGGTGGGGTGAGGGCTCTGGGTTGGCTGGTTTGCATTGAAAGGTGTGCTCACGGGTGACTTGTTTGTTATCAGAAGGAACTGGCAACCCTGGGAGGGGCAGCAGGGCCCCAAGATGACAAAACATTAGGATACAGAAAATAAAAGACGTGGTTCATACACAGACAGATGTGGGCACAGACAGTTTCATGTAGACCAAGCCGAGTGCGATGGAGCCCTGGGAGTCTGCCCGTGCCAGCTGGACTTGGCCATGTGCTCAGGGGGCAAGGTGGAGACCAGCCTCCTCAGATCTTAGCTCTTGGAGAGGCCGTTGGACAGGGGCTCAGGCCCTAGGTTCTTGTTCTCCCTCTGCTGCAAATCGCTGTGTGCCTTTGGTCAGCCCCTGTCCCTCTCTGGGCTGTATACTCAGGTGGCCTAGGGGCTGTCTTCAGGCCTGGTTGCCTATCACAGTCTGTCATTTCTTCATAGAAAATCACTCACAAAAGAGTTTGTTCCAGGGCACAAGGCCTCTGAGCAAAACCCCAAATTCTGTGGCACAGACACGTGACACGTGAGCAGCTGCCGTGGCCTGGGTCATGCTGGCAGCTCCCACTCAGTGAAAGTAGCAGCTCATGTTTACTGCTCGCTTCTGTGGGCCCATCTCTGAGCTGGCCTTGCCTGTCAAATCCTCACCATGACCAGAGCAACTGCCTCTTTTGACAAATAAGGAGACTGAGACAGGCTGGGAGACTTGCCTGAGATGTCATTTAAGCCGTTCTCAAGCCGTGCTCCAAACTGGCTCTAAAACCCATGTCCCTTAAAGAGAAAACGTTATTTTCCTTTCTGATTTCAAATGTAACCAAATCAGTGCAGAAAATATGGAAAATATGGTTAAGCCAAAGGAAGAAAATTAAAGTCCCCACAATGGCTGCACTGAGAGGCAATCATCCCGGAGGCAGTTTGGCGTGTGTCCTCCTAAGGCCCCCTCAGGCATCTTTATACATTTGTTCAGTGCTCAGACATCCAGCCACACTGCGGGCCAGACGCCTGCCCGTGTCCAGGCCCTGGGGACAGATGGCCAACCAAGGTGACAGCTCCATCATGGAACTCATGTTCTGTGGGGAGCAGTTAGGGAAATAACAAACGCATAAAAGAGCGAAATAATTGCCGAGAGAGCCAAGCAATTTGAAGGAAACATACAGGGTGGCGTGGTTGCCCCGTGGAGTGAGGGGGGTGGGCACTCCCGCAGGAGGACCACTAGGCTGAGACTGGGAGGGCGAGAAAGCTTCGGCGTGGGGGGGCTTTCTCGCAAAAACACACGCGTTTGTGTTTTTATCATAAAAAGGGGACTGTTCAGCCCAGGCATCCCTCTGAGCCCTTTTTAATCTCATTTCACAGAGAGCATCTTTTCAACATTGGTAAACGCTCTGCCTTACCCCCTTGCCTGGCTGTGTGGTACTCCACTGCAGAATCTGGTGTCGTTTCTCTCTCCAGTCCCTGGGCTGTGGGAGTGTAGTCAGTGCAACCACCCTGAGCCTCCCAGGGTGGGGTGGGGTTATCGCATCCTCTGGACCTCAGTCCCCTCCCCCCAGGGCCTGGGGTGGGGAGATGGCAGGGTCTGGGGGGGAGGACCACCTCCCCGCCAGCTGGCTTCTTCTCACTCAGACCCAGAACCGAGGCAAGAGGATGAAGGAGGGCACCCCCATCAACCGCTCCCTGCTGGCGCTGGGCAACTGCATCAACGCACTCAGCGAGAAGGGCGACAGCCAGGCGCAATATGTGAACTTCTGGGATGCAAACTCACGCGTGCCTGCTGAAGGTATGAGCCCCAGGCCAGAGACAGGCGTGGCTGCAGCATCTGGCTGCATCTTTCAGGATTTACCTGGGCCTAAGGGCCCTTCCAGGAACCCCTGAAAGCAGGAAAATCTCTGCTTTATCTGGAGAAATCATCTCTAGTCACTGCTCGAATCCCCCCTCCATCCCTCTGAGTGTGTTCCAGCCCATGCTTGTACACTCCTAGGGACAGGGAACTCACTACCTCACCAAGGCTGTCTGTCTCATCACAGATGGTCTGAGAAAATTCCTCTTCATACTGAGCTGAATGCTGTCACCTCTATTCTACAGCAAGGCAGGGTGTAGGTAAACAGATAGGCAAAGCAACAAATAAATGGCTCTGTAAGTTTGGCCTCTTGGTCTAATCTACCTGCATCAGAGTGGAAGTCAGATGGGGCGGGCCTGCAGCAGGTCCATCTCATCCTGAGTGTCACCCCCCTGAGCACTGACCCCTTGGTCCAGCCTCAGCTGCCCTTCTCAGGGTTTGGAACAGGAACCCCAGATGGGCTGGTCCAGAGGAGCCCGGGACGGGTAGGGGAGGGATGGCGCCCCCGGGCAGGTGGGAACCCCGGTTCCCACCACCCCCAGCTGGCGCCTTCCACTGAGCAGGATGCCCTGGAAGGGAACAGCCGGATGGTGATGATTGCCCACATCAGCCCAGCCAGCATGCACTTCGAGGAGTCGCGGACCACCCTGCTGTACGCGTACCGAGCCAGGAACATCAAGAGGAGGGTGGGCCACTCCCTCCCACCTTCCCTCACCCGCTCCCTGTGTTTTACTCTCCTGCATGCTCACTGGGTTCTACAGCTCTCCCTCCGGAGGCTCTAGGGGAGGGTCCCTTCCAGCTCCCATGGCTGCTGGCACTTGGCTTGTGGCCACATCCCTCCAGTCTCTGCTCCGCCTTTACGGGGCCTTCTCCTCCTCCCTTTGCTTCTCTCCTTCTCCTCTTTTATGAGGGCAGTTGGCATTGATTTTAGGGCCCTCCCTAATCCGGGATGATCTCATCTCAAATCCTTAATTACATCTGCAAAGACTCTTTTTTCCAAATAAGGCCACATTCACAGGGTTCAGGGAAGGGACTTATCTCTGTGCCTGGCATCGCTGTAAGCTCTCAGTGTGATCTGATTTACTTAATTCTCAACAACCCGCTCCCTAGGAGGTAGGTCCTATTATGATCCCATCTTACGGAGTGGGCAGCTGAAGCACAGAGAGATAAAGCAACTTCTCTAACCTACCACAGCTGGGGCAGAGCTGGTGTTGGGGCCCAGGGAGCCTGGCTCCGGAGTCCATGCCTCACACTGCTGTGCTGTTCTGTCTACACTGCTGTACTCAGTGTAAAGGATTCATCTCTTAAGGCTGTGTGACAGTCAATGAGATAATGCACATTAGCGACTTAGCACAGGAGTGAGTAGTGGCCAACATATGACAGGTGTTATTTTACTATCATTATTACCATGTGTCGACAGACGAGGGATGAGCCCTTCCCAATGTCCAGCTCTGAGCGAGGCGCCACCATAAAACCATCATTGGCATCAGCACCAACATCATCAGAGCTTCTGCTCCCACACGAACCCTGAGCTTAGCAGAGGAGAAGGCAGCTATGAGACAAGAACCCACACAGATGAGTGTTTCATTGCCAACTGTGGCAAGTGCTCTAAACGAAAGCCACAGGGCGCCGCAAGGAAGGACCACAGAGAAGGCTGAGTTTAGAGGAGTCTTACACCAAGGGGGACTGGCTCCGGCAAGGGAGCTGAGCCCCGAGCGCTAAAGAGAGTGTGTCTGTGCAGACTGAGGGCCAGTGTGCACTTCTGGTGGAACTTCAAGTGCGTGTGCCCTGCGGCCAGCAATGTCACCTTCCGCATCTACCAAAGAGAAACTCAGACCCACGTGCTCAGGGAAGTTGTGTCACAGGAAAGCCCCAAAGTGCCCTTTGAAGAGGTGCCTGCTGTGTCCCTGTTCCGGCCCGCTCTGCAGCTGTTACAGAGAATGGGGTAGACCCATCTGTGCAGACGGACAGCCTCTAAGACACACCGTTGGACCAGAAAAGCAAGTTAAAGAACAGCAGCTACAGTCTGATATAATTTACGTAAACCCCCCAAAGCCGAACCCACACCCCCAAAACTCCCCATGTGTATCTCTCTAGATACATGTATATGTATAAAACCGCACAGAGAAAGATTCGGAGGGGCACACACCAAAATGGTAGCAGTGGTTACCCAAGGGGAGGGTTTTCAAAAACCTCTCCATGGATTGTTTGAATTTTGGTTTTTTTGTGGCAAACTATACATAACATAAAATTCACCCCTTGAACCATTTTAAACGGCCCAGTTCGGTGGCATTAAGCACATTCACATTGTTGTGCGACCATCCCCACTGTCCGTCTCCAGAACTTTCATCTTCCCAAACTGAGACTCTGCCCAGATTAAACACCGACTCCCTCCCCTCCCCCACTCCTGGCCCCTACCCCCTACTTTCTGTCTCTGTGACCCTGACTCTTCCAGGGACCACACAGGTGGATCATACGGTGTTTGTCCTTCTGCATCTGGCTTATTTCGTTTTTCATCATGTCCGTCCATGTTGCAGCAGGTGTCAGAATCTCCTTCCCTTTTAAGACAGAATAGTACTGATTTAAATTTTCCTGACAAAACGTGCTTGCGTCTTTCTGGCATAAATCCATTGGGTGACAGGTGTCCTTCGCGGGGCAGCCAGCTGGCCCTGACCTTGGCCACGTCCCGCCACCAGGTCAAGCGCAACCTGCTGAATGTGTCCTGCCACATCGCGCAGTACGCGGACATCATCTCCGACCTGGGCAGGCAGATCAAGCACCCCAAGGCCAAGGTGGAGAAGCAGGAGAAGGAGAAGAGAAGCATCCCGGAGGCCGACATGCTCAAGGTAGGGCCGTACACGCACCCAGTGCCTCCTGCTGCTGGGCCGTCCGGGACACCAGAGGCCCACTGCGTCCTCCTGCCCCGCCTGGAGCGGTGTCTGCACTGAGCGCCCCACACGGGGTGACTGCCGAGCCCAGCCTGACCTTTTTTTAAAAAATTTTTTTTTTATTTATTTATTTTTTGGCTGCGTCGGGTCTTAGTTGCCGCATGCGGGATCTTTCATTGTAGCACACAGGCTTCTCTCTAGTTGTAGAGTGCAGGCTCAGTAAATGTGGCACGTGGGTTTAGTTGCCCCGTGGGATGTGGGATCCTAGTTCCCCGACCAGGGATCGAACCTGAGTCCCCTGCATTGGAAGGCGGATTCTTAACCACTGGCCACCAGGGAAGTCCCCCGCGGCCTCAGGGAGCAGGCGTCTCTCTGCTCTCTTCTAATCTCTTCCTTCTTATCTTTCTTCAGCTTTTCTTCTTGCTGCCTATTTTTTTTTTCCTCCCAAATCAGTTTGTTTTTTTTTAATCTTTTCATTTTGGAATAATTCTAAATTTACAAAAAATTTGCAAAGATACTACAGAGTTCCCAGCTTCCCCTAATGTTAACATCTAGGGCCTTCCAAAAAAGTGCGTTGAGGCAAAACTCACACCACATAAAATTCACCATCTTAAAGCAAACACTTCATTCAGCACATCCACCGTGTTGGGCAGCCGCTGTTTCTGTCTCATTCTGAAACGTTTCCACCCCAAAGTGAAACCCGTACCCACTAGGCAGCCTCTCTCCATCCCTCCCTTCTCCCCAAATCGGCTTGATGTAGGCCTCCTTTTGGGGTAGAGCACACCATAGTTTTACCCTAAAATTAATCAGTAAGTTTAAAAGGTGCCCATAAAAATACCTGTAACGAAGTCAAGTAAACGTATGTACACACACACACACACACACACACGTTCTTTTGGCTTATTAAGATAAGTTTTGGCATAGTAAATAAAGGATTTTTGAAAATCAATAAGAAAGAACCAACAGCCCAATTAAAAAATGAGGGTGAAGAAATGAATAGGCAATTCAGAGAGTTTCTAGTGGCCATATACATAGGAAAAGATTCTCAATTGCATTAGGAAACAGAGATACAAATTGAAAGAATTTTCACTTATTGGACTGGCTAAAATTAAAATGTCAAGTAGTATTAAATGGATAATATAAAATAAAGTGTGGAAGGCAGCCTTAACCACTATTATTGGGAGTCTAAATTAACACTTCTCTTTGGAGGCTGTTTTAGCTGCATCTTTTCAAACTTTAAGTGTATGTGTTCTGTGCCCAGCAACTTCCCCCAAATCTACCAGGAGACGCATGTGCTCACATGCCCATCAAAGGGGATGGGACAAGCTAACTGGTGGGTGCCTCCTATAGATCACCCTGCAGGTGCTACAGAGAATGGGGCAGACCCATCTGTGCAGACGGACAGCCTCCAAGACCATTGCTAGATGAGAAAAGCAAGTTAAAGAATAACAGCCATAGCCTGATATAATTTACCCACCAGAAAACCTGTATATCTCATTAGATACAGATATATGTACAAAACTGCACAGAAAAAGATCCGGAAGGGCACATATCAAAATGATAGCCGTGGTTTCCTGTGGGTGGGGGACTGGGGTTGGGGGGAGGGCAATCAGGTACATGATCAAGTCTTGATGTATTATTCGAATTTTTATCACAAAAACGTGTTCCTATATTAGATGTGTAAATACATCATATTTAAAACGTTTCCTGATTGTTATAGTAATATGTGTTTATCATTCAAATCTTGGAGTATGCTGCAAAGTGTAAGAAGAAAATAGAACTCACTCATAATCCCACAACTTGCAGATACCACTGTTAGATTTAGCTATTTCCTTCCAGCCTCTTAAATAAATCCGTACACACATGCACAGCAAAATTGGGAGTTGGGGGGACATCCCTGGTGGCACAGTGGTTAAGAATCCACCCGCCAATGCAAGGGACACGGGTTCGAGCCCTGATCCGGGAGGATCCCACATGCCGCGGAGCAACTAAGCCCGTGCATCACAACTACTGAGCCTGCACTCCAGAGCCCACGAGCCACAACTACTGAGCCCACGCACCACAAGTACTGAAGCCCATGCACCTAGAGCCCGTGCTCCACAACAAGAGAAGCCACCGCAATGAGAAGCCCGCGCACCGCAATGAAGAGTAGCCCCCACTCTCCACAACTAGAGAAAGCCTGCACGCAGCAACGAAGACCCAACAAAGCCAAAAATAAATTTAAAAAAAAAACTTGGAAGTTGGGATCAGGCAATGTCACACATTTAATGAGTACCTACTATGTAACAGGTGCATATCAGTGTTGGGGATGCAGGGAGGGAACGAGCCATACACAGACCTGGTTCAGAGTCGTCCAGCAGAGGAACTGCACGTGCAAAGGCCCTGGGGTGGGAGTGGGTTTGATGAGTTCAGGGGGCAGAGGGCCGCCCACGTGGCTGGCACCTGAGGAGAGGTGCGTGGTGGGAGCTGAGGCTGGAAGACATCGAACAGGGGCCTGGGTTTATCCTGACTGTAACGGGAAGCCAAAGAGACCTTGAGCAGGACAGCAATGTGCCAGGAACCCCCCTTGAGCTGTATATTCGAGAAGTGGAAGTGAGACTACGCACAGGGCAGGTGGGGGATTCTCCACGGCTGGGGTTTTGTCTGGAGACCATGACAGGGGTTGAGGAGGAGGCCAGGAGTGACCACAGTGGTCAACTGTGAACACCACGTCGAGGAGGGAAGTAGAAAGTGCTCACACTTCTGTTATGAGGATTTTCCAGTACTCACAGAAGGAGAAAAAACAGTAAAGCGAGCCCTCGTTACCCACTCTCCCGGCCTGTTTTCTTCCCATGCACTTCCCTCAGCCTATTATCTTGAAGCAAATTTCAGTCATCATATCATTTCATTCATAAATATTTCAGCCTATAATCCCTAAAAAATAAAGGCTCTTTACAAACACATAACTACAGTATCATTTCCACACCTTAAAAAGTATTAACAGTAATGTGTTTGTATCACCAGAGAGCCAATAGGTATTCAACTTTCCAACAATCTCAGCGACGTCCTAAATCTCTTTTGTTTTTGAACTAGGATCCCGAGAAAGTCCACATCTTGAATTTGGTTGATAAATCTTAATCTTTTGTCTCTTTTATTCTATGTGCTTTCCTGCTCCACTTCTTTGGGTTTTTCTTTTGATTGTTGTTGAAGAAACTGGGTCGTTTGTCCCGTGGAGTTTCTTACAGTCTGGTTTTGCCAATAGCATGTTCCTCTGTGCTTCCTATATGTTGTTGTCTAAAGGCTTGAAAGAGGAACTTTAGAGAACTTTTCTAAAAAGCAGAATTGAGAGCACATTGTTTTTGCAATGGGGGCGATAGCTCAAACACAGCGAAGTGGATGGAACGGAGAGTTCTGGGGCTGGCGGGGCTGACAGAGCCTGGGGGCTGCAGCTGTGCCTACAGGTGGGAGATTCGGGTCAGTGGAGGGTGAGATGTCCAGAGGAGAGGAGGCCAAGGAATGCAGGCCCTTGGGTGGCGACTGGATAGTCTCTGAGGACTTTGTTGTCATCAGGAGTGATGAGCAAGAAGCGGTGAGGAGAAAGTCAGAGAGACGGATGAGAAAATTTTCCGTGGAGAAGGGAGTGTGGCCACGGCATTGAGTAGGCACTGGTGATGGGGTGATAACACGCCCTTCAAAGGAGTTGGAGAAAAACACTCGGAGGGAATACATGTCCAGAAGGAGCAGGAGAACGCCTACCTCAGCTCCAGCCCCAGTGGTCAGAGGGGGACAGGAGAAAACACAGCCTCCCTGGGAGGGCTGCTTGGAGATAGACACGCCATCATTTTTGTCCGGCTTTATTGAGATATAATTGACACATAACAGTGTGTGAGTTTAAGGTGTACACGATGATGCCTTGTTACCATATATTTCGCATTTATTGCCACGGTAAGGTCAGTAACACTTCCTTCTCTTCACACAATTACTATTATTTTGTTAAGGCTGTGAGAACATTTAAGATCTATTCTCAGAAACTTCCAAGTAAACAATATTGTTAACTAGTAGTCACCATGCTGGAATTAGATCCCCAGAACTTAGTCATCTGATAACTGGAACTTTGTACCCTTTGACCAGTGTCTCCCCATCTTCCCCACCCCCACCTCTGGCAATAACCCACCTGTTCTCTGTTTCTATGAGTTCATCTTTTTTTTTTTTAATGTATATTTTAAAAATTTATTTAATTAGTTTATTTTTGGCTGCATTGGGGTCTTCGTTGCTGCGCACAGGCTTTCTCTAGTTGCAGCGAGCAGGGGCTACTCTTCATTGCAGTGCGAAGACTTCTTGTTGCAGTGGCTTCTCGTTGCGGAGCATGGGCTCTAGGCACATGGGTTTCAGTAGTTGTGGCACATGGGCTCAGTAGTTGTGGCACATGGGCTCAGTAGTTGTGGCTCGCGGGCTCTAGAGCGCAGGCTCAGTAGCTGTGGCTCACGGGCCTAGTTGCTCCGCAGCATGTGGGATCTTCCCAGGCCAGGGCTTGAACCTGTGTCCCCTGCGTTGGCAGGCAGATTCTCAACCACTGCACCACCAGGGAAGTCCCCATACTGTTTTGATTACTATAGCTTCATAAGATAGTTTGAAATCAGGATCTGTGTTGCCGTGTGCTTTGTTCTTTTTTTCTCAGGATTGCTTTTTCTACTTGGGGTCTTTTGGGGTTTTTTTTTTCTACTTCTATGAAAAATGCCATTGGAATTTTGATAGGCATTGCACTGAATCTACAGGTGGCTTTGATTAGTATGAATGTTTTAACTATATTAATTCTTGTGATCCATAAATAAAGGATATCTTCTAATTTATTTGTGTCTTCTTCAATTTCTCTCATTGGGGTCTTACAGTTTTCAGTGTACAGCTCTTTCACCTCCCTGGTTAAATTTATTCTTAAGAGTTTTATTATTTTTGATGCAGTTGTATATGGTATTGTTTTCTTTATTTCTTTTTCAGATAGTTTATTGTTAGTGTATTGAAAGGCAACTTATTTTTGTATGTTGATTTTGTAACCTGCAACTTTACTGAATTCATTGATCAGTTCTAATGGTTTTTTCATGGTGTCTCTAGGGTTTTCTATATAAAATCATGTCATCTGCAAACAGACAATTTTACTTCTTCCTGTCTGATTTGGATGACTTTTTTTTTTCTTTTCTGATTGCTCTGGTTAGGACTTCTAGTACTATATTAAATATGAGCGGTAAGAGTGGGCACCCTTGTCTTGTTCCTGATCTCAGAGGAAAAACTTTCAACCTTTCACCATTCGGTATGTTATGTTAGCTGTGGGCTTGTCATAGATGGCCTTTATTATGTTGAGGTGCATTCCTATACCTACTTTGTTGACAGTTTTTACCATGAAAGATGTTGGATTTTGTCAAATACTTTTCCTGTATTATTGAGATGATCATATGATTTTTGTCTTTCATAATATTAATATGGTGTACCATAATTACTGATTTGCATATGTGGAACCATCTTTGCATCCCAGAGATAAATTCCACTTGATCATGGTGTATGAGCTTTCAATGTGCCATGGATTTTGGGTTGCTAGTATTTTAATGAGAATATTTTCATCTATGTTCAACAGGGATATTGACCTGTAGTTTTCTTTTCTTATAGTGTCCTTGTCTGGCTTTGGTATCAGGGTAGTGCTGGCCTCATGAAACGAGTTTGGGAGTGTTCCCTTCTCTTCAGTTTTTTGGAAGAGTCTGAGGATTGGTGTTAATTCTTCTTTGAACGTTTGGTGGAATTCACCCCTGTGCTTTTCTTTGTTGGGAGGGCTTCGATTACTGATTTAATCACCTTACTCATTATTGGTCTGCTTAGATTTTCTGTTTCTTCATGATAAAGGCTTGGTAGTTTGTATGTTTCTAGTAATTTATCCACTTCTTCTAGATTAACCGATTTGTTGGCATATAATTGATCATACTAATCTTATGATCCTTTGTATTTCCGTGGTACCAGTTGTAATGTCTCCTCTGTCATTTATAATTTTATTTATTTGCATCTTCTCTCTTTTTTTTTTTTCTTGGCAAGTCTAGCTAAAGGTTTGTCAATTTTGTTTATCTTTTCAAAAAAACAGCCCTTAATTTTGTTGATCTTAATTGTGTTGATCTTTCCTGTTGTTTTCATGGATTTCTGCTCTCATCTTTGTTATCACCTTCCTTCTGCTAACTTTGGGTTTAGTGTGTTCTTCTTTTTCTAGTTCCTTGAGGTCACTGCTATCATTTTGAAGTATTCCTTCTTGGATCTTTTTCTGCGCAGTGCTGTAGACATAAATGTATTCAGAGAGGTATGTGGTGTGTGTGTATGTGTATGGGGGAGTGGCTTTGGGTTTTTGTATAAATGACTTGACTTTAGCTGTTATTCTTTAACTTGTTTTTCTCAGCCATTGATGTGTCTTGGAGGCCGTCCATCTGCAGAGACGGGGCTCCCTCATCTCTGTAACAGCTGCAGAGTGTTCCATAGGATGTCCATACTGGAGTCTGCTTATCCTGTCCCCTCTGATGGGCACTTTGGGGCTTTCCAGTCACATAGCCTCCTTGCGCACATGGGTGCCTATTTCTCTTTGGTAGATCTGGGGCTCAGGTTTCTGCTGGAGCAAGAGGGTGAAGGAAAATTTCAAAGAAGAGTGGTTGTTGGTGATGACACACTGAGTCCCATGGGGCCAGCAGAGGGCTTCAGGGGCTGGTGGGGGTGGAAGATGGCGTTGTTGTAGAGCATCTATAAAGCTAAGTGATGACCAGGAAGCTTGGGCTTCTTTGGGGTCAGGGGTCAACAGGGATGCATGCCATAATGGCTCTCATCCTGCTGGCCTATTAGTTATTGGGACTGGCCTTGGTGGTCTGAGGAGGTGGGCAGCGTCATGGAGGGGATGAGGGTCTCATGGTGAGCCCTGAGGGCATGAGGGGCTTCCCTTGGGTCCTGCTATGGCGAGCCTAGGGCAGCAGTGGGCAGCTTGTGTCCATGGCTCTGCCAGGATCATTCCTTTATGAGCATTTCCTAGGATATCATGTGTTCCCCAAAAGCTTTATTTTAATGACTGCAATGATTTGGCCATCTGGATGCATCATAATTTATTTAACCAATCCCAGATGGCTTGATGTTTAGGGAAAAGGAATCCCTTGACCACTGCCCTCAAAGTCAGGGGAACCAGCTGCATGTGACAAGAGTGGAGATATCTACTGGGACAGGCAGGGAAAACCATCGATTAATCACTGGATAGCTGTTAGGTAGGAACTGATCATGGGAGACAAAAAGACAAACTAGTTTAGTTCCATGGAACTTATATTCCAGCAGGAAAGGCAGGTGTTGAACATTTACCACAAAATGTTACCAAATTATCGATATGCAGAAGACTGCCAAGGAGAAGGTAGGATGTTTTCAGAGCAAGTGGCAGATGGACCCAGATTGAGAGTCTAGGAAGGTTCCCCTGAGGAAGTGAGGTCAGAGCTGAGACAGCTAGCCCAGCCCCATTCTTCCTTGGATTCCTGAGACTCAAATCCATGCAACCCAACCGCAAAACAGGCAAACAGAGAGTCTAAATCCCTCTAAATGAACCATCCGAGTATCCACCCATCCACCCATCCATCCATCCATCATCCACCCATCCATCCATCCATTCACCTGCCCATCCAGCCATCCACCCACCCACCCATCCATCCTCCATCCATTATCCACCCATCCATACACTGTATATAAAGCCTGTCCTTGGACCCGATCCTATGTGGCCCGGCAAGCATGGATTCAACCCTGGCCTAGGTGGCACTGCTCCCGGTGCAGCTGGCTCTCTTCCTGCCCCCAGCCGCCACCCCTCCGCCCGACACAGAGGAGGACAGCCGCCTGCAGATGAAGGAGATCTGGGCGCAGCTCATCGGGGGCTTCAAGGAGCAGCTGGAGATGCGACGCAGCCTGGTGGAGCTGGAGAGCACCAGCCTCGAGCTGCACGTGGACGTACCTGCCGACCGTGGTGGAGTGAGCGCGCCCACCCTCCCAGGGATGGGCCGGGGAGGCCAGCAGGCCCTGGGGTGGGGAGCTCCTTTTTCTGCTACTGTCCAGCCTCCCCCTACTGCCGGTGGGTCCCCAAGGGGACTTCAGCCAAGGGCACCCTCGCTGCCCTGCTCTCCTGGCCTGTGGCTAATCTGGGCCAATGGGAGAGGCTCCCAGGCCCCTTCGACCTCCTTCTACAGGTGGAGTCCAGGGCCAGCCCTGGCAGGTTAGGGTCAACCCCATTTCACAGCGAGGATGTTGAGGGCAGAGGGGATGTGGGTTTGCCCAAGGTTGTGCGTCCACTCGGCCAGGGTCTTTCTACCATTCCACACGCACTCGCGGTTCACACCTACTGTGAGTGACTGACTGCCTGGAGAGGGACTGGCCGTGCACTTTGTCGTCCAGACCAGGAACACCAGAGGGTGGGGAGGCGCTATTAACAATCATGCTGGGATCACAGTGGGCAACCTAGGACACGTGTCCTCTCCGCTTACAGGCCCCAGCGCTGTGACTTGAGTCCATTTCTTCGCCAATCCTCCCCCATTTCTCCTCCTCCTCCTTCCTTCCTGTTCATTTTCTTAATCACACAAACAGCAGGGCACCTGCACTAGAGGAATTCTGATAAAGGAAGCGCTCCCTCCATCCCATCCGCTGCTCCCAGCCCTCGCTCCCTCTGGGTCCTCCTTCCTTGCAGTTTCCGCATGACCCTCGTTGTAGTTTAGGTTCGGTCGGGCGCCCTGCGTGCACCTTTGGAGGCGTCGCCCTGACCTGGGTCCTCCCACTCCGTCCTCATGCAGCCCCGGGTGTGCTGCCGTCTCCAAGGTTTACAGCTGAGGGAACCGAGGAGCGTTTACGCGGCAGGCGGCCCACGTCACCCAGACGGTCCTGGGTGGGTCTGGGATTGGGGGCAGGGCGGACACATTGTCACGCGGCCATCCTGCCACAGATGTTTACCAATTCTTTACTTCCTTCCAGTTTTGCTCATGACCTCTTGTTCTTCATAAGCATAGAAGGCATCAGATAGCAGCCCCAATTCTGCCCCATTTTCACGCCCACGCCTGCCAGTAGACCAGGTGGGACCAATAGGAACTCTGAGACAGGAGATGCCAGGGCTCGCCAGGCTCCCCGGGCGTGGCCTGCGCTCTGACCCCTGACCCCTCTGTTGAGGCTGCAGCTGGGAGCGGGAGAAGACCCGCCACCTCGCGCACAGGGACAGGCCCCCTGAGAGGGACAAGGAGCCGGGGGAGGCCGACGGGGATGGGGACTCGGGCGGGTCCGCGGAGCCGCACGAGGTGGCCCTGGCCAGAGGGGAGGTCCACATGCTTCTGGCCGAGCGGCGGAAAACCGAGGCCCTCAAGGTGCGGGAGGGACCAGGCGCGCCACGGTCACAGCAGCGCTGCTGAGAGCTGCTAACGCTTTCTGACGGCAGCCGGCGCGCCAGGGCCTCCTACAGTAGTCCCCCGGAGCAGGGCCGATCACGACCATTCTACAGATGTGAAAACTGAGGCTCAGAGACGAGAGAAATTGTCCCCAGTCCCCAGAGAGCAGGGCCCGACCTGAGCCTGACTCCAAAGTCCATGCCCCTTTGAGTTAGACTTATGGCTACACTGGGGGGGCACAGGGGGCCGTGGAAATGGGGCACGAGTGGTGGCGTGGGGTCTACCGAGACCCCCTGCCTGTCTGTGGGCGCCTGCAGTGGCCGCCGTGTGGGGAGCACTTTAGCCCCGCACGGCTCTCCATCGGCGTCCCCTCAGTCTCCCCGAGTCTGGTCTCAGGCGCATGGCACAGGAACAAGGAGCACGGTCAGAGGAAGCCCAGACTCCAGGCTCCTCTCTGGAGAAAGAGCTCTTCTCACATTCCTGTCTTCTGAGAAGAGCTGGCTATTTATATGAACTATTTATATAATAGCTGGTTATCTAATAGTCTCACTTCAGAAAAATGACAGAACTGGCGCTTGATGGAGCCTTTGGGGAAAATGCCAGTGAAGCTGGCTGCTATTTCAGCCCATTAGTTAAATGTTAGCAGGTGTATTTTCAGGCAAGTGGAGAAAACATCTGATGATGTCATGTTGCTAAAACAGGCAGTGTTTATTTCACTTAAAGGCTATTTGCCAAACCAAGAATCTCTTAATATTATTGCATCTGCCTGCAGCAATTTGGAGATTACATGATCTCACTGCAAGAGTCTTCCAACATTTAAAATTAAGAAAAACGCCTTTTTCTTAAAGAGATAATGTGCATCGGCAGAGAATATGGCCTTCGAGAGCCAAGTATAGATATTGAGCTGTAGCATGTAAATGTGAGTCTATTAATGAATTAATTAGATGATCAATCAGTCAATAACAAATCAATGTTTTAAGTGTCCAGCTCAGTGCCAGGCCCTGAGGACATAAAGATGAACAAGATACTCTCTAAGACTTAAGCTGTCAATCTACTGGGAAGAGACAAACAACTATGTACAACGCAGTATGATAGCAGGATAATAGACATAGCAACAGGGTGCTGGGGAGCTGGCGGAGGGGGCTGTTGACTCAGCCGGGGGGTCTGGGAGGACCTCAGGGAGGAGAGGAGGATCTTGCTAGGGGAGCTGAGCCAGCTCCGCCCAAAGTGGTCCCCTCTCGGTCCCAGAGGATGAAGACGCAAAAGGCTGGAGCACGTCCTCTTGGGCCGCACTGGGGGCTGTTATCCGACCTGCTTCCAGGGACCGTGATTTGGGGGAAGGGATGTCGGCAGCTGCAGCCCCAGGCATTACTATCTGGGGGCCTAGATGGAGTTACATGGTGTGGTGGCGATTTTAGGTGTCAGCTTGGCCAGGCCATTGTACCCAGTGATTCCGTGAAATGCTAATCTAGGTGCCGCTGTGAAGGTATTTGGTAGGTGAGGTGAACATCTACAATCAGTTGACTGTAAGTAAAGATTATCCGGGATAGTGTGGCTGGGCCTCATCCAATCAGTTGAAAGACCTTACCAGCAAAAACTCAGGCTTCCCAGAGAAGAGAAAATTCTGCCTCAAGACTGTGGCATCAGCTCCTGCCTGAGTTTCCAGCCTGCTGGCCTGCCTGACGAATTTTAGACTCACCAGCCGCGATTCTTTAAAATAAATCTGTGTGTGAGTGTATGTATATGTGTGTGTATATATATATGTATATATACATATACATGCAAACATATACATAAATGTGTATATATGTATTTACGCATAAACATATATAAACACATATGTACATAAACATGGATAAATAGATATATGTATGCGTTTCTCTCTCCTATTGGTTCTGTTTCTCCAGAGCCCTGACTGACCCACAGAGTAAGGTAAAGGGCCCCAGGCAGACCTCACAGGCCCCCCAGCCGGTTTTCTGCAGGAGGGAAGCCGTTCCCAGTGGGTGCAGTGGACAAGCTGTGCCTCCTGTCTCCCTGCTCCTTCTCATGTCCTGCTTTGGCTCAGGAGAACCAGGGCCTCCTTTGCAGACAGGAGGCCTGCAATATGGTGGCTGTAGAAGGCACCCCTTCAGAGAGTACTCTGTGAGGGCCAGGAACAGCTCACGAAGTCTTCATGGTGTGAAAACGGGCAGCCTTGGCGCCCCATAGCAGACACAGTGGCGAGGGGCGAGCCCTGGGTCTGTGTTCTTGAATAGAAAAGGCAAGGTACAGTGAGGCCAACAGATCAGGAGATGACTGCCTTGGAAAGATCGTTTGTTACTCACAGTTCCCAAGAGGAGGGAACACGTGATGCCAGGCAGGGCCACACGGGGAAGCACCAGGTGTCAGAGGGAGGGGCAGTGTGATGTCTGTTGAAGGAGTGGACAAGGCAGGTGGGCAGGCTGAGGGCTGGCTGGTCTGGATCATTCCAGCGGGCTCTGGGGCACAGGGCCCGTCCCTGGTTGTCTGGTACCTGCCCTGGGTGATGAGGGCAGGGGGACAGGGGCCCAGAGGGGGGGAGCCCCATGGAGGAGGGGGTGGGGGTGGGCTCTGGGCTGGCTGGTTTGCACTGGAGGGTGTGCCTGAGGGAGAGTGGCTCACTCTCTGTAGAACTTGGCCATCCTGGGAGGGGCAGTCCCTCCAGGGTCAGCAGGGTCCCCAGATGTGACAGCATCAGAACAGAAAGTAAAGGACACGGTTAATGCAGGGTGGCGGCCGCACATCCTCAGAGTCAATCCCGAGTGTGTTCATGAGCACAGTTTGCAAAGCTGAGCCCGTAAGAACGAGCAGACGTGGGAGCAGAGACCCACGTCTGCCCTGAGCCCTTGGTCTCTCCGCCAGGCCGGGCTGGAGCAGCGTCTGGCCAACGCCAAGAAGAAGGCCTCGCCGATGGAGCAGCTGCCGCCCACGCAGGTCGTCAGCAAGGACAGCGGGAGGCGCTGCGACTGCTTGCAGGGCCCGCGAGCTGGAGGTGGAGGACACGGCACTGCAGGCCAACAGCCTGTGCAGGAAGAACCTGCTGTGCCAGAAGGACTTTGTGATCCAGCGCTGCCAGCAGCACCGGCGGCTCTGCGAGCAGATCATCCAGGACCAGCGGCAGCTGATTCAGGGTGAGGCCAGCCGCCCAGCCCACCCCGAGGCTCTGATCTCTATTAGCGTTACTTTCTGGAAAGAGGAGGCAGTGCACATGGTCCAAAAAACAAGTCACATCCCACATGGCAGTCCAGTAGACACCAGTGTCCCCGCCCACTGCTCCCGGTCACCTGCATGTCCCCCAGGCAGGGTCTGTGCAGGGCATGTGTGTGTAAACAGATTTCTTACACCAACAGGAGTGTACCATGCACGCCATGCTGTGCTTTTCCTCACTTACTCACCCATCCTAGAAATTGTATTATGAGTGAAATCTGCCTCATCTGCAGAAATGTGCATGATTTTTTTAACCATCTCTGTTGACAAATATTGAGATTTTTTGCAGCCTTATGTTGCTACGACCCTCCCCTCCTCCACCCCCTCTTTAGTGTTCAGACCCCATGTATAATGGACAACCCTGCTCCAGGTCAGCACCTGTGCAGGTGGCAACCCCCCTACCTGTCCTATTGCCTCTTAGCTCTGCCCCATCATCACCATCATCACCATCATCATCGTCATCACCATCACCACCGTCACCATCATCACCATCATCATCACCATCATCACCATCATCATCGTCACCACCATCACCACCATCACCATCACCATCACCATCATCATCGTCATCACCATCACCACCGTCACCATCATCACCATCATCATCACCATCATCACCATCATCATCGTCACCACCATCACCACCATCACCATCACCATCACCATCACCACCGTCACCATCATCACCATCATCATCACCATCATCACCATCATCATCATCACCACCATCACCACCATCACCATCACCAGGATCATCATCATCATCATGTTTTTATAGTCAACACTGATTTAGGCTGAATCACGAGTCTCCCTTTGGGGAGGCATCTCACAGTTCCTCTTATAATGGGGAAAAGGCACTTAAAAAAACCCAATGACACGGCTTCCCTGGTGGCGCAGTGGTTGAGAATCTGCCTGCCAATGCAGGGGACACGGGTTCGAGCCCTGGTCTGGGAAGATCCCACATGCCGCGGAGCAACTAGGCCTGTAAGCCACAATTACTGAGCCTGCGCGTCTGGAGCCTGTGCTCCGCAACAAGAGAGGCTGCGATAGTGAGAGGCCCGCGCACCTCCCGCGATGAGGAGTGGCCCCCGCTTGCCACAACTAAAGAAAGCCCTCGCCCAGAAACGAAGACCCAACACAGCCAAAAATAAATAAATTAATTAATTTTAAAAAAAAAACCAATGACAACATTAAAGAATGTTCTGGAAAAGAAATCAGGTTTACTTATAACCTAACCCCTTACCAGTCCCTGCCTGTGAGCAGTCAAATTTTGTCAGAGCCATAATTATGCTGTCTTTTAATTTCTTACTTTTTCTTGAGGTAAAATTTACATAACATAAAATTCACCATTTTAACCATTATAAAGTGTGCGACTCAGTGACATTTAGTACGTCTACAGTGTTGTGCAGCCCTCACCTCTAGTTCCAAAGCATTTCTACGAGTCCCTAGAGAACCCAGTCCCGTCAGCAGTCACTCCATCCCCTCGCCCCCCAGCACCGGGCAACCATTCACCTACTTTCTGTTTCTGGGGATTCACCTCTTTAGGACATTTCCTATAAATGGAATCCTAGAATATGTGGCCTTCAGTGTCTGGCTTCTTTGGCTTAGCATAATGTTTTTGAGGTTCATTCACATTTTAGCAGGTGTTAGTGCTTCTCTCCTTTTAGTGGCTGAATAATATTCCATTGATATATCGCATTTTGTTTCTCTGTCATCAGTGGATGGACACCTGGGTTGTTTCCACCCTCTGGCTATTGTGAACAGTGCTGCTGTGACCATTCGTGTACAAGTTTGTACACGTTTGAACACCTGTTTTCAATTCTTTTGGGTATACACCTAGGAGTGGTTCTTTAACTCTTTTTTTTTGGCCTCACCCTGCAGCTTGCAGATTCCCCAGCCAGGGATTGAATTCGGGCGAAAGCACCGAATCCTAACCACTAGACCACCAGGGAACTCCCATTCTTTAACTTTTAAATTAAATTTTATTTATCCTTTAGAATTGTTAATAATATTTTTTTATGATTAGAAGGCAATACATGAACATAACAGAAAACTTTAACAATAGAAACATAAAGAAGACGATCTACAGGAACCCCATTTTCTAGAAAAATCTTTTATCAGGTTGGAGCATTTGCCTTTGAGCTTCCAAAAAAGATATTGTCTTTTTAACAAGTGGCAGATGTTTCGCCCCGTCTCTGCTTCCCGGACTCCCGCAGACGGCGGCCTCGCGCGGTGCCGGAAGCCCTGGAGCAGCGGTACGGCCTACACTCCCGGGAGCTGGGTGTAGACACGCTGAACGGCCTGCTGCGGCTGCACTCCGTGATGTCCAGCGCCCTGCCCGTGAGTCCGCCTCAGGCTCAGGCTCGTGCTCGGCGCCGTCCCCTCCTGCCCCGCCTGTGCGCTAGCCCTGGGGTCAGGAGGGACACCGGCTCTTGTAAAGGGGAGAGGAAACTTGGAAACCCCATGAATCAGGCTGCCTGGAGCCAGAGGTAATTGGGGATGGATGGGGCCGTGCCACGGGCCGGGGTCCAGGCAGGTTTCTGGTGAGGTATCCATGGTGGGGCAGTGGGAATGCACCGTGTGCTGCTCTCACGGCAGGTCTGTGCGCTTGGCTGCCGTAAGGATCCCTCGTGGTGGACGAAAGCCGATGGGAAGGAAGCCTGAGTGCGGGTGGACCTTGTTACTCCGCGATCCAGGAGAGGTGTCTTCCTGGGAACCTCAGAAGGATTCTTAGGGCTTTCCTTGGGCTTGTTGATTCCCCAGGGGGTGCCTCCAGGCTCCTGCGTAAGGATGATTCTGGGCACTCACTAGGGAAGAAGGCTGGGGGTGCGGGGCTCTGCATTCATTATTTAGACAAATGCTGCTATCAAAGCCCTCCCCGTGCCCTCAACCAGGCCTGGTGTCCCCCGTCCACCCTCTCGGGAGAACAAAGGAGAAACTCCCAGGCTTTGGCCAGAGTGGGTGAGGGCAGCTGCCTAGAAGTGTGGCGTGAGGGAGGGGTCCACGGATCCGACAGCATCTAAAGCCACCGCCACCCCCAGTTACCGAGGACCAGGTGCCGACAGTGTCTGGAACTTTGGACGCGGAGCCGAGTGGATCTGGGGAGTTCTCAGCCGCTGCCGCCGTGTGGCTGCCTTTCCCGGGTGGGCTGGTGTAGTCACCACTGACACGTCTGGTGTCCTGCTTGCAGAATGTTCTTGCTGTGTGATGTGCTCTCCCGTTCTTCCCACACGCGTGTCTATTTTAAAACAATCCTTTCCTATGGTAAGTGTAGGGGTCCCCAAGACCACCCTCAGGCTCAGTTCGCTAGAAGGACTCACAGAATTCAGAAAGGCAGTTGTACCAACTGCGACTCTGTCCCCGCTCCACACGGATGCCCCGCCCCCTTCCCAGCCCCTCGCCCCACCCCCTACTTTCTGTCTCTGTGACCCCGGCTCCTCCAGGGACCCCACAGGAGTGGAATCACAGTATCTGTCTTTTTGTGTCTGGCTTATCTCACTGAGCATCATGTCCTCAAGGTCCATCCACGTTGTAGCAGGTGTCCGAGTTTCCTCCCTTTTGAAGGCTGAGTGATATTCCATTGTATGGATGGACCACATTGTGTTCATCCATCATCCGTCAATGGACACTTGGGTGGCTTCCACCCTTTTGGCTGCTGTGAGTAATGCTGCTGTGAACGTGGGTGTACACGTATCTGTGCCCTGCTTTCTTTTTTTTTTTTTTTTTTTAAATTGCATTCCTTCCACACTGAGATATTTTATTTATCCTTTAGAAAACTATATAATTTGCATTTTTTTAAAGGGAAAGGCATTTTAATTAATTAATTTATTTATTTATCTTTGGCTGTGTTGGGTCTTCGTTTCTGTGCGAGGGCTTTCTCTAGTTGTGGCAAGTGGGGGCCACTCTTCATCGCGGTGCGCGGGCCTCTCAGTATCGCGGCCTCTCTTGTTGCGGAGCACAGGTTCCAGACGCGCAGGCTCAGTAGTTGTGGCTCACGGGCCTAGTCGCTCCGTGGCATGTGGGATCTTCCCAGACCAGGGCTCAAACCCGTGTCCCCTGCATTAGCAGGCAGATTCTCAACCACTGCGCCACCAGGGAAGCCCTGTGCCCTGCTTTCAATTCTTCCGGTTACCTCCCTGGGAGTGGGATTGCTGGATCCTATGGCGATTCTTTGTTTGACTTTTCGACGCCCTGCCAGCTTTCAAGGGGGCTCTGACAACACGCATCTCCTTCATGCATCATTTTGCTCAGGTCAAGGCCACGCCCAGTGGTCCCTGGGCTCTCGCCCTTGCACAGAGCCTCCTTTCTGTCCATGATGGGAGGTGTAGTGGAAGAGCTCACGACTCCTTCCAGTGGTGGTGGTCCCTCAGGGGCTCTGCTTGACGACACAGCTCACCCGAGTCCGTGGTCCCTGCCGCCTCACTCGGCCCTCTGGCCCCAGGACGGCTCTGTTCTGCACATCTCTCCCCCGTCGGAGGAGCCCAGCCGAGACCAGCGGGACGACAGGGAGGACCTCTGTGGGGGGCCCAGTTTGAGCTGCCGCCCATGCTGCTGGATCCGGACAGGTAAGGGGCTCCTTGCTCTCGGCCGAGGGCATCACCTAGGTTCCCAGAGTGAGGTGGAGCCAGATGGGGAGTTGGAAGCCGGCAGGTGACCCCGGGCGCGTCTCGTGAAGTGCAGCTAATGTCCCGGTCCTTGCAGGGTTGTTTAAGGAGAATAAATACATCCTAGGAGTTGCTCGCCCCACGGAGCAATTGTGAGGTTTGGGAGTTTGATGCTACAAAGACCGGCTTCACTTCACATGTGGTTTCTGTTCACCGTCTGCCACCTACTCCCAACCTCAGTGCTTTTCTCCCCTTTTCTCTTCTTCTCACTTTTCCTTTGGTGTTTTGAACATGCTCAGACTTAGACTAGTAAGCTGAACCCACTGACTCATCACCTAGATTTAATAGCTAACATTGTCCCAATTTGTGGCACTATCTTAGCTGGGGCTGCTATAACGAAATACCACAGACCAGGTGATGTAAACAACAGAGATTATTTTCTTACAGCCCTGGAGGCTTGACATCTGAAATCGAGGTGCCAGCAGGTGGTCTGTTCAAACCAGGATGAGGTGAAGGCCTGGACACGGCATGTGGCCGCAGTGCCCAGGCCTGATCCATGTCCTTTGGGGTAATGAAAACACCAGGGCTCCGGGCAGACGGAAGGCTGATTCCCTTAGTGCATTCATGCATGTGTATGTGTTTGTGTGCACATGTGTGTTTGTGTGTACAAGTGTGTGCACATGCATATGCTTGTGTGCATGTGTTTGTGTGCACGTGCGTGTATGTGTGCATGTTTTCATGTGTGCGTGTGTGTGCGCATGTGTTCATGTGTTTTTACATGGATGTGTGTGCATGTTTGTACACGTGTGCTTGTGTGTGCACGTATGTGTCTATAAACAAAGTGTCCCCATCTTCTTTGACCCAGACCAGATGCCTCTCCCACCTAGTCCTGCCCTACTGCCTTCCTGCTCTAGGAATGATGAGCCCCAGGCCACTTGTCAGGGAGCCTGGGTTTGATGCCTGATGCTTTGTTCTTACACAATCACTATGACCTGACTTGAAGGAAGGCTGCTAGAAATGCCCTGTTCTTTTTACGATACAGTAGTAGGACCGTGGGTCCCTGCCCCAGGGCCTTTGCCTGTGCTGCACCCGCTCCTCCCACCGCTATGCTCTTCCTCCAGCACCTGACAGGGCTCTTTCACTCTCATTCTTTGGGTCTCGGCTCAGATGTTCCCTCCTGTTCTGTTTCCACCACAATTGGTCTAACACCACCTGGTAGGGTGCAATTCAGTTCTGGCACCAACCCCCCAGAGTTGACGTCAGATGCCACCAGTTAAGGGCTCCATTCTCCATGGAGACACGAGGGCATCCTCGCCTCTGTGCCATGTCAGATGCCAGCTGCAAGTGGGGTCCCCAGGCCACCTGTGCTTCTGTCCAGCAGGTTACAGCTCTGGGGGTTCCTATGACCCCATCTTATTTGATAATTCACTAGAGTGACTCGCAGAGCTCACTGAAACCCCGTACTTAGGATTACAGTTTTACTATAAAGTGTACACGTTGGACAAAGTCTGGAGGAGTTCAGCATGCAAAGTGTCCACCTCTCTCCCCGTGGAATCAGGGCACATCAGCCTCATGGCGCAGCCCATGTTCACTGGCAGGCAGCTCCACCAAGGCTCGGTGTCCGGAGTTTTTATGGGGTTTCATTACGTAGCATGATTGATTACATCATGGGCCACCTGATTGACCCGAAAGTTCCCGCCCTCAAGCCACGAGCCACTGGGTTGGTCTTTATGGGGAGCAGCCCCCATCCTGACATCTAGGGAAACTCATTAGCAAAACAAAGATACTCCTGTCCCTCGGGAAATTCCAAGGGTACTTCAAGGTCGGTGCCAGGACTGGGAACAAAGACTGTGAGGTCTGCCCTGGCCGCCTGCCCGTCTAAGGAAGTCTGCTGCTCACGTCTCCTTCTTCGAGTGCCCCCACTTGCCCCGTTGTCCACATGTCTGCTGGCTTATTTGGAGTGCCCCTCCCCTCAGAACGCAGTGTGGTCAGGGCAGGGCCACGTCTGCTGTGAACTGGGGCAGACCTGGCTGTGGGTTCCGGGTGGCCCATGGCAGGTGACCGGCGTGTATGCGTTGCATGCGTGCGGGGGCGGATGAATGAGCCGGCCTGGCCCCAGACCACAGCAGCGTGACCTGCCATGTGGGCCGCAGCTCTGGTCTCCCCCTGGCTGTGACGAAGGACCCAGGGGGCCCCGGGGGCTGCTCTGCTGAGACCTCTGTGTTTTATCTGCAGTGATGGTCACAAGTCATCAAAAGCCACGCCATCGAAAAAGCTGGGGAAGCAAGACTCTCTTCTCCCCCCGTCATCCCTCCGCCTCCTGCTGACCCCCCAAGTTCGCAAGGTTGGTGTGTGCGGCGCTAACCGGGACCCCAGGCTTTGGTGAGGCCTCCCCTGCCAACAGGGTCATGGGGCCCCTTCAGAGCTGTGCTGGGCCAGGGTCGAGCACGAGAGAAGCTTCTGGAAGGAGGACTCTCCTTAAGCAGCCGTCACAACAGTGGTGAGCACGTACTGAGGCCGGCTAGTGGGACCACGTTAGAGTCCAGGGGCAGCTGGGCTGAAGCACTACAGACCAGGCGGCTTAGAGCTCAGGCGTTCATTCCCTCCCAGTTCTGGGGGCCAGAAGTCTGAGATCAGGTGTCCCAGGGCCGCGCTCCCTCCAAAGGCTCCGGGGGAGGGTCCCTCCTGCCTCTTCCAGCTCCTGGGGGCCCCGGGCTCCTGGGCTGCATCCTCCACCTCTGCTCTGCCTTCACAGGCCTCCTCCCTGTGGGGCTCTGTGTCACCCTTCTTGTAAGGACACCCATCATGGGATTCAGGGCCCACCCTCCATCCAAAGGTCACACTCGGAGGTCCCGGCTGGACTTGGATTTGGGGACACCATTCACCCCACTACAAACACTCTCCCAGCCACGCGTGGGCAGGGGTGCTTGTTACCCTCGATTTATAAACAGGAAATGAGACTCACAGAGAAGCCAGGTGTTCACACCGTGACCCCTGCAGCTGGGTCCACTTCTGGGGCCCAACCTGGGGCCGCAGGGGTGGCCTGGGGACATCTGACCGTCCGCTGCTGCCACTTTCCCACAGAAGCCGAGCTCCCTGAGCGTGAAGAATCTGGTCCCCCAGCTGTGCTCCCCGGCCGGCCTGGAGCTGGGCACTCCCACCCGAGGATGGCAGCAGAGGCCGGGCTGAGCGCCCAGGCCCTCAGGGAGCACCGAGAGCATTGCCCTCACTGCGGCCACCCGGTGCTCCAAGGCTGGGACTGCGAGGGCGGCAGCGGCCACTCTTCCCCCCACCCTCTGGAGGACGTGGCCCCGGACTTCAGGGACCCCAAGCCCAGCGTCACCCCGGAGGCCAGCCCAGCAGACAGGAGGTGGCCGCACGCCAGCCCCGGCAAGGACCGCTCCGTGGAGAGGAAGGCCGGGGGAAGCGGTCACCCTCCCTCACCTGGGGCGTCCAGCTGGTGGGTGCTCTGGTCCCAGGGGTCCAGCCAGAGCAGCAGAGGGGGAAGGTCCGGGACTGGCCTCAACGAAGTTATGGTGGGTGCGGGAGGACCCAGGATGCAAGGGAGAGAGAAGAGAGCCAGGGCCCCCACCTGCACCTTCACTGTGACCATTTCCCCCGCCTTCCGACCTGAAGCCACGTGTGTACATATTGTGTGTGGTCATCATCCCAGGGGAAATGCAGTTTTGTGATCTGGGTCTTTTCCCGTAACATTATTTCATAAATATTCATGCACCTACACAGTATTTGCATTTTAACTTCAAAAAAGGCACATTACTTGATTCTGAAACACATCAGCTAAATTACAGTTGTGTGAGAGGTGAGTTGTTAAGCGCTGACGACCACGAGAGGTGCCTTTCCTCCCCATGTCTGGCACTGGGCCCTCCGTCATATCTGCAGAGGGATGACCCGACACACGCGATTCCATTCGTGGCCACTTTGTGGGTTTCTGTTCCCCGTTAAATGGCCATGTAGGTTATCTTTCATTTTTGACTATCACACACGATGCTCACGCATCTCTGTGGGAACGGTTTTCATTCTGAGTTACTTTCTTGGGATATTAGACAGTGTCGACCTGTGGAAAAGTCTCAACAAAATAGGATTACGCAAAAGCAGAGAGCAGGGCTTCCCTGGTGGCGCAGGGGTTGAGAATCTGCCTGCTAATGCAGGGGACACGGGTTCGAGCCCTGGTCTGGGAAGATCCCACATGCCGTGGAGCAACTAGGCCCGTGAGCCACAGCTACTGAGCCTGCGCGTCTGGAGCCTGTGCTCTGCAGCAAGAGAGGCCGTGACAGTGAGAGGCCTGCGCACCGCGATGAAGAGTGGCCCCCGCTTGCCACAACTAGAGAAAGCCCTCGCACAGAAAAGAAGACCCAACACAGCCAAAAATAAATAAAAAAATAGAAACCCTTCTTTCTAAAAAAAAAAAAAAAAAAGCAGAGAGCACATGGCAGAGAGTAAAAGTGACCACAACGGTGTGGAATGATGTTCGCCTTGGGGAGGGGCCAGTTTCACACGGAGATGGTCTTCGCTGGGAGGGGTTTCTTTCTCACTGTCTGCTTGGTTAAATAAACTGAGAGTAAGGGAGCAGGCTACTCCTGGGCACGTTGGCTGGTGGCCAGGGGGCTGACAGAGCTCCACTCTGCCTCTGCTGGCCACACCCCGAGCCCTACTGGACACAGAGTGGGCATTTGCTGAGTCAAATAGAAATGACTCTGGTGATCCCTCAGTGGAACCGAAGGTGGGACAGTACCAGGGAGCAGAAGGTGGGTGTACTGGTCGGGGGTCTCCCGAGAAACAGGACCAAAAGAATATGTGTGTATCTATGTACACACACACACACACACACACACACACGCCAGCCAGCAGAGCTGAAGTTTCAGTTCAAGTCCAAAGGCAGGAAAAAGCCGATGCCCAGCTAAAGGCAGTCAGCAGGGGGAGTCTCTCTGACTCAATGGGAGAGTCAGCCTTTTTGTTCTTTTCAGGCCATCAACTGATTGGATGAGGCCCACCCCACTAGAGAGGGCAATCTGCTTTACTCGGTCTATGGGTTTAAATGGTAACCATCACAGTGGGTTTAGATGAGAACTCCCTCCAGGGGGGCGGGTGGTTGAGAAAGGAAAAGTGGGGGGACAAAAGCCTACAAGAGCACCATTCATTCATTCATTCATTCTTCTTTGGGGGGTTGAAGGAGAACGTTAGCAGTGGTTCTGCCCATGGTGTTCACTGAGGTACCCATGTACTGGCACACAGTAGGTGTTAATCAGTGCATGGCTGCTGCTCAAAATGACCTTGACACTTCCTTCCTTGCCTACCTGCTCCCCACGCCCTGTGATTTTTCCCTGCAGTCAACAGAAAACCTCCAGCCGCCCTCCGTGGAGCACGTGACTGAGAGCCAGCTGCCCGCTGCGCTCCTTCAGCTGTCAAAGTCGCTGGGAAAGAGCTTTCTCCCTGCCATCCCTTCAGCCTCTAAGATGAAACCCAGCCTCAGTTTCCATGCAAGTACAGGATCGATAAAGGAAAATAGCAAGTTGGGGTTTTTCTGTATCTTAAGACTCTGCCCCTCCTCTCAAATGTAAATCCTTGGAAGGTGTGACAGTCTGGGCTGTTATCAGTTTTCTGCTCCTTGGTGTGAGTGAATTTCAGGTTTTCTTAGGCAGCGAAGTAACAGGTGTGGTGCCGAGAGAGAGGACTTGTTACCCCTGCTTAACCAGGAGGTTAAGTCTGCCGTGATCACCCCTCCCTAACTCCAATCACTGAAGTCGATACTTCTATCTCCTCTAGAGATAAGCCCCATGGAATGTGTTTGTATCGATGATTTTGAAAGGAGTTCGCTTTCCCCTGCATTTTGTTACGAAATTCCTGACACTCAGAAGCAGATTTAGCACCTCGGCCTCCAAGGCAGCCGCCATCACCTGAGATACTCTGGCAGTTTTGTTTTGTGGTCTCTGCACATTCTCATTTGGTCATTTGTTATTGGTTTTCCTGGAGGTGTTTCGAGAAAATCCCAGATCGTGTCATTTCACCTATAAATATTTCAAGAGCTCTCTCTAAGGGATAGTAGAGTATTTGTTACGTGTCACAGCTAGAAAAATTAAGGCAATTCCCTAGTATCATCTGATGTCCCATCCACGTACAGAAGAAATCAGCCTTTTCCGATGAGAGTAAGCAGTCTGTAACTGGCCCTCTCAGTTGGCAGGAGAGGGTACACGTCTTCGTTGGGACCAGGCTGAGCCCTGGCCCCTGGGAGTTGCCGAGCCTTCCTTGGTGGGACCCCCTTCCCTCTGTCTGCCCCATGGGGGGCAGAGTTCTCAGCTCCACAACTGTGTGTTCCTGTGATGGAAAAGTCGATGGTCCTTCCAGATCCACAGCCCAGCTGGTTCAGACAGATAAACTGAGGCCCAGAGAGGGGAGGTGACATCTCCGGGGTCACAGTGTGTGGTGATGGCACAGCCAGGATTGGTGGCCCGCATGTCCCTTTCCCTGAGCCTGCCACTTCTGTTAGGAGAAAGAACACATTTGGACTTGGCAGGTGTGCAGTGGGGCCTGCAGGTCTGTGTGAAAACAGGCCTCCCCGGGGAGCCCGAGAATCATGCGCTCACGGTGTCTGCACAGAGGCCTGGGCTCCCTGGGCAGAGACCCTGGGGTTCCGATCTGATGGCTTGTTCACAGTTAGGGTCACGGTGTGGTGGGTCCCGCATCCTCGCCCTGGGGGTATCGCATCTGGGGGTGCAGAGATGAGCCGCGGCCTGGGCGCATCTGAGAGCGGGAGGAGCAGCCAGTGGATGCCGGGGAGGGGCACGTGTGTTGCCTCATTTATCATCCTCAACAACCCTACCGAATAGGTGCCCATTTCACAGAAGGATAAACACGGAGCAGAGAGGAGGACGGAGCTCGCGGGCCACGTGCACGCCTTTGGGGGCCGCCCGGCCCGGCCCTCTGCGCCCTGACTCCCCAGGAGCTCCTGCACCTTCGCTCTGGCTCCCATCCTGGGCCAAGCGTGAGGCAGGTCTCCCCTAAGGTCCACCCAGCTCGTGTGGGGAGGGGAAACGTTCTAAAACCCTTCCGAAGAGAGGTTCGATTCCTCTGCCTGAGGAACTCTTTTCCCCCCAATTATATAAGAGCAACTGAATTAACATCTAGAGCAGCTTAGAATTTTCATCCCTAAAGCAGAGGTTACAGACGGGCAAGTCACAGACCAGACCCAGCCCCCTGGGCTGGGAGGAGCCTGATTGACCAGCAGCACATTCTAGATAATGTGAAATAAAGTGCAGGCGTACTCAGGTGGCTCCCTCCTCGCCACCTTCAGATCCCCACTCAGCAAGGCCCGCCCCACCCCCCGGCCGCGCCATTTCAAACTGCGACCGTGGGGCGTATCCTCAGCGATGGGACTGCAGACGGAGCTTCTGGTTTTGTTCATCGTCTTCCCACCGTGGGTCTATAGGTCCGTGAGCGCAGGGGTGTTTGTTGGTCTCAGTCACTGCTTTGTGCCCAGTAATTACAGCAGATGCCCAGTAAATAGCCGTTGAGTGGACGGATGAATGAATGGGTGGGAGTGACCCTGAGCAGAGACCTGGGGAAGTGGGCACCCGACCCAACCCGGGCAGAGACCCCCTTCTCTCCCCGCCACCCCTCCCTTGCTTCCTTCCTCTTGATGATGACATCTGATTAAACTGTTCAGGGAACCCAGAAAATCCTCTCACTGCCATGTCAAGGCCCCCTAAGAGCAAGGAGGGAATAGAGGGAGGAAAGAGGGAAGAGCTTGGTTGAGGAGAAGGGAGAGGGGCCAAAAGCCAGAGGGGGAACGTTCCAGAAAGGCCCGAGCTCAGGAGCTCACAGGAGACATAACCCCTCGCAGGGCTGTGGGAGAGCAAAGGGGTAACTTCAGTAAAGAACCGGCACGTAGTAGGTCCGAACGTGGTGCATCAAACACTCATTATTTAGTTTATTTCCAGGACTCACTGGGTGGCCCCTGAAAATAGTAATAATCTCTTCTGTCCGGTTCACTGTTTAGATGAAACACGCTGCACGTGCCGGAGGCCAGCTGCACCTTCCGCAGCGCCAGCAGGCAGAGCAGCGCGGGCCCGAGCAGGGCGCCCCTCCGGCCCCGGGACGTCGAGGTCAGTGCCTGCCTCCCCGCCGCACACACGCCCTCAGCTGTCAGGGCAGCGAGAGCAGAGCGTGAGTGCCTCAGACGTGACCGTCACCACACGCCCTACCACCAGAGGAGCTGTGCCGCCACTGCACCCGCGCCTCCCGCTGAGGAGACTGATGGCAGCGCATGTGTGCCTCACGCGCGGCGGGTGCCACAGGCCCCTTCACCTGAGGGGGGATGAGCGCACCTGTACCTGAGACCGGAGTGCTCACCACATGTCCCCTCACCTGAGGAGGATGTGACAGCGTACATGTGTCCCTTACACACGACGGTTCACCACACGCCCCCTCGTCTGACGAGGCTCAGACAACAGCGCATGTGTCCCTCAGACGTGACCGATATCAAAAACTTCGACACCCGCGGAGACTGTAGGAGCGCGCAGTGTCCCTCAGACGTGATCAGTCGCCACGTGTACCTTAGTTATGGCTGGTACCACACGCTGCCACACCCGTGGCGCTGTGACATCGGTGCACGAGTACCTCAGACGTGACAGTTCACCAACGTCCCCTCATCTGAAGTGGTGTGACACGTGCACGTGTACCTCACGTGACTGCTGCCACACACACCTCCAGCTGGGGAGGCCATGATAGCAGTGCACCTGCCCCTTAGGCGTAGCCCGTCACCACGTGTGTCCTCTCTCGAGGAGGCGGTGACAGCTGGCACGTGTCCCTAAGACGTGAGTGGTCACCGCACGTCCCTCACCAGCGGAGCAGCGACAGCGGTGCATGAGCACCTCAGACGTGACAGTTCAGACAAGTCTCCTCACCTGAGGTGGTGTGACACCAGACACCCGTCCATCAGACGGGACGGATACGACACAACCCTTCACCTGTGAAGGCGGTGACAGCAGCGAATGTGCCCACAGACGTGACCCTTAACAAAAGTCTTCTCACCTGGAAAGGCTGTGACACAGTGCAATTGTAGCTCAGATGTGACCGACACCACAGGGACCATCACCTAAGGAGGCTGTGACAGCGTGCACATGTCCTTCAGCAGTGGCCGGTCACCACGTGTCTCCTCACTTGAGGAGGCTGTGACAGTGTGCACATTCACCCCAGACCTCATAGATATAAACGGCGTCTTCACCTGAGGAGGCTGTCACTGCATGCCCCTTTCCCTCAGATACGACCGATACCACAGCTCTCCTCACCTGAGGAGGCTATCACTGAATTGCACGTGTTCCTCACACGTGACCAGTCACCAGTGTCTCCTCACCTGAGGAGGCTGAGAGAGCATGCACATTGACCTCAGAAGTGACCGATATCAAAAGCTTCCTCACCTGATGAGACTGTTACATCATTGCACACGATTCTCAGACATGACCAGTGAACCTAAGTCTCCTCCCCTGAGGAGGCTGTGAACAGCACGCACATTTACCTCAGAATCGTCTGATCCCGCACTCCTCTTAAACTGCGAGTCTGCGATACCGGTGTACGTGTCCCTTCGTCACGACCAGTCACCACGTGTCCCCTCCTCTGTGGAGGCTGCGTAGTATGCCCGTGGGCCTCACAGGTAACTGCTCACCACGCTCCTGTCAACGGCGGAGCTGTGACCGCAGCGCATGCGTACTTGAGACGTGACAGCTCGCCACTCGTCTCGTCACCTGAGCTGGCGTACGGCACGCACCTGTAACTCGGAGTCGAGCGATACCACACGCCCTCCCGCTGAGGGGGCTGGGACAGCAGTCCCCGTGTCTCTCAGACATGAGCGCTCGTCACACATCCCCTCGTCTGTCACGGGAAGGCCGCAGCGCATGGACCTCCCACGTGACTTCGTTTTTGCCTCCGTAGCCTTTTTGGCCGCTGACTGCTTCCGTGGACAGCACAGGTCTAGAACCTGATGAAAGTCAGGCACCCTTGTTCTTTCACTCAGAAGCAGGTTTGCTTGTTTTATTTAACTCCTAGCCAAACCTCTTCCCAGCAGATTTGTAATGTTCCGAATTTGCTAGCCCTATCAGGAAATTACGAGTGTACCATAATATTGGGTGTCCTGCGTGTTAACCTTAAAACACGAGACATGTTTGTCACTGTGCCGATGGCCCTCCATTTCTTCCTCTTCCCCCTTTTTTTATTGTCTTGTTTTTGTATCTTGAAGCAAGAACACCCATGTGTCTGGGTATCTGATCAATCCCAGCGATGGCTTAAGTCACATTAGCACCCACGTTCATGTCCTCCTCGCCCCAGCTTATGAGGCCCGTGTTGCCTGAATCCTTTCTGGGAACAGGAAACTCCCTCTGACATTGTGGCACCATTTTCTCACTACTGACCCAGCATACAACCAAGCTGTCCGTAAGGATGTGTATAAATCAACATTCAGCTTAAAGACCGCCAGGAATTGCTGGCCCTATGTGGGAAGTTCTTCCTTATGTCTAACCCTGGTCCCTCTTGCTGTACCTTTAAGACATTCCTTTATGTTACTGTTTCAGAAAAGGTTAACAGTCTCCCATTTTATGCCCTTCTTTTTAAGGGTTCTTGGGGAAACGGTGTCAAAGGTGTTTACAAGGGTCGTGGCCAGAAGCTCCCAGACCAGAGTAGGGTGAGTAACAGCCAACTGTGCATAGTTGATTTAAACAATGTTTCTTTAAATGTGAGCGATGGGAAATATTCCACAAGGATTCCCTCGTCCTAATGGCATGTGTTCACCATAGTGGAGACCTTGGCTGAAGGGGTCCTGGGGGACAGGCCTGGTGTTAGGAGAGGAGCAAAGGCCAGGACAGACTCAGCAGCAAGGCCCCAGGTCGGGGAGGTGAAGTCCCACGGGGCCCAGAAGGTTGCCGGGGCGTGGGCAGGGCTGGAAGGGGCAGGAGTCCACACCGGTCTTGAACTGAGTCTGGCAGGAGACTGAGGCCGAGACCCGGGCGTCCACCCCAGGCAGGGACCAGCCAGCCACCCTAGCTGGGACTCTGGCTTTGCTCTAAGGTCTTCCCATCCCCCCCGGGGTCTACAGACAGCGGAGGCCGACGTCACAGCCCACTGCCCCCCAGCCACCCCCGCAAGCACCGGGGCGGCAGCGCCACGAGGCCAAGAAGACCAATGTAAAGCCGGCGGCGGGCAGAGCAGGCAGACGGGGGCAAGCAGGCTGGAGAGCATAATCTCGGGTACCGGGGTCTCTCTGCCCCGAAGTTGGGATTTGCGAGACAGGGGCTCTGGCAGGGACGCTTCGGGGGCAGCCCGCCCCGTGCCCAGCCTCCTGCGGCCCTCTGCACCAGATCCGGCAGCTGCCTCGTAACCGTCTCACCACCCACCTTCAGCAGAGGGAGCCCTTCCCAAAGGCCTCAGGCCTTTCTTGGGGCCATTCCCGATCATGGGCGCTCTTCCCAGGATCACCCCACGCCATGGTTCCTGCTCTGGGAGCACATTCTCTACGGGCTGGGACACCAGGGTATCGCCCCGCAGGTCAGGCTCAGGCTGCGGAAGCCACTGGGGTTACCGGCATGGCTGCTGGTGAGAGGCAAGGAAGACTGTCCCAACCCCCAGGTAATAGCTGAGGTTCTCCAGAGAAAGAGAACCAAAGGGGTGTGTGTGTGTGTGTGTGTGTGTGTGTGTGTGGACACAAAACAGGGAGGGAGAGAGAGAGAGAGACTGAGATGCACCTGAGGAAACCGGCTCACGTGGCTGTAGGAAGAGGCAGGTCTGAAATCTGCAGGGCTGGCGGGAGACCCAGGGGAGACCTGACGCTGCAGCCTGGAGTACAGGCCAGCTGCAGCAGAGTTCCCTCTTCAGGGGCTCCCCCAGGGGACCTCGGGCTTTTTCCTCTTTCCACATTCAGCTGATTGCATGAGGCCCACCCACATCATGGAGGGTCATCTGCTGCCTTCAAAGTCTACTGATTTAAAAGTTAATCTCATCTACAAAATACCTTCCCAGCAACATCTAGACTGGCGTCTGACCAAACATCTGGATACCGAGGGCCTGGCCGGGTTGATGCGCACAATGAACGCTCTTGCTTCACAAGCCCTGGCCAGCCTGAAGAGGGACACTGGTCACTGCACACAGGGGCTCCCAGGGAAACACCAGAACGCTCTCCCGTTCCCATGGCCTACCCATCCCCCACTGCGATCTCAGGTCCCTCTCAACACCCCAGAAGTGCAGAGAGGAAAATGTTGCTAGTTGTCGGGAACAAGATAGAATTGTCAGGGTACATGAAACCAGCCATGTAAACGGGGAACCCAAAAGTAGAGGTTCCATTTGCATTAGGATTGAATAAGCTTCAGTCATTTTTTCAAGACAGAAACAAAAAAATCAAAACACAAAACCAGAAAAACTCTGAGCGCCGTCCTGTGTGGGCTGGCTCATCACCTTCTTTGGTTGTGCTTTTGGCACTTGAGGCAGTTTTCAAACTGGTGGCCTCATCCCTCACTTTCAGGGGCCGCCTTGTTTGGAGGTCGTGGGGATCAGCCACACCCCCTGGTGGCAGGAGCCACCCTGGGCAGAGCACGTCACGGAAGGGAGGTGGCGGCCTTCATGTCTCGTGGCCCTAGCGGGAGGTGGGGCGTCTTTGCCCTTGTGTGTGCCTGGCACGTGGCAGGCACCCCACGAGTGTGTGAACTGCACCCAGAAGGCCGTGGCCTGGCCACCTCCTCGTAATGCCTGCTGTCAAGGAAGACATGTTAGGGGCTTCCTCGAAGCCATGTTTTCCTCTCTGGAGGAGTGTGTGGAGGTGGAAACGTGGGTCCCATTTATCTTCAGGGCCTCTGCCGGCTGCTTTCTGCAGATCTGCTGTGTGGGCACCGTCCACTGCCCACTTCCCTCACCTGGAGGGAAGTGCCGAGGCCACAGTGGGGTGGGACGCCTTCTGCTTTCCTGTCCTGGCCCCAGAGCCTGGGAAGGGCAGACATTGCTGATTGCTCCCTTTTATCTGCTCTCTTTCTTCCGTGATAATAGAACCCCAACTTTTAGCTGGCCACAGCTCCCAAAATACTCTGTTTCCCAGCTTCCTTTGCAGCTGTGTATGGCCCCATGACTAAGTTCTGATCAACGGGATATAAACCAGAAGTGGCTGCTTCCAGGACTCTTTATCATAAAGGATAATTAGTATGTTCCTCTTACCTCTTTTCTTCTTCACTTCCTCAATCCTGCTGCCTGGAATTTGAATGTGATGGTTGGAACTCTAGTCACCATCTTGGGGCCATGAGGGCAAAGGCCACACCCTACAGAGGATGGAGTGGGAAGTTGGAAGGAGACTGGGTCCTCAGGGAGCAGAGATGTCTCTCAGCATTGTTATTACATCCTACCACCAGACTTTAACCTGAGAGAGAAATAAACATCCATCCAAAGCCACTGTGGTTGGTGCCCCTCATCCCAAGTGACACATAAGGGGAAGCTCAGGCAGTTGGCAAGTCATGGCTGGAGAAGATCCTGGTGCTTTTGTGGAGTGACTGCGGGCGATTAGAGATGGCAGCGTGGTGGCGCAAGGCCGGTCTTTCTACACTCTGTCTTGAGTCAGGTGAGAAAGTTGGCCAAGAAAGAGAGCTGGTGGATCTCGGGGGTAGGGTCTTCACTGTGAGGCTGTGGAGTGGCCCACGCATTAGAAGTTGCAAACTTGTCTTTCCCCAATTACCAACACGTGCAAACCTGGGCCCACCGTGCCATGCACGCATTTTGGAGCTGTTCGTTCTCTTAACCAAATTTGTGGCATCAAATTGCCTTCGATGGCCCCACCCGGAGCCTCCTCCTCCCTCGTCCAGCGCACGATGGGTGCCTGGATGGGCAGCCTCCTTGGCGTGGCCGCCCCGCTCTGCGCTGGGGGCTGTGTCCACGGCTGCAGCTCTGGAGCCCCTCGCACTGCTCTCTGAGTTTCAGTTTTTTTCAGCTGTACAATGGGGACGTGGTTGAGACCGAGCCCTGCAACGTGGCAGAGCTGCATTCCATGCTTGCCTTACACGTAGGACAAAGTCAGGGGGGCTCGACATTACCCTTGAAAACCTCTCACATCACCTACGTGGCGCCGCACTCATTTTGCTTGAAAGGCCGGCCCTTTAAGGTAATGCAGCAGACGTGACTCAGGAAGGCAGCAAAGGAGGTGTGGGTGTTCCAGAACTAGCAGGTGCTATCGGGGACTGGTGCTTTGATGGAGGACATGTGATGACCTCTGAACTGCCCCCCACACCTGTGGCGTGGACCCTATCCTGGGACCTCACCCAGGTCCTGGCATCTTGTACAGGGTAGAGGCTGAACGTGCAAACGAGGTGACTCCACTGGGAACGTCCTGTGATTATCACTGTGGTTGTTCTGAGGCTTCGTTGCAAGAGGAGAGAGATGGGCAAGGAAGTAGAGCCCTTTGGCAAATGGTGGAGAGGACTAGCCGAGTTTTCCCGGGGAGGAGAGGCAGAAGGTCTGGGTGGCCCAAGTGTAGGGAGTGAGCGCCCCAACTTGGAGGTGTGCCAGCAGGATGAGCCCCCTCATTAAGAGCATCTTGTTGGTGACAGAAGCCACCAGGTGGCAGGAGGTCTAACATCTCCCGGGCTCCTTCCTGAGAACAGCTCATTCTAACTCTGCGACGAGGCTCGTCCTTCCTGGTTTTGCATAGATCATCCTGTGTGTGGGCCATCCCGACTCAGCCAGCGGCTTCCTCTCCAGGGGTCCCCAGGCTTCCTGTCTGTACCCCCAGGGTAGCCTCGAGCACCTCGATTTGGGGGGCTGGGTTTTGCTCTTCCAGCTTCTCAAGCCAGACCAGGGTCCCCTCTCCCTTCCCTTTGGGGGCTCTTGCTGCCCCCAGAACGAAATGTAGCTTCTGTGGCATCTGGGCCCTACTGGCCATTCCAGCGGCCAGGAGGGTAAAGCAGAAGGTGGCAGAGAGAGTTTGCCAGGATTGGGAGGTGGGGGGAGGTGCAGGGACCTGGCGTGGTGGACCCCTGGCGTGAGGGTACCCACTTACAGCACCTCTGACGCTCACACCTCCAGCCTGCACCCCTTTCCCTGAGTTCAAGATGCAAACATCCAACTGTTGCCCTGATGGGTGTGCTGTCACTCTGCACGCAGAATACCAAGTTCACAAAATTCGCTCCCCAAACTCTTCTCCTCCGGGTATAGTGGCACCACCACCCACTCAAATGCCCACCTAGAAATTGGGCACCACCCTCGACCCATCCCTCCCCTTCTCCCTCCATCAGCCTACCCTCTCCATTCTGTCCCCCCTTTCCCAAATCTCTCTCGATCATCCTTTTCCCCCCATCTCCTTTCCCACCACCATCTGAACCTAAGGCACCATCATCCACGTCAGGACCACTGCAGTGCTTCCCAGCCGGTCTCCCAGCAGAAATGCCGTTAGGGGCCAGCACTCCGCACACACCTTTCCTCTCATTATGTGTAAACACTGTGAGAAACGGGGTCATTATTTCACGCCTTATACAGATAAGGGAACTGAAGCTCGGAGAGGCTGGGAGACCTGCCACGTTCACAGTGCTGCGTTGTAATCGCCTTAGCATCCGGGGTGGGTTCCGACCACTTCTACATTACTCCATACCACCCACAAGACGTCTGAAACAAAAACACGGCAGTGAGGCTGGGATGGGGCTGAGCGTGCATGAGCTCAGATTCATCAGGAAGGTTCATCTGTCTGTTCTCCTGGATTATCTTATCACCTGCAAAGAAGGTGAGTGGAATTTGCACTTCTCATACCTCTTCTTCTACTACTTCTTCTTCTTCTTTCCCTTACCCTGTTGATGTTCACAAGGATTCAGCACCCACAAGTAATCAGAATCTCCTAGCTGCCCCTAACGGGGCAGCTGACATTTCCTGGCCCATTTCCTGGCCCACAGTTACATCTATCTTTTTCCGTTGCAACACTGCTTATGAAAGCAGAAATAGTTGTAGTCGGTACGGGACATCATGATAAACTAAATCATGGAGACTGGGCCAGGCTGTGGTCAGCCCTTGGGAGGCGGTTGCCTTTGCAAAGGGGCCCAGGGGTCCTGAAGGTGGGCCGCAGTCAACGACGTTGCTGTGGGGAAAGATGGCCAGCTGGGGTCCACCAGCTTGAAGCAGCTCGGGGACTGGAAGAGGGGAGACGAAAGTCACAGTGGATGGGAGCTGGTCTGCTCACAAATCCCTCATAGCAGGTGCCCTTTCGTCAAGGAGGTCACTGGGGTGCAGTGGAGCTCTGGCTCTGGAGCCCCAAATTTGCCTTCCAGCCCCAACTCTGTCACTACGCAGCTGTGTGTCTTTGGCTAGTTGGTGAACTTCACTGAGCCTCGGATACCCCTTAGGTAAATGAGGTAATATGTAGCTATTTCAGAGAGGGTAAGTAAAAATGTGGGTTGTTAATGTAAGAACTGGTTTTTCTTTTAATTGAGGTGAAATTGACTTAAGATAAAACCAACCCTTTTAAAGTGAACACTTTGGTGGCATTTAGTACGTTTGCAGTGTTGTGCAACCACCAACTCTATCTGGTTCTAAAACATTTCATCACCCCAAAAGGGGGCCTGGCCCCATTCTGAACTTGCTCTGCCTTCCTTCTCCCCACTCCCAGGGAAGGGTGGTATTTATCTCAGCTCCAGGTCCAGTCAGCTGAGACCCTCACCCGGCTTCCTGACCCTGAGTCCTGGCACACACCCAAACAACCTTGGTGCTCTGTTCACTTTCCCAAGAAGGCTTCTGCAGTGTGAGATTCTGGCTCCTGGGCACCTGAACATCTACTTAATTCAAAGAAGCCTTTACCAACACCCCCAGGGGCTGGGCCTGGGGAATTCACGGGGAAATTCATTACAATTCACAACATGCTTTATCCTGGCAAAGGGTCTGAGAAGTCTGGCTGCAATTAAACGTTTAAAACTTTATTTCCTGTGCCCTGCTCTTATTTGACCAGAGAACCCTTTCATCTTATCAAGGGGGCACCCAGAACCTTCTCTGCAGGCCCCCATTTCAGGGGATATGTTGGGAATTGCTGGCCTAGTGGAAACATTAATTGAGCGCCTCTGAATGCAGTCCTCTGGGTAAATGAGTTCATCTTCATTATGCACCACTTCATAATTAGCAAAATCTTGGCTGGAGGAAATTACATTTTAAAAGTTTTTTTTTAATGGAGGTATAATTTATATATAAGCAAAATGCATCCTTTTGAGTGTAGAGTTTTGGGAGTTTTGACAAACGTATACAGTCATGTAACCACCACCAACACCACAATCAAGATACAGAACAGTTCAGTCACAACTGAAATTTCCTCATGGCCCTTGTTAGCTTTCCCTCAGAAGGCAGCCCACCCACTGGGAAGAACCATGAACAACTTCACTGACAGAAAAAGTTCTGCGGACAAACAGTGGAAACGGCTGCACAAAATGTGAATGTACTTAATGCCCCTCGGCACACTTAAAATGGTTAAGATGGCAATATGTTATGGGTATTTTACAATTTAAAAAATCAGTAAGAACCACGATGGGAGTGCCGACGATGCATCAGGCATCTTGCTCAGCGCTTTACACGCACCCTCTCATCTGGTGTCACTAGCTCCCTGCAGGCTGAAGTCACGACCCTACCGATGGACTTGGACACAACCTCAGAGAGGTTCAGTCACTTGCCCAAGGCCACACAGGGCCCGGCAGCAGGATCCTCAGCAGGCAGTCGGCGCTCGCGAACGGGTCCTGTAGACAGCAGGTTTTGCCTAAGTGCTTGCCCGCCGGACCCGAGAGTCTGCAACGCCTCGCTGGCCTCGGGCGCCGGGCAGCACCGGATTGGCCGCAGGGAGGGGGCGGGGCTCCCCGCGGCCGTGGGCGGGGCCGCTCCCGGCCGTAAATACGGCGCCACATGGCACTGGTTGGGGAGGCCCCGGGCGGTGCGGAGGGCGCAGGCGCACTGAGGGGGTGATCCTCGGCCTCCGTGGCCTCTCCGTGGGCCGCGATTTCTCGCGAGAAGAGGGGCGGGGGGCGGGGCCGGTGGGTGGGCGGCCTCGACAGGGTCCGCCGTTCGTGAGGCGCTGGAGGCGCGAGCGGCGGTGCGAGGTGAGGTGAGAGGAGGTGAGGCGAGGGGCGCGCGAGGTGAGGCGAGGGACGCGGGGCGAGATGAGGGGCGCAGGGTGAGGTAAGGTGAGGCGAGGGGCGCGGGGCGGGGGTCCCGGCGGCGCGGCGGGTCCTGCCCCCTCAGCTGCCTGGGCGGGTCCGGCGCGGCTCCGGGCCGAGCCCCCGCGCCATCGCTGTGTGACCTTGGCCGGGCTCGCACCGTCTCTGAGCCCCGGTCCTGTGGGGATGAGGGAGACCTGGACGGGGCGTGGGGCGCCCGGCGCGCCGCCCATCCGCGGTGGGGCTCGCGGCTGTGGTCAGCTGCCGCCGTCGGGGCTGGTCCCCGCCCGTTTCTGGCCGCCCGGCATCGGCCCTGCAGGGGGGTCGGCGGCGGGGGGGGGGAGGAATCCTCCTTGCACGCTTGTCAGCTTCCCCCTTGGGCTGGTCGGGAGTGTGGAGGGAGGAGCAGGCGCGGGGTTCCAGGGAGCCCTTGGGGGGTCTCCGTGCGCGGGGACCGAGAGTGGACGCCCGGGCGCACGGGTCCCTCCACCAGCCTCGTGCAGGGGGGGAGCCCCCGCCCCGGTGCCCTGGCTCGCCCGAGGCCGTGGGCACTTCCCCGTCTCGCTGACCGCGGACCTGTGACTGCAGACCCGGCGGATGCGGGCGCGTCCTGGAAGAGTAGCACTCAGATGACCCTTTGCTCCAGAAGCAGCGAAAGGAAGCCATGTATTAGTCGCTAACAGTAGGACTTATATCTTCCATTCGGGCTCCTAGCCACCAAGACATGTCCCGCAAGCCGTTGGCTGGAGCCGAGGTTCCGTCTGGCGCCGAGCACAACAAGCCGTAGTGTTCCCGTGATTATTGAATTATTTATGTTATAATTCGACGCCGGAGAGACTCAGCAGACCCGGGATGAATGACAATGTGGGTTGGGGGCAGAGCGGATGCAAGCGCATCTTTGAGGGTGCTGTCCCCACACGTGTGGGTCCGGGCAGGGGGCAGCTGGGAACCAGCTCAGCTGGTCCTCACCTGCCCCCAAACCAGGGCACAGTTTAGCCCTTCTCTGTGAACACCTGGCTTTGGGAAGGTGACTCAGGGCTGGTGTCAGTGTGAAAAAGGAGATATTAGGAAAACTTTTTTTTTTTTTTTTTTTTTAGTGGTTTGAGAGGCGGCAGTTTTATTTATTTATTTATTTATTTGTCTGCCTCGGGTCTTCGTTGCTGCGCGCGGGCTTACTCTAGCTGCAGCGAGCACTCTTCGTTGCGGTGCGCGGGCTTCTCATTGCGGTGGCTTCTCTAGTTGCGGAGCACGGGCTCTAGGTGTGCAGGCTTCAGTAGTTGTGGCGCATGGGCTTCAGTTGTGGCGCGTGGGCTTCGGTAGTTGTGGCGCATGGGCTTCAGTAGTTGTGGCACGTGGGCTCAGTAGTTGCGGCTCGCGGGCTCTAGAGCGCAGGCTCAGTAGTTGTGGTGCACGGGCTTAGTTGCTCCGCGGCATGTGGGATCTTCCCCGACCAGGGGTCGAACCCGTGTCCCTTGCATCGGCAGGGGGATTCTTAACCACTGCGCCCCCAGGGAAGTCCGGGAAAACTTTTAAAAATTGAAGTTTAATTGATTAACGTTGTATAAGTTTAAGATGTGCAAAGTGTTGATTTGATACACATATGTTGCAACATGATTACCACCAAAGTGTGACACCAAGGAAAGTGTTACCTGAAGGTAGCCCTACTGAGAACTTAGAGAGTGCCTGCATGGACATGCATGGATGTTCATTTTTCTTGCCAGATGGTTTATAAGACTTTGGGCTGTTATTTTCAGGCCAGCAGTACTGTTCACTGTTACTCACTCAGTGTGCACCTACTTCATTATCTGAGCAAACATTGAGCCTCTCATAATCTGTAAGATGCCAAGTTGGGCTAGATGCTGGTAATATGATTAGCCTGACTGTAATACCATGTGATTAGTGCTGTCATCTAGGTGTTTACAAAGTGTGAAGAAAGAGGGAGCAGCTAAACTTGTTTCTTGGTGTTGTAGAAGTTTTCCATAGTGGAGATGACATATGAGTTGGACCTTGAGAGATGAGTGAAGTTTGGGGAGAACATTCCAAGTGGAGGCAGCAGGGTATGTGGAGGCGTGGAAGTGAATGGGACGTTTGGGGGGAGGGAGCAGTGAGTCCCTGTGTTCATTGTGGGATGGGGTTTGAGGATTGAAATGGAGGCTAAGGCCAGAAAGAGGTTTCTGACCAAAGGGCCTTGAATGCTGTGCCGGGGAGTTTGGACTTTTATCCTTTTGGTGAGGAGTAGTCAAGGTTCTGGGTGGGATGTGAGAGATGCGTTTTAGAAGAGTAACACTAGTGAGAACAGAGGATAGATCCAGGGTATCAGGAGATGGAGACTGAGTTGGGTACATTTGAAGAGGGTGTGGGTCAGGACAGTGGCTGAGAGTTGAGAAGGGCGTCAGCTTGAAACAAGCAGGAGAATCCACAGTGCGATGGCACTCTGTGGGATGTGGTGAAAGGGAAAGGAAGAAGGCAAAAGTGACCGAGGTTTCTCACTTGGGTGCTGAGGACGGGGCTGGTACCTGAGATAAGGAATACTGGAGCAGGTTCGGAGAAGGAAGGGGCTAAGATGCATTTGATTTTTAGACTTGTAGGATTTGCAGTATTTGTGGGCCTTCCTGGATGAGATGTGCTCTTGGAGAGAAAGAATGTGTCCGGGGATGGAATCCTGGGGAATCCAGCCGGAAAGGGATAGATGGCAGAAGAGAAGCATGTTGGATGGCTGACAGTGGAAATGCAGTTTACTGTCATTACCATACAGTCACCAAGGCTAGTGGGTGATTCTATTCTAGAAAGGTCTCAAGGCTGAAGTGCCATTCCTGGATAAGAGACTGGTTATTGATAATACTGAAACAAATGCTGCTAGTTTATAATTTTTTTTAAACTTAAGTCTTTAGTTTCAATTTTTAGATTGTTTCTTTATCTTTTTCTTCAGAAAGTAGTGGTTAGTTTCACGCTTACTTAGTGGGTCTGTGGCTGCAGCCAGGGCTGATGGTTCTCCAGTCATTTGCCAACACATGTGCTTAATGATAACTGACTCAGTAACTCAATACTTCCTGTCGTTAACCAAGGTGGTGGTTTCTGTAACTGTTTAGAGAACTTTAAAAGTATTTCAGAGAGGAATAGGAAGCACTGGTTGCAGTTGAGTTCGGCAGAGGGGCTGGACTGCTGTACTGAACCCAAGAGGATGAAGCGAATGGAACCTGCTTGGCTCCCAGAACACTATCAGTTGGTACTTTTCCTTCCAGGCAGGAGAATGGAAGAGTCTTTGGGGAAAGTGAGTAGCCTGAGAAAGGACCTAAAAATAGTGACATCAGGGGGTCCACAGTAAGGAGGCCCAGTTGGATCACTCACTAATGAAGCTCATAATTAATAACCCCTTTCTAGGGTCCAGAGCTCCCAAGTTCTTTTAATCCCCTACCCCTTAAATAGGAATAGATAACCAAAGACAAGTGAAGAAACCTCTGATTTGGAAGATAGTGATCATAACACACACTTGGAAGCAATAGAGAGTGTGCAGGAAGCACACTTAAAAAGCATACTGTCACTAATACACACATGGAGATAGAAAATATTGCATGCAAGAGACAAGAACAGGATGCTCTTTTTTTTTTTTTTTAAGGAGCATTCAGAAATCCAAAAAGATAACTCATGGATATAAAAAATACAGTGGAAGAAATAAAAAACTCAGTAGGTGAAAAGGTTGAGAACTCAGGAAATACAACAGAAAAACAAAGAGATGGAAAATGAGAGAAAAAAAAAATTAAAGCATCAGATTAGGCAATTGACAGCTGAATAATAACAGTTTCAGCAAGAAATAAAATGGGATAAAATCATCCACAAAATGATAAGGTAAATCCTAGAACCAAAACTTTCTGCATTGAAGGGGCCCACTGAGTGACCAGCACCATGGATGAAAATGCAGGTATCCTTCACTCACCTGTCTATTCACTTCCCAATTTGGATATTCAGAGTGTGGGCAGCAAGTTTGTATAGGGAGGGATACCGAGTTTCTGATAGTGACTAGTAAGAGTTTGGGAAGCAGGTTTATTTGGAAGCGCATCTGAAGCTGTTTCAGAATTTGAATAGTGAGAGTTCACATGGCAAGAGAGACGTGCACACTCACTCCAAGACACGTTGTGGTGAAATTTCAGAACTCTGGACAAAGAAGATCATGCTAGCTTCTGAGAAAGAATAAAGACAGGCCACCAACAGGTCATCACGGGATGAAGCAGAATGACTCCAAACCCATCTACAGGAACATTGGAAGCTGGGAAACAAGAGACCATTACTTTCAAAATTCTGAAGGAAAATATTTTCCACCTTGAATTCTAAACTCAGGCAAAGGAGGATATAATAAAGATATTTTCACAAATGCTCCAAAAATTTGTCTCATGTATTTTAAAAAGTGACTGGCAGGCATACTCTCCCAGAATGAGGTGATGAATCTGGAAAGACAGGCTAGAGGAGACAGGGTCATCCTCAGAGGAGAGGTGAAAAGAATCTGCTGGATGAGATGGAGAGGCTAGGATGCCAGCCAGGCCAGGCACCAGGCATGAGAGCAGGTATCTTGTGACCTGAGCCTCGAAGTTTCCTCAAAGAGATTTTTTGGGGAATGTGAAATTGATGGGGCACCTGATGCTCTGGAACATCTGGAGAGGAGATTTAGACAGTTGGCAGAGTTGGGGCTGTATTAGAGATTAAGTACATAGAAAGCAAAGCAAGCGAAAACACAAGACTGTTAACTAGTTCCAGGGAAAATAAGCCGTTGTGCAGGAGAGAAAGATAATTACGGTGTACTGCAAGGCTCAGCTGTGAATAGCCTTTGCGCAATGATAATAATTTATGTAAACATAGAATATTGCTCTAATTAAAATGATGATATGCCTGTCTGGAGGAGGCGTGGAGATGAGAAGGGCATGGTTGTTCGGAGGGCCCAGGGGAGGAACGAGAGACTGCCTTTCTGCCAGCTGCCTGCCACCATTTGGGGAAGTCAGTAGATGATGCTCAGGCTGAACCATCGGTTATCGCCCAGGGCTGTTGCTTAGAGGCAGGTGGTGACACCAAAAGATTCGGCTAAGAAGAATGAGAGAGAAAGGTGGAGGTGGGTAATGAGAAAGAAAGGGACTGGGGACTGTGTGTGTAGTAAACTCCTGGGACAATTTAATCAACATCCATAATGTTGATCAAAATAAAGGCAAAGCAGTAAGCTTCCAACTCTGATGAAAGAAGAGGCCAGACTCTTGCCTGTTTTGTGTGCAGCTAGGTCACTCACCAGGCTGTCTTTCTTATCAGGGAGAGTTTACTTGTTCTTATTTCCTCTCCATTATTGTCATTGTTCTCTGTATCCTGTCTCTTGCCTGTGGTCACATATCAGAGATTTGGTGCTTTCTTTAACTTTTTTCTTTTCTTTTAACTTGTTATAAAGGAATTGTAAAACATATCCAAAAGTAGAGATAATAGGGACTTCTCTGGTGGCGCAGTGGTTAAGAATCTGCCTGCCAATGCAGGGGACACGGGTTTGAGCCCTGGCCCGGGAAGATCCCACATGCCACGGAGCAACTAAGCCCGTGCGCCACGGCTACTGAGCCTGCGCTCTAGAGCCCGAGAACCACAACTACCGAAGCCTGCGCGCCTAGAGCCCTGCTCCGCAAGGAGAGAAGCCACTGCAGTGAGAAGCCCGCGCAGCGCGACAGAGTAGCCCCTGCTTGCTGCAACTAGAGAAAGCTCTCACGCGGCAACAAAGACCCAACACAGCCAAAAATAAATAAATAAATAAATAATATATTTTTAAAAAGTAGAGATAATAGTTTTATGAACTCTTCTTTACCTGTCACCCAGTTTCAGAAATTATGAAATCATGGTCAGTCATGTTCATCTGTTTTTGTTAGCATAACAACTCTTTATTGAGTACCTACTGTATGCCAAGCACTATTCATAGCCTTGAGGCTACAACTATGACAAACTTTGAAGGGTCAAGTACCTCCCTTCTAAAGTTTATATTCTAGTGCAGATAGACCATAAGCAAATAAACCAGTGAATATATAATATTGGAGGTAATGACAAATGACATGGAGAAAAAGCAGGTACGGAGGCTGGGGCATGCAGGGTGGGGAGTGATCAGGAAAGCCCTCACTGATGAGGTGAACTTCAGGCGGAGATCAGAAGGAGGTGCCAGGTTGAGCCACAGGATTCCCTGGGTGTGTGCAGGCTAGGCAGTGGGAGCCTGCTTGGTGTAGCTGATGAGCAGCAAGGAGGCCATTGTGGCTAGAGTGGGGCCAGTGACGGGGAGTAAAGGGGATGAGAGTGTGGGATCCCAGTCATATAGGGCTTGTCATGGGCCATTGTAAGGACTGGAAATGGGAAGCTGTTGGACTCCAAAGATTGGAGGGTTTTGAGCAGGGCCATGACATGATCTGACTTTTAGCAGAATAACCGTGGCTGCTGGGTTTAAAGAGGATAGTATGGGCAGGAGAGCGGAGGTGAGAGAACAAGTCGGACGCTGTTGCAGTAACACAGGTGAGAGCTGGTGGTGGCCTGGGGGGCGGGGTGCACAGAGGAGGTAGGGCAGTAGAGGGGTTAGGGTCTGCATATATTTGAAGGTAAAGCCCTAATCAGGTTCTTAAGCGAATCATAGTGAAATTTATTATCTATTTTCCCTTAAAATAATTTCTTTGAATTGACTTAACTCTGGGAAATGAGTTATTTGGATTCCAGAGTCAAATACCATGCAACAAATATTTGAGTGTTGCGAGGAATATAGAAGATATAGTAGACATGATCCCTGTCTCCTAAGAACTTGAAATCTAGTTTGGGAATATGGGACTGGTGTGCCTACACTAATACCCTGCCTACTTGTGAGGTACCGACGGGGCTTAGAGACCAGGGACGAAGACACCAATGTGAGCAGATAGCCAAGTGTGCTGTGGGCCACCTCTGTGGGAAGTTACTTTATTTCAAAGGCTAAGTTTGGGCTCAGTTTTCATTCAGGTCTTCTGGGACGGACATCAACCTTTCATTCTCATCAATGTGCCCATTTATTACTTATTTTTATTTGGATACACTGTCAGATTTAGTTCTCAGGGTTAACCGAATACAAGTGAAGTAATTTTATAAGCAAATAAACCCCCAGTGCTGGTGGCACGGAAGTGAAAATACACCTTACAATGGGGGTTTTAATCCAACACCAAAGCATCAGTTGCAGGGCTGGGCCATACAGGGTGCAGAGAGTAAATGTTGAGACCACTAACAAACTTTCCAAATTTCTGTTGACTACAGTCATGAGAACCTTAGTGAATTATTTGCTTTTGCAAAGCTGGAAAAGAAGTAGGTAGTTTCTGGTCTCTTTGCCAGTAGCATAAATGAATAAAACTTGAAACATTCTTGGACTTCTTTATTTTTTTTCCCTAACTTTAAATTTATTTATTTATTTTTGGCTGTGTTGGGTCTTCGTTTCTGTGCGAGGGCTTTCTCCAGTTGCGGCGAGCGGGGGCCACTCTTCATCGTGGTGCGCGGGCCTCTCCCGTTGCAGAGCACAGGCTCCAGACGCGCAGGCTCAGTAGTTGTGGCTTACGGGCTTAGTTGCTCCACGGCATGTGGGATCTTCCCAGACCAGGGCTCGAACCCGTGTCCCCTGCGTTGGCAGGCAGATTCTCAACCGCTACGCCACCAGGGAAACCCCCTGGACTTCTTAGTGAAGGTCATGCCACTTGATTTAATGCTCAGAAGTTGGTTATTTGGACAAGGAAAAGCAAATTTTCTCAGAAATAAAGGTAATAAAAATTTGAGTGTCTAGAAAAACCAACCAATTCTGCATTAAATGTTTACTGTAGAGACTGGTAGACTGTAGTGGTTGGGAAGGTAGGCTCTCAAATCAGTTGTTCAGATGCCAGCTCTGAACAGTTGTAGCTGTGTACACACTTGGGTAAGTTGCCTGGCTGTTTTGCCCTAACTTTATCACAATTACTGTGAGGATTAAATAAGTTAAGATATGCAAGGCCTATAACAGCACTTTGGAAAACATATTAGCTATTGTTATTATTATAAAATTAATTGAAATCATAGCATTCTTCTTTGACTGCTGATAACTGGCTATTGGTAGGAAGCATGAGTAATAATAAAAATAATGTTATATTTATATGATACAAATATTTGAGGGCCAGATGAAATAGAAAGATAAATAAGGCCAGTGGTATAGTCTAAAGAACATGCTTTACTATTTTACAAAACACTTAGCTGTTATGTTCTCATTTTCGTCCTCTCAGTAGCTCCGGTTAGCAGAAAGACCTTGATTGTTCTTGTTTTATAGGTGAAGAATTGAAACTCACACTTGAAGAGATATCCCAGGCCACTCAGCAGAGACTGGACTTGGCCTCAGAATTCCTTTCCTTTTCTTCCCGATCTCCAAATGTCTGTGTAGGGCTTCAGTGCTGGTGTTTTTATCCTGTGTTGTAGCAATCAGTGACAGCTGGTTAGTTCATAGTGTTTGTGCTGAAGAGAAAAGTTTTAGCTTCTGGTGATTGACTTAATAAGACTGCTCACATTTTTTTCCCCTTGAAATCAAATGTATCGAGGTATAATTTACATGCAATAAAATGCACACATTTTAAGTGTAAAGTTCCATGAATGTGGACAGATATATCTACCTGTGTAACTACCACTACAAACAATATAATAGAACATTTCCATCACCCAGATTTCCTCCTGTCCCTTTGCAGTCTATGATTTCTGTCACTATTTTTGCCTTTTATAACCTTTGTATAAATGAAATCATGTGGTATGTACTCTTTTGTGTCTGGGTACTTTTGTTTAGTGTAATATCTGCAGGATTCATCCATGTTGTTGCATGTATTGATGTGTGAGTACGTGGTTCACTCGTTTTTATTGTTGAGTAGTTTTCCACTGAATGAGTACACCACAGCTTGTTTATTCATTCACTTGTTGATGGACCTCTGGGCTCTTTTCAGTTTGTAGCTATTTTGAGTAAAGCCACAATGAACATTCTTGTACAGATCTTTGTGTGGACAGTTATTTCATTCATGGATATTGTCTTTGATGTTGTATCTAAAAGGCATCACAATACGCAAGGTCATTTAGGTTATCTCCTGTGTTACCTTCTAGGAGTTTTATAGTTTTACATTTTACATTTAGGTCTATTATCCTTTTTTTTTTTTTTAATTTATTTATTTATGGCTGTGCTGGGTCTTCGTTTCTGTGCAAGGGCTTTCTCTAGTTGTGGCAAGCGGGGGCCACTCCTCATCGCGGGAGGTGCGCGGGCCTCTCACTATCGCAGCATCTCTTGTTGCGGAGCACAGGCTCCAGACGCGCAGGCTCAGTAATTGTGGCTCACGGGCCCAGTTGCTCCGCGGCATGTGGGATCTTCCCAGACCAGGGCTCGAACCCGTGTCCCCTGCATTGGCAGGCAGATTCTCAATCACTGCGCCACCAGGGAAGCCCCCTATTATCCATTTTGAGTTAGTTTTTTTGAAAGTCTGTGTCTAGATTGTTTTTTTTAATTTTTTTTTTTTTACACATGATATCCAGTTGTTCCAGTACCATTTGTTGCAGAAACAGACTGTCTTTGCTCCTTTGTATTGCCTTTGCTCCTTTGTTAAAAATAAGTTGACTATACGGGGGTCTATTTCGGAGCTATCTGTTCGGTTCCAGTGATCTACTTCTCCATTCTTTTGCCAATACCACACCATTTTGATTACTGTAGCTTTATGGTAAATCTTGAAGTCAGGCGGCATCAGTCTTCCAGCTTTGTTCTTCTCCTTCAATATTGTGTTGGCTGTTCTGGGTCTTTGGCTCCTACATATAAACTTTAGAAACAGTTTGTTGATATCCACAAAATAACTTGCTGGGATTTTGGTTGGGATTAATCTATAGATTAAGTTGGGAGGAACGGACATCTTGACAATATTGAGTCTTCCTGTCCTTTAGCACTTTGAACATGGAATATCTCTTCATTTCCTTAGTTCTTCTGATGATTTCATTCATCAGAATTTTGTAGTTTTCCTCATATAGATCTTGTACATATTTTGTTAGATTTATACTAAGTGTTTTACTTTTGGGGGGGTGCTAACAAATGGAATTGTGTTTTTAATTTCAAATTCCACTTGTTCATTGCTGATATATAGGAAAGTGGTTGACTTTTGTTTATTAACCTTGTGTCCTGCAAACTTGCTATAATCACTTAAGCCCGTAAAATTTTATAATTGAAAAAGTATTGATAATCTAAGATTTGTATATCATATTTTGATGGTCAGTTTGGTCTTTAAATAGAGTCTCTAAGCTTTATTACAGAACATCTACTGTTATGGATCTTACAGAACCTTCCAGGAGGTTAAAAATCTGCTTGATATTTTTTAATACAATCTTTTTGACTTTTTGAAAGTCTCAGCATAAAAAAAAACTAGTCTGTATGCAAAAAAAGTTGACATCAATTTTTTTCATAATAGCCAAAAAGGAGAGCTAACTCCAAAGTTCATCAGTTGGTAAATGGATAAACAGATAGTGGTATATCCATATAGTGGGGTACTGCCCAGCAATGACACAAGCAACAACTTGGACAAATCTCAAAAGCATCTTCCTAAGAGAAGGAAGCCAAATACAAGAGGCTACTTCCTGTATAATTCCATTTATGTGACATTCTAGAAAGGGCAGAACTATAGAACAGAAAACTGATTGGTAGCTGCCTGGAGCTGGGTGTTGGGGGAGGATAATGGAACTTTGGGGGATGATGAAGATGTTCTATATCTTAATTATAGTGTACATTTGCCCAAATGCATCAGACTGTACAGTTAAAAAGAGTGCGTTTTATTGTGTATAAATCATACCTCAATAAACCTGACTTAAAAAGGAAAAAAAAGCGAGGTGCTAAAGTGATTTAATCAGGAAAGAACCGTCTTTTAAACAAATGGTGCTGGAATAACAGGATATCTGTATGGGAAAAAAATGAATCTCAACCTCTCCCTCTGGAATACTTGTATTGGATAGTGGCTGAAATTCTCTGCATTTAACATTCCTTTCCACCATGGTAGATACATTAATTTCCATTTATTACCACCCACTGTTTAATTCTCACTGGTTTGATCACTTGTATCTATAATGTGTAGTAAATACATACACACACACACACACACACACACACACACACACACACACACACCCCAGTCCATATGACAAAATAAATATTGATATATTAGTGAGGGTTCTCCAAAGACACAGAACCAATAAGGTATGTGTGTGTGTGTAAAGAGACTTATCATGAGGAATTGGCTCACAGGGTCACGGAAGCTGAGCAGCTCAGACCCAGGAGAGCTGCTGGTGTGCTCCAGTCTGAGTCTGAAGGCCTGAGAACCAGGAAGACTGCTGGTGAGACTTCTAGTACTCGTCCAAGTCCGAAGGCATGAGACCGGTGTCCCAGCTCCAAGACAGTCGGGTGGAGAGAGGGAATTCTCTCTTCCTCTGCCTTTTTGTTCTATTCAGGCTTTCAACAAATCGGATGAGGCTAACCCACACTGGGGAGGGCCGTCTGCTTTACTCAGCCTACCGATTCAAACATTAATCTCCTCCAGAAACACCCTCACAGGCGTACCCAGAATGTGTGACCAACTACCTGGGCAGCCATAGCTCAGTCAAGTTGACACGTAAAATTAACCAGCATATACCACCTGATCTTTTTGTACTGTAGTTGTCAGTTCTGCTATCAGATTTTGGGAAGTGCCCTTATACGGGTCTTAGTATGAGTCTGGTCTTGTGGCCCTCTATTCTAGATATGTCAGGATGACACACATCTGAGTGTGAGGGAGGTCAGCCCTCAGCTTTCTGCTGCACACCACCCCGTCTTCCCGGATTCTTGCCTGCTATTGGTGTGAAGGCTTCTTGAGACCAGCAGCCTTATGTGGGCGGCCAGCACGGGGTGCTTGCTTCCTGGGGCTGCCAAGCTACCCCTGGCATCATACCCTGCCATGTGTGAGAAGAAATGTTTAACAACCCCACCTTGAGCTAAGAAACAACTCTGCCTAGCCACAGTGTTTTGGTTTAAACCCAACCTAATTCTTTCATCAGTAGTGTTTACAAGGGCCTTTGACAAAACCCTTGTAGAAAACCAGCCCCCCAAAGATGAAACTTCTGGATAGACTTTGTCAGTTCTATTGCTGCGGGCAGAAGCCTGAGACTGATATGCATCAGCCAATCGTAGATCACTTCCTCTGTGAAGGTTCTTCTTGCTCTGCTTCTTCAAGACTTCTGGGGCTTTTTGTTGACCGCGTTTTGAAATAGTGGGAGATTTATGTTCGGAAACGATGCCCTTATTTTTGAATGAAAAATTATGAGGTCATCGTTGTTCCCTGACATGTTTTGTTTTTTTTTTTAAGTAATCTTTTATTTATTTTTATAGTTTTTTTTTTGGCTGTGTTGGGTCTTCGTTTCTGTGCGAGGGCTTTCTCTAGTTGCGGCAAGCGGGGGCCACTCTTCATCGCGGTGCGCGGGCCTCTCACTATCGCGGCCTCTCTTGTTGCGGAGCACGGGCTCCAGATGCGCAGGCTCAGTAGTTGTGGCTCACGGGCCTAGTTGCTCCGCGGCATGTGGGATCTTCCCAGACCAGGGCTCGAACCCATGTCCCCTGCATTAGCAGGCAGATTCTCAACCACTGCGCCACCAGGGAAGCCCCCCCTGACAGGTTTTTGAAGCAGTGTTCGGTTCTCAGCCTGGCTTTCCCCACTGTGCTGCTCTCACCCCCAGAAGACAAGGAAGTGTTACCCAGATTGTCCAGCTTGAGCTGCCCAGGCACCTGGGCCAGAAATTCCTAGATGTCCTACTGCCTTTTAAAAAGTAAAACTTGTTGCTGGCGATGCTATGTGGTAGTCTTGACTCTATTCTCCACTCTTCCGAGAAGCTGGGAACTTGTGCTCCATGCATATTTTAAAGTAGCCACAGTCCTTTCTTCTCAAAGGACTACTCTCACAGGACATTTAATAGACTCAGCCAGTCTTGTTTCCATGCCGTTTTTGTGGCATGTTTGAGGTTAGAAATGACAACACAAAGGACTGCCCTGTTCCTTGATGTTAAAAATGAACCACGGCCTCAGCTTCATCGGTAAATGCTGCCTCAGCTTGGTGTGTAGGCGCTCATCCCCTTGATTTAGAAAGGCCTGGAAGGGGCTGTGACGTGGCAGGACTCCAGGGCAAGACAAGGCTCTTGGGACCAGTCTCCCCACTGAATAACCAGACAGGATTTTGGCTGTCCCAGGGGAAGACCTGTCTTGCTTTTGTGCAACAGCCCCCCAATTATAAATTTTTAAACCTTTGTTTGCTTAATAAGCAAATTGCAGGTAAAGTCGGCTTGTGGAGCTTTTGCACAAGGTTGTAGGGGTAACTTGTGGCTTCGGCAGCAGGCTCCAAGTTTAGCCTCTGTTACAGCTCTCTACCATATTTAGCTTTGTTTATTTTTTACACACTGTCCTACATTTGCCTTATTCATTCAACAATACCTCTTGGAAATTCCTCCAAGTCCACTGTTACAGCTCTAATTCATTTTTTTCCCTCCAATTTGTTTTTATTGTGGTAAAATACACGTAACATAAAATTTACCACCTTAACCATTTTTAAGTGTACAGTTCAGTGACATCAGGCATATTCATATTGTTGTACAACCATCACCATCATCCATTTCCAGAACTCACTTTATCTTCCCAAACTGAGACTCTGTCCCCATTAAACACTGACTCCCCATCCCCCTCCACAGCCCCTGGCCCCCACCTTCTACTTTCTGTCTCTATGAATTTGACTCCTCCAGGGACATCATATAAGTGGAATCACACACTATTTGTCCTTTTCTGTGACTGGCTTATTTCACTGAGCATCATGTCTTCAAGGTTCATCTATGTTGTAGCAGGTGTCAGAATTTCCTTCCCTTTTAAGGCTGAATAATAATCTATTGTATGGATGGAGCACATTTTGTTTATCCATTCACCCATCGATGGACATGGGTTGCTTCCACCTTTTGGCTACTGTGAGTAATGCTGCTGTGAACATGAGTGTACAAATATCTCTTCAAGACCCTGCTTTCAATTCTTGTGGGTATAGACCCAGAAGTGGAATTGCTGGATCACATGGTAACTTTATATGGCAATTCTATTTCTAATTTTTTGAGGAACCTCTATACTGTTTACGCAGTGACTGCACCATTTTACATTCCCATTAACAGTGTACAAGGGTTTCACCTTCTTCTCTTCCTCACCAGTACTTGTTATTTTCTGGTTTGGGTTTTCTTGTTTTTGTTTTTGTTTTTGTTTTCAGTAGCCATCTTGGTGGGTGTGAGGTGGTGTCTCCTGTGGTCTTGATTTGCATTTTTCTAATGATTAGTGACATTGAGCATCTTTTCATGTGCTGATTGGCCTCAGTTTCTCAACTGTAAGAGGATTATGCTGCACCCCCGCCCCAGATGGTGTGCAGAGGGCCTGCAGTAACATACGTGTGTAAAATGCGCATCTTAGTGCCTGACACACAGTAAGAGGTCGATAAATGGCAGCTGCTATTAAGAAGATGTTATCAATATATAGTAATTATCCAAAAAATATTTGACCATGTCTTTTCCTTGCAGTTAAATTGAAGTCTTATTAAATTATTAGTAAAGAGAGTCAGAGTTTTTACAAAACGTTGTAGGCACTGGCATTTATTAATGTGCATATACTACCTTCTGGCTGAAAAATAAGTCAAGGTATTTAGGTTATCAGGCCAGGTATTTCTGGTACTTAGCATTATAAGTATGTGGCCGATAGCACCATCCTTGATCTGTGGCTATGCCTGTGTCCACAAGATGTAACTGTGATGCTGCGTCATCTCTACTCTGTTTATTAGTCTTGATCTTAAAATTGAAAACTGATCTCTTAAATCACTTGACATTTTAAGTTACTTTTTCCCTTTGCTGCTTTCTCAGCCTTTGGCAAACTTTTTTTTTTTTTAATATGGTTTCACCTTCATCTTTATAAACTGTTCGCCCTTGCACATCCTTGAGAAGGGATGGTCTTGAAAACTTTAATGACATGGGTGCTTATGATCTAGTTTTAAAAATAGGCTGTAAAATTGTGTGATCCTAACCATTACCATTAAAAGGGTATTAAAAGCTGTTGCAGTGTTGCTTGTTCTTATTCCACTCACACCCACGACCCACTCGAAGGGAATGAGCTAAAGTACCAGCAGCAGTTGTGCAAGAGACAGCAGGATATTTCACCTGTAATCCTGTTTCCTGTTTCATGATGTTTGTAGTGTGGTTATTACCTTTATAATGTGTAATAATTATATAATAAATATATAACGTACAATAAATATCTAGCTGTGTGACTAGCACATGGCCGACAGCCCTGAGTGGGTGAGAGGAGGTGTGATCGCCGCCCCTCAGGGTAGGGGTCCCCAGATTTTTCTGCTCTTCCTTTTTCCGTGGGAGCACATGACGAGCTCTTAGGGCTCAGGAAACACTACATGAAGGTGACGATGACCAGAGAATGTACTCTTCTCTGTCAGATGGTCGTTTCAGCTCCTTCGGGGTAAAAGCCCACACCACCCTTTGTCTGCTGACCTGTTTACCATAAGTATGTATTACTTTTTCCATTTAAAAAAAGTGAATTAAGAGGAAACACAGCTGCAGAGGTGGATAGAGACTGCACCCAAATTTCTGCCTAATGAACTTTTAGGTTCATTTTATGAAAATGTATTAGATACCAGGTACATAGTCGAATGCATACGAGGAATATAGACTCAGAAGTGTACACTGGGAGGTGTCCCAGAGGGTGCACGATGCGGGACCCTCCCCTAGAACACCCCAAGACGTGCTCCGTCTGTCTGCGCCCCGATGCCTGCAGTGATAGAAGTCCTAGTATGGCTTAAAACACAGCCCATTCTGGGTTTTGGCCCACTTATAATTATTAGTGTTCTTTCCTTAGGCTCGACTCAGTTTCTGAGTTGTATCTTCTGAAGCTGCTCTCTCTCCCACGTGACAGCCCTCCAGATAGCTGAAGCCCCGACACGAATCTCACTTCCGGCCTGCACAGCCCCTCCTCGTACAGGTGCTGTGGACCAGGAGGCTGAGAGCCGGCAGAAGCCCGCACCGCTCACAGCACGCTGTCGGCCTCACACGGGGGCCCGTCTCAAGTGTTTGTTTGGATGACGTGTGCACGGAAGAAGGGGTTTGGGCGGGAGAAGGGGTGAGTTCAGCATTGCACTGAGCTTTAACTTTCTTGTTACCATGTTTTGTTTCGCTGCGCCTCTCCTTTCATTCTCACACCCACTCTTCACGAGGGTCTGCGTTCCCGCCCGGGGGCTGGTCTGGGTCCGGCCTCCCCCTTTCAGTGCGGTGGTAAGGGATCTCCTCTCCGTCACACTCACCCTCTGGGCCTTCCTAAGCCTCCTGGGTCACATCACCTGGAGAAGCTGAAGCTCCCCATCAGGCAGCCCCCTGAAGTCCACCTCACGGAGGGTGGAGGAGGGAGGGAAAAGCAGGGCCACTGGGTCTGAGACGGCAGCAGGCACCATCCTATCAGGACCGCAGGCTGCGAGAGGACCTTAACCTTTAACTTGGCTTCTGTTGCCTTCCAGCTTCCTCGGAGGGCAGCGTCCGGTCTCTACAGGAAGCTGAAGTGAAAGGATCCGGGGAAGAGGGCCCCGCATCCATGGACACAATGACCAAAAGTCGGTTCTTCCGCCTGTGGCTGGTCTTGGGGTCCGTCTTCATGATCCTCCTGATCATCGTGTACTGGGACAACATGGGCACCGCCCACTTCTACCTGCACACTTCCCTCTCCAGGCCTCATATCCTGGAGCCCTTCCCCAGCCCCAAGCCGGGGGACGAGAAGTATTTCACCGCCAGCATTGAGGAGATTTTGGAGAAGCTCCTCAGTGCTCATGCGAAGCAGAACGTCCTTATGGGTAAAAAGGTGGAGCAGCCCTCCCTGCTGGCCTCCAGCAAGCCTGTGCTCAGCAACATGGAAGAGAGTGTGAGGGGCTACGACTGGTCCAGCCACGACGCCCAGCAGAGCCCGGACCCGGACAGGCGGCAGGCCGAACGGAGGAGCGTGCTGAGGGGGTTCTGCGCCAACGCCAGCTTTGTGTTCCCCACCAAGGAGCGCTCTTTCGATGACATTCCCAACTACGAGCTGAACCACCTCATCGTGGACGACCGCCACGGGGTCATCTACTGCTACGTGCCCAAGGTGGCCTGCACCAACTGGAAGCGCGTGATGATCGTCCTGAGCCAGAGCCTCTCGGACCAGGGCACGCCCTACCGTGACCCCCTGGACATCCCCCGGGAGTACGTCCACAACTCCAGCACCCACCTGACTTTCAACAAGTTCTGGCGCCGCTACGGGAAGTTCTCCCGCCACCTCATGAAGGTTAAACTGAAAAAGTACACCAAGTTCCTGTTCGTGCGGGACCCCTTCGTCCGCCTCATCTCGGCCTTCCGCAGCAAGTTCGAGCTGGAGAACGAAGAGTTCTACCAGAAGTTCGCCATCCCCATGCTGAAGATGTACTCCAACCACACCAGCCTGCCCAAGTCGGTCAGCGAGGCCTTCAGTGCTGGCCTCAAGGTGTCCTTCGCCAACTTCATCCAGTACCTGCTGGACCCTCACACCGAGAAGCTGGCGCCCTTCAACGAGCACTGGAGGCAGGTGCACCGCCTCTGCCACCCCTGCCAGATAGACTATGACTTTGTGGGGAAACTGGAGACCCTGGACCAGGATGCCACCCAGCTGCTCCGGCTTCTCAAGGTGGACAAGCTGCTCCAGTTCCCCCCGAGTTACCGGAACAGAACTGCCAGCAGCTGGGAGGAAGGCTGGTTCGCCAAAATTCCCCTGGCCTGGAGGCAGCAGCTTTACAAACTCTACGAAGCCGATTTTGTCCTCTTTGGCTACCCCAAGCCTGAACATCTACTTAGAGACTGAAGGCGTTAGGGGAAAATCCTGAACACCAAAAAAAAAAAAAGTGCTTGTGTTGTTACTTTAAACCCGAATGAAGGGCCTGTGGTACCGCGAGCATCTCCCGGAGGATGGAGCAATGCGTTGCCGCTTATATTTTTATATGGCTTTGTTTCTCCTGGTGTGACACATCGCAGAATTCCACAGTGCTCCTGTTGGCGAGTCAGCTGGAAACACCTGGAACTGACCACACCCACACTCTAGTTTGTAAAATACCCTACGATTTTGCAGTCTAGACTTGCTGTTTACTCCCTCCCTATATTCACTGAGTACTGTGTTAATATTGTTTTTTAAGATTAATATATTTCAGATATTTAATATGAAAAGTGGAGAAGGAAATGGTGGAGTAAAAGGTTACATCTGCTCCTTCTGCCTGCGCTTGTGGTTACTTCGTTGGAGCGACAGATGCTCATTAAGGGGCTCCAAGCGACGTAATGGCTGACGCTTAGGCCTCAGAATCTCGATTTCAGGAAGGGAGGGTTCATGGCTGTCTTCAGCAAAAAGGAGGAACTTGAATTTGAGATCAGGCGTTAACTGTGTTTGTGCAAGGGTAGCAGACAAATCCTTCAAAAGTGAAAGCTCTCTTATTAGGTGATACATGTGAAAAGGAAGGCTGTGAATAAGGGTTTCATACTTGAGATCATATCGAAGGTAAATCGTACATCCAGGTCACAGTCACAGAGGCTGGATTTTCACTCCAGCTGCCTCCTTTAATTTGCCAGTCACGGACGTAAGCGTTTGCAGTAGCAGGGACGGTGTGGTCGGAGTTCATCCCTAGGATGCGTCCCCAGCATCAGCAGGGCGAGGCTCAGGTGGGAGTCTCATTGCCAAGCTGGCTGGTTCGGTTCAGCTTCAGGGACGTTCCCTCGAGGACGTGACTGACCCAGGGATCTTCGTGTTCGATGGCCCTGCCTTGGTGAAGGTGTCTGCTGGTCCAGGAAGGCTCTTTCTGAACATCTGGTTCAAATTCCTTTGCAGGTTTTGCTCTGAACCCGTAATTGGTGAGAAGCGTGCGGCCATTTCGTGGCGTTTGGGCATCACATTCGACCGTGTCTTCTTAATCTGTAGCATTTGGTCCTAGACGCCCAGTTCCTGAAGAGCTGGCAGAACACGTGGAAGGCCTCCCCTCGGGTGTCCTTGGCGGGTGGTGGCCCTGCTTTTCCCAGCTGCGAGGTGGTGCTGTGTGTGGCTGGAGCCCGGGCCTCCGGTGCTCACCTTGCAGCTTGGGGCTCCACAGTATTAGAAACCACCACTTCCTTTGGAAGCTTCCCTTCTTTCCGTAAGACAGTCAGCAGCCAGTACACAAACTTGAGGAGTCCAGTTTTAGAATACTTGTCTGAAGAGGCATCTGCCTCTGTTGGGAGTTTTTCACTGAAGTGTGTTCATTTCAAGAATATTCAGACAGATGTCAAAACTCATTGGGTTGTGAACTTTTTAAGGACAGGGCCACATCTCCTTCTTTCTATATTCCTGGTTCTTTGCATAGTTACCCAGTAGGTCGGTTTCTCTGGGTGTCGGAGGCATGTTTGCAGGGATGTTGAGGCCCAGGGACTGTTGGAGTGGATGCCAGCTGCGTCCACACAGCCGCCCAGATTCCTGTGCCAGGGCCCCAGCTGCTTCCTGCGCCGGAGGGATGACTCAGGATGTGATGGCAGAGAAGGTCCTCCTGGTCTGGGTGTGTGCGGGGCGGGGGGGTGAGACAGGCTCCAGGAAGAGAGCGGAAGCCCGCACCTCGCCTCTTTCTGGGGCGTGAGCCTCATTCCTTTTATTCTGTGCCACTTCCCTGACCCACACAGTGGTATCTTGCAGAGGAATTTGGCTCCATGCTTTTTTCGGCTAAGATACTATAAAAATTTTTAAATTGATACTGTACAACTAGACAATTTAACTGAACAATTCCATAAACTTAAAATTCTTTATTTTGCCTCCGTCTTCCAGCCCTCACCAGCACATTTACCCACAGTCCTGATAACAGTGTGGTTTGTGGTACAGAATCCTGTCTCGCGTCATCTCTGAGCCTCCAGGGCGCTGCGCCCATTTACAGTCAGGGAGAGGGCGCAGGAGAGACTCGCCCAACACGCAAGGCTGTGGGCATCTGAGCCTGCCTGGACTTGGGCCTCCTGACCCTGGTGCTGTGCATTTTCCACCTCACCCGGGTGTTTAGCACGCTTGTTGTGGGCAGGGGCGGCGGGGGGGGGGAGGGTGTGTGAGAGAGAGATACTGTTGGTCCTCTTTCCTCTAAAAGTGTCTGGTACGCTTTTTCACGCATTGATACGGCATATCCACTCATGGCTTCAAATGAATATTTAGGCAGTGTTCTGCTGTATTGCTTTTACCCTCTATTTTTAAGGAATTTCTACTATTTGGAGAGTTTTCAGCTTGTTTTTCAGCAAAGGCTGGGATCTCACTTGTCTCCCCGGTGCCGTTAGTGTGTGCCCACATCCATACTTTGGTGAAGGTGGGGCTTTAACCCGACTCTGCCGCTGATGGGCAGTGAGAGGGGCTGCCCTGGCCTCCCCACTGCAGGGGCTGTCCTTGAGCTGGTGAGCAGGGAGCACAGGGCTGGAAGGGGCAGGGCAGGCATTCCCATCCCTGGGATGGGACAGGGGCCTAAGGGAAGAAGGCCGGGCGTTGTGGGGACAGAGCAAAGCAGAAGCTGTGAGAAGCATGCCTGTCTGACCTGCCTGCCCTGGGAAGCTCCCTTCTGAAGCACATGGAGCCCACCTGAGGTTCCTAGGACTGTGCTTCCCTGGGTTTTATGAGAACCGAATCTCTGCACTCAGACGTGGACAGTGATAACCCCTGTCGCAGCTGGAGTCTCCTTCCCGTTCATCCCGTGCCTAGAGCAGGGCCTGGCACGCTGCGGGCACCCGGTAGCTGTTTACTGAGTGAGTGAGGAGATGAAGGCTGCTGTCTGAGCCTCGTTCCGGGCTGAGAGCCAGGAGGGCTGCCGTCATTCTCCCCACGTGTTTAATAATAAGGTGGCCAGGGCTGGTGGAGGTTCGGTGACTGACCCTGAGTGGGCTTAGAGCTCACTCCCTGTGACTTCTGGCACTTTCTAAGCACCGTGTTGTCTGTGGGGCTCCTGAGGACAACTTGCACTGTTTCTGGGGAACTAAGTGTTCACCTCAAATAATAATGCGTTTGTGTTCCCTTCCTGTATTCTCCCTTCCCTTTGGAGGATGCTGTCGCTTCCCTTTTCCTCTCAGAGAGAGCGAGGATTGCTGTATTCCACGCTTGGCTCCCACGGCCCTCTGCTGAGGGAGGCCTGTGTCCATCAGGAGCTGGCCAGGCTGCCCTGTCCCTTCCCTGCCCCTCATCCCCCCCGCTTGTCACCTCGAGAGGCTTCGTGGGCCGGAGACCAGAGTGGAGGAGAGAAGCAGGCTGGTCCGCCCCTGGCGGTGGCTGGGAGCTCGTGGATGCCTCCCTCATGCGGTTCCAAGGCCCCACAGGTGAAACGTGCAGTCTGTGAACATGCTGTTTCCTCCCCCAACAGGCACGTGTCCCCAGACATCTGCTGCCTTGGCTGCACCTTTGTGGGGGTGGGGGGGACCTAGCTCTGGACCAGCTGTGCCGGCCCTGTTTATTGAACACGGCACCAAATGGGTTCCCAGCGGCAGGATTTCAGGGGATGTGCTGGCATCCCCAGAGCCGCCTTCTTAAGTTTCTCTGGAAGAAGTTCAGTTTCTGGCGGGACTTGCTCCTCGGCCTGCGCTCTCCCCACTTGGACAGGAGAGCGTCTCAGAGGGGCGGCGTGATGCTCTTGGCAGAAGGTCCAGGGTGGTCTGTTCTCCTCAACGGCCCCATCCTGCAGAGTAACAGGCTCCCAGATATCGTGCAGACCCGAGGGGGTCCACTCAGCCAAGCAAGTTGTCCGGGGGTAATTATTGCCTATTTATTGATCAACTACACTTCCTTTTCTGCCCACCCCACACTCCAAAACCTAAAAATATGAACAGGTAAAACTTGGATAACAGACATAATTCATCTAAAAATGTGAAGTGCTTCTCGCAAAGGGAAAGTTTGGAAGGACTATTTCTGGTCGACGTCTGTTGTTTTTTGCCGACACAGGTTCCTCCTCTGGTCACAGAGCCCATCACTGTCTCCCTCACTCTTAGCCCAGGAGACTTGAGCAAGGCCATCCCCACCCATGCCGTAGCTCTGGCTAGGCTGCCAGTGCACTCTGGACCCATCAGTCCCAGTGCCCTCTGCTGGAAACCTCTGGGTGGGGGCTTTACCAGACTGGAGGGACAGAAGCCACTCCTAGAAGAGCTGCACCGAGACTCAGACCGCACGGCGAGGGCACAGGGCTGGGCAGAGTGCGGACGGCCTGGGGGACATGCGCTGAAGCTGGTCCACCTGCGCTTTGCAGGTGTTGGGGGCCAGTCGTTTCCACTTGCTTAAGCTCGTTTGAGCCGGATTTCTGGCATTTAACATACGGGATCCTGACTCGCTATTTAATCTCTACCCTGGATCCGACAAACTAGGGTTAACGAGGGCCCGTTAGTGAAGAGAAACCATTGACCTTCTGAGCATACTGGCTGTTGTTCATGTAGGTGTGAACAGTTTATCAGCATCACGAAACTTTCTAGACACTCCCTTACTCTACCAAGGCCCAGTGGCTGGCAAAGGGCCCCCCCTGGGATGCCAGTTCAAACCAGCAGAGAGATTAAGGGACTGCGGGATATTTTTTTCTTTGGGGAACTATTTCATCATGCATCGTCCAGAGGGAAGCTAATGAGGAAGACACCTGGTTTGAACTCATCTCTGCCTTTGCCCTTGGGTACTTCAGATGCAAACCAAATGTCATCCCTCAGGCCTGCCCGAAATGATTCAACTTGGCTGTCCTGGTCACCATCTGGAGGGTGTTTGCTCACGGTGATGGCACCATCACGCTGGCGAACAAGGATCTGTTGGGTGACTTTGTCAGTGATGAATGAACATGGCCTGTCTTACTGCGTCTGCACCTGACAGATTGAGTGTGCGAGCTTGCAGTCCTGGTTGGAGGCTGGCAGGACCGTGAGCGTGTGTGCTGGATCTGAAATGTATAGCTCAGGTCTTTGGGGAGTGCTTGACCCAACTCAGAGCCTGGGCATCCAGAACTTTCCTGCTACTTCGGGGACTGAGCACACTTCAGCTGGGTGCAGGTTTGAGCGGGATGGTGCCGACCTTTGAAGGGAAGAAAGCTTCCTCGGAGGGGCAAGGGGATGTGCTGGCCCTGATGGTCAGCAGAGGTGCCTGCAGCAAAGGGATCTGCAAACCGGTCTGCGAGTGGACTTCTTTTTTTTTTTTTAATTTATTTATTTTTGGCTGCATTGGGTCTTTGTTGCTGCACGCGGGCTTTCTCTCGTTGCAGCGGGTGGGGACTACTCTTCATTGTGGTTTGTGGGCTTCTCATTGCGGTGGCTTGTCTTGTTTCAGAGCGCGGGCTCTAGGTGTGCAGGTTTCAGTAGTTGTGGCTCCCGGGCTCTAGAGCGCAGGCTCAGTACTTGTGGCTCATGGGCTTAGTTGCTCCATAGCATGTGGGATCTTCCCGGACCAGGGCTCGAACCCGTGTCCCCTGCATTGGCAGGTGGATTCTTAACCACTGCGCCACCATGGAAGCCCGCAAGTGGACTTCTTACAGTCCTTTTTTTGTGTGTGGTGATATATCGACGCACAAATAGAAGGTTTTTGTATAATCAAAATGCAAAAGAAGACCACTGCCGCTCAGGTAGATCTGATAGAACGCGCCATTTGGCAGAGGCCCGGAGACCGTGCTGCAGTTCTGTGTCTCTTTGTGCCTTTGTCTTGGGCCGGGGGAGCTCACAGTACATTTTGTGCTTTCATTGCTGCTATCGTGTGAAACTACCACCTCTGAAGTGGTAGTGGGTCTAAACCGCTCTGAATCCTTGCATGAAGGAAGGTGAGGCTCCACCTCTTTCCCTCTCTAAGCACCATCCAAAACATGAGGTTGGTTAGCAGAGACATGGCTGCCCTTGCTGGATTCTGGGGCAATACTCTGCTCGTGTCTCAAGAGCTTCCGAGTGCGAGGGCCTGTGCTCAGTGAGTGCCCTGGGCTGGGTCAGCGGAGGCCGCTGGCCGTGCTCATCTCAAGAATTCCCACAGGCCCAGAGGGAAGACCAGAGCAGGAGGGGAAGAGCGTGTGATGGCTGGGTCAGCCTCCAGACCTTCCCAGATGCGAGAGGCAGGATAGCTGCCCCCTCGCGGCCGAGCTCAAGTCCCAGCCCTGCAGGACCCAGAAGCCACGTCCAGGCGGCAAGCGAGGGGGCTGGCAGGGACTTTCAGTCTTAGGGCTTCTGCCCTGGGCTAGAGTACATCTTTTAAGCAAATCTGGAGCAGGAACCTTTAAAGTGCTTTTTTCACCCAGTAAAATAATAATGATGATAGTAAAGCTGTTTATTTTATCATTAGATGGCTGGCCATCCTATTTAGGAAAATGGGTTTCTCAAAAGAAAAGAGAAAGTTGACCTTGTGAATACATTTTCTTGGATGAATTAGGGTGTTGATGTGATGGTTTCAACTGGTGTTAAAATCTGTAAAAAATTGTGGTAAAATACACATAACATAGTATTTACCTTTTTAAAACCACTTTTAAGTGTCCAGTTCAGGGGCACTAAGTTCGTTCATGTTGTTGTGCAGCCATCACCACCATCATCTCCAGAACACATTTCATCTTCCCAAACTGAGACTCTGTCCCCATTAAACGCTAACCCCCCTCCCCCTCCCCCCGCCCCGGGCCCCCACCCTTCTACTTTCTGTCTCTGTGAATCTGGCTCCTGCAGGGACCCCATGTGAGCAGAATCCTGCAGTGTCTGTCCTTCTGTGTCTGGCTTATTTCACTGAGCGTCGTGTCCTCCAGGTTCATCCATGTGTCAGAATTTCCTTCCTTCACAAGGCTGAATCATTTCATTGTATGGCTGGACCACATTTTGTCCATCATTTGTCCGTGGAAACTTGAGTTGCTTCTGCCTTTTGGCTACTATGAGTAATGCAGCTATGAATGTAGTTGTGCAAATAGCTGTTTGAGTCCTGCTTTTAATTCTTTGGAGTATAGATCCAGAAATGGTAAATCTGTATTTAATTTCTTATAGAACTGCATTTCAATTCTTTTTATTGCCGAAAATGCTTACAGATGATAATACATGGGAGTAGCACATAGTAGGCACTCCACAGTTGGGTTTGCTTCCTTAAGTCCATGTAAAATTACAGTAATTAAGGCAGAGCCGCTGCCACCAGCCTTGTGTTAGCCCTGATGGGGCGGCCCCCCTGTTCACTGCCCCTGGCGGGCGGGCAGGTGTGGGGCTGTGAACGAAACACCGGTTTCATGGCCCAAACCAGGGTGGCTTCTGGGGGTTCGTGCAGAGGTCTCGTCTCTTACCCATCGAACTGCAGGCTGTATGCCTCCTCTGAAGCTGGCACCTTCACTGCCTCGTGGGGGAGAGGCCACTCCTGACGCACAGATGGCTTGGGAGACCTGACCTGGGTGATGCTGCCACCAGGCTGGGAGTGCCTGGCACACCGGTGGTCTCCTGGCAGAACCGGGAAGTCACTCCATCCTGAGAGAAAACAGGCGCTGTGGGAACACTGAGGGTCAACTCCAGCCCGATGGAAACCATAAGGAAAGTGGTGTAATTTAAAACCCAGGATGGCGACGACCCTCGGACCGCAGACCTCTACCCTCGCTAACCGGGGCTTCCACGCGGCCCCCGTACTTCTGTGTGTCCTTCACTGCTCCTCTCTCTCCATCTGCCTCGGTACCGCGAGCCGGGGGAGTGGTGGCAGCAAAGAGCGGAAAATGCAGTCCCCGCAGGCCCAGGACACAGTGGTGTTTACTGGGCCTGTCCGAGAAGTGAAAACGGTGAAGATGAGAAATCAAGTGACAGTTTCAAGTGTGGGGAGATAGGATTTCTACTACTCATCTCTGCATAGTCCCCGCCTTGCCCACCTGGGACCCGTGGTCACTGAGTTCTGGTACTTTGCGCCCCTTCATCTGGCACCGAGGCTGAACAGCACACTGGGACACCAGAAAGGACAAGCTGCAGGCTAGTCGAGACAGATTCTGACGCGTGGTTCCGGGATGGGTTTTTCCGCCCCAATCACTAGAGGACAACAGTATTGGGCAGAAGATTGCTGGGTGGAGAGTTTGAGAGAGAAGTGGGTAAAGCAGAAGATCCAAGACTCCTCCCAAGATCTGGACACAACCCCTGTTTACAACTTGATGTGTGTCCTTAAGGAACAAGCAAGCACTGCTGTGAGCTCAGTTCAAACATCTGAGCTGCTTCCCAGGAAAATTCTAGCGGAAACTCTGGCTTTGACAAAACCGCTTTTACTTCAAAGCAGTTTACAAAAACTGGGGGCTTAAAAACAATCCAGATGAAACCGTTTTTGCCATTTTCAATTGGTTTTCTTCCAGAGTATCTTCCTTCCTCCTTCCAGGAGGTTTCCAGAATATTTTGGTTTCAAAACTTTGGGGCACAAATTCGAAAAGTGGATTTAAAGTGTCGGGTTTCAAAGTAGGTTGGCTTTGAAAGTGGTCTGGGTTTCTAAAAGGTTTGGTTGAAAAATGTTTTGGTTCTAAAATCTTCCAAAAATGTTTCCCAGAGCACAGAGCCCTCACAGCGCTTTGGGAGGGGGCAGGGGTGTGGAATGGGGACTGTAGCGGGGCATCATGGTGGGTGGGCCAGGGTGAGCAGGGCCATCCCGGCCTTGGGAAGTTCTGTTTCTCAGCCCTCAGTCAGGTGCCGGAAGGGGCTGGGCACCCCTGGTCTCCTGTCTGGCTCAGAAATCCGCCCCTGTGTGTCATTTCTCCTCCAGCTGTCCCCTGCAGGGCACTCTGGTCTCTTTGTGAGGGGCCCTCTTTCATCCCGACCTCAGGTGGTCCATGGGCATCACACTCCAAGGAGAAAGTTGCCCTGAGACTAGACTTCCCAAGGAAGGAGGCCTAATTTGGGAAAAGCCACATTGCTGGAAGTGCTGGGGCTTCGTGAAGGGTCTTGTAAAGTCGTGGCTGAACCAGAATCCGTGATCATATAGATCATTGGCACCACTTTCCAGATGGGGAAGTGGAGACCCAGCGAGGCTGTGATGACCTGTTCAGGTCCCACCGTTCTCAAGAGCCCAGGTGTTGTGCCCCTAAGGCCCTGCTGAGCCCAGCCTTTCAGCGCACTGCTTAGGAGCGCTGCCTGCCCCTGAGGCACTTGGCCCAGACCCTCCCCCACTTGCCCGTCTGCATCAGCCATGTGTCGGTCCAGCAGGCCTTGGGGGCTTTGGTGTCAGGCCCAGCCTTTTAATTTTTTTCTTTTTTAAACACTTTGGCAGTTTCTTTTTTTTTATTTTTTATTTTTATTTATTTATTTATTTATTTATTTATTTATGGCTGTGTTGGGTCTTCGTTTCTGTGCGAGGGCTTTCTCCAGTTGCGGCGAGCGGGGGCCACTCTTCATCGCGGTGCATGGGCTTCTCACTATCGCGGCCTCTCTTGTTGGGAGCACAGGCTCCAGACGCACAGGCTCAGTAGTTGTGGCTCACGGGCCTAGTTGCTCCGCGGCATGTGGGATCTTCGCAGACCAGGGCTCGAACCCGTGTCCCCTGCATTGGCAGGCAGATTCTCAACCACTGCGCCACCAGGGAAGCCCCAGGCCCAGCCTTTTAGGGAAAGCCAACCTAGGATGAGACAATGGCTGGAACGAAGGTGACAGGCAGGGCCTTGGGGTGCCTTGGCCCTCAGACTGGTGATGATGGAAGAGTGGGGAGTGGGTGGGAAGGGCACATAGCTGACAGCCAGCCGCAGGTCCTGGCGGTGGAGTGATGTGGGCAACTGAGGGTTGGCAGAGAGGCCCAGAGCAGAGGGGAGGAGAGGAAAAATCCAGTGGAGCGGCCCCACCCTGGGCAGCAGCGCCTGTCTGGGGAGCCCAGAAAGTCTTGCTTGAAATGTGTTAATTAATTATGGGGCCCCTTCCCCTCCAGCAGAGCTCACGCCACTTGGGTGGCAGCCAGAGAGAGCCGGGTGCGCTGTGCCCAGTGTTGCTGGTTCCTTATCTGCCGATATGACGGGGATGTCTGAGGCCTCCGGCTCTACCTGTGGCCGTGAGCTCCCCCCAGAGCCAGTTCTGATGCCCCTTGAGGGACAGACCTCAAGGGCATAATCAAAAGGAAGGCACTCCAGTACAAAGATCTTTGGGCAACACCAACCAAGGGAACAGTGGGTGCCCCGCCATGTCTGCTACACCCTTACATCCTCCTGGGAAGTGGGACCCTGTGCCCACAGCCGATGAGAAACCAGGTCGCCCAGACTCTCCATCCCCAGCCCTCCCCTCTCCGAGCTGAACTTCTTCCAGCCCGGCTGATGGACCCACGTGGCATGGTAGTTACCTGGCCTGGCCTGGAGACGGGCCCAGGTGCCAGGTAGAGGTGAGATGCAAGCCTTGAGTCGTGCTGCTAAGACGGCCCAGAGACGTGGACTTCGTGAGTTCCTCAAGGCTTCGGCCACGGGGTCAAGAAGGTCCCCACAGAGCCTCCCTGCCGCGGCCCCACGTGCTGTGGGTCTGGGGCTCGGCACTGGGCCTGCCTCCCCAGGGTTCCTAGGACTCGGCTGAGCAACTCCAGACGGCAGCCGGCGCCTTAACGCTGGTTGTGATCAGGGAAGCAGGGAGAGAGCAAGCAGATCCTTTCCTCGGGTATATGGACAGAGGCCTGGGGAGTCCACGTGCAAAGGTGAGTGCGGAGCATCAAGAGACACTGTCGCCTGAGTGAAAAGGCAGCCCACGGAATGCGAGAAAATATTGCAAATCATGTATCTGATAAGGGAATAATGTACAGAACATATAGAGAACTAAAATTCAACACCAAAAAAGTGATCTCATTCAAAAGTGGGCAAATGACTTGAATTGCCATTTCTCCAGAGAAGACACAGGAATGGCCAATAAGCACATGAAAGCTGCTCAACATCACTAACCGTCAGGGACATGCAAACCAAGACCACGGTGAGGTACCATCTCACACCCAGTCAGATGGCCGTCGTCACGACAACAGTGTGGGCGAGGATGTGGCCAAGTCGGACCCGTTGTGAGCAGTCAGTGGGAATGTAAGACGGAGCTGGTGGATCTGCGGGTGCTGAGCCCAGCAGCCTGGCATCCGGGGCTCAGGAGAGGTGGGCTTCCTGCTCCCCACAGCTCAGCCCTCAGTGGTCGGGGAGGAGGTTTGTCTCTGGCTTCGCCTGTGCCCAGCCCCGCTCTGGAGTGTCTGTGGAGGCTGGCTGGGAGCCGGCGGGGGGCCCCAAGGGGGGCTTCATCCCCATGCCTGCCTCCAGTAACTCAACCTGAGGGCCCAGTGCCGCCCACACTCTCCAGGACGTTGTCACCAGGCTGGCTGTACTCGCACTGCCGTGTGCAACGAGGCCAAGCGTGTGCCCGGGGGGTAGGATGAGCGCTGCCACGGAACGCAGCCTTCCTCTCTAGCACTGGCTCGGCCTCCGGCGGACTCTGTGGTCTCATGTGAGCAGACCCTCAAGCCCCAGTTTCTTCACTCGCGAGCTGGCCATCACAGCACGGCCCAAATCCCTAGCGGTGAGGGAGGAGGGGAAGGGCTCTGCTGCCACAAGGGGAACTGCGGCTCTAACGCCTTCTGGGAGGGGACACTTCTAGTGCAAGGTTGTGTCCGCCTGGAGCAACTCTCCCCCACCCCACCCCCCAGGGTAGCCAAACTCTCCCCCCAACTGGCATCAGCTCCCAAGAGTTTGAGTGACAGAGCTGGGATATGGGAGACCGCTGCTGAAACCTGCTGCAGGGAAGGGGTCTGGGAGCTGCCCTGGCCTTCTCTAGATCCTGGCCTTCAAGATGGCACCACCTCCTCCTAGAAGCCTCCCCTGGTTTCTCTCCCTATTCCCCTGACAGCTGGGACCTCGCCTTTCCTCGAATCTCCCCACACTTGATCTCCACTCCTTCCCGACTTCAACTTCCACCTGTGGCTTGCCTGCCCCCGTGACGGACAGTTCCAGAACTCACCCAGGCCCAAGTTCTCATGGGGCTCCATCGCTTACTTTCTGCCTGTGAGGAAGGTCACTCCCTGCTCTGGCCCCTCTTGGGTGATTCCAGGAGATGTGTGGCTCAGTCTCCTCCAGCTCCTTCCGAGGAATGAAAGCAGCATAGACAGTTCTTTCTCTTTTTGTGTTACCCAGAGCATGGGGCCAGCAGGATGGGGCTGGACGGGTGGGCTGTGAGAGCAGCGGGGCTGGGCCTCCTGCTCTCGGAGGTGGTGTGGCCGTGAGGTGTGCCCAGCCCTCCCTGCTTCCCTTGGGCACAATCCCTGCCGCTGGGCCAGGGGGCACAGAGCCCTGCTGACTCACAGGACAAAAGGAGGCACATCTTCCTCAACTGGTGACTTTGATTCAAGTTTTATTTAAAAAATGTTTTCATGAAAAGAAGCACAAGAATAGAATTCAGAGTTACTCTGAGTTTTTCAGATAAAACACAAGATTTTGAAAAAATTCCTCCTTTTAGCGGCCACTCTGTGCTAATAGGAACAGGATTGGCCACCTTTTATCAAGGTTTACTGGTCACCAGGTGCCATCTCATTGAATCTTCCCAACAACCCTTTGGGCCACATGTTAGTTTAAAATTTTCTGGTAACCTCCCTAAAAACTAAACGAACAAGAAGCGAAATTAATTTTGATAATATAGTTGACTCAATATATCCAAAATATTATCATTTCAACTTGTGAATCATATAAAAATTACTTGTAAGATACTTTACAGTCTGAGTGACTGGGTGTTTGATTTTTTTGTTTGTTTTTTGGGGGGTTTTTTTGTACTAAGACTTCAAAATCCAGTGTATATTTTACACTCACAGCACCTCCCAATTCCGACTCGCCACCTTTCCAGGGCTCAAATAGCCACACTTGGCCAGGGGCCGCCATAATGGGCCACATAACTTTGAGGAGTGGGTTCCGTAGCTATTCCAATTTTTCTTTTTCAGATAAGGAAACCGAGGCTAGAGAGAGGTTTGACCAAGGTCGCACGTCCTCGAGGACTCTGCCCAGCACGTACTCCAGGATCCTGGCTCTGTCCCAGGCAGGGGCCTTCCCAGGGGCACTGTCCTGGCCCCTTTGATTTGGGGCCAGACGCTGAGCCTGCCCTGCAGCCCTGGGAGTGGCCCCCAGTGCTTTCCCTGCCCCTGGGGTGGGGACCGGGCTGGTGCCCCCTGTCCGGCTGCCATGGGCACCAGGAAGGTCCCCTCTGGGGAGGGGTCCAGTTCTAAATCGGGGCAGCAGCCAAGGCAGCTGGGGTTCCCGGAGGGTCAGCACGGGGCTGGGCTTGCCTGGTCCTCGGCGCCTCCCACCAGGGGGCAGCCTCGGGTCAGGAATACCGCCTACGGGCGGGGCCTTTGCTCGGGAATCCTAGGGCCTTTCCACAGCGTGTCTGTGCCCAGGACTCACTGGTCAAAGGGCATGGGCAATTCCACGGCCTGGTCAATCTTCCTGCAGTGATGGGCCCAGGCCTTAGGCCGCCTGGGATGAGCAGACGATCTTGAAGTCCTCTGATTGGCCGAGTCTCTATCAGGGGTGGGTGGGATGTGCCCTGCCCAGAAGCCGGGTAAGGAACTGGCCGGTAGTGGGCACAGGAAACTCAGAGCCCTGGCTGGCTTTGTCACGAAAGCCCGCAGGGATCCAGTGGTCCCATTGAGGGGTAGGGGGCTAGTCGCCCAGGCCTCTGACGCCCATACATCCCCCATCTTCACGGTGGATGCTCCGGGGTCCCCCACACCCAGAGCAGAAGCTGGCAGGAGGTGGCCTCCCCGAGGCTGGCTGGAGGGTGGGGTGGCCCTCACCAGGCCCAAGTTCACGTTCGGCTCCATTACTTGTCTCTCTGAGGAAGGTCACTCCCCCCCACTCTGGGCCCCTCTTGGGGGATCCTGGAGATGTGTGGCTTGGCCTGACATGTCCCCAGGACCACCAGGCCTAAGCCTGTCCTTGGGCCTCCTCTATTCTGGGGGTGACCCGGAATACAGACGTGTGCACACGTGCACGATGCTGCCGGGGTGGGGCAGGACGGGGCTCCATCCCACCCTGGGTTGGGGGACTGGGGCCACCCTCCAGCACACACTTGTCCTCTTGTGGGGCCTCAAGAGAAGCGTCTCTTTGTGTCTTTTGCCCAACTTCTTAGTAGATTTTTTCATGTAGAGCTTTGAGAGTTCTTGCACACTCTAGACATGAGTCCTTTGTCAGATATGTGGTTTGCAAATATTTGCTCCTATTCTGTTGCTTGTCTTTTTGTCCTTTAAGAGGCTCTTTCACAGAGCAGAAGTTTCTTTATTTAGATGAGATTCAACTTACTGATTTTTTTCTTTTAGGGACCATGACTTTGGTGTCCAGTCTAAGAACTCTTCACCTAGCCCTAGCTCCCGAAGATTTTCTCCTAAACTATCTTCTAAAAGTTTTGTATTTTACATTTAAATCCATGATTAATTTTGAGTTGATTTTAAAAAATAAGTTGTGACGTTTAGATTGAAGTTTACTTGTTTGCCTGTGGATATTCAGTTGTTCCAACGTTGTGTATTTTTTTTTTTTTAAAGATTTGATGAAAGTTCATAATAATGCAGTTGACAAGAAAATTAGTTATTTCTGAGATATACATTTTAAAGTAATAACTAGGATTATTACTTATAACATTATACCAGAACATATAAGATTTTTAGAAATTTCATGTAATGGAACGTTGTTTATTGAAAAGGCAATCTTTCCTCCACTGAATTGCTTTTGCACTCTTGTCAAAGCTGGCGGTACTTAGGCGGGGCTTTTTCCGAGTTCTCTGTTGTTCCTCAATCTGTGTGTCTACCCTCCGCCCACACCATACAGCACTGATCACTGTTGCTGTCTAATAAGACTTGAAACTGAGCAGAGTAATTCTTCTCACTTTATTCTTCTTTAAAATTGTTTTTTATTCTTCTTTAAAATTAGCGAGTAATTCTTCTCGCTTTATTCTTCTTTAAAATTTGAGTTTGTCTTTCCACATACATTTTAGCATAATCTTGTCTATTTCTACAAAAAATATTGCTGGGATTTTTACCGGAATTGGATTAAGTTTGTATATCAGTTTGGGGAGAAATAACATCTTTACTATGTTGAGCTTTATAATCCACAAACAATAATAATGTCTCTCCATTATTTAAGTCTTTGATTTCTTTCTTTGGCGTTTTGTAGTTTGCAGAATAAAAGTCCCATACATGTTTTGTTGATTTGCACCTAGGTTTTTTTGTTTTTATTTTTGTTTTTAGTGATTATAAATGGTATTGTGTTTTTTAACACAATAAAATAATACAACAAACACAGATACAATAATACCACAAAAATAATAAATGTTTGTTTCTTTAAAAACAGCTTTGTTGATGAAGTAAAATTAACATCGCACAAAATTTACCCTTTATAAGTGATTTCTAGTAAATTTACAGGGTTATGCAACCATCACCGCAATCCAATTTTAGAACATTTCCACCATGCCAAAAGTTCCCTCGAGCCCATTTAGCCAATCCCTGCTTCCACTGGAGCCCCAGGCAACTAACTACTGGCCCGCTTTCTCTCTCTATTAATCTACCTTTTCTGAACACTTACATAGACGGAATCATGCAGTATGTAGTCCTGTGTGTCCAGCTCCACTTAACAACATGTTTTTGAGATTCATTCTTTTATTCCATTGTCTGGATGGACCTCGTCTTGCTTAGCCATTCCCCAGCTGCTGGACATTTAGATGGTTTCCAGTTGGAGACTATCATGGAGATACCGCTATGAACATTCATGTACCTCTGTGTGTGGACATATGTTTTCATGTCTCTTGGGTAGATTCCTGAGAGTGGAAATTCTGGGTCGTACGGAAGTTTATGTTTAAACTGTTTTAAAAAACTGCCAGACTGTTTTACAAAGTGGCTGCACCATTTTGCACTGTCTGCAGCTATGCATGAGGGTTTCAATTTCCCCGCATCCTCACCTACACTTGTTATCGTCTTTCTGATTCTAGCCAGCCTAGTAGGTGTGAAATGGTATCTCAGCGTGGCTTTAATTTGCATTTTCCTAATGACTAATGCTGTTGAGCAACCTTTTATGTACCTATTATCAATTCATATGTCTTTGATGAACTGTCTATGCAGATCTTTTGTCCATTTTAAAATTAGGTTGTCTTCTTATTGAATTGTGTTTGTTATATATTCTGGATACTAGACCTTTATCAGATATATGCTCTGCAAATACCTTTTTGCCAGTCTTTGGCTTGTCTTCTTGTTTTCTTAATGGTGTCTTTTGAAGAGAAGTTTTTATTTATGATGAAGTCCAGTTTTCAGTTTTTCTGTGTTGGACTGTGCTTTTGGTGTCGTATCTAAGCCAGGATCACAGGGATTTTCTCCTGTGTTTTCTCATAGTTTTAGCTGTTACAGCGAGTCCTCCGACGCAGTTTGAGTTAATGTGTGTATTGGGTCGGCCAAAAAGTTCGTTCGGTTAGCGACTACCTCGTTCAATACAGTTCTTGGTGAAAACGAAAAACGTCTTTTATTTTTACTTAAAACCAAACGAGCTTTTTGGTCAACGCAATACATGGTGTGAGGTTTTATTGTTTGTTCGTTTTTGCAAAATCCAATTGTCCTAGCACCATTTGTTGAAGACTATCCCTTCTCCATTGAACTGTCTTTGTACTTTCATTGAAAATCATTCGACCGTAAACACAGTGCTGATTTCTGGATTCTCAGTTCTGTTCCGTTGATCTCTATTCCTATATGCCACTGTCTTAATTACTGTGGCTTTATAGTAAGTTTGAAATTGGGTCGTATATGTTCCTTTGTTCTTCTCTTTCAAAACTGTGTTGGCTATTCTAGGTCCTTTGACTTTCCATATAAATTTGGGACTGTCAATTTCTACCCAAAAGAGCCTACCGGGATTTTGATGGAGATTGTATTGAATATACAGATCAATTTGGGTAGAGCTGAACGTGGACTCTCTCTCCATTTACTTAAATCTTCTTTAATTTGTCTCAACAATGGTTTGTCATTTTCAATATACAAGCCTTGCACTTCTTTTGTTACATATATTCTTAAGCATTTTGTTATTCTTTATGCTACTGTGAATGGAATTGTTTTCTTAATTTCATTTTCAGTATGTTCATTGCTAGTATATAGAAATACAACTGATTTTTGTATCTTAAATCCTGCTACCTTGCTAAACTCATTTATTAGTTCTAATAGCTTTGGGGGGAGATTCCTTAGGATTTTATACATACAGGACTATGTCATCTGTGAACAATGATAGTTTTACTTCTTCCTTTGCAACCTGAATGCCTTTCATTTATTTCTTTTGTTTTATCTCATTTTATTTTTGCTTATTCCACTGGCTAGAGCCTTCAGTATAATGTTGAATAACAGCGGCAAGAGCAGATATCCTTCTTTTGTTCTCGGCGTTAGAGGGGAAAATGTAGTCTTTCATCATTAAGCATGGTATTAGCTGTAGCTTTTCATAGATGCCTTTATCAGTTTGAGGAAATTCCCTTCTATTTCTAGTCTGTTGTGAGTTTGTATGTTAGATGTTAGATGTTAGACTCTGTCAAATTCTTTTCCTGTATCTATTGAGGCGATCCTGTGGTTTTTGTCTTTTATTCTGTTAGTCTGGTATATTACATCAATTGATTTGTGAATGTTAAACCAACTTTGCATTCCTGGAATAAATCCCACTTGGTCGTGGTGTATGATCCTTTTTACATGGCACTGTATTCAGTTTGCAATATTTTGTTAAGGATTTTTGCATCTGTGTCCATGAGGATATCGGTCTGTAGTTTTCTTGTGATGCCTTTGCTTTGGTATAGGGTAATGCTGTCCTCATAGAATGAGCTGGAAAATGTTTCCTCCTTCTTTATATTGTGAAAGATTTGGTTTTATTTCTTCTTTAAATGTTTGGTAGAATTTATCAGTAAGGCCATCTGGGATGGACTTTTATTTGTGGAAAGATTTTAAGTTACTAATTCAATTTCCTTGCTACAGGTCTTTTCCAATTTTCAATTTATTCTTGTCAGTTTAAAAATTTTTAGTCTTTATGAGAATTTGTCCATTTCATCTAAGTTGTTTATTTTGTTATCATAAAGTTGTTCATAATATTCTCTGATAAGCCTGTATTTCTGTAGGATTGGTGTTATCTCCTCTTTTATTCCTGAATTTGATAGTTTATGTCTTCTGTCCTTTTTTTTGGTCAGTCCAGCTGGAGGTTTATTTTTTTTATTGATGTTTTCAAAGAATCAATTTTGGCTTCATTGCTTTTCTTTTTTTTTTAATTTTTTAAAAAAATATTTATTCATTTATTTATTTATTTTTGGCTGCATCAGGTCTTAGTTGCGGCATGCGGGATCTTTCGTTGCGGTGTGTGGGCTTCTCTCTAGTTGTGGTATGCAGGCTCTCCAGTTGTGGCGCGAGGGCTTCTCTCTAGCTGTGGTGCATGGGCTCAGTAGTTGCAGGACACGGGCTTAGTTGCCCCGTGGCATGTGGGATCTTAGTTCCTTAACCAGGGATCAAACCCACGTCCCCTGCATTGGAAGGTGGATTCTCAACCGATGGACCACCAGGGAAGTCCCTTCATTGATTTTCTCTTCTGTTTTTCTGCTTTCTATCATTGATTTCTGCATTAGTCTTTATTATTTCCTTTCTTCTGCTTTTGCTTTGGGTTTAATTTACTCTTCTCTCTCCAGCTTTTAAGGTGTTTTCTGATCTAGGTGTTCAGAGCTATAATTTCCCTCTAAGCACTGCTTTAGTTGCAATGCTTGATATGCTGTGTTTTAATTTTCATTCGGTTTAAAATATTCCCTGTTTTCTCTAGTGATTTCTTCTTTGACTATGTTTTCTTCAAACATGTTGTTTATTTTCCAAATATTTGAGGATTTCCCAGATTGTTTTCTGTTGTTTGTTCCTAACTTAATTCCACTGTGGCTGGAGAATATGCTTTGTGTGTTTTCAGTCCTCTTAAGTATATTGAGACTTGATTTGTGGCCAAGCACACAGTCTACCCTGAGACTGTTCCAGGTGCACTTGGGAGAGATGTGCTTCTGCCATTGCTGGGTGGAGTGTCTGTGCGTGTCAGGTCTAGTTGGCTGCCGTGTTGTTCAAGTCTTCTCTGTCCTTCCTGATTTTCTGACTAGTTGTTCTATCGGTTATCAAGTGTAGGGTGTTGAAATCTCCAACTGCATCGTTTAATTTTTTCCTCCCCGTTCTGTCAGTTTTTGCTTCATGAATTTTGAGGCTCTTACATTAGAGATGCATGCACTTTTAATTGCTATATTATTATGAAATGTCTCTAGTAATATGTCTTATCTTAATGTCTATTTTGTCTGATATTAATACAGCCACCCCAGCTCTTTTATGGCCAGATGTTTGTGTGTGTACCTTTTTCTGTCCATTTTCTTTCATCTATTTGTGTCTGTGAATCTAAGGTTTAGACAGTATAGCGTTGAATCTTGATTAAAAAAAATTTTTTTTTGTAGTACAGTCTGAAAACATCTGCCTTTTTAAAAAAATATTTATTTATTTATTTGGCTGAGTCAGGTCTTAGTTGCGGCATGTGGGACCTTTAGGTGCGGCATGTGGGACCTTTAGTTGCGGCATGTGGTACCTTTAGTTGCGGCATGTGGGATCTAGTTCCCTGACCAGGGATCGAACCCAGGCCCCCTGCATTGGGAGTGTGGAGTCTTAGCCACTGGACCACCAGGGAAGTCCCTGAAAGCATCTGCCTTTTGATTGGGGTGTTTAGACCCAAATTCACATTTAATGTAATTATTGACATATTTAGTATCTATCAACCTAATTCGCTGATTCTCCTACACCAATTGGGTGTACCAAATTCAATTCGATCCTGATATGAACCACCTGGAGTCACAGACCCACAGGTGAAGCGGACTCCATCCCATGAGGCTGCCCCCACTTCAGACACCAGTTGCAAGTTCTGGGTCCCCAGGCTGCCCTCACTTCTACCTGACTTAGCTACACGTTCAGAGGTTCCCACAACCCCTGTCTCAGGTTCAGTAATTCACGAGAATGACTCACAGTACTCAAAAAAGCACAACACTCAGGATTACAGTTATACTACAGAGGTTGCAACTCAGGAACAGCCAGATGGAAGGATGCACAGGGCAACATACAAAAAGAGTGGGGATGGGGGTGCAGAGCTTCACGCCTTCTCTGGGTGCACCATCCTCCAGGCACATCGATGTGTTCACCAGCCTGGAAGCTCCCAAACCCTGCTGTCTGGGCTTTTTAGATGGTGTTCCATTACCTAGGCGTGGTTGATTAAATCATTGGCCATCAGTGATTGAACTCAATCTGCGGCCCTTTTCCCCTCCCTGGAGGTTGTGGGGAGGCGGCTGGAAGTTCCAACCCTCTGATCACGCGGTTGGTTCCTCAGGCATCCGGCCCCCATCCTGGAGCTGTCCAGGGCACCGCCCCATCAAGAGCCACCTCATTAGCATTAACTCAGATCTGGCCCCAGAGAGCTTATTATGAATAACAAAAGGCACTCTTAACACTCAGGAAATTCCGAGGGGTTTAGGAGCTCTGTGCCAGGAACCAGGGACACAAAACAAGTATGTGTTTTAGTATTCTACAATTAGGTTTACATTTTTAATTTTGCTATTTATTTTCTATATTTTCCTGACTTTTTTCTTCTTCGGTTCCTCCCTTATTAACTTCTTTTATGTTAAATAAATATTCTTTTAGTGCACCACTTTAATTTCTCTGTTGATTTTTTTAAACTAGATGTTTAGTTATTTTCTCAGTGGTTGCCCTGGGGATTACATATGCATCTTATCAACATCTCCTTCTGATTAATACGGATTTAATTCCATAAAACTTATAACTCCATCTTGCCCCATTTTTTTGTGTTATTATTGTCATATGTGTTACATCTATATACGTCATAAATACAGTGGGAAAATTATTTATTATATTAAAAAATAGTGTTATACTTACTTAGTTATACAATCTTATGTCTTTTAAAGAAGTTAAGAAATCAAAATATATTTACACAGTCTTTTACCTTAATACACATATTTACCGTCCCAGTGCTTCTCATTTATTTCTATAGATTCGAGTTACCATCTTTTGTCATTTCTTCTCACCCTGAAGGACTTCTTTTAGTATTTATTGTTAAGACAGGTCTGCTAGCAATGCTTTTCCTAAGGCTTTTTAAACCTGGCAGTGTTTTTATTGCACCTTCATTTTTTTTTTTTTTTTTTTTACTTTATATTTATTGTTTTATTTTAAAATCTAATCTGTACCAATGAAGCACTCCAATGCCTTTTTTATTGGGAACTGATATTAGTACTTTCTTCAAAACATACATATCAACATTGTTGGGATCACTAATGTGACCAAATTTGCATAAAATAATTGATGGAATTATGTTACTACATGCTTATCTTCATCAAAGGGTGTAACATTTTTTTGTTTTTATTGCACCTTCATTTTTTATTGTTTTGCTGGATATAGGATTCTGGGTTGATTTCTTCTCCTTTTACCACTTTGAACACGTCCTTCCGCTGGCTTCCCTTGTTTCTGTTAAGCAGTGAGCCATCATCCTGCTGTTCCCCCTGTAAATGCAAGAGTTGTTCTTCTCTTGCTGCTTTCATATCTTTTTTAAAGATTTTTAAAAAACAATTAGACATTGGATTTTATTTTTATTTTATTTTATTTTTTGGCCACACCACCCAGCATGTGGCATCTTAGTTCCCTGACCAGGGACCCAACCTGTGCCCCCTGCAGTAGAAGCTCAGAGTCTTAACCACTGGACCGCCAGGGAACTCCCTGCTTTCCTATTTTTCTCTTTGTGTTTGATTTAACCTTGTGGCCACCACAGGATGGCCGGTGCAAGCAGTAGACCCGTCCTCGCCTCCTTCGTTCAAGACCCAAGTCCCAGCGGACAGCGCCAAACGGCCCATCCTTGGCTGATCCAAGGGCTGAAGAGGGGTCCAGCCAGAAGACCCTCCAGATACCTTCAGCCTCTGAGGTGGGATCTTCTGCACCCCGAGACCACATTGCGCAGGGGAGGGACAAGTCTCCAAAGAGAAGTTGGTGTGTGTTTGGAAAGGGACAAGCGAAGCTTTGTCCCTTCCCGCTGCACGGGCAGGAGTTAAGGAAGGTGACAACTTATAGGGAAGATCTGCGCCCAGGGATAGAATCGGTAGAAGGACATTTAGGCAGAGCGGTCAGTGGGAGCGAAAGCTTGGAGACTTGAGGATGTGAGAGCAGCACGTGCTCCTGTCCGCCTGGGAGCAGGAACTGGTGACGCCGCCGGCGTTGGCTTGGATGTGTTCGCGGTCCAAGTCATAGTAGTACTGTCATTTTGCTGACGCGCCCTTGCAAAGCCGGGGCACCCCGCCCATTGTCTGATTGCCTCAAGCCCTGACTCAGAGCCTCAGCCAAGGCCGGCCCTGGCTCCCCAGTGCCCTTCTTCTCCAGGCCTCAGTCTCCCCATCTACCGAAGCCAGGGCCCGCTCACCGCCGCAGGGCTGCTGAGGCGGGAGCGTGGGAAAGCACTTGTCATTGTACCAGCCCTGGCCCTTGCGTGCTCGCCACACTCTGACTCCCAAACAATGCCAGCCTCTGAGCAGAGCCATGGGTGGGCCGTAACCATGGCGAGGGCCCTGCCAGGCAGCAGAGCCAACTGCCCGTCCGGGGTCAGCCGGGCCTGTGGCCCTGGTTACCGCTTTGTCCCGCAGGCTGGAACTGGTCCCGGCTAGCAGGCTCTGAATGGCTGGCTGTCAGGGAGGGCAATGCTTACTGCAGGGAACGGAGCTCTTGGCTGGAGAGAGGGTTGGGCTTGAGGTGAGGGTAGCTGAGCTGCCTCCAGGGTCCTGAGACCACAGCCAGGTTCGGGTCGGAGCACGGCCGGGTCACCGTGCTGCGGGCAGTGCCTTCCCACAGGCCCCAGGAACACCTCCACCCCTCCCCCGCCACCACCCTCTGTGCTGCCCCCTCCACAGGCGCAGAGCCTGGTGCCCCCGGAAGGAGGCTGCCCCCTTCTCCAAATTCCGGGATGTGCCAGGCAGCTGGCCAGAGTACGCAGGGTCCCCTCCAGCCTTCCCCTGGGCGCCCTCACAGCCTCGATGCGCCACGGCCACTGGCTCTGCCCGCTTCCCACTACCTGCCTGTCCCAGTGGCTCCCCTCTCAGCCTGGCAGGCACTGGGCACGAGTGTGTGGCCTCTTCCAGGGCCCAGAGAGATCAACTCCTCTCCAGCTGTGGGGGTCAGAGTCGCCCTTCCCAAACTGTGTTTACAAAACCCACGTTTGCAAACTCGAGACCTCATTTTTAAAAAAAGGAGTAAGGAGAAAAGCAATACAAATAGCATTGAATATATATATATATATATTTTTTCCCCAACCACGCCCACACAAATATCTAAAAGACTCTGGGACCAGATTGCCTGGATTCAAATCCCAGCTCTGCCAAGGACATGCTTTGTGACCTCAGGCAGATGTCTTCCCCTCTCTGTGTCTGAGATCCCTCATCTATAAAAATCAACAACGGGACCAACCTCATAGGGCTCTTGTGAAGATAAGCGAGGTCAACCTCTAAGCGTTTAGAAAGAACATCTGCTCTGCTGAGTCCCTGGAGGCCTGGCCCCATGACCCAACCTGCACAGTTCTCATATTTTTCATGAGTGAGCCCCCTCTCAGCAAGGTCAGCCCCCGGAGCTGGGCTTCCTTTAACCCCTTAAATCATCACTAAGACCCCAAGTGGGGAGGGACAGTGAACAGAGAGGGAAAGAGTGGGGGGGCTGGGAGTGTGGCCCAGACTCTGGAGGGGAGCTGCCCCTCCCCCAGGGAACAGGACATAACTGTCAGAGGTGCTCCCCACCCCCCCAAGCTGGGCATGGGACCCTGCCCCACTGGAGGGGCCTCAGAGGAGGGGGGAGGGAGGGCAGGGAGGGCCTCAGGGGGAGGGTTGGGGGGTGTCCCTTGCCTGTCCCAGTTTATCTGCTCCCAGCTGTTCTCTCCTCTACTTGGAGCCTTCTCAGCCCCCCACCCAGGTGCTCTGGGCTGCTTTGCCCCTCCTGGGGAGGAGGGCTGGGACCCAGGCCCTGCCGGAGGGCCAGGGAGGTCTCGGGGGGGACTTTCCTCCCATCTGGTCTCCCTGCCCACGGGCACCGAAAATGGGGCTGGGGGGTGAGGGCTGCAGCACAGTGAGGCCAGCAGGACCCCCATCTGCAAAACAGAGGCATTGGCCCCCAACCAAAACCTAGGCCACGACCCAGACGGGAGGCTGAGCCCCCTTCTCCGTAGGACCCCACCCGCCACGGGCCTCCCAGGCCTGGACAAGCCATGCCGCCAGGACTTGCCGGGCTGCCTGCCAGAGTGGACCCTCCCAGGGTCAGGCACCCACACCAGCGCCTCCTCAACCTCCCACAGGAGCCAGTGGACCCGGAAGACAGGGCTGTGGGCTCAGTGCCCACTTGAGAAGCCCCACCTCCTACGAGTCAACTGACGTCCATGGGGCGCCCTTCAAGGAAGGGCTGCTGCTCACGGGGCTGGGGTGGGGGCTTGACCTTGCCTGGGACCCTCACCCAGGGGGCTGGAGCCGAGGGCCTCTTGGTGCTGACGTCGGCTCCAGCCGGCGGGGTGGGGAGGGGGTAAGCACGGGAGGGACACGCCCCTTACCCAAGGCTGTGATACACGGGGACTGAGGGGGTCAGGGGCCCCGGCCAGGGTGGGGAGGGGAGCTGCGACAAACAACAGGTCTGACCACAGCCTCTCACTAGTGATAATACCTTGCCCTGCTTCGCCGCTCTCCGCAGGCCAAGTTTCCTCTGCCCAGCAGCCCTGGGACCCCCACAGGCATACAGGGATGGGTGGTTACCCCATTTTGCAGAAGACAAAACTGAGGCTTCAAAAGAGAAGAGCCCTAAACAAGTAGTGAACTTTAGTTAAGGCTGATCGTGCTGAAGTATCCGGGGTGAAGGGCTGATGTCACCCTTTACTTTGAAATGTATGCGAATCCAGGTCGGATCCATATGCGATGGAGCCATGGAACAAAACGTTAACTGTTGATTCCAGATAGTGGGTACTTGGGTGTTTGCCGAAAATTACTTCTGCTTTTCCACGTGTTTGAACATTTTCACAACAAAATGTTGGGGGGAATTAAAAATGAATATTTAAGACGGGTGCTGCAGCCTCCTACAGCCCAGCAGGTCCGGGTCTCCTGCAACCAGGTTTCCCAAATCCTTCCAGAGACGCTCAGTGCATGTTGAGCATCTACATAGCTATTCTTTTTGTTCCACTGATGTAGCAGACCTTGCCGCATGTGGGCTGCTCGCCTCACTGCTGCAGCCAGCAGCCCTGTGGGACCCTCACACCGCAGGCGAGTCCCCGCGTGGGACCTCTGGCCACAGAGGCCTGCAGGGCCCCCAGTGACAGGCAGCACCCACACCACTGGGACCGACGAGTCACTTCCCTCCTCCCGGGAGCCGCCCTGGGGGTCCAAGGTGGTGACAGCTTTTGCCACTCAAGCCCCGCTTCTGCCCTAAGCAGAGAGGAACTGCACTGGGGGTGTCACTGTAGCCCCCTAAGCATATTGCCCTGGTGGCCCCCCCAGCCCTCCTGGGTCAGGCTGAGACACACTTGGAGCTCCGTGTCAGCCTCTCCCGGCAGCCCCCGCGCTCATGGTGGCCATAAAGGAGCCGTGGCAGCCACTCCTCAGGCAGAAGCAGGAGTCAGGTGAGCCGAGGTACAGGAATTCTGGGGTATGGTGTGGGAGGGGCCCTCAGCTGTGCCAGGCCAGGCTGGAGACATCCACAGGCCCTGGCAGGGAGCAGCTCTGGCCCAACCCTGTTCTCCTCCATGGGAGGGCCAGGGGTCACGTTGACCGCACCCTGCTGCACTTGTCAGGCCCCACCCACTATGCAGAATTGGAAACTGAGGCTCAGGGAAATTGTAATTTGATCAAGTCCATCATTCAGCCCAGGGCCAGGGCCTGGATTCTGCAGTCAATAGGACAGGAAGGGCCTGGCTAGACCTGATTCTCCCTGTCTCAGCATCTGGCCTCGGGCCCAGGCTGTCATTCTGCAGGAACTCAAACCTTGAGCACAGGAATGCAGACCCCACCCTGCCCCGGCCCTGGAAGTGGGTCTCTGCAACCTGTAGCTGGGGTTGAGGCAAACCCATGCCCGGCGCCCTCTGCTGGTCTGTCTGTTCCTCACGGGGTGGAGAGGCCTTAAGAATGTGCGGAGGGAGGGCAGGAAGGCAGCTCCCCGCCCAGGGTGACCCGTAACCCCGTCCTGATGGGACGAGACAGGGCAAAAGTGTTGAACTAGTCACTCCCAGGGCAGCTCGGAGGTTGATACCTTGTTTAGTAAACATAGTGGCCAGTATTTAGAAACAGAGGTTATCGGACAGCAACTTAACTTCAGGTTTTTTTAAATCAGAATATCTGCCCGCTCCGGACCCACGTTTTCCTGTGCGTAATTGGAAGGAGCTGAACACGATGGGGTAAGTCCTTTCCTATTAGCCACAGGCCCCACCAGTCCCTATTGCCCTATCTGCCTCATTTAGTCACGTGGCCCCGTGGGCATTTGAACTCTCTCCTTGACCATCAGAGAGCCTGGCTCCTTTGGCCAGTCGGTGGTGTTGGAAGCCTGTAGACCTAACTCTCCAAGGCCCAAGGCTTCTCACCAAGGCAGCTGTGTCTCCTCAGACAGGCCCAGCCCAGTGGATCTGCCCCTCACACACACCACCCAGAGAACCGAGGGGAGGACAGGTCCTCTGAGAGATTTTATTTGGCTTGCCAGGAGCAGGGGCTGCCTGGGTTCACCTCTTACAGCTCCTTTAGCTGGAACACAGCACCCTGCTGATGTCCTTGGATCTCTGTAGGGTGTCAAGGAATGTGTGGGCTCCTTCCGAGGGGCCTCTGCCATGGCACAGGGGAGGGACGGGAATGCATGGGGGGAGGAGGAGAATTTGCTTCCAGTCAGCAGGGAAATGGGCTACTATGGTAGTGAGCTGCCTGCCCCTAGAAGGGTTCAAGCAGGATGTGGTTCCATTAATTTAATAGATATTTATTGGTGCCTCCAGTGTGCCAGGCTCTGTTCCAGGCATGAGAAATCCAATGGTGAGCACATAGGCCGGCCGGCCCATGTCCAGGAGCTGACTGTCCAGCTGGCAAACCTGTGAGCAGGTAGATCTGTGAACCAGAATTTGCTGCTTGGGAGCAAATGCAACAGCGATGGAGAATACATTCAGCCAGATGCTAGAGGTCCCTCTGAGGAGGCAGCATCTAGAAGAGAGGCCTGAGTAATGAGAAGGAGCTGGCCAGGCTGAGCGCTGGGGAAGAGTGTCTGGGGAGGTGCCAGTGCAAAGGCCCTGGGGCAGAGACAGCTCGGTGTGTTCCAGGATTGGAAGGAGGTGGACAAACGGGGAGAGATGGAGCCGGAGGTGTGAGGCCTTCGGGCATGGAGGGGAGGGGTTGGGTTTGTTCTCATCTCCCAAGTGTGGGGACCACCTTAAACAAGACGGGAGCCTGCAATAGAGGCCTTATCGGTCCACAGCCCCTGTTGGGAGGGCCATCTCTAACTTGTTCAAGGCTCTAAGTGGTTTTGTCCACGTCAATCATTCATTTATTCACTTACTCGTTCAGCAAACATTTCCAGAGCTAGATGTGCTCTGGAGCAGCTGGGGCTGGGGGGCTGGAGTGAGACCTGGTCCCCGACCTCCAGAAGAGGCAGTGTGATGAGGGCAGGAGGTAGAGGGAAGCAGAGGTCAAGGAGGGCTTCCCAGAGGAGGTGTCCTCTGAGCCGAGGGAGGGGCCGATGGTTCTGTCCAAGGGGCTGTGGTGCTGAGATGGGGCACAGTTACAGATGGGCACCTCCACTGTGTGCTGAGAGCAGTGGGGTCACTGAAGGGTTACCACATGGCACATAGCCCCTGCAGCAGGACCTTCTGAGACCGTAGCTGCCTGCACCCCATTTCATAGCTGGGGAGACTGAGGCTCAAGGATGCAGTGGGTCTGCGGCCCCTGAGGTCTGATTTGCCCCACAGAACGGCTGATTCGAAGCTGACTCAGCTCAGGGCCAACGTCGAGGGATGGGGTGTGTGTGTGGGGGTGTGTGTGTGTGTGTGTGTGTGTGTGTGTGTGTGTGTGTGTGTGCGCGCGCGCGCGCTTGAAGCCTGTCAGATCTGGGTATTTGAGCTCCATCCCTCATCTGCTGAGCAACCCTAGGCAAGTCACTTAACCTCTCTAAGCCTGTTTCACATCTGTAAAAGAAGCGTGGCTCTCCATACCTGGCCAAGTTCTTGGGAGATGGTGCTGACCTGGCCCTTGGGTGGAGCCCAGCAAAATTCGGAGTCAGTGTGTCTGCCTCTGAGCCCAGGCTGTCCCCAGGCTCAGCAGCAGACGCCCCAAACTGAAGAAGATAAAACCTGGCGTATTCTGCCCTTCCCCCCCTCCCACCTTGCATTGCTACTGGGGAGGCAGAGTTTCACCAGGAGGGGAGCCTTGTGTCTGCAGGGAGACCGGGCCCGGAGAGGGTGCCCAGCCAGCTCAGGTCGCAGAGCAGGGGGCCTGCACCACGAGCAGGGAAGCCCCGTCGGTGGCCTCGGAGTCCCCAGGAGCAGGAGAAGCCTCGCCCCTTCCCTGCCACCCCAGTCCTTCCCAGGGCCTGGCTGGCTACCCACCCACCAGCCCCCCAGCCCCCAGCCCCTCCCGACTGACACAAAAGGCCAGGCCTCCTGCAGGAGGGGGCGGGAAGGGGCTCCTGGGCCAGCTGGGCCACGGACACAGACCGGGAAGTGAGCGGAGACAGGAAGGAAGCCGCACTGCTGGAGTCTGGGGCCACCATTGTCTCACCTGGGGGCGGGGGCACCGCCGGCTCCCCTCTGCCCTGCTCAGCTGCCGCCCACCCTGGATGGCTCCTCAGCTCCAGAGGGCATTGGGTCGCTGAGCCCTCCCCTCTGTGGGCCCCACCCTGCTGCTGACTTCTTCCCCGACCCTGCCTCAGTTTCCCCAGCTGTAAACCTTAGCGGGCAAGATGCTTGGGGCAGATCTGTGTCCTGCCAGGAAGTCCACAGCAGGTGATGTCATGACGCGTGCCAGCCCTGTCTCTCGTGCTTCTCCTGAATCAGCTCGTGGAGGCTCACCGTTCCCGATGACTTGAGGGCTCTCTTCGTGCCCAGAAGTTCAGGAACTTGGCCAAGGTCGCACATCGGGGCAGCAGAGCTGCAACTCAGACCCGGACAGCCGGTTCTACACCCCACCCTCCTGTCTGTGATATCACTGACCTGCGACTTTTCTTTAAATAATTCACTTGTAAAGGGTGAACACCGGCTAGGCCTCATCCTAAACTGTGACGTCACCATTTTAATTGAGATGGACAGACAGATGGATGGGTGAGCTGGGCTCGGAAGCCAGGGGCTCACTCTCCAGGGCTCCCTCCTCCCCCACCACACGCACAGAAGGGGGCAGGGACAGGACTTGCAGGAGGGACCCTTCTGTCCACCCTACGGGAAGTAGGGCAAAGAGGAAGCTTTGGGACCTCTCAGTAGACTGTCCTGGGCTGGGGGCTGAGGGCGGAGCCGGAAGGTGTGAGTGTCCTGGGTGAGGACCAGCTGGGACCTTCTGGCCCATGGCCAGGAGCCCTCCCCTCCTCGGATCTCATCACCACACCCCACCCCCAGATGGGGGCCTCCCCATAAGCCTGTGTCCATCCAAGCACCACCCCCCAGACCCTCAGTGTCCTGGGGGTGAGGTAAGGGGCTGGACCACCCCCAGGACATAGGTCTCAGGGACCCCTGACCCCTAGCCCTGGGGAGGGTGTCCAGGGCTGCTTCGAATGGCCCCACCCCACCCCAGCCCATCCCCCTCTCCAAGTAGCCAAGCTCCTGCAGCCTGCTTAAATTTTATTGAAGGTGGAGCTGGAATGGGGGGGCCCAGAACCACAGGGCCCTCCCCCCAGCTTCCCCAGCGTGGGTTTCACTGGACATGGGATGGCCAATGGCCAAGGCTCGATCCTGGGACTTCGGACAGCTCAGTAGCCCACGTCCCTGCAAGCATCCAAGATACCCGCCTCAGCTCCAGCCCCACCCCTGCACAGACTCAGCAGATGGGGACAGGGCAAGCCCACAGCCCCCTCCCAGGCCAGTGGGGTCCCGGGATAAAGCTGCTCTGTGGGCGGGGCGGGAACATTACCCCCAGCTCAGGCCTCTCCTGGCCAGCTCCACCTGGGCCAGGCGGTGGTCACTCAGCACCTGCACCCGGGTGATGGCGGCCAGTGGCCTGTGGCGGTGGGAGAACTGCAGCACCTTGTGCTCCTGGGCGTGGACATGGAAGTGCTCCGCATCCGAGCTGACCTCCATCTGTGGGCGGGAGGCCAGTGACCCACGGCCCACTGGGCCTGCGTCCTGCTCCTGCGCTGAGCTCCAAGAGCTCTGAGTCCAGGAAGCACAGCCGGGGGGCCCAGGGTTCCCTCAGCACGTGGGACCCCCGCCATGCAGGCCCGCCCCATGGGAGCTCTGAGCCCCCAGCTGGGAGTCCCTTCCTCTCTCCTCAGAGGGGTGGCTGGCGGCCAGGGGGTGGGCATCCTGTTGCAGCCCCCAGACCCAGCAGTGAGACTCCCGCACTGGCCCTTTTCCTCGTAAGCGTCTCTAATAAGCCCCCTCCCCCAGGGGCTCCCGGTGGGGCCAGCAGTGCTGCTGGAAGCCAGGGATACAGGGAGCCCTAGATGCTACCTACACAGCATCCTTCCCACAAAGCAGCAGGTGGCCCTGATGTGTCCACAGGCACCCGACCCCCGCCTCCCTGCCCCTCCCCCAAGGGCCTCGCCCACCCCACCCCATGGGCTCCCCTGCCTCCCAAGGGCTTCGCCCCACTCCCGTCACCTCAAAGGGCTCCCCGAGCACCAGCGGGAAGACATTGGACACCTCCTCCTGGCCCCAGTGGCCGCCCTGGAAGGTGTTGGCCACGATGGTGGCGCTGGAGAACCGGGGCTTGATGTGGAAGACGATGTCCCCCGTCTCAGACAGGAAGTTGATCTCAAACCTGGGGGCATCATGAGGTTTGTGAGAGCAGCAGACGGCTGGGCAGTCACCCACCCAAGGCCGAGGAGGGGACGCTGGGGAGGGCGATGTCCCTTACTTGTCCTCTCCAGAGTCAGAGTGTCCCTGGACTAGCAGGTTCCAGCCCGGGGCCAGGCCCCCCGCATAGAAGGCTTCAAACTGCAGGCAACAGAGGGGACAGAGGGCCCTGTGTCTGTGGCCTCCTCCCCCTCCGGTTCCCCACTCGCCCAGGAGTCCCCCACAGTGCACGCGCTTCGCCGGGACCCTGGCCCTCTGAGCAGCATTCCCTCTCAGCCTGGGGGTCTCATGGGAGGGCAGCTCTGTGGGGGAGGAGCACAGCTGACTGGGGGACCCTCCCCGCTGGCCCCGCTCCCTTCTCCCCAAGTCCAGGTCTCACCCACCTGCAGTGCCATCTCTCCAGCTTCTGCCGGGAGCAGCGCGAGCCTGGGGATATAGGCGGGCTGGGCTGGGCGGGGGCTCGGGAGCCGCACCCCAGGGGTGGCTGATGAGGTCACTGTGCCGTTCCCTGCCCCCCCCCCCCGCCCTCCATCCTCAGCCTCTCGCCCTCCCCCACCAGCAGGTCCTCCATTCAAGCTCCAGGTACAGGGTGGCCCGCCGGGCCCCTTCCCACCCCCGTTGCCTCGGGGGCCTGTCTGCCTCTCAAAGTTCACCTCACTTCTTAGGATCCTTCAGGCACCTGGGAAAGCAGCTTCTCCCCGATTCTTGCGGGAAGGGCATGGCCGAGGCAGCCCCCCGCCTCCAGGATCTCAGGGACCCACACCCTCCCATGTGGTCAAGCGAGGAGGGGGGCGGGGGAGGCCTGCCAAGCCTGCCCTGGCCTTCGGGGCCGTCGGACCACCTGGTGCCTCCAGCCCGTGCCCCCAGCCCAGCGCAGCCCAGCCTCCCCTGCTGCCCTGCTCTGGAGGCTCAGCTGGCCCCAAGGGGCAGAGCTGGGATTAGGCTGGGCCGCTGCGGTCAGCGCATTCCAGGACGCTGGCGGGTGGACAAGATGGGGGAGGGCCGTTCCCACAGCCCCTCTCCCCTCCGGGCCTGGCTCCTGGGCCCCGGCGCGGGGGAGGGGGCCAGGCTGGGGCCCTCGGGGAGCGTGTAGCGGAGACAGGCAGAGTCTCCCCAGGCTTTGGGGCAGCCGTGGGGGCCCCTTGGCTGGACTGTCCGGGGAGCCGACCCAGAGAGGAGCCAGGGCGGGCTCAGGGAGCACCGGGGCTGCTGTGGGCGGCGAGCGTGCAGCGCGTGTGCGGTGAGCAGGTGGGTGAGTATGTAAGGGTGCAGGTGACGAGGGGGGGGCGCAGGGGTGGTGAGCGTGGGACCGGGCGGCTGCGGAAACGCAGTGTGTGCGACAGGGCGCCCACGGCCGTGGGAGGTGTCACGTCCGAGGTAAGCGCGTGCGCTGCGGGTGCCACTGCTCTTTCCCTGCCCGGCGAGCCTCGGGGGGGTGGGCGTGCACCTGGCCCCCCGGGGCCTGAGGGGTGCTCGGCCAGGATTGCCAGCCCTGCGTAACCCCACCACTCCCCTCGGGCCATTCTTCCCTCCAGCCCCTGGTGCGTCCCGCCTGGCCTCTCCGCCCGTGCTGGTGACAGGCGTGTGCCTGTCATTTTTGATGAGGGGGGCGGTGGGAAGGCCAAGGCCGGGAAGGGCAGTTTCGTCCTCCCCGGCAGGCACGGGACAGGGCCGGCCGGGCCTGCAGGGGGCAGCCCTGGGCAGCGGAGGTGAGGCTGCCTGCCGTGGCGTCCTGCCTCAGACACCAGCCTGCCTGCCCGCACATCCCCGTCCCAACCCAGCGTGGCCGTCCTGGGGGCCGAAGGCTGCAGACCCCTCCCCCCGCCTCCCCCCAAGGATCGCAGAGAGGGGGGCCCCTGCCACAGTGGCCCAGCCCGAGGGCGAGGCGCCTTGCTGCCTCTGCACCTCCCTGTCTAGCTGCTAGGTGAGGGCCTGGAGCCTGGACCCTGGGTGCAGCACTGGCCGGTGCCCAGGGCCCAGTGAGGAGCAGAGCACGCAGCGGGGGGGCAGAGCAGGCTTCCAACCGGCCGGGCGACCTGGAGCTACTGGCCTCTGGGCCGCAGTCTTCCCAGCTCACGCGACAGTTCTGTTCCCTGTGCCTGTCTCCTGGGCAGGGGAGGGTGGCCCGGGGTGGCCACAGCCCTGGCTGGATGCAGCAACCTGGGCTGTGGTCTCCTGGCTTTGAGGTCAGCAGGGCTTCTGGTGGAGAGTCCTTGGGAGGCAGTGGCCTGGAGCCCTAGCTGGGCATCGGGGGCGGGCCCTGGCCTGGGGGGAGGAGCCTGAGGACCCCTGGTTTGGGCAGGCCCGTCCCGCTCTAAGCCTCAGCCTCCCGTCGGTGGGGGACAATGGGGGCTGTGTTGAGGTAGCCCACTGGGCCCGAAGGGGGCCGGGGTGTGAGCCTGCCTGTTCACTCCAGCCTCAGAAAGCCCAACTGGGATGATGCAGCTCTGGGCCTCCGCCCACCCCGTGACACCTGTGCCTGGCATGAGCCTACACCTTGCCAGGGCTGTGGTCTCATCCCCCGCTGGCTGTGGCTTTGGAACCTCTCCTACATGGGGTGGGAGCCAGGAGCAACCGAAGCTCTCAGCAATGGGGATGGCCAAGGGCCCAGAAGGCCCCAGGAGGGCTGGGGGGATGGAGAGAGGGACACCTAGGCCGCACGAGGCTGGCCCAGCCCTGCAGGCACACCCCAGCCAGTCCTCAGGGGCCCCTGAGGCGGGGGCAGTGGGCAGTGCCCCCACCTGGAATTGCTGGCCAGCCAGGGCTGAGTGCTATGGCTTGGGGCCTGGGAGCAAACAGACCTGCCCAGCCAGACGATGCCCCTCTTCCTCCTGGATGTGCGATTTTGCCCTGGACTGTTGGTTTCCATAGGCTCCAGAGCAGGTAGCAGGATCTCCACCCAGCTCCACAGAGGATCTTCACCAGGATGGCGGCCTGGGCTCAGAGGCCCGCCCTCAGCCCTGGGGCCACCATCACCAGGTGGCGCCAGGCATGGGACTGGTGCTCAGAGACACCCGGAAGAGAAATCCTGCCCCATGGCATAGCGATAACCACCGTCTACCCGGAGCTCACGCTGCCGGGCACTCAGCTAAGCTCTTTACGTGCAGCATCACATGTCCTGCACCGGATATAAGAGCACAGAGAAGTTAAGCAACTTGCCCAAGGTCACACAGCTAGGGAGTGACAAAGCCAGATTTTGAACCCAGCAGTCTGCCCCTGGATGTGAAGCCCTTCACCAGACCAGGATGAGAGGTTATCAGGGTCGGCTTCCTGGAGGAGGAGGCAGCTAAAGTGGGTCTTAGAGAATGAGTAAGAATTAGAAGGTGGTAGGGAAGAGTGAGAGCAGAGCACCAGGAGGCAGGGCTGTGCAGGAGGCCTGTCAACACCAGGCAGGGTCTGACACACCTCGGTGCCCCACAGACCTCGGGCACAAGTCCCCCGGGACACTTTGACGAGGACTGTCTCATCTTTTGGGGAGGCCAGCACAGCTTTCGTGGGCTTCGTGGAGTCAGGCGTCATTGCGCCGACTTGAGCAATGAGGAAACAGACAGGGGAAACCTCCCCAGAGCCCCATGGCAAAGGGTGGCAGCATCAGGACGCGAGGGCCGCCTCCGGACTCCCAGCCCCGTGCTCTTTCCAGCCCCCATCCTCTCTTGTCGTGAGCCATCAGCCTGGCCCACCAATGACCGATTCCGGGTCTGGTGGGGGGGTCTCAGGCCGGGCCAGGCTGCCCTAGGAGCCCTCTTCAGATTCCAAGACCCTCCCAGGACCGTCCCCCAACCCCGTCCCCAGCCCACATCTGGAACCACTTGCTGACAGGTCAGCATGGAGATTCCCAGCCCCCACTTGGCAGGGAGGCACCAGCAGACTCCAGGCAGGGGCCACACCTGGCCCGGGACACGCAGCTTCGGGCCAGCTCTCCCCCTGGATGGGTGCTTCGTGGCCTTTGCACTTAGTGGTTCACCTCTTCTCCCCCCTGCTGGGGCCACGGCGTGAGTGTGCCCTCTGGGTCAACAGGGAGAGTGAGGGCAGTTTGAAAGCACCGTCCCACACAGGTGGGGAAACCGAGGCCCAGGAGGCGAGGGCTTGCTGAGAGGCAGCCCAGGCAGCCCCAGGGCCACTGAGCTCTGGCCTCTGCTGCCCCTCTGAGGCCCCTCGTCGGACCTTGGCTGTAAGGCCTGTTAAAGGCTGGAGCTGCCCAGGGCTGCGCCTGGGACAGGGCAGCAAGGTCCCCCACTCCTGGCGCTCCCTCACCTGTCCCCTCTGAGTCCTCTAACAGCTTCCCAGCCACCACCTGTCCCCAGTCCCGTTCTCTCAAAGCTTAGTCGAGTCGCTCATAAAAGCTTCCTGGGTCTCTCCCCCCTCTGAATTGCACTTGCTCACTCAGGACAGAAGTCATTTTCAATCCAAGCCATTCACTGAGGCCCTACTGCGTGCCAGGAGCTGCCTCGGACCCTCAGAGATCTATAGGGAAGGAGGCAGGTCTGAGCCTGATACACGTGGGCACCTCCTCTCCCACCTCCTCCCACCCGCCTGCCGGTACCCACGCAGCTCCTGGCACACAGTAGGTGCTCAAGAAAATGCCATGACCATGCCACTCGGGGCAGACAGAGGCCCCAGGCTCGGGGAAGGGAGATATGAGAATGACCGAGGGAACTCAGCTCATCCTGGCCACGATCGCTATCACTTATCAGCTGAGCCCCTACTATGTGCTCAGTGCTATGCCAGGTGCTTGTCATGAATTCGTCTGCTGGGTGGGTTACCATCTCCACATCACAACCAGCTGCCCGTTCAGTTACTGAGCTAATGTTAGCTGAACCCTGCTCTCTGCCAGGCCCTGTGTTATGGTTCACAAGACAGACAGACAGACAAACAGTCTTTGCCCTTATGGAGCTTCCAGTGTCTGAGGAAGGGAGCAAACATTAAATGACAAATCCAACATCACGTTATTGAGTTATTATTACAATAAAAGCTCTGAAGGGAAAATATGGGGAGTGATGATCGTGTACAGGGGGAACTTGTATATGATATGAGCTGGTCAGGGGAGACTTCCTGGAGAAGGTGACATTGGAGCTGAGCCCAGAAGAGAAGGAACTAGCCAGAAGAAGGGGTGGGGGGAAGAGCGTTGCTGGCAAAGGGAACAGCATGTGCTAAGGCCCTGGGGAGGGAAAGGCCAGGATGGGGAAGACAACTCCCCAGCCGACCTCTGAGGCCCGGCTGATGTCCAGCCCTTCCTGGCCTTCCCTGCCAGGCACCACCGTCCCCTCCCTAATTTGGCCCGGCATTGTTCCTGGCCAAGCTGCCCACCCAATGCCTGCCCATTGTCCGCGTCTCTTTCTTTCTGCCCCCGCATCTCTTATCACCCAGAGAATCTGCTCACTTGGGGACACATGGGGGCTGATAAGGTTTCACTGGAGCCAGTGCTAAGCAGGTGCTGCCAGATCTGATGCCGCCCCTCTCCTGGGCATGGGGGGGGGCCAGTGGCGGCCCAAAGGACACTCGGCGTCGGCCGGGCCTCCCTCCCGCGCGGACCCCGCAGGGCTCACCTCTTGGGGCTGCGCCTCCTGCTCCACACCTTTCCCTCCACGCCCCTGCAAACCAAAGCAGGCCCACCTGCCCCTGACAGGCAGAGCGCCCTTGCTCCTCCCTGGGCTTCCATTTCTCCATCTGAGGTTGCCAGGTGGGGCAATGAGCATTGCCTGTGAGCTCAGCTGGGGACAGAAGCAAAGTTGGACTTGGCCCAAAGGAGGGACGTGGAGATGGGGCTCTGGGTGGGCCGGGCCACGGAGACGCCACGCTGGTGGGGGTAAGGCTGGTGTTTCTCCCTCCCTGGCAGGCCTGGGCCTAAGGCAGCAAATGGGGCTCCTGCCCAGACAGAGGCAGGAGCCCCGAGGGAGTGCAGAACTCCCCCCAGGCCTTAGCTCCGGTTGGGCAGGGGGAGCGCTAAGGACCAAGCCTTAGCTCCGGTTGGGCAGGGGGAGCGCTCTAACCCCATTCTATTTTACCAGGCATTTTATAGATGCGGCAACCAAGGCTCACGGGGAGACAGAGCTGGCCCAGGTCCACGCAGCCAGTCGCTGGTGGAGCTGCCGTTCTTAGTCACAACCCTGCAGAAGTGGGGCCAGGGTTTGGGGGGCAGGATAGAGCCCCCGCAGCTTCCCTCTGTCATTTCCCAGCTCCCACAGCTACGCTCCTTGGCTCAGCATGTGTTAGCAAGAGCCCCTCCCTTTGCAGTCCTCCAAGTGAGTTCACGTCTGCTCGTAGCCCTGCTGGGTGAGGCTTCCCTTCCCACTTTACAGATGGAGAGACCGAGGCCACTGTGGGCAGTGTGACCACCAGTTTCCCAGGTGAGGCATTGCTGTGAACGACCCTCAAGGGGTCACTCGGAGCCCTTCAAAAGGATGTGTTTGAGAGACTCCAGAAGCCCTTGGTGGTGCTGCTCTGGGGGGGATGGGGGAGAGGGCTCCCTAATGGCCCTGGTGGGTTGGGACCTGGATGGACTGTGGGACCTCTTGGGCCTTGGGCCAGTACCAGCCATGAGTTATCCCACGGTGGCAGCCATCGTGGAGGAAGCTCAACTAGCCCAGGCAGGCCTATCAGAAAGGGGGCCACTGGCCGGGCACAATAGCCAATGAGAGGGGCTGGGGGCCAGCCGGGCTGCTCAGGGCAGGGTGGAGCCGCCCGGCTGACATCTGGCCTGGAGGGGGGACTGTAACGACTCCTCCAGATGGGCTCTGTGCTCCGGCAGCCTCCAGGGAAGCAGCCTGCGCCAGGTTTGTAAACACACGCAGCAGCAGCCCGGATCTGAGGGCGGAGGGGCTGGGAATCCTATTAGATGAGACGGTGGCTGGGGGATCCTAGAGCTGGCCTGAAGATGGGGCTGCCAGAGCCTCGGGGACCCAGAGAGCCCCGCCCCCAGCACCGGGCCAGACGTGGGGACACAGGACAGCAGGCGTGGGTTCAGGCCCCACTCTGTGGAGAGTGGACCTCCATGTGCCGCTCTGTGACCTGGGGCCATGACCGCTCCCCGGTGAGGGGTGAGGCAAGGGGAGGGGAACCAGACCCAGGCAGCCCTCCATCACTCGCTCCCAAACATTTACAGAGCGCCTGCTGTGTGGAGTTGTGGGGAGCACGACAGAACATGCATTGCGGTGGGAGAGACAGATGATAAACAGCTCAACAAATATTATACGTGGAATATTCTAGATGGTGATCTGTGCTAGGAAGAAAGTAAAATAGGACAGTGGCATTAAAAAAAAAACCCTGTACAATCCAGTTGAGCACTTAGAGGTTGAGCACCTGAAATGTGCAAATTGAGATGTGAGTGTAAAAATACATTAGATCGGGAGTTCCCTGGTGGCCTAGTGGTTAGGATTCTGGGCTTTCACTGCCATGGCCCGGGTTCAGTCCCTGGTTGGGGAACAGAGATCCGGCAAGCCGTGCGGCACGGCCAAAAAAACCCAGAAAACAAAAAACCCCACTAGATTTACAAGACTTAGTGCAGAAAAATGATGTAAAATATCTCATTAATAATCTCATATTGATTACTTGTTAAAATGATACTATTTTGGATATACTGGGTTAAATATATAAGATATTATTAAAATTAATTCTACCTGTTTTAAAAACTCTTTTTTAATGTGGCCACTAGAAAATTTTTAAGTTGCATCTGTGCCTGCATTCTGCTTCTCTGGGATAGCGCAGGCTGAGATGGTAGGAGGGGAGGGGTGGGGGCTATTTCAGCTGGAGCAGGAAGGAAACTCTCAGGGGAGGTGACCACTGCCTTGAGACCTCATGTTGAGAAAGACCCAGCCTGGGAGACCCAGAAAGAATGACCCAGGCAGAGGGAACTGTAGGTGCAAAGGCCCTGAGGTCAGAGCAGCAAGGGGGCTGGCGTGGCCGGGGCGTCGGGGGCTGGGGCGGTGTGAGGTGACATTGTGGAGGTGAGCTGAGGCTACACCTGTGAGAGGGACAGGCTGGGGCTGGACCACGTGAGGAACCTCCGGCGTCCCCCTAAATGCTGGGGGCAGCAGCGTGGGGAATGAGCTGGTCCGGGTCTGCCCCCTCCCCAGAATCCTCCTGGGGCAGCTCTGGCCCAGCACAGCCAGGGAGCCCCAGTCAATTCCCCCGCCCAGGACACCGGGAGGTCAGTGCTGGTCACTGTGTCCCCACACCACGCTCCCTGCAGCCCCGGGCCAGCCGCCACATGCCCCCCACCCGCTCAGGCTGACCCCCTCGAACGCTCCCGCCAAGATCGTTGGGAAAGGCCCAGGGGAGCCGCCAGCTCCCAAAATAACCTCCCGCCAGTTCCAGGACATCTGTGGGGGGCGGAGTCCCAGAACCCCAAGCTGAGAGCCCCGTGCAGGGTGGAGGCTGGGAATGGGGACACGGGTGGGGGGCAGGGAGGGAGAGAGTGGGACAGGGAGAGAAGACGAGACGGGCAGAGACCAGTAGAGGCGCATGGAGAAACGGGGTCGGGGAAGGGGGCAGAGGCGATGGGTGGAGCTTGGGGCACCGGCCAGCACTCGTCTCAGACTGGGCAGCCCCCAGCCCCTTTAGAAGGGCGGGCCAGGTGGGCCTCCGGAGGAGGGAGCGGGCTGCACCCCTGAGATGAGGTCTGGCTGGGTGGGCAGCTGAGCAGAAGGTGGGCGTTGGACGGATGATCGGTGCCGGGAGCGGGGCCCTCACAGCACCGCCCAGCAGCCCCACCTGACCGGCTCGGGCTCCACAGGGCCTCAGAGGCTCCGAAGGAATCCTCTCTTAGGCTCTCTATTTTCCCAGGGGGAAACTGAGGCTCAGAGAGGCCGAGCATCTCGTCTGAGGACCACAGCACGCGAGAGGCAGGCGAGGACCCTTTCCCCTCTGTGTCCTTCACGTGCTTGCTCCCCACTCCCCCAGCTGGCAAGCTTCCCCTGCCCTGGGTCACCAGGGGTTGGGAACTGTCCCCTGAGCAGTGTGGCCAGCCCAAGGAGCAGCAGGGCAGGCGAGAGCCGCAGTGGGCCGGCACCTGGGGCTGGGGGAGAAACTGTGGCGGAGAGGGGCTGCCTAGGGAGCCCGGCCCTCCCCACCCCAGGGCGCAGCCTGGAATTCTGGGAAGCGGGAACTGCGGGGTGGTTTCTTGAGATCAATGGGTCTTTACTGCAAGACCCCTAGCCCGGTCCGCACGCTCCATCCATCCATCCATCATTCATTCAACAAACATTTAGTACATGCTCATTGTGTGGGGGGAGCCGGGCAGCCGCAGTGGGTGAGGTGAACAGTCTAGGTGGAAGACTAAGGCCCAGAGCAGGTGGAGCCCGCCTGAGGCCACCTGGACGTGATGGGGGCCCGTGTGGGCACACGGGGAGGTGGGCAGCCGTGGACTGGTCTGGGGTCTGCCAGGTAAGGTCAGGGTCGGGACTCTGCAGGGTCTGGGGTGCCCCCAGCCCACACGTCCCAGAGAGGAGTCGAGGCGTTTTCTACCCAAAACCAAGACTGTCCATTAAATGACCCCACCTCCACCCCACGCCATCAAGGTCCTGCTTGTTTTGTGATGGTGGGAATTTTGCAACGTGTTTCTTGGGCTAGAAAAGAAAAGAATAACCACTTGTGTGTCTAACTCCGGTGGTGCTGGAGGGCCTTCTGTGCGACGGGGAAGCCCAGCAAGGGTCAAGTTCAAGAAGTGAGTGCCTACCAGGTACCTGAGGGACCAGCAGACCAGGGGAGGGGCAGATCGACTCAAGGCAGGTGCCCACCTGGCTGGAGGACGCCTGTCCCTCGGGCCACAGCAGGATGTTCTGGAGGAGGGCCAGGGTGGGCAGGACTCTGGGGCCCAGGACAGAGGCCAGGGCACCCTCAGGGGACAAGAGAGGGCCCGCGGGAATGGTGCAGAGGGGAGGGCATGGTCGGCCGATCTCCCCATTGAAATGGTGGCAGAGGCCCCTGAGAGGGGCCCCAGCTTGAGCTTAGCCACAGGAGGCCTGGGGGAGGCAGAGGGCAAGGCCGAGTGGGCGGGGAGGAAGTGGAGACCCTTGCACCCCGCTTGCCTCCTCTCCCCTCCCCCGCCCCTCCCGCCCCAGACAGAGGCTCGGGGCCTGGGTGCAGCATACCGGCTCACCCCCGCCGCCGGGACCACCGGGGCCACTCCACCCCTGTCCCCTCTCTGACTGCTGCTCCCACTTCCCCAGGCTGGGACGGGACACGAGATTCTTTCAAAAACATTTCCTTTGCAAAATAATCCTTCGAAATATGTTTTTGGAAATGAACTCCTGATCAGAACAGGAAGAAGTTAATTACAGCCCCTCCCCAGAGGGGCGCGGGGAAGGAAGCCTGGTGGTCAGAAACGCGAGTGAGGGCCAGGTTGGCGGCTCTGACGCCCCACCCACGCGTGGCCTCAGGCCCCCTTCCCCACTACCCTGCTGGCCCCTGGCCCCCCTCCCCCTCAGCGCACAGATAGGGAGACCCAGAGAGGCCCAGGGGCGTGGCCAGGGTCACAGGTTCAAGGCAGAGCAGGGCAGAGCCCCCTCCCCCTGCTACCACGTGGCGTCCATGTGAGAACGTGGGTAAGCGTGTGCATACGCGTGTCGGTGTGCCTGTGCGTGTGGACATGAAGGTGAGCCGGGGCGTGCCTCATTGAGGTGGGCTGAGGAAAGCCTGCGGGTCTGCAGTGCTGGCTTAGCTGGAGCTGGGCCTCTGCGGGCCCGACTTCCTCACGGCCCCAGGCCCCCTTTCCAGGTGCAGAGGTGCTGGAGTAAGACCAGAGGAGGAAGGAGATGGGGGCTCCTTTTCCGTGCTCCTCCCCTTAAACCCCAAGCACCCTCCGAACAGGGGCCATCTGGGTTCCCCTAGGACCTAGACCACGGCCCGCTATGGACTGCCTTCTGGGTGTTGCTATGTCCATCTCCGTAAGCTCTGATGCTCATGTTCTCGGTTATGTCTCACAGGTACCAGGGCTCTGGTTATCTTGGAAGTTTGGGGCGTCTAGACCCTAGCCTTTGCTTAGCCATTCGGCCAGGGGTCTTACCACCCAGCCCGCAGCACCAGGGTTCATTTCAGTGTAAATCTAAGGAACGAGCCCCGGGGGCCATTCTTCCACACACCTCTCCTGATCATCCTTCCACCTGCCCGTCCGTTTATCTTATGTCCTTCTATCCGTCTGTATCAGCTTCCTGTTGATGTTGTAATAAATTACAGCAAACTTAGTGGCTTCAAACAACACAGTTTATCATCGTACTGTTCTGTGGGTCAGAGATGGGTCTTGCGGGTTAAAATCAAGGTGTGGGCAGGGCTGCGTCCCTGCTGGAGGCTCTACGAGATAATCAGTTTTCTGGCCTTTTTCCAGTTTCCAGAGGCGGCCTGCATTCCTTGGCTGGAGGCCGCGGCCCCCAGCTTCAGAGCCAGCAGTGATATCACTCAGCCTCTACTTCAGTCTTCACAGCATCTCCGACTCCCCTTTTCATTTATAAAACCCTGGTGATTACACTGGGTCCATCTGCGTGGCCCAGGATGATCTCTCCGTCTCAAGATTCTTCACTTATCACATCATCAAAGTCTCTTTCGCCGTGTCAGGCAACATTTTCACAGGTTTCAGGGGTGAGGACGTGGGAGCCTTTCGTGGGGGAGGCACTATTCTACCTGCCATCTCATCCTTCCATGTATCTGAGCATCTGTTCATTCATCCATTCATCCTCCTGCCATCTACCCACCTGTGCACTATCTATCCATCGGTCCAGCCAGCCAGCCAGCCCGGTACTTACCCACCTGTCCTTCTATCCTTCTTTCTATCCACCTATCTATCCTTTTGTCTATCCGCCGCCCCCATCCATTCATCTGATCATTCGTCCACCATCCATCTCTCCATCCCTCAGTGCTAACTTCGATCTTTCCTTTCCATCCTGTGTCCGTCCATCCATCCATCCATCCATCCACTCACATGCACATCTGTCCATCTGTCTGTCCAGATGGGGCAGGATGCCAAAGGAGGGTCAGAGAATCACGGAGGATGTGGTGGGGACAAAGGGTGGAGCCCCAACACTCCCAGACTCTGCCTGGCTCGGTTTTCCTCTTGCTCACAGCTCAGCTCCTTCCTGGAACCACCAGTTGTCACCACCGCCCCCCAGATGAATGGCTTCCTCTGCCACACCCACCTGCCCAGAGTGGGGCCTCTTGGAAGATGGAGGTCATAGCTGACCCCCCCGGTCTCTGGCCCAGGCCCCAGGGAGCCAGTGGGTGTTTGCTGAGCGGATTTGGACCCGTTGTTATCAGCAGGGTGGGCGCCACCCCCTTCATCTTCAGGCACAGCCCCGGGGGCCACAGAGGGGACCCCCTGCCTGAATGGACAGCCAGAAGCAGGGCTGAGCTGGTCCTCACCGCCTCCAGGCCCCCTGTTTCTCCTCCTGAGCTCAGCGCGGGGTGAGCCCTGGGTTCCGGGAGAGGCTGTGGGAAAGGCCCCTTGCAGACCCTTCTCTGGCCTCAGGGTGTCTTGCGGGGGAGTGTTGGTCACCCCAGGGCTTGGGGAGAGGGCCCTGGACCAAGCCCAGGATGACTTGATGGGGAAAAAATGCCCCCAAGAGGAGTATCAGGCTTTGACTGCCAAGACAACCCGTACTTATCACAGCCTCAGCCTCCTTATCTCCCTGCTGGGACAAGGGAGGGGGCTCTGGGCTTGCTGGGCCCTTGTCCGGGACTCCGAACCAGAGGGTGGGACCCTGGTCAACCTCACCCCTCTTTCTCTGAACCTCGTTGTCTCTGTGTCTCACCGTCTCTGTCTCTCACTGTCTCTGTATCTTTATCTCTGACTCCCTCTATCTCCAACCACATCCTTCCTCTGGGGGCCTCACTCTGCAACACAGCCCCTGCCCTGGAGTCTCACAGCCCGGGGTTCTGCCCTCGTGGCTCCCCCAACCCTGGCCTTGGGGACCTCCTCCCCAGGATGGCCTCCTAGTGGCTTCTACGGGTGACCTTGGTCTGGGCAGTGACCCCACGCATGCTCCCCCAGGACCTGCATCCCCCCCCCGCCCCGGTCTGCCTGCCCGGATGCTGAGGTGTGGCCAGCCTGGGGTCCTGGAACAGGACGCTGTGTGGTCAGCCTCTCCCGGGGTCTGCGGCAGGCGCTCAGGTAGGAGCGCTGAGTGGGTGGGTGGGTGGATGGAGGGTACGTGGGTGGGTGTGTAGTAGGTGGGTGGGTGGACGTGTGAGTAGCTGGCTGGGCTCAGACAGAACGGGTGATGGACACACAGCTCAACCCGCAGCCCGGCAACGGCGGTCATCTGTGCCCAGAGCCCGTCTGCTCCCGCCGGCCGGCCCAGTGCCCCAAGCTCCCCGCGTGACCTCCAGTGGCGCAGGCCAGAGAGGCTGCCGCCGGTTCCTGGCACGTGCCCTCCGGAGAAGCAGGCAGGAACGGGTGTGCCTGCCTCGTGGGCCAGGGCCCCGAGGAGGGGGGCAGGAAGGGAGGCGGGCTGCGCCGGCGGGCATCCCAGAGGCCAACCGGGAGGCAGGGCTGGGCAGGGCCGACAGCAGCTCGAGACCTCTCGCTCACCCCAGACCGCCTCCAGCCGTGCCTGGGCCCCTGGTCCTCCCAGCGGCCTCCCCCAGGGCCACCCACCCTGCTGTCCAGGACCCAGCCAGGTCTACGCCGGTCACGTCCCTGAGCTGCCCTGCTCCAGGGGGACCTCCAGCAGCGTCACAGAAGCAGTGGGGGAAGGAGCTGGACTCTGGGGGATACACACAGTGTCAGGATCTGAGCCCTGGCTCTGAGCCCCCCATCTGCGTGACCCTGAGTCAGACAACGAAGCAGGGCTTCAGCATTCTAATCTGTAACCGGGGCCTGTGGCTGCCCTGCCTTCAAGACAGGCAGGTCTCTCGCTGCCCCCCCCCGGCCCCACCCACCGGAGCCTTGCCCAGGTCTGGGCAAAGCCGGAAGGCTCCAGGCTCATACTGATGGGGCCTGAGAGTTCCAGCCCCCGATGGTACAAGACCTGAAGTCCCATCATTGTCACCTCTGCTCACCCCTGGGGAGAAGCACAGTCTCCCGAGACCCCTCAGCAGGGCCCCCGGGGTTGGAAGCCCTGGCGAGGCCAGAGAGTCAGTGGTTTAATGAGGAAGGGGAGCGACACAGCTGTCCTGAGTCTGAGGCCAGCCCCAGGGCCCCGGCCCCAGCATCCCTGCAGCTCCCAGAGGAGCTGTGAGGTCCCCCTCCTCCCGCTGCACCTGTGAGGCTGGTGGGGCCCGGGCGCTGGGGTCCAGAAAAGGAACCAGGCTGGGGGGTAGGGCGGGGGTCTGGCAGGGAGGGTTGCAGGCCCCGCCTCTGTCCCCAGGCTGCTCCTGGTCGGCCCGCTGCCCACACACAGCCCTGCAGCACACCTGGCGCTGAAAATACTGGTGCTGGGTGGGGCGGGGTGGGGGAACCCCGGGCTGGTGGGGGACCCTCTGCCCCTCCTTCCTCCCCCAAGCCCCAGCCCTGCTCTGCCCCCAGCCCCCAGCTCCCCTGCCCACGGCCCCCAGTGCACCGTGGGCCTGCCTGGACCTCAGCCTCCTCCTCTGGGGGGCGGGTTGGGCTCCCGCCTTGCGTCCCCCGTCGGGGGGGAGGAGGGGAAGTGGAGGTGCGGGGGGCCACTTCAGCAGCCCTGGGGGCTCCTGGCCGGAGGCGGGGCTGTACCGCAGGCCAGGCCTCCTCTCACCCGCTCAGGCTCTGCGCAGGGTGAGGGCTGCGTCCTGTCAGTCTGTCCATGGCTCCTAGGCCACCAGAGCCTGGCCATCCCACCCCCACTGCAGAGAGGAGGAGCCGGGCGGGGGGGGGTGGGGGAAGGAGGGCCAGACCTGTTAACAAGCTTCTTCCCAGCCCCCACCCGCCTTAACTCCCCAGGCCCTTCCCAGGCGGAAAATTCAATTAGTTTCGAGCAACTGCTTTGCTGAAGAACCAGAGAAAAGGGGCAGGAGAGAAAGCGGATCCGCCAGCGGCTGGTGTGTGTGTCGGGGGGTGGGGGAGGGGGGACATGGGCGGCAAACAGCCCGCTTAGGTGTTTCTGCTGAGCCTCTGTTCTGTGTGTCTCTAAATGCGACTGTGTGTGATCATGGGTCCCTGGGTCCCAGCGTGCCCACGTCTGCTCCCTGCGCAAACACGGCCCTCACAGCCCTCGGCACCCCGACGTGTGCCCCCCGCCTCAGCCATGACTGCAGACCCCCACCTGCGTCCACTCCAGGCTCCGGGTTCTTGAGGGAGGAGGCCTGCGGGGCAGTGCACACAGAAGGGTAAGACGCTCCCCGCCCCCCGCAAACTGCATCACGCTCACCTCCTGCTCACAGTGTGTGGTGTGCCCCCACTTCCGTCTCCACACTGACCTCTTGTCCTGTCCTCAGATGCTCTAGCCTCCTAGCCACAGGGCCTTTGCACATACCATCCTCCCATGCCTGGCAAGCCTCCCCTGCAAGAAGCTTGCCCCAGTGTGGGTCAGTCCTTTTCACTCTCCCATCATCCCTGGCTTCACAGGAAGCAGCCAAAAGTCTCCCTCTGTAAGGGAGTGGGGAGCGGTCCTGTTTGGATCTTTCTCTGTCCTGGTGCTCAGCATGGGGCCTAGCACACAGCAGGTGCTCAAGTAACGTCGGCTGAGTGAATGAAGTACCAGGCCCACACAGAGGTTTAGAAAACAGCGAGGGGCTTCCCTGGTGGCACAGTCGTTGAGAATCTGCCTGCCAATGCAGGGGACACGGGTTCGAGCCCTGGTCTGGGAAGATCCCACATGTCGCGGAGCAACTAGGCCCGTGAGCCACAATTACTGAGCCTGCGCGTCTGGAGCCTGTGCTCCGCAACAAGAGAGGCCGCAATAGTGAGAGGCCCGCGCACCGCGATGAAGAGTGGCCCCCACTTGCCGCAACTAGAGAAAGCCCTCGCACAGAAACGAAGACCCAACACAGCCATAAATAAATAAATAAATTAATTAATTAATTAAAAAAAAAAAACAGTGAGTCCTGCAGCAGACACACCTGTCTCTGCTGGCGAACTCCTATGCACCCTGCTATGGCCTGGCTTCCAGGACCCCCTCCTCCAGGATGTCCAGAGCGCTCTGAGGATCAATAAGAAGGAGCATCGCATCTTAGCCCTCAGCCTGGGACCCACTATTCCTTGTCTCTGGCCCACAGTCTCCCTTTACCCACCCAGGTAGCCCTTCATGGCAGGCCTCCAATGTCACCAGAGTGCACGATGGGGGCAGGGTGGCCCCTCATCCTGGCACCCCTGTCCCCACTGTCCAGCTGGACTTCTCCCTTCTGCCTCCCTCCTGCTCCCGCCTCAGTGCCAGGGCCTCCCTGAGCCCTGCGTGGGGGGTGGAGAGGTGCCCACCTGAGCCGGGAGCACAGCGGGTGGGCAGGACGTGGAGCTGCTGGGGGACGCGGGTGGACACACACACACAGGGGGACCGGGTGGGGGAAGGGGGCGCTGCCCCTCTGAGCACTTCCTCATGGGGACCCCTAGATACTGCCAGGGGAGGGGTCCCTGCCGCAGGTCCTTGGTGGGGTGAGGGCCCCAGGGCCTGCTAGGGAACAAGGGAGGTTTGGGAAGGCAGATGTGGGGAGGGGCCCGTGTGGAGGAATGTGGGCCGGCCCCTCCTGGTTCCCCCGAGGAGGGACAGAGGCAGATGGCAGCTGGGGGCCTGAGAAAGGAGGGGGAGGCCCGGCCAGCCCGGCCTGAGTCTCTGACGGGCGCCTATGGCCCCTCCTTGGGATCTATGGGGGATGCAGCCTTCTCAAGTTCCCGGCCCCCCACCCTTTGCCAGCTGTGTGCAGCTGGGGCCTCGCCCGGAGAAAGCCAACGCTGGTAGGGGTGCGGGGGACCCAGGGCTGCACATGGGCTTCCCCACCAGGGTCTCGGGCCATTTGTGACCTACTGTGTCTGTCATCAGTAAAAGGGGTGACCTGTGAGCCAAGCCCAGGGCGAGGCAGGGCTGAGGCTTGGGTCCAGTGGAGCAAGGCCCTGTGCCTCAGTTTCCCCGCGATTGTACCTCCAGCTCCTTTCCCCCCGAGGGCACCTCACCACCTCCCTGAGGGGACAGGGCAAAGTCCTCGACCCTCTCCCCATGCTGGGATGTGGGGCTGAGGCTTGGGACACACCCAGTGCTGGGGAAGTGGGCTTTGCCTGCAGAGGCCAATGCAGAGAGCCGGCCTTCTCCTGAGCCCCGACCCCAGGCTCCCCACACCCCCAGTGCCCTTGCCCACCACCAGCCCACTTTGCAGACAGGGAGACTGAGGCCCCAAGGCGCCCGCTGCCCAGAGCCACCCTGCCCCAGCGCCCTGGGTCCTGCCCAGAGCCCGGAGGGGTGGGGCCGAGAGGGCAGGGGCCGCCAGATGCCTGTACTACCCCCTCGACAGGGGCTTAGACACCTGTCCAGCCCCCGCCCCGCTCCCCGCGGGCCGCCCCAGCATTTCTGCACATCTCACGTGCAAGGGGCTTTCCCCACTCAGTGAGTGGGGGGAGGGCGGTTTCTCCCCCCCTCAACATGGTTCCCGCCAGATTTCCTCCAGTCCGACCTCACAGACGGTCTCAGCGCTGCCGAGGGCCGTCCTGGGAACGGGCTGGGCGCCGTGGCAGGTCACTCGAGCGCTTTTTCTGGACTGGCTCAGGGCTGGAGATGCCCCGGTGTCTGGAGCCGGCAGCCTGGGGTAGGGTGCGGGAGAGGCTGGGAGATAGAGAACAGGGCCCTGCCGAGGGGCCAGGACAGGGGGTGCCCCAGGGGAAAGGGCCAGGGTGACGGGAGGGCACAGCGCTCCCAGTGGCCAAGGCCAGCCCTGAGACGGCCTCCCAGTGAGGGGACAGGTCACTTCTGAGCTGGAGGCAGAGCTGGGACGAGGGCCGGCCCGGCGTGGGGGTCAGGCAGCCACGGCCCACACCTGTCCCCACTGCTTCGTCCAGTGTCTCCTCCAGCCCCGAAGTCTGCGACTGAGCTGGCTCAGGCCAGCACCTCAGACCACGTGGCCCCCTCTGACTCCCATCACCCAAGGCCCAACAGACCCTGTCCAGTGGGTGTCTGGCTAGGGAACTCTTAGCCCTCCCAAGCCCGGGCGTCCCTGCCAGGGCTGTGCACACGGCAGGGTTCAGCTGTGGAGGAAGCAGGGCAGGAAGGTGGGAGCTCATCCTCGCGCTGGCCCAGCACCTGCCCCCGCCTGCCCACCCCACCAGCTCAAGGGGCCCCCCTCCTCCCTGGCTGCCTCCTCTAAGGGTCCGACAGGCCTTTTCAGGGCTGACTGATGGCAGGTCTGGATTTCCATGTCAATGGGCCGCCTGGTAAGCTGGTTAACAAGCCCCCAGCCCCATTGAGGAGTCTGTGGGGAGGGGTTAACACAAGCTCCATTCTCCGGGGCTCCGTGGCCTTGTGGTTGCCATGGCACCCTGCGTGGCCTTTTGGGCCACGGCTAATCCTTTCTCTGGGCCTTTCATCCTGGCCGTCCCACCCCCAGGCTGGTCGCTGGTGACTCGGCCATGCCCAACAAGGCTGGTTTCTCTGCCGGGGTCAGAGGAGGCCATAAATCCAGCCCCCTGCCCCCCAGCCTCCTGGCCCCGTCCCTGTGTCCCTGGCATTGTCTCTAAGTCCCCAGCCCTCCCCCTCTGGGAACTCCAGTGGCGGGAAGGGAGCGTTTGCCAAGTGGTCAGCTCCTGTCCGGGGGCGTGGAGGGTCCCCAGGCCCGTCCTTGGCCCTGTCCTCTGCTTGTCCATCCTCTCACCCACATCCTCATCTCTGTGTTCCCTTCCCCTGGGTTCCCTCACCTTCAGCCTGGCCTCCGTGCTGTTCCTGGGATGTGCCAGGCCTGCTCCTGCCTCAGGCCCTTTGCTCCAGCTGTTTGTTTCCTTGTCTGGAATGTTCTTCCCTAGCTGTCTGCGATGCTCCCTCTGCCCACTCACCTTCTCCGCGAGGCCACAGGCCCTGCGCCTCCCAACGCCTGCACCAGCCCTGTGTTTCCTGGAGCCTCGTTCCTCCCAACACGCCCTGAGCAGCACTGCGTCCTCCTCCCCTCCAGAATGCCAGCCCCGTGAGGGCAGCGACCCAGCACCACGGACGCGCCTGGCTCATGGCAGGGGGTGGACGCTCTGCATGAGAGGTTGGGGAGCTCTCAGCTCAGAGAGGGCGAGTCTGAGCCCCAGGGATGCAGAGCATCCGGAGGTGGACGAGGTGCCAAGTCTGGGCCGGTCTGACGGCACACTGGAGGTCTTCACTGTCCCATCCTGGACGCAGAATCTCTCCACAGAGACCTCCCTGCAGCATCCTCTGTCCCCAGCAGACAGAATCCCGGAGTCCCGCAATTCCAGGATTCGATTAGCCTGGCCGCCAGCCCCTTGCTTGTCTCCTCACGGCCCCTCTCCTGCCCAGCTTCTGCGTGCATGCATCCAGCAATGGGAAGCTCACCACCTGGGCGGTGCAGCTGGGGAGAAGGTGCCCCTTTGCACAGGTATGCTCCCAGCTCTGGGTTCCAGCTCAGATGGCAGGGAAGCTCAGCTTGGATGGACCTTGCCAGGGGCTCCTGTCTTGTGGTACATGCGTGACCGCTCCCTGGCTGGGCCGTGGGTGAGTGGCTATCAGCAAGGATTCAGGCCTGATAGGTCCTGAGCATCCCCTGAAACTGGCCCATCTCTCATCACCCTTCCTTCCACAGCTGGGCCCTGGGCCTCTGTCGCTCTCTGAACCTCACGACAATCACGTGAGGCAGGAAGGACTGGAAATGGCTCCATTAGACAGCTGAGAAAGCTGAGTCTTAGGAGGAAAGGTCTGGAGCCTCCTGTGGGAAAGCGGAGCCTGCCTTCTGACCCCAGGGCCTCTCCCCAGGTCATGTGGCAAAAGGGGGCGACAGCCCAGTCTCAGCGTCTCTCGCCGAGGGACCTCACGGGACGAGACAGCTTCCCGAGCCCCCGCGTACTTACTGAGTGTGAGATGCGTGCGACCCAGGCCCGGGCCCTACTCCCACCCCCGCCCCCACAGGGCTCTCGGCTCCCAGGGGCCACAGGGCTGACAAGGGGGCTGCCTACCCAGATTCCTGCCCCGCACCAGCCTGGCTGGGGGCAGCCGCAAAGGTGGAAGCCGTCCGTAGGAGGCCCAGGTGGCGCTGGGGCTGAGCGGACCGCTGTGCAAAGACGGGGGGTTGAGGGTGTCAGCTGGGCAGGGCCCCCAGGAAGGCGGGCAGTAGCGAGGGCGGCCGAAGTTTGGAGCGTGTAGTTGGTAAAGGGGTTCAGTGAGGAAAGCCAGCTGCGGGGAGGCTTGGGGGCCTTGAGAGCCTCTGGCCCACGTGGGAGAAGCCCCGTCCGCCTCAGTCTCCTCACCTGTCGCAGGGGCTACGGAGGGGAAAACTCCTCCCCGTCCCCCAAAGGTGGGAGCGGGTGTCGGGGCCCCAAGCGGAGGAGGGGAGGAGGAGGGGGAGCACGGGCTGGGGAGCCTCTGTCTGCAGCGTGTAGGCGGGAGCCGGATTCCGGAACTCCCCAGGGAGACTGAGGACGCTCCAGCTCTGCAGCCGCCATTGGCTGTGCTGCCGGGGCCGGGGCTGTCCCCACCCTGCACTTCCTGCCCCGCACTCCTCCCGGAGGCCCTCGGCGGCCAGGTCGTGGGGGTCAGCACCTCTTGCCACGGGGGAGACGTCTCAGCCCGGAGAGGACCAGAGCCTCGCAGGCGAGAACCGGGACTGTCTGGGGGACGCATGAGTGAACGAAGGTCCCAGCGGGGTGCAGGGCAGAGGCACAGCCCTGGAGGAGGCGCGGGGCGCGGGCATGGGCTGCACCTGGGGCCAAACTCCAGCTTCAGTGGCCTCTCCACCCCCCGCCAAGTCCAGCCTTGGGGTGGAGGTGGCAGAGCCAGCAGCCCTCACCGGCAGCCCCCCTGGATGCTGGCGCTCACAGAGGATGTGGCAGGCCCCGGTGGGGGGCACGGGGGCACATGGGTCTTCTGCTGTGTGGGCGCCCGCAGCCTGGAGTCGTGCTGGTCGGCGAGCCGGAGCGGGCCCGGCCGCCAGGGAACCCGCCCAGCTTAGCGCCTGCAGGGGCCCGAGACCCCCACCCGCCAGCTCTGCTTTCTTCCATCCCCCCAACCCCGGGCCAAGCCCCCAGCCCAGGCCACCCAGCGGCTCCTCGGCACCAACCAAAACTGGGGTGCCCTGGTTGAGAGGGTCCGTCTTCTCTGGCCTCAGTCTCCTGACTTGCAGCACGTATGTAAAGGCAGGCGCTGTGCGGGGCCCAGAGAAACCCCACGAGGGCTCGGGCAGAGGGGGTCTCCTTGGAGAGCCAGGCGGAATAAGGGAGGCCACGGTCTCTGGAGTGAGGCGGATTTGGGTTCACACTGCTGCTCGCAGCTTAAAAACATTCCCTGAGTGTAACCTCTGGCCTGGGCCCAGCGATTCCACAGTGACCAAGACAAGACCAGGCTCTGAAGTTCGCAGTGCAGCAGGGCCGGCCTGACAATGACCATGGTGACAGTGGCAATAACAATGGGCCTGTTACTGCCCTCACCATGTGCCAGGCCTTGTGCTCAGGTCACAGGATCCTCACAACACCCTTTGGAAGCGGGCTTCCTCATTGCTCCCATTTTACAAGCTGAAGAAACTGAGGCACGGAGATGTTGAGGGACTCGCCTGAGGTCACCCAGCTAATAATTAGCAGAACCAAGATTTAAAGCCCAGCAGCATGACTCCAACAGACAGGTAAGCTGGGTGACCTGGAGCAAAGCACCTAGTCCCCCATCTCAGCCTCAGCTTTCCCAAACTCCCTGGCTCGAGGTGAGGTCCCACCCATCAAACCCAGGGCAGGTATGGCACAGTCAGAAGTAGGAAGTGGCCGGCGGGGCATCCTGGACGCAGGTTCGGATGGCTCTCAGGCTGTGGGACCCCCTCCGCCCCGAGCCTCCCTTTCAGTACCTATTACATGAGATCGTGACCCTGACCCCCCAGGAAGGACCGGGCGGCTGAGGCGTGCAAGCCCCTCATCAGGGGCGGTTTCCAGCGCTCCATCTGGCCATCTGTAGCCGGCAGCCCACCCCACTCCCCTGAGCCGCTGAACCCCAGACGGGCCCTGCACCCCCAACCAGAGCAGGCTAGGGCTGCAGAGCCAGCAGCGGGCGCGGACTGCGCCCTGGGGGACGGCACAGAGGTCGTGGGAAGGGGCGACGAGGGAGGTCCCTGTGGACACACCTGGGCGGCCCAGCCTCCGGGGGGACATGGAAGATGGCATCAGAGCCGGCCTGGCCCCCCCGAAGCCAGACGGCCCCCCCGCCCGCCGTCCTTGCTGGCGCCCCTGGGGAGTGACCCTCCCCCTGGCTCCACAGAGGCGAGGATGGGACGAGGCAGAGGAACCGGCTGTGCGGGACACCTGAGCCCGTTGACCAGGCCTCCCAGGGGGCGGCCGCCGGGGGGCTGGGAGGCTGAGACGTGGCCCGTTCCCACCGCCTGCCCCCAGAGGGCCTGGGAGGAAGCAGGTCAGCAGGTGGTGGGCCAGCTGGGACCTAGGCCTGTCTCGACCCACTTCTGCTGGGCAGGGGAGACCAGGCCAGGCCCCTCCTGGCCTCAGTTTCTGTATCTGTGACCAGGGACATTGTCCTGCCCCTCCCAGGTCCCTGGGAGCAATACAGATGTGCAGGATCCTTACGCCATGTTACACTTGGGAGGCTGAGACCGGAGCAGGGCGTCTCCAGGGGGTGCCCCATGGCACTCCCAGCTCTGCTGCTGCAGGGCCAGCGTCCAGGGCCAAGGAAGCCACCCTCAGCATGGGGGCCCACAGACCCAGCTTCAGTCCCGGCTGGGTGAGCTCAGAGCCAAGCGTCCATTTGTTGTAAAAGGCGCACTGGAAGATTAGCTGAGCCTGTGTCTCGGCACGGTGATTACAGGTGGAAGGCGCCTTCCGCCGGTGGGGCAATCGCAGGGGGCAAGCTCTGGGCCTCACTGGCCCAGGGCCTGGTGGCCACTCACCCAGCACTCATGCCCAGACCTGAGGCTGAAAGAGAAACGTCCTGCCAGGGGGAGGCCCAGCGGAGCGCCGGCCGTTAAGGGGTTGTCGGCCCATCTGCATGTGCCCCTCTGTCCTTATGTGGGGCAGGTGCCCGGGGCCCCCAGAACCAGCCAGGGGCACAGGGGCAAGGCGCTTGTCTGTCCACCCATCCTGTGTGGAGGTGGGGACAGCAGGCCACATTCCCGGTGGGCAGGCCTGGCACTGCCCACTCTCCAAGCCACCATCCCCGCTTCCATCAGCTGGGCTCTCTGTCCCTACTGACTCACACATGTCCAAGGGTGCCCTCCATGGCCCCGAGGCTGCCGTAAACAAGTGCAGGGGCGCTGGCGTGGCAGTGAGGGAAGATGCAGCCTCCCAGATCCTTGGCATTTAAGGGTATACTGGGTTGAATGGCAGCCCCTCAAAAAGATAGGTCCAACTCCTAACCCGCAGAACCTGTGAAGGTGACCTTATTTGGAGAAAGGGTCTTTGCAGATGTAATGAAGTGAAGGACATTGGGACGAGGTCGTCCTGGATTTAGTGGGTCCTAAATCCAATGACAAGCATCTTTCAAAGAAGAGGAGAGAACACAGAAACACAGAGGGAAGATGGCCCGCGTGATGACAGAGGCAGAGATTGGAGCGATGCAGCCACGAGTCCCGGAACGCCAAGGAATGTAAGCATTCACCGTAGCTGGGAGAGAGGCCTGGAGCAGAGTCTCCTCTGAGCCTCCAGAGGGAACCAACCCTGCCACACCTTGACCTCGGACTTCTGGCTTCAGAACTGGGAGACAATAAGTACTTGTTGTTTTAAGCCAAGTTCATGGTCATTTATTACAGCAGCCCTAGGACACTAATACAGGAGAAAGGGGGGTCTGAAAAGGCTTATCTCCCAGAACCTGGGTGGGTGCGGACAGTGGTAAGGGCCTGGGAGAAGGCCCGGCCGGGGGACCACTTGGGCAAGCCCTCCCTGACACCTTCCATGGACATGAAGGGCGGCTCCACAGACCCCTGAACCCTGGCTTGGGTTTTCAGCTCAGGTGAGCTGTAGGGTGATCTGGGGTCAGCCGTCCAGGTACAAGTGTGACTGCCACCGTCCCAAGTGTCCTGAACTGGGAGGTGGGCTCCCCAGGGTCCAGCTGCATCCTTCCAGAGCTGCTGTGTGCCCGTAAGCAAATTCTGCCCGTCTCGGGGTCCCCAACCACTCCTTAGGGCAATAAGAACTCGGGGAGTATGTCTCCTGGGGTCCCCGGGCCCTCAGGGAAGCAGTGGTTCAGCCCAGGAGGTGCTGGGGGGACGCCGAGAGGGCTGAGTGTCCGCCTGCCCCGAGGTACCGCACTCAGGCCCACAGGGCAGATGAAGTAGTCTCCCCACTCGCCCTGGGGATAAGGCAGCTGGGTGACAGCCTGGAGGAAGAAATGGTAGAGGATTAGGATGAACTCTGGGGGAAGCTGACTCATCCTCCAGAAGCCCCACTTCTCCAGGCAGCGCCTTCCTGATGGGGGCCAACCTTCCGTCCAAAGCTGTCGCCACCGGCAGGATAGGAAGCACGTGGCAGGCCACACCCCAGCCCCGGCCCCTGCCCGGCACTCTGGCCTGGCCTCGGCCTCCCACCTTGGCCTGGCCACCTCTCTGGGGAACACGGCTGAGGCTGGCCCAGCCCGTCTCCTCCTTCCCGAGTCTGCAGCTGCGCCGGAGGAAGGAGGCCACGCAGGCTGCCGGGGCCAGCTCTGGGCGTGTGTACACGCGGACACACGTGTCCCCCGTGCCCGGCCATACGCTGGCCAGCTGGCACGTGCAAACCTGGAGCCTCCACGGCCCCCACCCCCAGCCAGTGCACACAGGCCCACCGGCACGTGTGAAGGCACGCACACATTGGCACACGTGTGTCTGGGGCACTCAGAGGAGTACAGCTGGGCCTCTCTCTGCCAAACTGTGCACCGTGGCCCTGAAAAGCAGGTCCTCAGGACCACAGCTGGGGAAGGGTGATGGTGACGGAGATGGGGCGTGTTTGGGCCCGGCGGCTGAGGCATCCCACTCATTTCGGCCCTACTCATTCCCACACTTGATTCTTCAAGGAGGAAACACGAGACCTTGCAGTTAGGACCTGAAGTTGTCAGCCTGTGGTCCCCTGCTTCCTCCTCACCACCAGCAGGGACTGACCTGTGACTGTGTCAGCCAAGGATGACCCTTGCAATCTGAGCAGGGGGCTGGGGGAGGACATCGGGTGAAAAGAGGCTGAAGAAAGCCTTGGGAGAGGTAGGGAGGGCCTGGGGACAGTGCCACGGCTGCTGTGCACACGTGTGCAGGTCGTGCACTGAGCAAGGATAAACGACTGAAATCCAGCTCATGCTCTGCTTACCAAACTGCAAAGAAGAAGCACCTTTTCCCATGCAGTGGCCCTAAGGTTCTAAGGACCCAGTGTGTACACGTCTCAGCCTGCATGGCCGGGTCCGTGTTTCCCCGAGACCCCGTGTTGACGCAGGGCTGTGTGTACATGTGTTTATGTGCCGGCATGTGCTCCTACCCTGGAGGATGCCCAATCAGCCCCCAGGCCAGGCTCCCATGGGCAGGGCGGCACATCCCTGTCTGGCCCAGGATGCTGCAGTTCCCACGCTGTCACAATGGCCACACAACCGGGTCCGCCCCCCCTCCACCTGGGGGACGGAACCTAATCTCAGCCTATTGAAGACCTGAAAGCCGTGGCCCCTGCCCTGAGCCAGCAGGCGGCCCCGCCCGGGACACCTGATCCACCTCTGCCCTCGCCTCAAAGGGGGACACTGTCCCCCGCCCCACCGGCATAGATGGGGAGAAAAACTGGGTCGCTGGGATAGAGTGACAGCAATGGCAGGCAGGGACAGGGCGGGGGTTGGGGGGGGCGGCCACCCCCCAGGCACAGCCAGTCCCTGAGGATGCTCCAGGCCTGAAGAAGATCTGCCCCAGGGCACCCAGCCCTGCCGGGGCAGGGGACTGGCCTCAGATCACCAAGGAGGGGTTCAAGTTTGGCAGCCAGCTGAGAAGAGAGAGAAGCCACCTGCCTAAGACCCCACATTGGGTTGGGGACAGAGCCAAGGCTGGGGACCCTCCCTTGTCCCACCTAGAGGGGTGCCCCTAGGCCATGCTGCAGGCTGGGGGTCTGGGGCCTGGGTCTGGGCATAGCTCAGGCCACCTGCCCCCGCACCTCCTGGGCCAGGCCAGCCAGCAGCGCGGGCCTGGGTATGTCCACCTCCTATTCGGTTTCCTGGCGGGACAGAACCACCCAGGGGCAGCCAGGGAGAGTCAGGCCTGGCCAGGAGCTCCTTCTGGGATCAGCGTCCCAAACTGTCTCTGACCAAGGTCCGTGCACCACTGCCACCCTGTCTGTGCTCTGAGTACTGGGCCCTCCTGTAGACCCGTGCAGGGGAGGGGGCCCTGGAGCCTCAGCCCCACAGGACTGCAGGACTTCCTGGGGTGCAGGAGACACACAGGAAGTGAAGCCCCCAGATGCTCATTCTCAGGGGTGGCTGGAGATGCGAGCTGACTGCTCTGTGACTCTCAGGGCCTCCGTCTCCCCACCTGTGAAATGAGACTTGGCTCCTTCAGGCTCTTCTAGCTCTTGGTACACCCAGCAAACTCAGCTCTGTTGGCTTGCCACGGTCACGTACTCTCTGGGTGCCAGGATGTGCGCTGGGGCTGGAGGGGACCAAGGATCAACAAGAAGGGAGTAAACCTGGAAGACTTCCCCAAGGAGGGGGCAGCTGAGCAGGGAGGCTGAGCTGGAGGTGGGGTGGGACACAGGCAGAGGTGCCGGCTGGGAAGGCGGGAGGAACGTTGGTCGGCGGAGCCCCGGGGTGTGTAGGGGGCAGGCAGAGATGCTGGGATGTGGGCAGGCCAGCCCGCCCGAGAGGGTGGTGAATGGGGAGCCAAGGAGGGTGTCGGGCCAGAGCGCCATTTCTAGGATTCAGGGGCCATCCAAGACCACACGGCCGGCCCCTCACGCTGCTCCAGCTCCGGGCAAGGACTCGAGCATCTCAGGCTCGGAACTGGCCTGGGGTTAGCTCCACCTCCTCCCGCAGGTGGCCAGGGAGACCGTGGGCCAGAGAGGTGCGCGGGCTCTGCCACGTGGTCCACAGGGTGGGCTGGCTTCAGCCCTGCCCCCGAACCTTGGTCCAACCGAGTCAGGTGCTTGAGAAGAGAAAGGGGCCACGGGGCCTTTGCAGGGCTGACATCACTGTCAAGCTAAGTGGCCCTCCAGCAGACCCCAGAGGTTGCCCGTGGGCCACCTACGGGCTCGCTCCTTCCTGCAGCTTCCTCTGGCAGTGGGGAGATTCCTGACGTCCGCAGTGGTTGCTTGGCAAACATTCATGGTCACTGCAGCTGTGCCGAGCCGGGAGCCAGACCTCCTCTCCGGGTGCACCAGGGAGGGGGTGTCGGACAGGAGGGCGCTCCTTTCCTGCTTGTCAGATGGCGGTGGTACACAGCACCACACCCGAGTGTGTTCTAGAACGGGGGTGGGGGCCCCGGGGCAGACCACCGCACCCCACCACTGTGTGACGCAGGTCAGCTCACTTCCCTCTCTGAGCCTCAGCTTCCTCATTTGCAAAATGAGACCGGGAGACACGCCCTGCTAAGCCTGTGACCCTGCAGCCCCTCCACTTTCCTGCCTGCCCCCCTCCGCCGGCTCCCACCCTCCCTGCAGCTGGCAGAGTGGACCAAGGTGCCCTCTCCTCAAGGCCTGGTCGGCAGCAAGCGGCACAGCCGAGGGGCTGTGGGAGCGGGTGGGAGCACTTGCATTTGAGGGCAGGGTCGGTGAGAAGCCCCCGGCGCCTGGGGGCAGGAGCCGGGGCCCCAGGAGCTTAACCTGGCAGACACATCGGCAGTTCCGCCTGCTGCTTCTGTCAATACGAGCCTTCCTGTTTTGGAGATTAAACCTCGGCTGAGCAAACAGCTTGCAAGGAGGCCCCTCCCGGCCACCTCCCCATCCCCGGCCTGTCCCAAGGCTGGAGCCACCTGGAGGCTGTGAGGGGTGGCAAGGCCGGGAGGGAGCCCCCTTCCCCACGCCAAGCCCTGCACCACACCCCAGGCCGCCCCCAGCCCCCGGCCCAGCCCCCACTGACCCTGCCCAGGCCTCCGCCGGAAGCCCCCTGTGTAATCCTTCCGCCCGGGGCGGGCGCACTGTCCCAGCGCCCGGCTGCCGCACCCTCTGCCCTCATATAACCTCCTACAGGCAAGGGGGAGCAAGCCGCTCCCTGAAGCCTCACCACCAGGCACATGCCCACCTGGGAGCCACCCCGAGCGCCCCACGGAGGCCCGAGCCCGGAGAGAGACCTGTCATTTCACTGGTAATTGCTCCCCCTCCGCCTCTTGGCACTGTGGGCTGGAAAATTCTTTGTTTAGGGCCTGTCTGGCATGTAGTAGGACGTTTAGTATCATCCCTGGCTTCTACTGACAAGATCCACTAGTACTGCCTGACCCCAGAGGTGTGACAACCAAAAATGTCTCCAGGCATTGCCAACTACCCCCGGGGGCCAAAATCACCCCTAGTTGAGAACCCAGGGGCAAGCCCTGCAGACAGTGCACAGACAGCTACACTGGGGCTGCAGAGGGAGGGCAGAGCCTCAGAGGCCTGGGCCTCCCTCTCGTGCTGGCCTCAGCCCAATCTTTGTCCGGTCCCCCCAGCCTCCCGCCTCCCTTCCCACCAGGGTCCACCCACCTCCGAGCAACCTGGCCCTGCCCTCTTCCGAAAATCCTCCCCAGACTCAGATTTACTGTTGGCAAAGGCTCCCAAGGAAGGGAGGAGGGAGCACGAAGGCCGACGTTGCCCCCAGACCCCTCCCAGCTTCCTCCCTCTCTGGCCGCAAGGACACAAGGCCCAGAGGGACAGACAGATAGGGAGGCTCAGGGTTGACTCCTGGTGTCTGAGCTGAACCTCGGTTGCTTCTCCTCCTTTGATAAAGCAACCTGGACCACACCCCTCTTGCTCACAAAACTTCTGGGGCTCCCCGGCGCCTCCCCAGTCCCTCCCCAGCCCGACCTCCTGAGCCTGGATCCGGAGGCTCCGGCTAACCTCTCCAGCCTCATCTCCCACTGCTCCTCTCCCCACACCGCCATCGAAGCACACAGCCTCTCCAGTCACCCCCGACTGCCTTCCCTCCCACCTCTGCCTGCCCAGACCTTCAAGCTGCAGCGTGACAGTCACCATCTTTTCCTGGAAGCCTCTCCTGAAGCCTTGTACCCCCAGCCCTGGCACAAGGTGGATTCTCCCTTGCCCAGGCCCCTGGCACACTTGGACTTGACCCATCTTCCAGCCCCTACCACCCTCTGCCTGTTTGGGGAACATCTGGGTGCTGGAAGAATCCTCCCCAGGAGACTGTGAGCCCCCTGGAACCAGGCGCTGTGTCTGAGTCACCTCCTACACTCCCCTGGAGCCAGAGCTGGGAATGGAGAGAGCGCCCAGGGATGCTAATGGATGGGTGGGTGAACGGACAGCTGGATGGACAGACAGACAGATGGGTGGATGGGTCCATGGTGGCAGCTTATCTCTCTGGGGCTGTGACTGCCGCTCCTGGGCATGTACCCCTCCCCCTGCCAGCTTCCAGGGCAGCCCAGAATATCAAGGGATGTCACGTCCAGCCCAGAATATCAAGAGATGCCACGTCCAGCCCAGAATATCAAGGGATGCCACGTCCAGCCCAGAATATCAAGGGATGCCACGTCCAGCCCAGAATATCAAGGGATGCCACGTCCAGCCCAGAATATCAAGGGATGCCACGTCCAGCCCAGAATATCAGGGGATGCCACGTCCAGCCCAGAATATCAGGGGATGTCACGTCCAGCCCAGAATATCAGGGGATGCCACGTCCAGCCCAGAATATCAGGGGATGCCACGTCCAGCCCAGAATATCAGGGGATGCCACGTCCAGCCCAGAATATCAGGGGATGCCACGTCCAGCCCAGAATATCAGGGGATGTCACGTCCAGCCCAGAATATCAGGGGATGCCACGTCCAGCCCAGAATATCAGGGGATGTCACGTCCAGCCCAGAATATCAAGGGATGCCACATCCTCCCCCATGCCGGTGAGCAAGAGGGAGGACAATGCCATCCCGTGTTCCAGATGGAGGAGGGGCCTGAGGTCAAGGGAGAAAGAGGCAAGTTCAGGATCACGCAGGAAGCAGGGCTCCCTGGGAGCCAAGACTCTGAGCCCGGCTACCCCATCCGGCCCGGAGCCCCTCCTCCCACTGCTCCTGGGGTCTGGTCCCATCCACTTGGGCACAGGGTCATGACTGGGGCAGGGGATCACGCCTGGAGCCTGGCAGGCACCAGCACAGCCACGGCTCACCCCTGCCCAGCACAAGCTAGCCATTCTTGGGAAGACAAAGGCCAGCTGGGGCAGAGGGGCTCTGGTGCCTCCCTGGTGGGAATCTGGCCCCTGCAGGACGTCAGTAATGGGTTCTGGCGGTGGGGTTCTGCCACCGGGGGCTGCAAATCAGATTAGCTCCGTCCAGCCCCGCGGCCCAGATGGCCCCAGCATAGCCACCAGGAAGAAACACAGCTGCCAGCTCTAGGCCTGCCGCCCTCACTGTGTGCGCAAACCCTGGTCCCAGGGCTGAGACACCCTGACCTTCCCGTGGGGTCAAGGGCATCCTTCTTCCCCTCTCTGGACCCCTGTGTCCCATCTGTAAGACCAATGGTTTGAGTGGGACCTTTTGAGGCCTTCCTGAGGCGGCACAGTGGGAAATGCCCATTTCCCAGTGCAGGGCAGACACATAGCATGTGGTCATTTTCATGGGGGTCAGCTCTGCCCTGAGGCCCCATCCCCACTGCCAGCTCAGAGTTCAGTGGGCAGCCCTGCCAGGCCTCCTTTTACCCCGAGACCCATGTTCCCCTGAGCGGGAGGGGGCTGGGGGGGAAGGAATGCTCTCTTGAGTCTCTGTATGTCCTCATCCATCCATCCATCCATCCATCCATCCATCCATCCATGCTCCCCGAAGCCTTGTTCAGCCGTCCAGGCCAAGTCGGCCTGGCTGCTCTGACCACACCAGGCCCCAAGGTTCAGGCCAAAGGGCCAGGCCACCAGTGTTCATTGGTGCTTTACATCTGCAGAGTACCAGCCCCTAGCCAGCCCAGGGTTGGCAGGGCGGGGCAGGTACCAGCTATATCCCTATTACAGAGTCAAGTAAAATCCTGAGACCTACAGAGAGAAGGGAACTGGCCCAAGACCACACAGAGCGTGGGTGGGGGGTGAGGGGCTCCAGGCAGAGCGAGCCGGCAGGCAGGCGGAACTGGGCCGGGGGCTCATTTGCAGCTGTAGGCTGTCTGTTCTCACGGGTGCACTGCCACCCAGACCATCAGTAATGCGGATCAGCTGCCGTCGCCTGCTGTGCCCCCTCCCTCCTGCACCGAGCTTGTAAGCCAACCCCTCTCCATTACCTCCCCTCCTGCCAGCACTGACTCTTCACCCAGAAGCTTCTGGGCCACCGCGGGCATGCCACTCACTGCCCCTTAGGAAGCCCGTGGGCACCCTGGCATCTGGGGCTCCCACGCTGTCACTTTTCCTCGGACGCCCTGACGGCAGCCTTGAGGACAGGCCTCTCATGTCTGTGTCAGATGGGGCAGCGTGAGGCCCCTGCCCGGCTCCACCTGCCAGCCACCACCTCGTGGAGGTGGGGACCGTGCCCTCCTTCCCTCTCTGGGCTCTGCTGCTGGGCTGGGAAAGGCTGTTCCCAGGACTGCCTTGGATGACTCCCTTCGAGTTAATGGGTCACCCATTATGTCTCCTGGATCTTCCCAGGAAAGAGACACTCAGGGGAGGCCAGCCCCAAGTCTCCAGGAGCCGGTGGGGAAGGGGCTTCTAGAACCCGCTGGGACTGATTCCATTTGCAGGAGGCCCCAGGCTGAGCCCCAGCCCGGAAAGGGGGCCTGAGCTCGGACGGGCACACAGCACCTCCTCTGAGCTGACAGGGAGGCAAGGAGAGTCCCTTGGGGCCTCGCTGGTCATGTGGGCCCCCTGTCCTCGGCCACCTCTCCACCCAGCCTCGTTCGGCAGGTCTCAAGCCATTCTGCCACCCGGCTGCCCAGGAGCCCCACTCGGGGGCTGGTGGAGGGGCCGTGCCATGCCGAGCGGAGGTCAGCTGCCCAAGAGGCGCACACACCCATGTCCCTGGGCGAGAGGGCCAGTCCGCCTGCTCGCCTGACTTATTGCCCGTCGGCCGGCACCTTATAAGATGAACAACAATGGCATCCTTGTGTTATGGGTGGCGAAACTGAGGCTCAGAGGAGGAATGTCCCGGGTCCAAGGTCATAAAGCTGAGAAGTGGCCCCTCTGGGACTGGAAAGCAAGTAGTCTGGCTCTAGAAGGCCCCAGCCCCAGGGCTGTGTCCCATACCTGGGGAGGACCCTGGCACAGCCTCTCCCCCATCCCCCTTCCCAAGGACCCTAAGGCCCCAGGGGGTTTCCTGGCAACCTGGTCAGCCCTCCCCATCCCTTCCCTGGGTCCCCATTTCCTGTCCTGGGCCCAGCACCTCCTCCTCTCACCGCCCCCCACCTCAGAGCTGTTTGGCCCAGTGGGTCCCTGGAGGGAGCCTTTGGGTCTAGGGTGAGGGCAGGGGACGGGAGTGCCTCAGGCTGGAGCTGAGCCTAGGGAAGGGGGCGGGGGTGGCTAGGCCGCCACCCCCCTACAGTTTTCAGACCTCAAGGAGTCACCACGAAATTCCATTCTCCTGACAGCAAAGAAATTGAATCACTCTTGCCAAAGCCCATGGTCCCCACAAGAATGCTGCAAAGCTTTGTCCTGCTGTTCCCAGACAGGAACTCACACCCAGGTCCCCCCACTCCCACCAAGCCTGGCTTCAGAGAGGTGCAGAAAACCCCCTGCCGGCCTCTACACCGTGCGCCTGCCAGGCTGCGCCACTGCCCCTCTCTACAGTTGCTCCTCCTCCTTGCTCCCCGAGTACAATGCAGCAGTGCTTCTTGAGCCTCAACTTGCTTTCTGTACAATGGGCACATCACGTCTGCGGTCTGGTGTGTCAAAGGCACAGCAGCCAGGACTATGCAGCACGAACCGGGGAGCACGAGTCGGAGAAAGCAGGGATGCTCTGGGGTGCGGAGCAGGGGGTCCCGCCCCTTGGGTCGGGGCCATGGAGGGGTTGGCTCACAGGACCTCATCAGGTGGGAGTGTGGGGTGGCATGGCTTCACACTGCTGTCCCTCCTACCTCTTGCAGAATGCTCAGCACCTAGTGGGTACCACTTCATATGGGTGCCACTGACGGAATCCCAGGTACAGGGCACAGTTCATGCAAAGATTTGGGGGCTTGACGGTTTGGGGGCTGTTAGAGAATGGGGAGGCATTGCAGGGAGTAGCAAGAAATGGAGCTGGGACCCATTTGGGAGGTATGTGGACACCAGGCTAGGACTTGAACTCAGGGGCCATGGGAAACCATCAAAGATTTTGACCTGTGAGTGTGTGTGTGTGTGTCAGGGGCATGGGGGTCTGATTAAGCTGTGTGGTTTCTGAGCAGAGAATCAATAGAGCAGGTAGACTGGGGGCAGGGAGACCAGGGTGGAGGCTGCTCAAGAGGTCCAGGGGAGAGAGGAAGGCCGTGAAGAAGGCTCCCTCTCAAAACAGCCCAGGAATGGGATAGATAAGCATCAGTGGTGGGGCGAGGGAAATGCGGCACAGAGACCCTTCAGACAGGAGGCTGGAGCTGTGCTGGGGCTCAGCTGACTGTTTGGGGGTGGCCCACCCCGCCATCGGGTCCATTTCCCCCCTGCCCACCCCCACCTCTCCAACTGACTAGAGGCTCCAAGGCTGGGCTCTGGCTGATGGGGGAGGGGTTTATGGCAGGAGGTGACTCCATGGGAGTCTTGTCACTTGGGCACAGCTAGCACCATCTGCTCAGGCATCTGCCTGCCTGAGGTGGCGCCTGCTAATTACCTTGGGGGTGGGTACAGGAAGAGGCCTGGGAACTCCCATCCTCCACCGCACCCCATCCCAGAGGGGCAAGGGGTAGGGCCCCAGGGCCCTAAGAACAAATGGGCCAGGCGAGAGTCTGGAACCCGGGCCAGACATTTACACAATAAATCTTTACAGAGCACCTACTACGTTCCAGGCCCTGTTCTCCGCAGTTGACATTCCGGTGGAGGGAAAGGGACCATGAAGGGGTGCCATCGAGCAGAGGTAAGCGCTATGAAGAAAACGGGCCAGCGGGCAGAGTGAGCGCTAAGGGGGGACCAGTTTAGCCCGGTGGTCACCTAGGGCCTCCTTAGGAGGGGATTCGGAGGAACTGAGGAGGGAGGGGAAGGAGGCAGCCAAGCGGAGAGCCGCCCCTAGCCGCGCTTCCGGAAGATGCTGCGGGCGGGCGACTCAGACTTTGATTTCGCCACGGGGAGCCCTTGGCCACTTCCTTGCCCCTGGTCCCTAACCCTCAACCCAGGCTGTCGGCGCACATTCCTGCCGCCCCTGCTCGTGCGGTGGGCTGGCCCAGCCCGTGGGAAGGGCCGGGGGGTGGGAGCCGCCGTGTGCCGGGGAGGCGGGGCGGGGGCACAGCTGGGCCACATCTGGCCCGAGAGCAGAGGGACCAAATGGGACAGAAGGCGGCCTTTCATCCCGCGCGGGGAGGGGCGATCTCGGTTTCTTCTCGGGGCGCCACGGGGCGCCCGAGGATTTCGGGGAACCAATCCTCTGCCCTCCGACGTTGGGCAGAGACGAGGAAATTAGCTCGGGGGCTAGGGATGGAATTTCGTAAGGTGCTTTCTCGCTGGAACCTCGTGTCCCTACCTGTGGCTCAGGTGGCTAAGCACCTCCTCGATATCAATAAAGGGTACTCTGGACCGAGCGGTCAGGTCCACCCAGGCAGCAGCAGCCCTGTTACAAGGCCTGCGCCGTCCGTAGGGCAGGAAGCCGGGCTCGGGAGGGGAAGTGTGGAGCGAGGAAGGAAGGACGTCCCCCGCGGGACGATTGAGCCCGAAGTCCCTGTCCCAGAATCCCCATTACAGCGCCAAGGGCGCGCCCCTCCGCATGTCAGACGCTGAGTATAGCTCCGGCCGGCGCTGGCCAGCCTGGGTTTCCCCCTCAGGGCCACTGGGGCGGGGCGAACCCACATCCCCAAGCCGCCCCGCTGCCCGCGGGGGCGATCCGGGCGGGGCGGGGCGGGGCGTGCACGTGCGGACCGGGGGCGGGAGCCCACGACGCCCGCTCGGCAGTTCCCAGACCCCCGCCGCGGCCCCACGTGGGCTCTGCCGAGCATCTGGGGCAACCTGGAGAGGCCCCGCCCCAGGGCCCGGGAGCCAGTGAGCTCGTGCTGAAGGCGGGGCCTCAGGCAGGGCCCCGCCCCCTGAGGGGCGGAGCCAGGCTGGGGAGGTTTAAGAGCGCGGGGCGCGGGCGGTGCACTGTTGGACCTGCCGCGGGACCCGAGATCCTCGGCGCCGGAGTGAGGGGCAGGGCGCACCGGGCAGGGCGCGCGGGGCTGGGCGCACCGCGCGGCCGCCACCCCACCATGCTCAAGCGCTGCGGCCGCCGCCTGCTGCTGGCGCTGGCGGGCGCGCTGCTCGCCTGCCTGCTGGTGCTCACCGCCGACCCGCCGCCGACCCCGGTGCCCGCTGAGCGCGGTCGGCGCGCGCTGCGCAGCCTGGCGGGCCCCTCGGGGGTGGCCCCAGCTCCTGGGCTGGAGGCGGCGGCGGCACCCGGGGCGCTAGTCCGCGAGGTGCACAGTCTGTCCGAGTACTTCAGCCTGCTGACCCGCTCTCGTAGAGACGCGGGCCCACCGCCCGGCAGCGTCCCCCGCCCCGCAGACGGCCATCCGCGGTCCCCGGCCGAGCCACTCACGCCGCACGACGTCTTCATCGCGGTCAAGACCACCAAAAAGTTTCACCGCGCGCGCCTCGACTTGCTGCTGGAGACGTGGATCTCGCGCCACAAGGAGATGGTGAGCCCCCGCAGCCTGGGCAAGTGGGCAGGGGAGAAGGTGCCCTCTTGTCCAGCTGGTGGCAGCATCCGATGGGCGCCAGGCTGCATCTCTGTACAGCCACTGGGAGTATCGGGGGGTAGTGACGCCAGTCCAGCCCCTTCCAGCCCAGTTTTCCTGGTGGGGCCACTCTCCCCATACGGTTGTGGAAGTGCGTGCCGGGGACCCATCCCCAGCCAACTCGCAGGGCCCTGGGTGGCCTGCACTGACCCTCCACCAGCCGCCAGTGCCTGGGCTTGGTGCCCTGTGATGCTTCTTGCCCCCCAACACTGGAACTCATGAACTGGGCATTATTGTCCCCAAACCTCCCCAAGGCAGATTCTGCGTGGGGCATCACCCTGGGCTCATACCCTTCCCTGGGAAGAAGAAAACTCTTTCCTTAGAGGTGGAGTGGGGTTAGGACCCCCGGGCACAGGGCCAGTCCCATCCCCATCCCAGTCTTTGCAATGGGACAAGTCACTGTAGAAAATATTCTGAAGTTGGGGGTGGGCGTTAGTGGGCCCTGGGGAGTACATCTCAAAAGAAAGAGAGCACGGGGTTTCAGAGTCTGCGCGGCGGTCCTCTCTCCACAGTGCAGAAGTCTCTGGAGCCTGGCACCTTGTGCTCGGTACATCCTAGCTGAGCATCGACTTCCTCCACATACATAATAAAGACACACCCCACTTTGAAAATCTCCCTCCAGGCTGCAGCAGGACGGCTGGGTTGGGGCAGGACGAGGGCAGAACGTGAGCCCTGCGGGGGTGTGGGGTGGGGGGATATCCCTGAGCTGGGAAACTCAAGGGACAAACTGGGTATCTGGGATGAGGGTGAAGGACCCTTGACCAGGCTGGGGGCTCAGAGAAGAGCCCACACCACTTCCTCCCTGTTTCAGCCCTCGAGGTCTGGGAGGGGTGGCCTTCTGGCCTGGCTGAGCCCTGTTTTGGGGCAGGGCCCTGGTGGGGTCCTGATGGGACCTGGGGGGGCAGGGTCCTATCTGGTCCAAGCATGGGGAGGGGGCCCTGGGAACCCCATGGCAGCCTCCTGGGAACACAGCGTCCCTTTCCCAGGGGCTCAGCAGGCCGGCAGGAGGGGGCAGCGGGGGCTGCGGGTTTTGTTTGGCTGCTGGGCCGTTAGGATTCCCAGCGCCGGGCGGCTCTCACGCCGGCCGCTTGGGCAAGGTAACAAAGCCCCTTTCTCCAGTGGAGAAAGGCGTCCGGCCTCTTGTGTGCAGCTATGTGCTCCATGGGAACCGCCGCCGGCGTGCTGGCCACTCAGGTTGCCTGGCGATGAGGGCCTGTGGGGTCCCCCACATCCCTGAGTGACAGCCGTTGTGGGGCACCACCCCTGAGCCGGGCACCATCCCCCAGGACTCTGCCTCCCTGCTGTGTGACCTTTGGCAGTGTTCAGCCCCCTCTGGGCTGCCACCAGCTCTGAGCACCCCTCGTCTTGGACTTTGGGGGCTTTCTCCAGCAGAGGGAATACGGTCAGGGGGTTCTCAGGTACCAGTCCCAGCCAAGCTAGGTGACCTTGGGCAAGACCAAGCGCCTCTCTGACCCTCAGTCTCCTCATCTCTGAAACAGGGAAAGCATTGCCCTTCCAGTAGGGTGTCGTAAAAGAGGGCTGGCAAAGCCTAGAGATGTAGGGAATGAGCCCAGGGAGTACGCAGAGTCGGGATGGAGGCGGTCCCTCCCCTGGACCCTTTGCTCCCCGTTGAGGGGCCACTTGGGTTTCCTTCTCACCCCAGGGCCCCCACCCAGGAGAGGCCGAATCTGTCCCCAACAATCGGTTCATGTGTCACAGCAAGCAGGAACCCCTCTTACGGTGTCCTGTGGGGGAGGGGTCCTTGAAACTGTTTCAACAGAGAGACCTCCTTTCCCAGCCCTGTGAGGGGTGATTCAGACCCAGTCTGATGGGGGAAGACTCAAGGAAGTCAGGGCCGCAGCGGGGGAAACCCAGAGAGGCTGTGTGAGCTGAAAGTGGGCATCTGACCCGTGTTGGGGAGGGAGGGACTTCCTGGAGGAGGTGCCATTTGAGCTAGACTGAGAGAAGAAAATGCCCTGAAAGGGCAATTGGGCATCTTGAGCACAAGCATGGGGGGTGTGCAAGAAACTTCCAGCAATTGGAGTGACTTGGGTGGGGGTGGTCAATAGAGACCACACTGTGATGGGCCTTGAAGTCCAGGATGAGGGGCTGGGCCTTTGGCCCACACTTTCCTCCCCCATCCCTCCCGGAGTGGGCCAGGCTGCAGCGGCTGCCACCGCGGCAGCCACAATTGTTGGGGGGAGAGCTTGGCATCCTGTGTTTCTTTGAATCGCAGCTCCAGGAACAATGCCGCTTCCTGTGGGTGTCCCCCCCCCCCACAGCCAGCCCTGCGGCCCTCGCTGCCCTGCTCTTCCTCCTCCAGCCCTGTCGTTTTCGGGGAAGTGGGGAGGGGTCTGGGCGGGGTGGGGGGGTGTCTTGGTCCCTGGAAGGCATGGCTGGGGTGGACCAGCACCGCCTCTGCCCCGGGGTGTGACTGCAGACTAGGGGCTGCCCCTCTCTGGGCCTCAGTTTCCCCACTTGTACACTCGGGTCGTAGTGGTGCCCTCCTCTCAGGGCCGTTAGGGAGATGAAAGAAGAGAAGGCGTCGGGGCACTCTGCTCTGGGCACCCGTGAGCTCTGGTTCCGCCCATTGCACAGAGGGCGGAAACTGAGGCTCTGAGCAGTGGGTGAGGCCCGCGGCCGGGCAGCCCGTCCCCTCCCCTCCTGATTGCTCTGATGTGGGGAGACCGGAGGCCCGGCACCCGCACACCCCACACCCCACGCCTCCAAGCACTCCCCTCTGAACAAAGGTGACTTTAATCTCCGTAGCCTTGGGCTGGGTTTATAGGGCACCACCAAGCGCGCGGGAGAACAGGCCTCCCTTGATCTCATTAAGAAAGCATTTTCCTTTTAATCCAGTGGCGGCAACGGCGTCTGCACGGGCCGGCCTCGTCCTCCCACGGCATTCCTGGGCTGAGATGCTGGGGGGCAGGCGGGGCGGTGGGGGGGCTGGATGCGAGTCTGTGCGTGCGGGCCGCCCTGGGGTGTCTGCTCTGGAAGGAGGGGGTGCGTGCGTGGAGAGGGTGTAGAAGGAGCCTGCCACCCCCCTTAGCTCTCTCTAGGCCCAGCCAGCTTGTGGCCTCACTGAGAGTGTGCCCAGGTCTGGGCTCAGGCTGGGCAAGGAGCTGGGGCTGCCAGTTGAGGGTGGGCACCGCAGGTGAGTCCCCCAGGTCGCTGGGTTCGTGCTGTATGCCAGGCCTGCACACGCCGGCCCCTCCCTTGCACCCGTTTGTACACAGAAGGAAACCGAGGCCTGGTGGGCACGGAGGTGGGGGGGTCTCCGGCTGCCTGTGCTCCCGGCACCCTCCACCGGGCCTGCGCTTTGCACTCAGCCGCGCCTCGGGGTGCTGGGCGGCACGCGCTGGGCGGGCCGGTAAGAGGAAAAGGAACATTCCTCCCCTTGTGCCGACGGGCCCAGGCGGGCGCTGGCAGCTCCTGGCCCCTCCCCGTCGGCCCCCCGCCTCTTCCGCGGAGCGATCCTGGCAGGGGTGGCCCTGTGCTGGCACAGGTGGAGCCCGGATGCGGCCTTGAGCAAGGCGAGCAGCAGGCGGGGCTGCACGGGTGCTGGGGGCGCTGGTGGCACATGAGGTTTCCCGCCTCGACCCCGCGGACCGTGTCCCCTTAGAACCCTGGAGGCTGCTTTGGCTCAGAGAAGGTGACTGGCTCCGCTGGCTGGTCGCGCAGCCAGGGGTACGAGGGGGGCCCCGGTGTTGCGGGCCCAGCCCGGAGGACTGCTGGGCTGGGGCCACACCCCAGCCTGCCGGACCTTGTGCCCAGCCCGGCCCAGTTAACCAGGCCAGCTGTATGGTAATGGGCTGTGCGGCCACTCCCGCTTAACGCGGCCAGTTCCCCTCACAGCGCAGCCCAGGACAAAGCTGGCGGACAATGCCTGGTGATTCACCCTCTCTCCGGGCCCTTTGTCCGCCTGTGCTTGGCGGCCGCCCAGCAGAGGCCTTTGTCCCCGACTGATTGAGACTTGGCTTCCCAAAGCCGACCTCCTCCGCCTGCCCCCCCCACCCTCCGCCCCTCCCACAGGCTGGGCACTGTGTCAATAAGGGTGTGTGCCCCGCCAGGTGTGCAGGGCGGGCCGGGAGCCGGTTACCTGGCGGGTGGGCGGGGCACCGCACCTGGCTCGTGCCGGCGCAGCTGCCGGCTGACCTTGGGCCCAGCTGTCGAGGTAGGGGGTGGGGTGGGGTCTTCCTGGGCCCCCAGCCCACTTCCACTCAGGGTAGGCACTTGAGCCCCACTCTGCATGTGGGGAAATTGAGGCTCAAAGGTGGGGCATGGGCGTGACTGAAGGATCCCTGTGAAGCCGCAGGGTGCCCAGCCCTGGGCCCCACGGTGGCCGGGGGCCGGGGCACAGGGCTGCCTGTTCAAGGCCGTATTTCTCCCTGCAGACGTACATTTTCACGGACGGGGAAGATGCAGCCCTGGCCAGGCGCACGGGTGAGCCCTGGACGTGGGGAGGCAAGGGGGGCTCCCGCCCAGAGGAAACCCTCCCCTCTGGAGAGGTCACCGAGGCCACGGGCCTGGGAGGGCAGTTTACTCAAGGGGTTTGCTCAACGCTCCGCCCCACCACTCGCCCCCCCCCCGCCCAATTCTCATGCAAATGAGGCCCTTTCAGCGCCCGGGGCCCTTTGAGCTGGTGTGGCGGCAACAGGTGGCTGGTGCTGGGAAAAAGCCGCCTGAATGGGCAGGGGCGGGGCGGGGCGGGGCCCCCAGGAGGGGATTGGGCTGGGGGGGGTGAGATCACTGGGCCTGGGTCCTGCTCGAGGGAGGGGTTGAGGGGGAGGCCACTGCAGGCACGGCTTGAACCCAGGGCGCCCCGAGACAGACTGCCACCCACCCTCTCTTGCTCTGCTCTCACGGGGCCTGCTGTGTGACCCCGGGCCAGGCCGCCCTCGCTGAGCCACCCTGGACCCACTCACAGCCCCTCCCCTTGTCCGCAGGCAACGTGGTCAATACCAACTGCTCGGCTGCCCACAGCCGCCAGGCGCTGTCCTGCAAGATGGCCGTGGAGTATGACCGCTTCATCGAATCGGGGAGGAAGTGAGTGCTGGCCTTCGGCCGGGGCCGGGAGCGCGCCCTCCTCGGGCTCCTGCCCTGGCAGTGCCCCCCGCGGGCTGCCCTGACGCCCTGCCTCGCCCCAGGTGGTTCTGCCACGTGGACGACGACAACTACGTGAACGTGCGGGCCTTGCTGCGGCTGCTGGCCAGCTACCCGCACACGCAGGACATCTACCTCGGCAAGCCCAGCCTGGACAGGCCCATCCAGGCCACGGAGAGGGTCAGCGAGAGCAAGGTGGTGAGTGTCCCGCCCACACAGGCCTGCGCTGAGCGGGGCGGAGGCGGGAGGTGTCCCTGAAGCCTGGGGGGAGGGTCTGGGAGTCTCACCACGTGCCCCCTCCCGCAGCGTCCCGTCCACTTCTGGTTTGCCACCGGCGGGGCTGGCTTCTGCATCAGCCGAGGGCTGGCCCTGAAGATGAGCCCTTGGGCCAGGTGAGTGAGTGCCTTGGGGCACAGGCGAGGCTGCCCCAGATCCCAAGGTCCCCCCACTGGGGGCCTGGCTTGACTCCTCTTCCCAGCACCCGTGTCCCCAACCTCACGTGTACTGGCAGGGTGAGTCACCCCTCCACTGCCCGCCAGCCACCAGGGTGGTCAGGACCCCTTCCCGCGTCCGGCAACCCCCACCTCCCAGAGAATCATCTGGCTGGTACGGAGGAGGGGGCTGTCCTGGGCTCAGGTAGGAGGGGAGCTGCCAGCGGGAGAGCCCGTCAGGGGCACGGGCTGGGCTGCGCCCTGCCCCACCGGGCATGTGCACCTCCTTCTTGGGCCTGGCCGGGGTGACGCTCTGCCTGGTGGGGTCCTGCCCAGCTCCCGCCCCAGCTCACTCCGGCCCTCCGGCCCTCCCACAGCGGAGGCCACTTCATGAGCACGGCCGAGCGGATCCGGCTGCCGGACGACTGCACCATCGGCTACATCGTGGAGGCTCTGCTGGGCGTGCCCCTCATCCGCAGCGGGCTCTTCCACTCCCACCTGGAGAACCTGCAGCAGGTCCCCACCTCCGAGCTCCATGAGCAGGTGCGCTGCCTAGCAGCCCGGGAAGGGATGGGGACAGAGGAGAGCGGCTGGGAGAGGAGGGGAGGGGCAGGTGGGAGGGAGGAACGAAGTGGGGGGGGGAGGAGGGCCGGGGGGTGGGGGGGGTCGCTGTGTTAAATAGGTCACGAAAGGCCCTGCTGTTGGTTGCCTCCCAGACACCCCCGTCCCCCCACCGGCGCGGCCCCCACTTAAGTCCTGCTGTCCATCCTTCCCGCCTCTGTCTTCAGTGGGATGCCAACTCTGTGCCCTTCGGGTCTTCTCTGTGCCAGCAGATATTCTCTGGCCACGGCTGGCAACACCACCAGCCCCAGCTGAAGCCCCCCTTGGACTTGGCTCCTGGGGGTGCAGAGCCGGTGGGGTGTGGTGCGATGTGGCTCACGGGCCTTCCTTCTCGGTCCAAGGGTGGGCAGGAGGCAAGGCTGTTCCCTCATGCAGAGCCACACACGTGCCAGCCTCGGGCAGGGGCAGGGTGGGGTGGCATTGGCACCCCTCCCAGCGTCACTCTGTCCCTCCCCCTGCAGGTGACCTTGAGCTACGGCATGTTTGAAAACAAGCGGAATTCTGTCCACATTAAGGGGCCCTTCTCAGTGGAGGCCGACCCATCCAGGTGAGGAAACTGCGGCCCAGATGGGGGCGGGGCTCACCTAGGGTCCCTTGGGGTCTGCTGCAGCTAAGCAGCATGACGAAAGAGTACCCCCAGGAGCCCGCTTGGGTGGAAGAGGGCCCCCGGTGCTGTGAGCTCAGTACCCGCACCCCACACGGACCAGCCCCCCACTCTGTCCCCACAGGTTCCGCTCCATCCACTGCCACCTGTACCCGGACACACCCTGGTGTCCCCACACTGCCATCTTCTAGCAGCTACGGCTGAAACCCTGTCCCCGGGCACCCCTGGTATCCAAAGGGCCCGGGGACCCCTGTTGTGCCGCCCTGGCCTTGGCATTCGAGGCTCCCCCAGGGCTGTGCGTGTGTGTGTACTGTGTGCCCATCCGTGTAGCAGACTGCTGGGCAGCTCTGCTCTGCCGAGGAGCAGGCACGGCACCGCCCGTCTGTCTTTCCGTGCTCCACCCCAGAAGGATTCGTAAGTCAGAGGTCACTCTGAGGGCCGGTTTATTATTATTCTGGGGTCTTCGGGCAGCATGGGGGCCAGAGGCTGCTCTGCAGCGATGTGCAGGTGCCTTTCCCTTCCTGCTGAGCGCAGGCCCAGCGCTGCGGGCGCCTGCCCCCTGGGATCCTGGCTCCTCCTCAGAGCCCCCAGGACAACTCACCATGCTCAGTGCTGCGAGGAAGCTGGGTTTGGGGGGTGTGGCCCGAGTCCCCTCCTCCCACTGAGCTCTGGCCTGGGTACCTGGGTGCCGTGGCTCCAAGTAACAGCAGCCCCCGTGGCCTTGCCGCTGGGTGACGTGCAGCGCCGCCCCGGGCAGGGGTCTTCCCCGCTCTCTTGGCCATCTTCCCTTTGTGACGGGGAGTCAGCTGAGGCTCTTATCTCCTCTCCGAAGTAGAGAGAAAGTCGCCCATAGTGGGTGTGTCTGTAAATATTGTGACAGTATTTTTTACTGTGCTTGTTTTTCGAAAGGGGGTGGGTACAAAGTAGGGTGTTTTTGTCTGTGTTTTCGGGGGGTTGGGGAGGGTGCCATTTTATCTTTTCTGTGGATCAGAAAAAGCAGAAGCCAAACTTGGGATAATCTTTGTTGTTAAAGCTGATGGAAATGTCTAACACTCTGTGTATTTATATGTCGTGGTATCTGGCCTCTCCCTGCCCACCTCCTGCATAGAACCTGTCTCCTACCAGCCCAGCTTGGCGCACCTGACCAGTGAGGTGTGTTTTGTCTTCTGTTTTTCCTTCTGCAAAGACATAGCTAGGAAAGTGAATGATAAGGGAAAAGTTCTCAGGGAATTGAAGTGTGTTGCTATGGTGACGTCCTTTGCTGCGAATAAAGATGCTCTTTGGGGCAACCTGGGCATCCTGGTCTTGGCTGGAAGTTGGGCCTGAGCTGCAGGTTCGTGGAAGCTGCACCAGGGGGGCTGGGGGCTTGTTTGCACTAGTGTCGGGGAGGTGTGTAGAGACCCCCAAGCCATCTATTGTGGGAAGGGAACTTGGGATCTAAATAGCAACTTCCAGGTACCTGAGAGGCATGACCAGCCCAGGGCACCCTCGGACATAGGGGGAGATCTCTGGATGTACAGGTCTCACTCCGACAAGCAGCTCTAAGACTCTGTAGCCCTGGTCTGTGCTGGCCTGTCCCTGGACAGCTGCCAGGGAGTCCAGCCCTCCCTTCAGGAGGACAGGGGCTGGCTGTGGCTTGACCTGGGATCTCCTTACCCAGCTTCATCTCTGTCACAAGCCCACAGAGGCCACATTCTTGCCCCATTTTGCAGATGGGGAGACTGAGGCTCAGAGCAGGTGATGTGATGCCCAAGGTCAGGCAGCTGGGCTGGTGAAGAGCTCAAACTCCGATATCAGGCTGACCTTGGATCCTGGCTCACCGCCCCCCCACCCCGTTCACCCTGGACAGGTCCCTGCCCTGTTTTCTACAGAAGGCAGCTCCTCTGGCCCTTCCTCAAATCAAGGCTTTGTGATGGCAGGAGCGGGGAGGGGCTGCTCTGGCCTCAGCTGGGGAATCCCCTCCTCCCACCCTCCCAGGCAGCCTGGGGCAGCCCTCAGTTCCTCTTCCTCAAACTGAGCCCGGACACACACACCCCCTCCCCCTGCACCTCCCTCCCCCCCTCCCCTCCCCCTCCCCTCCCCTCCCCCCCTCCCGGCCTCCAGCTGCCCCAGCCCCACCCCCCGTGGATACTTGCTAGGACCTGGGGCTCCTTGTTCCCTATGACCTTCTCGCTCCCCACTGCTCCACGCTTAGCCCTGTCAACACATCAGAAAGCAGACAGAGTGGTTTGAAGAGCGCCTCCCTTCCCACCCCTGAGCTGGGGGCAGAATGCCAGCCCCTCCCGGTCTAGTCACATACTCAGCGCCCCCAACAGGCCGGAGAGGGCCCCTTCCTCACAGCCCGTACTGGTGCCTGCCCTGTCCTGGGGAGCAACTGGCCAGGGCCTGACCCCAGCTGGGCCTTGCATGGCCCTGAGTCAGCAGCGCGGTTTCCAGAGCAGCTGCCCTGGGGGTGTGGCAGTGACTGGGACAGTGGGAGGGAGAGAGGGCCCCTCACCATCACACTGACCCCTGTCTGGGGGACACCCCCAGACTCCCCTCAGCACCCACTGTGTGCCAGGCTGGGTGGGGGCACGGCAGGGGAGAGGGGGTCACAGCAGCACTGCTGCCACCTGTGGGCAGAGGCCGTGGGCCTCCTTCCTGCCAGCGTGAGTCACAGGAGCCTCTGCCCTGGCAGAGCGTGGAGCCCGGGCCCCAGCGCCCCTCCTCCAGCAGCTGGCATCGCCTCTGCACAGAGCTGGCGGGACCCCGGGGCACAGGTGTGCCCGGGGCAGGTGGAGTCTGCATCAGAGTTGGGGCCATCGGTAGGTCACAGCTGGTCCAAACTGTCCCCGCGTGGGTTGGGGGCACCGAGCAGGGGAACAGCAGAGCAGAGGAGCCCAGGGTTGGGGGGCAAGCCCCGCCCCTCCTGGAGCCTCGACCTCCACCTGAGAAAGGGGGATAAATGTAAGTGCCGCTGAGTCCCCGGTGCTCTGGGCCTGCAGGGGTCGCAGAGGGGCACAGACTAGCAGCACCTCGGCCCTTTCCTCTTACACAAGAAGCTGAGGGAGGAGGGAAGTTCTCTCTCCTCAGAAGGGGAAGCAGGTCCAGGAGGCCTTACAGGAACCGGGCAGCCTGATGTCTTCCATCCGCCGCCCTCAGGGGTGTGCAGGGGGGGCTCTCCCTCCCCCGAAGATGAGTCACAGAGCAGAAGAGGTGACCTCCCTTCTCCTGCAGGCACGACTGTGGGCAGCCATGCCCCACGCTCTGGTGGCATCAGCGCCCCTCAACCGCACGCTGGGCTAGTGGCTGGCTGGGGAGGGTCCTGGCTGGCTCGAGGGGCTCCGTATCCCCCACTCCGGCCCTCCCAAACTGCCCATCAGTTGCGGGCTTTCAAAAATAAAAAGTAAAACCGCAACCACTGGGGCTGCTGGGCGCTTCCCCACCCCCCCCCCGCCCCCGAGCTTCCCTTCTGCCAGCGGGTGAGTGCCGGGATAGCTAGCCAGAGCAGAGGCTGACCTAGGTCTTGGAGGGGCTGAGAGGGGTGCCAGGATGGGGCCCCTCCCTGCTCAGTTTACAGACTTCCCTTCAGCTGGGCCATCACAGCCAACTTCCCCCGAAGAGGCACATCTGAGCTGCAGTAGGAAGCAGAGTGGGGAGAGGAAGACGTTGCAGGTCTCGGCACAGCCTGGGCAAAGGTGCAGAGGTGGGACTTGGCAGGATGCCTGGGGGGCTGGGAGACAGGACGGCCTACAGACTTCGGTCTCCACGACCCTCCTCCACCTGTTCCAACCACCGTGGAGCTTTCCATAGGCTCCATCCGTGGTTCGAGAGGCCTGACCCTGCTGGAGGCTTCAGCCAGTCCTGCCCTCTCTGGATCTGGGGTCAGAGCGGAGGTGGGGGGGGTTGGGAAACCAGTGCCAGCGCCATCTTTTCGTCTGCCCGACCAACTGGCCCGTCCTGCTGCCAACCCAGGCCCAACCTTGCCAAAGGTTCTTGGAGGTGACCCCTTCCCCAAGTCCTTTCTGAGGCTAGGGCTGGGCACACAGAAGGCACTTGGTCCATCGCTAGGAGGGGCCCAGGGACCAGGGGGCTCCTCGTCTTGGCCCCTGGAGGTTGCTGAATTTGGGGGCTCAGAGCTGTGGCTGCTTCCCCCTGCATATGCCCCCTACTGCCCCTGCCCAGGCCTCTGGGGCCCACCCCCCATGTATAACCCACCATAGTCCTTGGGCGCCGCCTGGTGGCCAGAGCTGGTGGCTCCTCTCCCAACCCGAATCCACCTTTCCCGGGACCCCCACACGGATCTAGGGGTGCAGCCCCCGAGTGACAGGGAGGGGAGACCGTCTCTGCAGCCCCTTGCCTGCTCTTAAAAGTTCACATCATGAATCTTTGGTTATTACCTATAGTTGGTATATTACCAATATTTGGAATCTATTGGTTATTACCAATATTTTGTTGGTGCGGTATGTGTGATGTCGAGAGGCAAGCTTGAGCCGGCTGCTGCAGGCCACCCCAGGCCACCCATGTCACTGTCCTGTCCCCTGGCTCTGATGCAGGGCTGGTCGCATCTCCTCATGGCTCATCCCAGTGAAAGCCCCAGATGCTTGCCAAGTGATCGCTCACTTCCTGTTTGAACGTGGTAGTCACAGCTGAGCCCTAGATCAGCAGCCGGCGGTCACTGGGAACTTGCTGGGAATGCAGATTCCTGGGCCGCCCCAGCCCATCTAGGACTCCAGGTGGGCCTTCCAACAGAGTCCGTCCGGCCCTGCCCTTAGTTTCTCGTCCTCCGAGGACTCAGCGCCCCCTGCCGGGCATCTGCAGTCCTCGCACCTCACTCCTGGAGATGCTCCTGCGGCCACTTGCAGACCCTTCTCCACGGCCCCCTGCCCCCTCCCCCAACAGGATCACAACATCTGCTGCCCCTTCCCCCATGTGGGTATCCACAGGCCCCCTCGTCCTGGGGGCCACTCTCTCCCACACTGCTTCTGGTGTCTTGGTGTCAGTGACCCTTCCCACACCCTTGGCATCCCCTCCCCCAACAACCTGCCCCGCCCCCGCCTTGGTCGCCACTCCACAGTCACTCCTCCCACTTTGCCTACCCCATGGCATCCCACTCTGCCTCCACCTCCTGTCTGTCCAGCTCACTTCCTCCGATTTCCTGACCCCCACTGGACCCCAGATCCCTCACCCCTCAAGGGCTTGTCCTCCCCTGGCTGAAATCCCAGTGTCCAATCATGCCCTTGAAGTCGCCTTCACCTCCCTCGGCCTCTCTCGCTTCCACATCTTCTCTTGGCCAAGCCTGTAGTCTCTGACCTGTTGCATCCGGCCCGCTGCCTGCTCACTACCCACACCTGGGTGGCTGGAGGGACTGCCTTCCCGCCTGGTGAGTCTCACCTGAGTTCCAGACCAAGCGCCTCAGGGGCCCTTGGGGCGGCCCACGGCCCCTGCCCCTGGCTCTCCCACGGCACCCCACTTGCTCTCCAGCCTCCTCTCTACTTCATAAGACCTTCTGCCACATGAGCCCCAAGCTGCCCATATGCTCTCATCACCGGGCCAGCAGGAGGGACCGCAGTCCTGTTTGTGGCCAGCCCCTCCACTGTGACCTAGGTCCCAGCCCCTCCTGGTGACTCAGGAACATTACTCCCCCAACGAACTCTTCGTCTTTCCTGCTGCAGCCATTTCCTCTGCCTACGGGACCATTACCATCAGCCTTCACACACACACACACACACACACACACACACACACACACACATCTCTGGGCCACGCCCCCTACAGCTATAGCACGATTTTTCTGCTTGGCAGCTAAACCTAAGAGGAGAGACAATGCTTGCTGTCCCCACATGGCACCGCAGAAGCACGGAGCCCCAGATGCCTCCACTCCTAGGTGCTTATCCCCCCATCAGAGCTCATGTATCCTGGGCCCCCTTCCCCAGAAGCCAGTCAGAACGGAAACCACTGGACCAGGCTGCTGGTGTGCGCTGGAGGCAGAAGCTCCGCCCTGTGCCCCCGTCAGCCCAGGCACTCATGGTGCCGAGAGCCAGGAACCTCGGCGCCAGCAATGCCACGGGAGCCTGGTGTCTTCCACCGGGCCTCGCAGCTCCCTCGCCCACCTGCGCACCTGGCATGCGAGACAAACACTCTCCTGGGCAAACGTGCCTCCCCCAGTTCCACGGGTCCTAAGGGTCTCCCTGTGAGGTGGGCGGTATGTCGCCTGCCACCCAGGGTGATGTGCTGGGTTACGTGGCCTCGGACGACACGGCGCCTTCCCCAGCCCGCTTCTCAAATGAGAACAAGAGTGATCCTTCCTACCTCGGCGGGCGGGGGTTGGGTTGCTGCTCAGACCACTGGTAAGGACTCCGGCGAGGCCAGTGGGCGGCGAGGCGCCCGGGGAAGCACCGGGAACCCCGCCTCGGGTTACAGTGGGGACGCAGGAGATGCTCTTCCTGGAGACACACCATCCTCCCATTTGGCCTCCCTGCCCCGCTCCAACAGCCCTGCCCAGGGCCAGGTCTGTCACCTCTCTTGCTGGCCGGAGAAGGGCCCTCCTCACAGCAAGCCGCGTCTCCTCAGGCCCCTCCAGCGCAAGCCCAGATTGCAAATGAGGCTTTCACGCCGTCGAGACCACCACTCCCAGCGCCAGCCGCTCTGCACACCTGACGCCCCGCCCCGCCCACCAGGCCCCGCCCCGTCAGGCCCCCTCTCCCGCGAGACCCCGCCCACCAGGGTCGCCCAGGCCCTAGCGGCTCCCGGCACGTGGCCGCCCTGCCCACAGACTTGGGCGGGAGCCAAAACAACTCAGGAAAAGAGGCCTGTTTTTTAAAATTTGTTTATTTTAAAACATGAAACCCAAGCTGAATAGAAACCACAGAAATTACATTGACGAGATTTTTAGTATTTGCCAAGAAAAATAAAGCCCCCAGAGAAATAAAAATCAAACCCCAAACCCAGTTAAAAAAACAAAAACAAACAGAAAAACCCAGAAACACAGCGACAGCACATACAGCCATGGCCCTACGGAAGTTGGAGAATGCCAAGCGGTTCAGGCCTCAGTTCCCCGCTCAGGACGCTAAATCCCCTTGTGGGTGGGATGCAAGGGCCAGGAGAGAAACCTGGGAGGGGGAGTCTTAACAAAATTACTTTGAGAGATATATTATATGTAACAAATATAAAGTGGTGCGGCACACAACCATTATGGTTAAAAAAAAAAAAAAAAAAAAAAAGCCCGCACAAGAGGCCCTGGTCCCCGCTCGTCCCCCCATTTGGGGCTGCCACCCACGCACCCCTCCCGGGCTGGGCGGGGGTCCTGGGGTAGGGAGGGAATGGAGCTTGGACTGGGATTGCATAGTGAGATGGGGTGGGTGTGGAGGGGCATATAGGATCAGGGCTTCCCATCAGGCCCTACCGCACCAGGCCAGGGGAGCTGGGGGGGCGTGCATCTGCACAAGGAGCCCCATCGGCGAGAGACCGGACTGGAACCCCTCCTGCCCTCCTAGCTCGTCAAGGGCCTCAGGGCCTCTCCCTCCCATCCACGTGGTAGAGGACCACCGCCCAAGATGCTGCAGGGCCTGCGAGGGGCAAGAACCACAGGTGCAGGGGTGGGAGCGGAGGCGGGTAAGTCACCGGGACGGGACTGGTTAGGAAACGGCCTGAAAACTTAAAGAGCAAAAAGAAAACCAAGGGCGGGATGTGATCCCCCTCCAGGAGCGAGGCTTGGCCTTGCACCCCTTTTAACCTCCTCCGTTTTCCTTTCTTCCGCCTCAATGAGTAGAAGGAACTGGGCGGAGTCACAGATGGGCGGGCAGACACGCACACGCCGCACGCACGGAGAGGCCCCGAGCGGCGCAGGTGCGCGGCGCCCAGCTCTCACGCTATGTACATTCACATTTCGGCGGCCCCGCGGGCCGGGCGGCCTTTTGTGCTTCCGAGCGGCGCCCTAGGCAGCACAGCCGGCGCCTCCCCTCTGATCCGAGGCCGAGCAGGAATGCTCCGCCCAGGCGGTGGAGCCCAGAGAAAAACTGGTCGGTTGGGCTGTGGCACCGCTGTGTGTGTGTGTGTGTGTGTGTGTGTGTGCGCGCGTGCGTGTGTGCCCAGAACAGCGGGGGGCCTGGAGCACAAGGTGCCTTTCAGTGAGGTTTGGCCGTGTGCAAGGGCTCAGATGCGAGGCTGCGGGCCCTTAGGCCCACCTGGGGCACCCCCGTGTTTGCCCACTCACTCCCCCAACCCCATCCAGGGCAGAGGCTGCCCCAGGAGCGGGGGAGACGTGACCTAGTCCCAGGCCCACCCACGCTTTTGGTCCCAGATACCAGCACAAAGAAGGGATCACAGAGGAAGGTGGTCTCTTCCAAGCCACCCTAGGGAAGGGGTGCCCTGCCGCTCTGGGAGAAAGAGCCCCCCATGTCTGTAAACTGCCGGGCCGGCTGCTGTCTGCCCCGGCCTGGGCCCTCGTGTGGCTGCCAAGTGGCCCTCTGCTGCCCCTGGACTGACACAGGGCAGAGCCTGCACCTGGCCTCTCTTGCTTCAGGCTGGCTGGGCAGGGCTGGGACTGGCAGGGCACTTCCCAACTTGATTTGGGGGTAGCACCCCCATCTGCGGCAGGAAACACAGCAAACATTGTACACTAAGCCAAAAGCACCTTAGGGAAGCCTTGTTCCCACTTCACAGGTAGAGAGACTGAGGCCACAGGGACCTCAGTCCTACAGCCCAAGGGACATTCATTCCTGAGGACACGGTCCCCTGGCGCAGCGCCTGCCCAGGGAGGGGTCTCCAGGCCCTTGGGCTGCCTCTGTCTTCGACCCCCCCAGCAGCGCCACGAGAAGAAACACCTTCTCCAGCCCGACTCCCAGCCGGCTATCCTGGGCCTCAACTCCGGCCTGGACTCGGGCTTTGGGTTGGCCGGGGTGCGCTCTCTCGGAGGCTGGAGTGAGGTCAGTGGTTAGTCCCAAGAGGGGCAGCAGGGGCCGAGGGCACATTCACAGCCAGCTCGGGTCCAGCCCCCCAGCCGGCTCTGGGACACTGTGCCTGTCCTGGATGGAAAGGGAACCGAAAAGGGGGTGCCACTCGGCCCGCCACCCCGCCTGCCCTAGAGATGACAAATGTGGTTAGTGCAAAAAACGAACCGGATGAAGCTGTCAAGTCTCTGGGGTGGGGGAGGGGGTCTTGGCACCAAGAGGGCGGCCAGCACTCGATGAGCAGCCTGGGCTCCGCATGGCACCTGCTGTCTCCTGCCGCCAGGGAGGGCTGGGTGCCACAGGCTGGGTGGGTGCTGAGGGAGAGAGCGCTGCTGGGAGGGAAGCAGAGAAAGTGGGGACCCGATGCAGAGAGCCTGGGGTGGGGTGGGGGGCGAGGGAAGGAAGGAGTTATAGATGCTGCAGAGGCATGTGAAGGCGCCACAAGAGGGTCTCCACGCGTGGGAGACAAGCAGGCGGGTGGGTCCGCACGGCCGTCCCTCCAGATGCCCAGCACACAGGGAAGCGGCGTGCTGCCTACGAACTAAGAGGTGAGGCACAGAAGCGTCAGGGCTGGGGGGGGGGGGCGGGGCGGCTGCCAGCCGAGGAGACTGCAGGTGTCCGCAGGGGCAGCACCAGCACGACGCATCTGGCCCAGCGCAGGGCTCTGCAAATCCCCGAATCCTCGGAGGCAGAGGGGCGGGGGGCTGGGGGCCAGGAGGGCCCGGGCGTCGCTAGCAGCACCCCCAGGTGTCCAGGCGTGTGACCCGAGGAGAGGGTGCGGGCCCAGAGTCCCTGTGTCGCCACCAGCAGGAGCCTGCCAGGCATCTCCGTGCCCTTGCAGGAAGGGGAGGAGAGGGGCGAGTGGCCACAGAGGCGCCGGCAGCAGGCCCGGGGTAGGTGCGGAGGGTGCGGCAGGCAGCCGCGGGTGTAAGCAGCAAGGCTGGCACGGGGAGGAGCGGGGCGATTGGCACGTGGGGCGGGTGGCTGTCGGGCGGTCTAGTGCCCGCTGCTGCTGGAGTTGGGGCGAGGCTGGCTCGTGGCGAGGTACTTGGCTCTCATGCTGGAAGTGTACTGCAGGGAGACAAGGGGAGGGGGCAGGTGGTCAGCAGGCACTGGCACAGCGGGGCAGGGGCCTCCATGGGGTGAGCCGGAGCACCCCGGGGTGGGATGGGGCAGACCACACAGTGGCACAGCTGACAGAGCCCTGGGAGAAGGGGCTCTGGGAGGGGCCAGCTGGTCCAGTGCCTGGACTCCTGAGCCCTGGCCGGGGCTGGGGGCAGTGACAGCCCCAGGGGGGCAGAGGTCTGGCCGCCCACTCCCCAGGCTCAGGACGGGGACCAGCGTCCTCGCCCAGTGAGATGAGCACAGCAGCGCCTGCTCCCGACTTGGGCATGTGGCATTAGGCCAGGCAGCACTGTGCCCGCAGCAAGAACCAGAGCTTGGAGGCTCCCCACTGCACCCGACATGCCTCCTCCCCCCACTGCGGGATCCTGGCTGGGCGGCCAGAAGGAGCGTGTGGGCTCAGGCTGTGTCCAAGGCACAGACAGTCCCCAAGGGCCCAGAGCGGCAGGCACCACAGGTCACAGGAGTGAGGAGGCTCCACAGCTGCTCTGCCCCGTCACCCCAGGGACCCCGAAGCCACAAAGGCCCCTCAGGCTGGGGTGACGCTGCCACCCACTCGGATGGGAACCAAACTGTGGGTTCCTTGTGGGTCACAGACGCAGGGACAAAGGCAGCTGGGGACGGGGACAGCCAGCACATCTCGGCCACTCTTGTCCAACCTGAAGCATGAAGGCCTCACTTGATACACATGCATGTGCACGTGTGCTCACAATGAACACACGTGGAAGAGACGTGTGCTAAAACCAAGCAGTGTGCAAGGGGCCACACGCCCATCCGGGGGACAAAAGCCAAGGCACGTGCCAAGGGTTGCCAGTGGGAAGGAGCCTGGCAGGCTGACCCCACAGCCACAAGCCCCCAGCAATCCCTGGGGGCTCCGAACCCGAGGCCACCCACCACAGTGTGCAGATCAGGACAGACGATCTCCCCTGGGCCCCGAGAGCCCCCCCAGGCCTCCTGGAAGGGAGAAGGCTGTGAGCGCCCGTCAGCGGCCACAAAGGCGAGCTGGGAGAAGGACGAGCGCGCACTGGGAGCCACGTCACTCCAGGGACATGCAGCACGGGGCGGGGGACGGCGGGCAGCAGCCCAGACCCCTGGCGAGCCCGAGCAGGCGTGCGGCGCGGAGTGAGGAGGGCCGCAGCGGCTTGCGTGCCCCTCTGCACGCACCTGTGTGCACTTCCGGACACGTGGGGCGGCCCTTCGAGGGCCGGGCCTGCTGGCGCACCCCAGGGCGCCAGGCACAGGCTGCACGCGCACACGGTTTTGGGTGGCTGACTCGCTGGGAGGTGACAGATGGGCAGTGGCCAGCTGCAGCTGGGCCAGGGGTGAAGAGGGGGCTCTGCAGGGGCTCACTGCCCCTGATGTGAGGGTGACAGCCCAGGGCCAGGGTCTCTGTGGCTGGGCTAGGGGCCACAAAGCCCACCCACCTGCACTGCCCCAAGCTGGCCCCGTAGGCGCTGAGCCGAGACAGCACTGGGACCTGTCCGACAAGCCAGCACTGGCGATGGGCTAGCAGTGAGCAAAGGGTGTGAGGCACGGAGGTGTGGGTGCGCAGGCGGTGCAGGGCATGGGACCCAGGTGGGTCAGTACCTGTCACTCTGAGGACACAGCCACCACAGCGTTCAGGCACTGTTCATGGGCTTAAACTGCCAGCCCGTGTGGCCGCCAGAGTCCAGGGCAGCCAGATAGCGCTAGGAGGGCCCGGGGTGGGAGGAGTGCAGGAAAAAGAGAGAGAGAGGGTGGCCTCAACGCCAGGGTGAGGGCCGGCCCACAGCAGGCCTTGGGTGCAGACCAGAGTACCGACAGGAGGGTGGCCCGAGCATGACACGGCCTGAGAACCCGCACAGCCTGGGCCAGGGCCAGGTCTGAGGCCAGGGCACCCCAGGCCGGCTCTGTGCTGCAGGGCACGACGGGGCCACCCCACGTGCGGGCGGGTATTTCTGAAGCAAGGTGGCCCTCAGCCTCTCTAGCCCTGTTCCTTGAGGCCCACCACCTCCAGGAAGCCCTCCAGGGGCCCCAGCCTCTCTACAAGCTCCTTTCCCACCCTGTCCCCTTTTCTGTGTCTCATTCCCAAGACCAGAGGGGACACCAGGCACAGATGGAAGAGCCAGGAGACGAGACCTGGGTTGAGTCCAGGAAGTTGAGGGAGGAAAAGAAGAGGAAGCAGGGCTGGGGTGGGAAGAGATGCACGGGCCTTCGCAGGGGCTTGTGAGCTCACCCAGCCCCGTCTACACAGGCCAGATGCCTGCCTGAGAGCCCTGGCTGGGATCCACCCTCAGCCCTGGCACTGAAGGCTCGGGGCCGCCGGCAGGGCCTGCACTGCCTGTGAAGGCCACAGCAGACACGAGGCGGCGGGGCGGGGCCCCTACCCGCCCTCCGGCCCCAAGACTTACTGAAGGCGGCGGGGACTCGCGCCCAATGAGAGGGGTGTTCTCACAGCGGGGATTCTGGAAATTGGCATTCTGGCTCCTGAGGTGAGAGGCAGAGGGGGCTGTGAGTGACCACTGGCCATGGCAGGCCCAGCCCTGGGCCAACAGGGCCCATTCTGGAGCTAGGAGGACTCCATCCATCTTCCCCAGCACTCTGCATACTGCCCGCCAGCAAGGGCCTGGGCTCCCGGGAACCCGGCACACGGTGAAGGGCTCCGAGCAGGCCCATGCTGGCCACCTGCCAGCCTCAGCCCGGCCCCGCCGGCTGCCTGCCCACCACGTGGCCAGGCCCAGGGCCCTTGGCAACGTCATTCCCCGCACGAAACACAGACCCTCCATCTGACAGAGTGGCCTCCCTGTGGCCTCGACCCAGGCATGTGGGAGCAGCAAGCCAAGCCCACCCAGAGCCCGGACAGCCCCCGGGGAGGCCCCTCCGCCATTCAAGGCCCCACCCCCTCTGCCATCCAAGGCCCCACCCCCTCTGCCATCCAAGGCCCCACCCCCTCCGCCATCCAAGGCCCCACCCCCTCCGCCATCCAAGGCCCCACCCCCTCCGCCATCCAAGGCCCCACCCTCTCCGCCATCCAAGGCCCCACCCCCTCCCCGCTGCAGCAGCTCAAGTCCCTGCTCCCTGCAGTAGGGCTGCATCCCCACTCCAAGCCACGGCAGCCGTGCATGCCGGCCACACTGAGTCCCAGGCAGCCTATCCCAGGGCTCGGGTCTGCCGTCCCAACCTGGGCTGCCCCGCCCGCTCCCAGCACGACTCACTCACATGTACTCGGTGACCGGGGCGTTGCTGACAGTGTGTGCCGCGGCCGGGATGCTGGTCTCGCTGCCATAGCTGCTGCCGCAGCTGTACAAGCTGGGCATGTGGACGCGGTAGAGGCTGTCGTGTGCCTGCCTCGGCCCTGGGGCGGCCTCCTCCTCCCCATCCTCATCAGGGCCCCTGCAGGGACGGACCCAGCACAGGTTCAGGCCCTGACGTGAGGCAGCCAGCCACGAGACCCACAGGGGGTCGGCTCTTGTGCAGACACAGCTGGTTCCAATCCTGGTTCTGTCACCTACCCACCATGGGACGGTGGGTAAGTCACCCGGGGACACCAGGGAACCTGCACCTCAGCCTGCACACACGGACACCGACTGTCTACCAAAAAGAAGGGACAGGGCCCCTCCTGGGGGAGCACAGAGGGCCAGGTGCCTGGAAAGCGGGGTGCTCTGGGGCTCTGCCGTCCCAGCCCGCCCCTGGGGGGCCTGAGCCCGGTCCTCGGACGCTGCTGCCCTCTGGCTCCCTGCCCTCCACGCCACCCCGGCTGCTGCAGGGCGAGGCCAGGCCTCTGGCGCTCTGGTGTGTGGTGCCTCACACGCTGCCTGGTCTGGATGGGACTTGGGACTGGCTGCCTGGTGGTGAGGGTACAGGCCAGCCAGCCCGGGGCTCACGTCCCACCTCCCCACCACCGGCTGGGTGGCCTGGAGCAGAGGGTCCCTTCGCCGTGCTCCTCGCAGTGAGACAGGTGGGGCTGCAGCAGCAACTGGCCAAGTGCCAATTCCCAGCCAAGCCCAGGGCCGAGCGCTTGCAAGCAGTGGTTCATCTAGTGTTCACGTCACGCCAAGAGGATGTACTCTTCTAACCCCCATCCTACAGGCAGGGAGACTGAGGCCCAGAGTGGTTAAGTGACTTGCGTATGGTCACCCAATAAGCAAGGGTACAGCTGGGATCTGAATCCAGGCCATGAGGTTCCAGGGATGTGCTCTTAGCCACTCCCCTACAGCTGCCATCTTTACTACCGCCCCCATCACCACTCCCATGAGTACCACTGTCGTCACCATTCTCACCATCTCCAGCATCACAATCACCGTATCACCTCCACCACCTCCACCACCACCGTGACTAGCATCATCGTCGCCATTACTGCCACCGCTAGCAGCAACACATCCCAACAGAAAATAACAGAGTAGAAGTCCAGACAAAAGGAAGAGATCTGAGCCGGGCTACTTGCCAAACAAGCTGGGCCACCAAGAAACAGCCACAGTCCAAATGGGAGGGGAAGTGGTGGGTGTGGGAGACACACCACAGGGGCTCAAGGAGGGCGGGCCTGGCATACCCATGTACCATTCAATCCAGTACTGACTGGGGAGACTGAGGCAGGGGCCACCAGGACCGCCATTTCAAAGATAGACACAGTGGCCCATGGGAGGTAGCTGCCATCCTGGTCACCCAGCTGAGGGGGCCACGGAGGTCAGGGCCATGTGGGGCACTCCCTGCGGAAGCTCTGAGTCCCCCAGTCAGCTGGTCTCCCCCCTCAACAGCATTGCACACCTGCCCTGCCCAGGGGTGGGGGGACGGATGAGACATCCTGAGCCCAGCCAGTCAGAAGTGGGGAGGGCTGTGGGCACAGAGGCAGCACCAGCAGGCAGGGGACCCGGTTCTCCCTGCCTGCTCCGGACTCGAGAGTGTCGCCTGGACCGGGAGCGCCTCTGGGCTGTTGCTACAGAGGCCCCGGGAGTGTCAAGAGGTGAGGAGGCCTTCGTCCCTGTCTCTTGGCTACGACATGGGGTGTCCAGAAGGCACAGCCCCCGGTGCTGTGTGGCCTGGGGCAGGTTCCAGGAACTCCCTGAGCCCCTCACCTCTTCTGCTGCCAGGTGTGTGGGACACTGCAGACGATGGAGCTGAACATGAGGGCTGTGACAAAGGAGAAGAGAGCCAGGTAGATGAGGCCCTCGACGCCATCATAGCAGAACCCTGTGAGGGCCTGCACGTAGTCCTGAGGGCAGGCGGGGATGGGGACGGGGACACAGACACCGAGAGAGAGAGAGAGACAGGGAAGCACAGGGTGAGATGGAGTGTGCACAGGAGCCCCCAGCAGCCTGCACCGCCCCCGACTCGAGGCTGGGCAGAGGCCCTGTGACTGCTCCCTCTCCCTCCCCCACCCCTCTCCTAGCTGCTCCCCTCCCCCACCCCTCTCCTAGCTGCTCCCCTCCCCCACCGCTCCCCTAGCTGCTGCCCCTCCCCCACCGCTCCCCTAGCTGCTGCCCCTCCCCCACCGCTCCCCTAGCTGCTGCCCCTCCCCCCACTCTGCTCCTAGCTGCTCGCCACTGCTCCCTGCCGCTCCCGCGCCCGCCCAGCCCGCCCAGCCACGGGCCGGCTCTAGCAGACGGCTCTCACCAGGTGCAGGCTGCGGCAGTCCACCAAGGCGGTGAGGTGCTGCAGGTTCACCTCCGTGCCGTTCAGCACCTCCTGGACACGGAGCAGGGGGTCCTGGAGGGCGTGGACCATGCAAGGTCAGCACAACGTTCCGGAAAGGGTCCTGAACCAGCCACAGGCCTCCCTCCACCCCACACCCTGCCGTCGAGACCTTGACCCCCACAGTCCCACCACAGGCCCTGGCTTTGAGAAAGGGGGACCCCCACGTCTGTGCCCTGGTCTCAGGGGGCTGCTGAGGATGTGAGGAGGACGGCGAGGAGAGTGGGACGCACAGCGCCTGCCCAACGCGGCCGCCGGGGCGGGGCCTTCACTGCAACGGGGGAGACAGCAAACGCCCACATGTCCCCTGACACGGGCCTGGTTCTTTTAAAAGTCACGTTTTAAGGAACAGTTTAAGACAAAGGAAATTTTCAGGATATCTTAAGGGACAAAACATTGTCCGAGATACTCTGTGCAGAGTGAGACTGGTCCTATAGTGTGTGTGTGTGTGTGTGTGCGCGCGCACGTGAGTGTGTGTGCATTGTAAAACCTACCCAAAATCCTTGGGGACGTGAAGGGAAGGATGGCAGGTGGGAGAGAGGGCCAGACCCCCCAGCAGGGTCCCCCGGGAGGCAGCCTGAGCAGCGTGTGCACCCCACCTCCCTTTCGTGATGAGAAGAGGAATCCCGCTGGCTCCACAGGCCACACCCACAACGCCTCACCTTGGCGGCCGGCTGCTCCCGCGGGACGGTCTTCAGGAGCTCCGCCACCACGTCCTGCATCTCCACCAGAGCCTTGTGGCTGCCCGACAGCTTCTGCTCACAGAGAGGCCGGCTGATCCCAGCGGGGGCGGGGCAGCCGTCTCCCCCTCCCCGAGGTCCCCGCCCACACACGCGCACGCCAGCTCCAGTGCCTTCGGCTTCTGCCGGCCCAAGGGGCGTCCAGCCTGTGAGGCCACGAGCTCGTGGGGTGGGATGGCTGTGCCTGGCAGTCTGCTCTGTGGGCCTGGGGGACACCTTTCCTTGGCCCCCCGGATGACCACACACCCCAGAGGCAACAGTGATAATACAGCGTCTTTAGAGCAGATAAACAGTCCTGAGGACCCCAGAGGGCCACACAGTTACGTGGAATGACAGGCAGTGGGCTACACGGCTTCCCTTCAAATTGCATCGTGACAACATCCATCCACTTATTCCACAGAGCAGGCACAGGACCCCTGCTTCCACAGCGCATCCCTGGGCCCCTCCCACACCTGCCACACAATCGGCTTTGCCCTACAGGGATGGCTGGGGCAGCCTGAGAAATGAAAGGAGTCCCAGGGGTTCGGGGGCATTAAGCAGGCCACCCCAAGAGGCTTGTGCTGAGGCTCTCAGGGTGGTAACCCCGGGGGCAGTTAGTAATGTCAACGTGGCGTTCGCCCAACTGCCTCCCGACAGCTCCTGGGGCCCCAGGGGCCTGACGAGGTGTGAGAGTGGGCCTCGTAGTCTGTGGGCACCTGGGGGCGGGGGCCGGGGGACCAGACGCTCTGCGGGGCCGGAGCAGCTGAGCTCTCACCTGCTGGAAGGGGTTGGCGGCGCGGGGCGAGCAGGCCAGGTAGTACTGAAGGATGTCTGTGGAGAGAGGTCAGGGCGGCTGAGCCACTCCAGCCGTCCGCGTGTGCCTGTGTGCGTCTGCATGTGATGTGTATCTACACGTGCATGTCTATATATACGTGTGTATGGGTGTCTCCACACCTGCGTGTATGCTGAACATACGTGTGCTTGCTTGTATATATTTTTTATGTGTATGCACGTATCTGCACGTGTGCACATATACGTGTGCACGCACCTATCTGCATATATACGGCTGTGTCTGCATGTCGTGTGTGTAGGTCTATCTGTGAACACGTGTATGTCTGCACACATGGGTGTCTATGTGCACGTCTGCATATGTGTGTGTGCATTCACACGTGTGCACCTGTCTGTATCTGTGAGCGTGCAGGTGTGAGGGGGGACATGGTCTCCAGGGAGCCTGGGGCCAGGGCCCAGACCCTTCTGCTCTGATCCATGTCCCTGAAAGGTGCACAATTCTCTCTTGGGGGGCAGCCTCATATCTCCCCTCCCTGGGGAGCAGCAGACAGGGCACTGGGGGTGGGCAAGGAGTCAGAGGTCACCTGGGCGGGCATCTGCTCCCAGGCCAGTTGGGCAGAACAGTTCTTAGGCCAGAACGTCACCCCAAAGAGGGGGCACGAAGCCGGGGCGTGCAGGTGGCCTGCACATCCCCATTAAAACAGGTGTTGATTCAGCGTCCAACGTTCAGAGATGGGGATTCACTTATAATTCTGATTTTGAAAACCTAAGAGATTCAAGCCCAGCCAGAGCTGGGGAAGAAGGCTTGGACCCCAGCTGCCTAACACCCGCACCCCCCCACCACCGCCCCGCCCTGTGCTCTCGGGTCCCTTCTTGGCGGCTCTCTGGGATCCAGCGCACGATGCGGGCCAGGAGTAAGGTCCATCACGGCCCAGGGCAGCCTCTCCGCGCCGCACCCATACCTGGCCGTCAAGATCTGGGTTCCTACGGAACTTATGTCGGAACTTAAGAACGCCCCATACTTGACTTTCGCCCCCTGTCAACGGAGCCAGCACAAGGCCTGACCCAGATGGCCTGTGGCCCCGCAGGCAGGAGCTGGCACTCACGTGTGGCTGGGACTGCTGGGACACAACTGCAGACTCACCCCCGCTCAGCACTGAGCGCTCCTCCACCATCCTGGTCACGTAGGTGTCGGGGTCCACACAGAAGTCGCTGGAGCCCTGGGGTGGGTGCCGGCAAGGAGGATGGGATGACTGAGCTGGGCGCCCCCCCGCCCTGGACCCCTCAGCTCTCGGGTGGAGCCTGGCCCCCCAGGGCCTGCGTTTGGCTCAGGAAGGTGGCGTGAGTCTACGGGCGGCGGGGACTGACGTGCTGTGTGCCCGTGACAGGTCCCCAGGGGAAGAGGGGAGGGGCGATGAGTGTGGCATCCCCCACCCCTCCCCCCGTGCTTGGCCAGCAGACGGGGATCACCTGTCCTCTCCATCACCTACCACAGACACGGCCAGCTCCAAGCCCAGTGCGCCCCAGCTGATGATCAGGGCCAGGACCCCCAGCAGGCAGACCCTTGGGGCAAAGAGAGTCAGTCAGCACCCTCCAGGCCGGGGTGAGGGCTGCACCCCACGCCAGGCTGGACCCGCAGACAGGAGGGTGGGACAGGGCTGACTCAGGGGACATGGCGCTGCAGGTGCCCCACCCCCTCCCCCTGCCCCGAGGGCCCACAGACTCACCCGACCAGGATCCCCTTGGAGCTGCGGATGAGGCCGACCAGTACCAGGAGGCAGATGGCCACGTCGAGCAGCAGCAGGCCCAAGTAGCCAAGCCACCTGGGGGCACAGCGTACACATGGGCCGGGCATAGGGGGCCCAATCCCAGGGCAGGAGAAAGGGGGTGCTGGGGCAGAGCCAGGCAAGCAGCCCAGAGGAGCATCCACAGGCAGTCCTGGGATATGGAGACTGCCCTCATTCTTGTAACGTACGTCCCCATGGGGGACTCCTGCCACAGTGACCACCAGTGGCCCCAGCCCCTCGCCCCAAAAGACCTCAGGCACTGGGAGCTGGGCGCCGACTGGCCCATAGAGACTAGTGGGAACCGAGCGGGGCAGGCAGGAAAGAGGGCCGCACCTGTACCAGTCATAGAGGTCCACTTGCTCGGCCAGCGCCTCCAGAGACACGGCTGGGTTCCTCCAAAATGGGATGGCAGCCGTGTAGCCCAGCAGCGTTTCGAGCAGGCCCTGCAGCCGCTGGACCGCCCGCAGGGGCTCTGGCCGGGCGGCCAGCTGCCGCTCCAGGCTCTGCAAGCTGGGCTCCGCCGAGCGGTTCAGGGCAGCTGCGGTGTCCCACACCTGCGCCAGGTTCGGGGTGGCGTGAGCCGGGTCACGGGCCGGCCCCCACACACGCCCACGCCTCGCTCCCACACACTGGGGCACACGCGCCCACACGCGGTTTAGGGGCAGGAAGAGAGGCCCCCTCCCATGCGGCCACTCACGCGGTCCTGGACCCCCGCCACCGTGCGGTTGGCGTGGCGGAGCGAGTAGGTGGCCCGATGGATGCCGTCACTGGTCTCCCCGTTGCCGTAGAACCCCACGGCGATACCGGCGCTGGGACAGGGCGGGGCCGCATGAGGGCACAGGCCTGGGAGCCCAGGCCCGCTCCGCCCCCACTTGCCCCGCCCCCGCCCCCGGCCGGTCCACCCGGCCCCTCTCCCTCTCGGCCCAGTCACCCCTCCATCCTGCCCGCCCCTCCCAGTCTGGCCCCGCCTCTCGCTGGCCACGCCCCCACCCGGCCCGCCCCGCGCGCTCACCTGCAGACCAGAGTGGCGATGATGACGCACCAGGCGGTGCAGCAGCAGTCGGCGTCCAGGTGCTCCTCGCTCTTGCGCCGCCGGCAGCACAGCCAGAAGGAGTAGACGAGCAGGAAGAGGAGGTCCAGGGCGAGGCAGGCCAGCGCGGCCGCCCCCAGCAGCAGCAGCGCCTGAAGGAGGTTGGGAAGTGGTGCTGGAGGTGTGGACCCCCGCCCTGGCTCTGCACAGGCAGGAGGGTCTGACAGGACCTGGCCACCCTGGCCCACCAGCTGGGTGGGGGAAGGGAGCGGGCCCAGGGTGCTGGCTCCAGAGCACACCTCGTCAGGGTCCCAGGGTGCTCGCGTCACAGAGGGGACTCCGAGGCCAGTGGCGGGGCGGGGGGGGAGGGAGAGAGGGAGGTTGTCCAAGGTCACACAGGGACACCAGCCAGGCCACAGCAGGGGGTCTCCGGTGGAAATCAAGGGCCGTCAGAGGGACAGGCGCCAGCCATGGGGGAGGGAACTCACTTTAAGGGGCCTAGTGTCGGCCACAAGCCCCGCCCCCCCCCACAGCAAATACCAGGGTGCGAGGAACAGCACCGTCTCGTGGGCTCTGCCCTCACAGGCACAAGCCGGAGACCAAGCACAGCGGCCGCAGGCCCTGCCGCTCCCTTCCGCGCGGGTCAGCGGCAAAGAGTGGATGGGCCCCTGCCGCCCCCGCCTGCAGGCTGCGCCCCTAAATCCTGTCAGACCACGCCACACGCCTGCCTGAACATCTCCACCAGCAACGAGCCCCGATTCACCAGCCTGGCCCCCGAGGCTCTGCGAGCCCGTCCGCCAGCCCCAGCTCAGCCGTGCGCTGGCAGCAACCGCTGCCCCTCCTCCCCCAGCCGGAGCCCGCCTACCACGGTCCTCAGGCCGGCAGGCCCACCCCACCCACCTCGCGCCACCTCCTCTCCTGCCTGACCCCCCCCAACCCGCCCCCACGTGCGGAACACAGCTTGCTTGGAGCTGATGCTGAAATCAGTGCATCTACACGCATCCCCTCAAGGAAACCCCTTGGGGTGAGGAAGCCGGGGAATCAGGCCCAGGGCAGGTGGCACCCACGCTGGGGCCCTGAGTCCACCCAGCCTGGCGGCGCACGAGGCCAGGGCTCACACGGTCATCGGGGCTCGTCAAAGAGCTCGCGGGCCTAGACCACCGCCCGGGTGGCGCCAGGACGACCCAGTCCCGTGCACCAGATGAGAGAACGAAGGTAAGATAAGCGTCACTGGCCAAGCAGGATCCTAGCACCTGGGGCAAGGCCGGGGTGGGGCACAGCTGGGCTCACCGCTCGTCTGGGAAACGTGTCAGGTGCCAGGGCCTGGCAGGCACCCAACAGGCATAGCCCCCATCCTCGGGGCTGCTAGGCTGGTGCAGGAGGCAGGGGCTGGGGCCTGCCGGACGTGAGCCGGGCCATGAAAAACAGAAAAAGCAGAACAGGCAGGAGTAGCAGGGCAAGTCTGCAAGGGCACATCCTCACCCAGCAGGTCAGGGAAGAGCACTCTGGGCAGAGGCTACCGCAGCTGCCAGTGCCCAGAAGGTGCTGTGCCAGGCCTGGGCACCCGGCAGGCGCACTTGGATCTCCTACAGCTTTGATTTGGTTTGTTTTTTGCTGTTGGGTTCTTTTTTTTTCTTTTTTCCTTTTATGGTTATCTTTTTTTTTTTTTTCCTAAACCACGAACCGTACTACCTTTATAATTAAAACACGAACCCAGAAACCTGTCAGTAGCTCTTTTCAGCCAGCCGTGGGAGGCCCCTGGCCTGCTCCCAGCTCTGCCACGTGAGAGCCGGTGCATCTCCCGCAGGCCCTGCTTCCTCTTCTGGGAATGTGACATTTCCCAGTCCCTCCCAGCTGTCACGTGGGAGAAGGGCCGGCTTATGGCGATGCTGCAGTCCCTGCTGGTGCCCAGTCCCCCAGGAGCAGAGGTCAAGGGGAGGGACACCCCAGGTGTCGCCACCAGGAGGCCGAGAACCGCCTGCTGCCGGACAGAGGTGTGGGGGAGTGGCTCCTGCCCAGCCCAGAGGGGCGGCTGGTCTCGAGGGGAACCAGAGGGCTGGGGTTCGAACGCGGCTTTGCCTGGTTCTAGGATGTGACCGTGAGTCAGTGGCCCTGTGCCTCAGTTTCCCCGCGTATAGAACAGGGCCAGTGGCGTCACTCCCTTACCTAGCAGGGCTGCTGTGAGATGAAATGAGCTAATACCCGTGAAGACTTAGAACAGTGCCTCCGTGGGGAGCCCTCGGGGTGCCTCTCCCAGGCCAGCTCTACCCACGCAGCCGGGTGGGCTGGGGACAGGGAGCCGGTGTCCCAGCTGCTGCAGGGGAGTCCAGATTGCTCACGGACAAAGTGAGCGTGTGCACGTTCACGCCCACACACGCGTATTCATGCCCACACGTGTTCACATGCTCACTCACACCCACACACGTACACTCACACACACATCCTGACGCTCACGCACATGCACGTGAAGCTGCCGCCGCTGAGCTCCCAGCAGCAGTGCCAACAGCAGCCTGTGGCTGGAAGCTCTGTGGTCTCGGGGGGGCAGGCGGGGAGGGGTTCCCAAGCACCTGGGCATCGGACCCCTGCCAGCAACGGGGAGCGGAGAGAGGCGTCAGCAAGCCGAGGGCAGCCTCACACACAGGCACGGCCACCTGCCTGGGGGCCCTGAAAGTCACAGCCCTGGGGGAGGAGCCTCCCGTCCCACCCCTGCCTCACCCCTGCCTCACGGGCTGAACAAGTGACTGAACAAGTGACGGGCAGGGGCAAGGCAGGCCCAGCGCCGGGGAGCCCCAGGTCCAGGGCCTTAGAGGGTGAGAGTGCGTCCCGGGGCTCCTCCGGGAGGGGTACCTGAGGGCAGGAGAGTGACTTCCAGAGGCTTCCCTGAAGGCAAGGACAGGCAGAGACCCACGTGCTATATGTCACCCCTTTAGCCCAACACACAGGAAGCCAGGCGTCCGGGCAGCTGGGGTTCCGCCCCCTCCCCTCCTGTTCTGTCTGCCCAGCTCCAGAACGCCCTTCCTGACTGTGAGGACAGGGCCCTATTTCCACCATTTAAGCGCTGGGTCTGTCTGCCCACACCTCCCCTAGGGGGTGCTGGAAAGGCCTCGCTGAGCTCATCAATGTAGCTGGGGTGGTGCCCCCTCTGGCCCTGAGGCCTGGCCCACAGTGGACACTCAGAAACACGGGGCCCCTGCCCCCCACCCCAAGCTCTGACAGGCTGGGGCAGCTTGCTCTCTGGCAGGACGGCTTCCTCCTGGACGGGGCCAGCCTTAAACCTGGACCCCACTGGGCTGCTCGTGGCCCCTGGCACAGCCCCAGAAGGCAGGCTGCGGGGCCTACACCAGGACAGCCTCACTCAGCCCCCTGGAGAGGTGACAGCACCCTCCTCCTGGATGACACAGGGTCCCAGCCCACTGCTGCAGACCAGCAGAGCCCACGTGGGGGCAGGAGCCAGGCCTGGGGCGCACGGCAGCGGGCAGCTGCTTCCTCCCGCCCAGGGGCCCGGGGGGCCTGGCCTGACCTCTGCCCTGGTCCAGAGAACAGCCTTCCCCTGGCATTCCCGTGGCGGCCCCGCCTTCCCTTTCAACAGCCTGGCGTCCCTTCTGAATGGGAAATGTTTGATCAGCATCTGGGCTCTGACCAAATGGAATTTTCCGTCTGTGATGGAAGTGATGTCAGCACTCAGTCAGGCGAGACAAGGCGCTGGGGCCTGTATCCCGACCGCGGGCCACAGCGCTGGCCGCCCGCCCCCTGAGCGCGCCTCAAGCGCTGCGCTGAGGACTCGGCGTGGACACACGTGCGCTGGGCTGGGGGGGCCCTGTCCACCCACCCCTCCCGGCCCCACGGCCGCCGTTTCTCAGCCCTAGACCACCGCACCCTTCCCAAGACCCTGCAGCCCCTGCCGTGGAATGTATCCACTGAGGAGGCCCCGGCCCGGCCCTGTGTCCACGCGCTCCCCCCAGGCCCTAAGGCCCCCAAAGTCCCCACCGGCTCTGGAAACACCTGATGAGCCAGAGCTCAGGGTCTGAAGCTCACTCCGTCCCAGTTCCGGCCCAGGCCCACATCTGAGGCCTAGCAGGGGACCCAACAAGTCCCTGGCCTCCAGCAGGTCCTGCCAGCCCCAGCGAGGGGACGAGGGACAGGGGCCCGAGGGCAGAGGTGGTCTCTGTGTGAGCCTCAGCGGGCTCCCTGTGCAGGTGGGTGGTCCCAACAGGGTGGGCGGATCCCCAGCTCAGCCTCAGACTTGCCGGCAGTCCGGCCACAAGGGGGTTATCCAGCCGGCCCTGTAAGGGGAGGGCCATGGTGTGTCACCAAATCTTACTGATAAAAGCCCCTGCAGCAGAGGCTCAGCCCCATCGCAGCCGGGAGGCCACAGCGTGAGACAGCACGAGGCTGCAGGCCTGTCCCCTCCACGACCTGCTGCTGGCCCGCTCCGCCCGCTCCGCTCCTTCGGCACAGCCCGGATGTGGGCTGTCAATGCACGGGTACGCGCACCACACAGCGCCGGCTCGGGCTGCACCAGGAGGCCCCAGGCCACCGGGCCGGCAGGGCCACGCATGACCCTGGGGCAGCACCTCCACGTGTCACCTGCACAGGCAGCTCCAGCTAGGCGTTCTGGCAGCACGTGGCACGGAAGCCTGCGAGGGAGCACGCCACACGCGGGGAGCACATCAGAACCACGGACACACTGCCTGCTGAACACGCACCCCTCCCGGCAGAGCTGCCGCCGTGCCATTAGCAACTGACCCCGAGAGCTGGCCTGTCCACTCAGCCCCTCTGCGGGCCACCACAAGCCCACGGCCAGGCTGGGGAGACACCGCCCCACCGGGAGACCCTCACGGAGGTTCTGATGGGAAGTCTGGGCCTATGGCTGCCCCAAGCACAGCGCCAGAGGCCGCTTCCCGCCACCCGGCCATCCCAGTGGCGGGCCTCCTTGTGGGAAATCACGTGCACCCAGGCGCCGGCGCTGGCATGGGGACTTGGGACCAGCAGTCCAGGGGTGACTTGGGTAGGCTCCGGGAGATCGGGCCCTTCCTCCAGGTCATGTGCTAGTGGGGTGGGGCCGGGATCCCAGCCCAGGGGCGTGACCGCAGCCTGAGGTCCCACTGCTGCCGGGCGGATGAGAGGGACTCGGGAGGGCTGTGTGCCTGCCAGAGCGGGAGCCCCCGGAGAAGGGCTGCCCCCCGCCACTCGGGCCCTGCCCCCCTCCCCCCATACCAACTCTCCGGGAGTGGTGGCCTGGCCAGCTGGTAAAGAGCAAGGCTCCAAAGAGGAGGCAAGTCCAAATTCCACCAGGGACCTGGAACCTCACCAGCCCACACTCCTGTGTCCTCACGTTGGTCACACCGGCCTCTCTGGAGTAGCAGGCCGGATTCACCACGCACAGGGCTTCCGGCCCGGAGCTGGCCCCAGACTGAGGACCATTAGCACACACGGTGTCCATACTCAGTGCCAGGCCTGGCCCTGGGCACGGGAGGGCATGGGACCCGCAGACACAGCTCCTGGTGGGCTGCCATCTCCCAAGACCCCAGCAGTGCAGGCCTGGAAGCACAGACTGTGGGAACCAGGGAGATCGGGGGAGGGGTGCAGAAGCTTCAGGGGGTGCCCTAAACTGCCATCGCAGGGTCAGGGGGTGCCAGCAGGGCATGGTGAGGTGTGGGGTGAGCACTCCCAGAGAGGGACAGTGTGAGTGAGGGCCCAGCACCAGGTCCAGGCTGCAGACCTGCGTCCTGGGGGGCCCCGGCAGCTGTGACCAAGGCAGGGGTCAGGCCTGAGCCTGCAGCCCCTGACAGCGGAGCGGGGGCTCCAGTAGATAGGGGTGGAGTGGGAAGGGGGAAGCCATGGACCCCTCCAGTGCCTCTGGGGCTTGCCCACCCCAGCCCTGGGGCTGCCAAAGGCCCTTCTCCAGAGGAAGAGACCAGGTCGGGGCGTCCAGGAGGCTGGCAGGGTCCCACACCCCAAGGCACCCTCTAGGAACCCGGAGATGTCCTGGCTGGAGCCCTGGGCCTGGGAGAGGAAAGGGGAGGGGCACCAGGCTGAGCTGCTGCCACAGCTCCTACGTCTGGGGTCTCCCGCTGGGAAGGACGCACCCCACGTGGCACTGCTCCCTCCCCTAGTGCCGGCCCTCTGCCTCAGCACCCACTGTAGCCAAGTTACACACACGGCCTTGTTGGTCCCCAGACCACCCAGGGCAGGGGTGGCACCCATCCTCCAGGGCAGGGGTGGCACCCATCCTCCAGGGCAGGGGCCTGGGGCCAGAAGGGACACCCAGGGCCCCCACACTTGAGTAATGGAGACAGGGTGTGAACCAGCACAGGCCTCCTGAGGAAAGTTCCAGAAGAGGCCCCTCACCTCCTGGGCCAGGCTGGCTGGGCGCTGAGGGCCGCGGAGCTGAGCCGGTTGTGCAGCCGCTGCTCCCCACCCGAGCGTACTTGGCTGTGGCTCCCAGATGCTGGCCAGAAATTAAGAACAGATTTTCCACCGAGCCAGGCTTGGGTTTCATGAATTCCATGATGGTGAGCTCGTGGCCATGCCTGGAGAAAGCACAGCCAGCGGCCAGCATGCAGGAGCCCGGGAGGGGCCCAGCTGTCTGTCCAAGTCCCCTCGCCCTGAGGTCCTAGGTCCAGGCCACCAGGCTGCACACGGACACGCTCCAGCTGCGCCTCACATCCTCACGGGCACACCCCACCCTGCCCCGCCAGGAATCACCGGGACACAGGCCCAGCGAGGCGGGACTTGGGTGAAGCCCCAGAGAGAAGCTCTGGTGGGTCACCCCCCAGGCCCAGCACTCCCTGCTGCCCTCCAGGCCTGTGGGCCACGTGGAAGGACACCGAGGCCCCGCTCTCCCGCCGCCCGCGCCCCGCCTGCTGGCGGAGGGAGCAGACACCAGAGAACGAGACGCCGGCGCGGCCCTCGAAGCCGCGAGCGTGTCTATTTCGGTCCCGGTGCCCTAACACGTCTCCAAGCATGACACCCAGAAAACTCTGCTCTTCACCAGCCTGTCTGCAAGCGCCTCTCCCCCCGCCGCCCCTGCGGGCGCACGCGACAGACCTCAGATGTAGCCAGGAGCTACCAGACGGGCGGTCACATCATCATCCAGACCAGAGCCCAGCCCAGGGCTCATCTCCACCCGGGGGCATAGCCCAACCCGACTCGGGGGTCAGCAGTCTGGAGGGCCCCTCGCAACGGTCAGGAACCCAGCCCAGGGCGCACGGGGCCAGAGCAGGGGAGCCGGGGAGCCGGGCAGAGTGGCACCGCGCCTGGCGCTCTTCTCAGAGGCAGAAGCAAGGGGCCACTCAGGCTTTGGGCAGCCCGGCCTCACCCCGTGCCCTCGGCCAACACAGGACACGCCTGGCCCTAGAGGGTGCTGCGGACAAAACCAAGTGCCCTTGGCACACCTACCGTTCAGAGCCCACCTGCCCCTCTGAGGGGACCCAGCCTCAGCCAGCCGCCTCCCGGGAGGGGGAGGGGCGCGCCAAGCGGGGGCTGCAGCCTGCGTGTGTGCAGGAGCCCAGCGGCACATGAAGAGCCCAGGCCCTGAGTGGGGGGCAGTGTGAAGGGAGGCAGCGGCACCCCCCCAGCAGCCCGCCCAGCCCACGTGCAGACCCCGGCACCCCTCAGCTCCGCCAGGCCCAGCCCAGGAAGTCGCTCAACCCTCCCCTGGCCCTGCTCCCTGAGGGCACACCGGGCTCCTGCCCCGACTCTGGACAAGAAGCAGAGCAGCCTCAGGGCCAGCTGGCACCGGGAGCGGGCCCTGTCCTGCCCCTGACGCTGGGCTGGAGGCCTGGAGGCCCGCTGCAGCCTCCAACAGCCCCGTCCGTGGCACGAAGGGCACCCCCTGCCTCAGCAGGTGTCCGCGGTGCATGGGCCCCTCGGGAGTCCAGCAGGGCAGGCAGCAGACCCAATTCTGGGGCATCTGCATCCCCTCTGCAGCAGGGACCCCCGGGCAGGCCTGGGACCTTAGCCACGGGGGTCCTCTGCAGAGTACCCCCCACCTCTGGCAGCGTGTGGCTCCCCGCTCTGGGCGACACTGCCCGCCCGGTGTGTGCCACGAGAGCCTCGCCACGCTGAGCTGCAGCAACCCGACCGGGGACCTGGGTCCTCACCCCCCGCAAGATCCTGCGAAGCCCCTGAGGGCTGCCTGGGGGCCGTGTGTGTGCCCGGCCCAGCACAGGGCTTAGGGTGGGCTCCCCGCAGATCCCAGGAGGCAGCAATGGGCACAGCCAAGCGCTCCTGGGGCCTGCTGCACCCGCCCTCTGTCACGTGCCCCAGTTCTTCGGGGGCCACGTGGGGCACTTTCTCTCTCTGTGATCCAGGCCCTGGGCTGCAGATTCGGTTCTTCCTCGCCAGCCAAGGACTCAGCAGAGCTGCCTTGGCCAGTGGGGGTCTGGTGCCAGCACCCTCTGAGCCTTCCTGCACTAGCACCTGCTGGGGGGACCAGACTCGGAAAGCGCACAGGGGCTGTGGCCGCAGGCAGGGCAGCGCTGGGCTGGAGCTGGAGCCTGTCCGTGCCTCCCAGCCCACTGATGCTGGCTGGCCAGGGGCCTCAGTTTCACTTCTGTAGTGTTGCTGTTTGGCTTCCCAGAAACAAACAGCTTACAAAACAAACGCCATGAGCCTCTTCGCTAGAGCAGCTGTAGCTTGGGGGTCAGAGCCACAGAGCACCCAGCCCAGAGCCTGAGCAAGAGCCCCTGGTCAGAGCCAAAACAGGAGCCCTCCCAGCTGTTTTGTCCCCCAGGCAGGGCAGTACAGTGCTGGGGACAGAGCTGGTCACCGCATCTTCAGACCCGAGAAAACCAGGAGCCCCAGAAAGGCCCAAAGATGGCGCCTGGCGGCGCAGAGCCCACACCAGCGCCAGGCAAGAGTTTGGCCCCAACACCTGCCCCTCAGCGGGTGTAGACCTGGTGGCAGAGGCAGCCAGCAGCCTCACCTCCCAGCCGAAGGGCCACGTGACAGTCGGTTCTCCCCAGCGCCCGGACACTGGCTAAGAGCGAAACTGACAAAGTTGATTTCGCCCAGCAGGGGCTTCCCTGCCCCCCCTGCACCCTCACAGCTGCTGTCCACGCAGGGCGTGCTCTAGAAGCTTCCACGCAGCCCCTCGGTGTGCTCTGTTACGTTTGGCACGTTTCTGTCACTTGGAGCCTTAGAATCCTGACTGGTGTCGTGGGATGCTGGGCAAGCACCAAGAACCACGGACCAAGGACATGGTCCAAAAGACATGATGTTTAAAAGCTGGTGACAAATTCTAGTCTTAGGTGGCACCCCTCCCCGGGTATAAGCGCATGGACAGACTCCAGCAAGAGGGACTTTTTTTTCCTGTCCCCACACTCTTTCCTATTTTCCAAGTGTTCCATGAATGTGTCTTACTTTCATAAACCAGAAGAGAGGCGATAAATGCTGTTTTTAACCAGAGAGAATTTCCTCCTGATTGTGGAGATGGTGCCAACGGACAGCCTCACTCACAGGCACACGCTGACCCTGCTTGAGTCACAGCGTTAAACCAGGGTGCTGTGGTCTCTGCTAGGAGACTACTGGCTCCTGTGGGTCCTGCCTAAGTGGCCTTCCAGGCTGGCCTCACACAACCCTGGGCACAGAGCACTCCCCAGCTCTGAGGCAGCGTGTTCAGACCAGAGGGACTCCCTTATTTTGGGCTGAGGCCCAGGCTTCTCTCTGCCTCAGGGCCTTTGCATGGGCAGTTCCCACTGCCTAGAACCCTCTTCCACAAGGTCTCTTGCACAGCCACCTCGGTCTTATCTTTAGGGTCTCGATGGGAACATCCGAGCACTCAGGGCTTTAATGGGAAACGGGCCCCACACACTGGGCTGACGTGGAAGGTGAGTTGGTGTGCCCACTGCACGCCAAGCTCCAGGCAGGTCCTCACCTTCTGGTCGTTCACAGCCTGGCTCACCGCCTCCACGGCAGGCAAGGTAGCGCCTCCTACAAGAAGCCTTCCCTGACTGTTGGACTTCCGCAGGCCTAGTCCTGACCTGATCACAGCACCACCATACCAGGCTGTACTGTCCTCCAGCTCACAGCTTCCAGTCTCCCCTTAACTGGTGGAGACAGTGAGCGACAACGAGAGAGACTGAGGGCAGAGAGTGAGTGTGACCTCTGCCTCAGGACACCAGGGGTGTGGGAGGCTTGGGAGGGGGGAGTCGGGAAGGGCTGGTAGGAGTTAAGGGGGCAGATCCCGCCCCCAGGTGAAGCCCAGAGAGGTGGATGGACCCACCCAAGGTCACACAGGTGGGAAGCTACAGAACTCGAGCCCAGGCTGGGCACCCCGCGCCAGGCACCTGCACTCCGGTCTGCGGAGAGGGCTCTGAGACTCTCCCCGACCCCCCGCCTGCAGCCATGACAGCCCTGACCTTCACCATGGAGGACACATTGGCCTCAAGCCACATCAGGTCACAGGCTATGCAACCACCAGGGAGTCTCCTCCCTCCTCTGGGCCTGCGCCCCCTCCCCTGTAAAGCGAGCATCCCGCCATCAGCTGCCCCAGGTTTGGGGAGCTCCTGGCATGCTGGCAATAGCCCAGTCCCGGGGGGAGCCAGGCCGGCAGCCAGGCAGGCAGGTGCGGGGGTGGGGCGGCACAGAGCAGACCCCAGAAGCCTTCTGCCCCTTCCAGCACCTGCCAGCCTGCAGATCCCATCAGGCCCCACAGAACCCGCAGCAGCACCCTCCTGCAGTCTGTCGATTCAGCAAACAGCATGAGCCCCCAGGAGACAGAAGTCATGGCCAGGGAGCCCCTCCTCTCCAGGGTGGAGGCCTCAGGAATACAGAGCCAAGAGAAATCACAAGCCTTTAGGATGCAAAACCCGATCCTTGGTCTTGCAGAGGCTCCAAGTCCCTAGCATAGGGCCGGCCAGGGCTCTGAGAGCCCACAGAACAGCCTCCAACAGCACCTAATCCCTCAGTCACATCCCCTGCAGGGGGCCAGCCGGCGGGGACTCAGGAAGCCCCTGTCCCCCAAGGCTGACTCTGGCTCCTAGGGGGGCAGAGGCAAGGGGCCTGAAGCAGGATTCCGGCCCTACCACCCACTCGCTATGTGATTCTCAGCCAATCTCCTCTTTAAGCCTCAGTTTGCTAATCTGTACAATGGAGACGACTGTCCTCATCTTCCAGATTTGTGTGCGAAAAGGCTAGTGATAGCCCCAAACAGCACCCCCAAACAGGGTCTGGTCCATGGGGTTTCCAGTGGGTTTCACCGGGCTCCCAGCAGTGGGTGGTGGGGGCAGGAAACAGCGAAGGTCAACAGCTGGTCTCCCTGGCCATACCACCCCTCTACTCCTGCATCAGGCCTCGCCTTTCCCCTGGGCGGCCTGGGAAGCAGAAGCCCCTCCCCAGCTGGGCCCAGCCCACATGGGGGGAGAAGACTGCTAGGCCCCTGCAGCCCAGGTGGGTGCCAGACACAGACAGGCTCCCAGGCCAAGAGGGGTGTCCCAAATCAGGAGGATACGGGGTCCACCACCCACCAGCGGGATGAGAGCGGCCATCCCCCCACAGCTAGGAATGCTCCCCCAGGGGAGGCAGGAAGAGGCCCTAGGCCAGGGCCCACGCCAAACCATCGCCCACCCACCCAGAAAGGGAGCTCTTTGGGCTGCACACCCAACACAGAGCAGGAGCACGGGGCCCTCACCTCCCTACCAGCCCTGCAAAGAAGGCGCACCAGCCCAGATTCAGGAATGAGGCAGTGAAGGCTCAGAGAGGTCAAGTGCTTGCCCAAAAGCACCAGCACAGGAGGGCAGGGGCAGGACGACTCCCAGGTCCGGCTAGCTCCACAGCCCTGAGCCAGCAGCGAGGTGGGAGCCAGGCTGCTTTCCACACCGTGAATTATTCAGCGGCTAATTCTGCTCCGCGGGGAGAGGAGGAGAGAGGGTGAGTCAGAACCTCCCCCGCGGCAGAAACCAGGGCCCTCTCAGGAGCAAAGGGCCCTGCGGGAGGCCGGGCTGAGCGGAGAGGGGCCTGGCCACCACTCCTGACGCCTCCACGGGCCGCAGGGGCCGCAGGCATTGGCCCCTCGCTCACTTCCCACCGCATGTCCGGGAGCCTCGGAGGGCAGGAGGGATGGCAGCCAGTTCAACCGTGGTGGGCAGCATGGGCAGGTGGCAGCCCACGGGCCAGCAGGAAAGCTCCACGTGGGTCACAGACACCCCGGGTACCCCTGGAGCTTCAGAACTGACAAGTGGCAGAGAACTTGCTAAAGCAAGGTACATTGTCCTGTTCTGTGGAAGCAGGGCCCCGGGGATAGGTGTGGCAGAGCCACCCCAGGTGAAGTTCCTGGGGTGCACGGAGGAGTGGTGTTGCCCTCACACTGGTCAGCCCCCCAGGGCTGGGCTTCTAGAACACGGGCATCCGGTTTTATAAGAATCCTGCTGTCCCTGGGTGTGCATGGGCCAATCCCTAGGCCCCTTTCTAGTCTGCTTAGAGACAGATCAGCAGGGCTGGGGGACCGGGCACCACGTGAACACTGAGGCTGGGGCGGCAGGCTCCCCTGCAGAGCTGGGGTGCTTCCGGTTCTCCACCTCTGGACAAGGGAGACCAAAGAGGAAAGAGCTCTGAACTGGAGAGGGGTGACACGGTCCACGGATACCGGACTCCCAGGCCATCTTACGAGCAAAGTCGTTCCCACCCCACCCTGGGGCTCTGTATTCATCACCAAAGAGGAACTCAGAGGTGTTCTGGGTGACCAGGCACCCCAGTCACTGGGTGTGTGGAATCCGGATCCCCAGGCAGGAAGGAAATGTCCACAGCCGGGTCCCCTGCCCTGCACTCAAACAGCAGTGGCTCAGTGGCAGGGGTGGCGCTTGGGCTTGGCATGACCCCAGACCTAGGGCTCCACTGGTACAGTCTGGTTACTCGGGGAGAGGGCTGCGAAGGGTCCGAGCCGCCCCCCAGCTCTGCCCAGGCGCAGCCCCTTTCCAGCCTTCCAGACTGAGGCCAATCTGGCGTCCCTGGGGCCAGGCCTCCCTCCCTCCCTCAGGACTACAGGCAGCCGGGTCTCTGGGCAGGCACTGTGTGTACATCCCACAGCTTGGCCGCCCAGCACGGGGTCATTACCAGCCAGGGAGGGCTGGCACCTACCCAGACCACTCACCCACCAAAAGCTTGGCAGCGAGTAGGATTCCCCGGCTGGGGGTGAGGGGTAAGGAATCCCCACCTGGCTTCACCCAATGTTCTCAGGCATCGGCTGTGGTCTCAGGGCCCTGGGTCCTCTGGGTAGGGAGCTCTGCCTGGCAACACCCCCAGGCCGCCCCTGGTCAGGGGCCTTAGCAGGCACCGACAGCTGGCAGAGGGGTCTCCATGGAGGGCAAGGAGGCGGCTCCTCCTAACCCCAGAAAGGAGGCTCTTAGTGGCTCCGGAAGAGAAGGCTAGAATCTGCAGGGCTGTGGACCCTCCATGGGGGATGGGGGGGGATCCTTAGACTCTCAAGCAGGTGAGACCTGTGACCCAGCAGGAGGCTCTCCAGAAGAACGGGCGCTGTGACCCACGAGGAGGAGTGGGCCATAACCCTCCATGGAGGGTCGGGAGCCTTTAGACCCTCAAGGAGGAGGAGACCATGACCCTCGCGGAGGCGGGCTCAGGACCCACGGCGGAGGAGGGGGCCGTGACCGTCGGCGGGGGATAGGGACTCTTTAGACCTTGGAGAAAGAGGGGGCCGTGACCCCGCAGGGAGGGGGGCCGTGACCCTCGGAGTGGAGGGGCCGTGACCCGAGATCTGACCCCCGACCCAGGGGGCCCGCGTCACCTGCTGGTAGTCGGTGTCCTCGGGCCGGAACTGGCTGCTGGTGGTCTCCCAGTGCAGGTCGAAGTGGGGCAGCCGGTGCAGGAGGCTCACCCACCAGGGCGCCGCGTAGCTGACCCCGGCCATGGCGGGCCGGCGGCTGGAGCGCGCGGCCGCCGCGGGGCTCCCTGGCTGGCCTGGGGCGCAGGGATCAGGGGCCCGCCGACCCCGGCCTGGCCTCCCGCATCGCCCGCGCGCTCCTGGGTCCGGCCCGGCCCGGCTCGGCCCGGCTCGGCCCGGCTCGGCCCGGCTCGGCTGCGCTCGGCTCCGGTCGGCCGCCCGCGCCCGCCGCCTCTTTGTTCGCCGCCGCTGCCGCCGCCGCCGCCGCCTCCGCGCGCCCCCGCCCACCGCCCGCCGCCCGGCCCCCGCGCCGCCATTGGCCGATCGCCCGCCGGCCCCGCCTCCCGCACCCCCCGCCCGCGCGCCCCGCCCCGCCCTGCTCCCGCCCCGCCATTGGCACGCTGGACGAGGCTCCGCCCACGAGGGCCCCTTCCCCAGGGCGAGGGGCGCCTGGCGGGGAAGGCGCTGAGGACCCGCAATCCCGACAGCGGGCTCTTCGTCCCCTGCACGTGGAGCTGCGCTTCACCCGGGCGCTCGCTCGTTGGTTGGACCATTGCACGTTCACTGAGCTTCTGCAGGGACTGCCTGGAGGGGCCGGGCTGGCTCCTCAGCAAGCAGCCGCGGCTCACACGCAGACTGCGGCGCCGGGCAAGGGACCCAGTGGCCTGTCTGTAAAATACGGATGATTTGGAGGCAAAGCCTGGCTTGGTGACCTAGAGCTGTGTGATCTTGGGCAAATCACTTAACCTCTCTGTGCATCAATGTCCTCATCTGTAAATAGGGAATACAATGACTGTAAAATGCTCAGAGCATCAGAGTGTGACCCAGTCCCAGTAAGTGGCCGGGGTGAGGGGTGGGCGTAAACTCAGTTCCTAACGGAGCTTCCCTTTGGGGAAGGTTGGGTCTTTTATCAAGACCTAAAAGAAAGACAGTGTCCTATCCTGGCATCCTTGGGCCTGGAAATCCAGGCAGCTGCCAGGGAGGGCTCAGTATGGACCCGGAAGCCACACAGCCACACTTCCTAATGGGGCGTCTCCATGCGTGTTACTGAGATGGGGACCCCATGAACAGACAGAGGAGGCTGGAAACGCTCTAGGTGCTTGGCCCAGCACACCCCTCTCTGTGTACCCCAGGGGCAATGGGTGCATCCTGTTGGCTCTGGCTCGTCACCACCTGGGGGCATTATTTCTGGACCTCCTGCGTTCTGAGAAACAGGTCTCCACACCCGGGGCTCTGCCGTCTGCCATGCTTGGGCTCGGCCAGCTCTGTGGCTGGGCTGGGTTCTTGCACGCAAGGACAGCTCTGGGTAGTGGCTTCCCAAGAGGCCCGTCTGTCCGCTCACCTGATGGCCCTGACTTGCCCGTTTTCCTGTGATAAGTCTGGGAAGCCCCAATGCGCCTCCTGCAGACAGGCAAGCATGGGACAGGTGGGAAAAGAGGCCTTTGCAATGCTATGGTTTCCACTCTCTGGTGAGTCACAGACACCACCCGGCTGGGGACTAACAGCCCCGAGTTCCTTTCCACGTTCCAAGAAGCTTCACAAAATTGTGCGTTTTCCTCTGGTAGGGCCAGAAAACCAGACCCAAACATTATATGAAATGGTAACTTGGGTGTACGGGGTTGAATTCTGTCCCCACAGAAAATATGTACAAGTCCCAACTCTTGGTTCCTGTGACTGCGATCTTATTTGGAAGTAGGGTCATCGCAGATGCGATCAAGGTACGATGAGGTCATAGGAGATTATGGAGGGCCCTAATCCAATGACGGCGTCCTTATAAGAGAGAAATTTGAACACACGTTGCAGAGATACAGAGACACGAAGAGAACACCATATGAAGGCAGAGGCAGAGATGGGAGTGATGTGTCAAGAAGCCAAGGAACCCCAAGGATTGCCACCAGGAGCTGGGAAGGAGGCCTGGAGCAGATCCTCCCTCACAGCCTCAGAAGGAACCAACGCTGCTGCCACCTTGATCTCAGACTTCAGCCTCCAGAATTGAGAGACAAGACACTTCTGTTGATTAAGCTGCCCAGTGTGTGGTCCTGTTATAGCAGCCGCAGGAAACTCATACGTCAGGCTGCTCAGAGCTTCCGGTTGGCAGGCATTCTGTGTCTCTGATTGCACAAAATGGCAAAGGAGCTTGTCACTGATTAATATTTGCAACGTGTTTGGTGGGTGAGACAATTTCCCACAGGGATCCATGGAGAAAGAATGATAAAGGAGGTCCAGGGTGGAGAAAAGGAGGGGCCCACAACATGCAGTTCTGGAAAAGCACCGCCAAAGCCTCTACTGGTGGAGCCTGAGCCTGAAACCTACTGCTGCTTGAGGTCCAGTGTTGGTGAGAAAATCCCCGTGGAACTGAAAAGCCCCTGGAGAATTGTGCTTTCCTGTGGGTAAATAGGATCCAGGGGCCCTGGGGTCTGATGCTTGCAGCGGTGCGATCTCTGCATCTTTACTCCTGTCCTTGATCTGCAAAACGGGGTTCCTGCGGCCAGGCACCCAGGAGGTCGAGGGTTAGAGAATGTCAGGTGGCAGGGGTAGGGCACAAGGAAGGCCTGCCGCCACCCCACGCCACCCTTCTTTTGCCTGGCACTCACTGGCTGGAGCTGCAGTGGTTCTTCCCGCCTGTCCTGGGTCCCCTGCAGCTGGGAACTGACTTTAGCCCCACTCTACAGATGGGGCAGCTGAAGCCCAGGTCCCACTGTTGCTCAGGGGGTGCAAGAATCACCACCCGGTCAGGGAACCAGGATTCAGCCTCATGCTGTTGCCCGCAGACTACGTGACCTGAAATAGGGCTCCAGTGGCCGGAGAAGTCAGAGAGGACTTGGTCTGCAGTGCTGGCCACTGACCAGGACGCCAAGGGACATGCCTTCAATGACCTTGCAGTGTGACTTGGGGAGGCGGCCAACGGAGAAACGGTTAATCTTCCCCCAGCTAAGGAAGCAGCCCAGGCAGCGATAAAGAGCCACAGCCTCCCATCGCCTCCACCATGGGGACCCGGAGCCGGGGAGCCCAGAAGGCCCAGCAGGGCCAGGCCTGCGTGGGCAGGAAGGCCCAGCTGAGCCACCCTCAGTGCCCACACCCACGATCTCCTCCGGCCTCAGCCAGGTTCCCACATCACAGAGCCGGTGGTGAGGGGGTTTTCGAGGCTCAGAAGTGAAGAAACTTGCCCCCAGTGGACACATTCAAGTGGCAGGCAGATGGGCCTTGATTTCCTTTATTTGAAATGGGACTAAATATAGTCCCACCTCCTGGGGAGGTCATGCGGTCCAGGCTGTGTGTGGAAAGCCAGGCCGTATGCCCAGCTCCTGGGATGCCCCATCTTTGGACACTGTTCTTTTCTTGCTCTCACCCAGGTCTTCTCGGCTCCAAAGCCCAGGTCTTTTCCTTTCTTTTCTTTTTAAGTTAACTATCTCCTACTGCAAGTCACAGGGCCTCTGAGCCCCAGCCTTTTCATGGCTAAAATGGGTAGAGTCCTGCTTAGCTCATAGCAACGTGAGCGTATGTAAAGTGACATGACACCGCAGCACTATGCACAACAGCCAAAAGGTGAGAACAACCCAAATGTCCCTCAGCTGGTGAACGGATCAACAGGATGCAGCACCGTCACTCGGTGGGATATTATTCAGCCATAGAAAGCAATGAAGCACTGACACATGGTACAACATGGATGAACCGTGAAAACGCAAGGCTCAGTGAAAGAAGCCAGACACGAAACCCCACAAACCGTATGATTCCATTGAAATATCCAGGATAGGCAAATCCATAGAGACAGAACATGGATTAGTTGTTGCCAGGGGCTGGGAGAGGGGAATGGGGAGGGACTGCTTAATGGGTGAGGGGTTTCTTTTCGGGGGGATGAAAAGTTTTGGAAATACATAGTGAAGGTTGCACAACATTGTGAACAAAGTTAATGCCACCGAATTGTACACGTTGAAATGGTTATGCACATTTTGTCACAGGTACAAATGATTACATGTACAAGGGCCTCACTCGGTATCTTCCTGACCACCTTCCTTCTTCTTTCCTCCCTCCCTCCCTCCCTCCCCTCCCCTCCCCTCTCCTCCCTCCCTCTCTCCCCTCCCTCCCTGTGAAGTAGAGTCTGTGAGTGAAGGACAGGGATGAGAAAGTCTGCAAGGAGAGAGCACTGAGGACTGAGCTGCTTGGAAGCATCTGGTAGAAGCATCTGGAACAAAGGAGGAGGCAAGCCAGGCCAGGACCTCCCCAGGGTCTGTTCTCCAGGCCAGGAAGGTGGCTGGGTTGAGGCTCTGGAATGGTTTGTCCCAAGACCTGTAGGCGCTGGGAGAAAGGCCAGGCAGGGGATGGGTGCCAGACCCTGGGGCGGAAGCCAGAACAATGGAATCCCCTGCATTTGGACCCTGTCCAGCGAGATTCACATTTTCCATGGAGATAGAGCTCGTGAGAACCGGCAGGGAAAAGGGAGAGCCGGATGCCGGGTTTCCCCAGCTCCCACTGAGATGCACAGCCAGCCCAGCGCCCGGTCCCCACAGACACCTGGTCACAGAAAAGCCACAGGAGCGCTGCTTTCAAGCTGGCCATGGTGGAATTGCCCCGTGGCTCTGGAGGCTGGGAGAGATGCCAGCCAGTGTGGTCCCTGAGCAGGCCACGGGAGCCAGCCTACCAGACCCAGCCAGGATGACGTGCACACCTCTGGCTTGCCTAGCGTCACCTATCCAGCCGCCTCGCTTATCCAGAGAGCGCCCCGCCCCCACCCCCGGGAACCAGGAAATCGGTAGGGAAGGCCTCCGAGCTGCCAAGGGTGCTGGGCCGAGTGCCAGCACGCACCCGTGGTCTCTCTCAGAGCCCCTCACTCTTACTTCACACGCACTACTGACGAGGCTGGTCTCTGTGTCCCAAGCCCAAGGCAGATCCAAAGCAGCGCCCCAGAGGAGGTAGCCCCAAAGTTACATGAAGGGAGACTGGCACCGGATGAAAAGGAGTCGCAGAGACGCCCTCCCCGGGTGGGTCCCTCATCCCTGCCCACCCGCCCCGCCCAACCTGGCATCTGTGGTGAGCATTGTGCCAAGTTGTGGGACCTGGGCTCATCTCAGGCTTTGCCACCAACCACGAGCCCTGTGGGGACCTATGTCGCCCTCAGGGGCCTCAGTGCTCACCAAGCCCGGCTTCCCCATCTTGCAGCAGGGGAAGTTCAGGCTCCAAACCACAGCCTTGACTCGTGAAGAGAGCAGGAGCTGTACTCGGGAGGCCGTCTCACTCAAGGGCAGAGGGTGACTGTGCGTGCACACCGACATTTGCACAAACACCTTTTGTGCCCAGAGTCTCACTTAATTCCTGCGCGAGGCGGACAACCACAGTCCCTGTTTTAAGAGAAGGAAACAGAGGCTCAGAGAATTGGGTGCAGAGACAAGATGGAAACCCCTGTCTTTTCTTATTTCTGGTTTAACTCTCTCCCCAGTGCAACCCGCTGAGTGATGTATTTTTTTTTTAACTTTATTTTCTACTTTATTTATTTAGGTTGTGCCGGGTCTTAGCTGTGGCACGCGAACTTTTAGTTGCGGCATGCATGTGGGATCTAGTTCCCTGACCAGGGATCGAACCCGCGGCCTCTGCATTGGAAGAGTGGAATCTTAACCACTGCGCCACCAGGAAAGTCCCTGAGCGATGTATTTGTAAAAGGCTGATGTGTTGGTTATCTACTGCTGCATAATGAACCGCCTCAAACCTTGGTGGTTTCAAGCAACCACCACAGTGTTTGTTGGCAACTCCGGGGGTCAGCAGCTTGGGCCCAGCTGGGTGGTTCTCATTCTGTCGCCCAGAGTCACACATGCACCTGCAGCCATGTGGCAGCTCCACCGGGGCTGGGTGGTCTCAGCCGGCCTCGTTCGTGGCTGGTGGTTGGTGCTGGCTCAACGGACCACGTGGCTCCAGCCAGCTACCTCGGGCTTCTTTAGCCGGAGTCTCAGGGAGGCCAGAGAGGGCAAGCCAGAGGCTCGTGTCCCCTTTAATAGCTCTCCGTCGGCCAAAGCCAGTCACAGCCAAGCCCAGGGGTAAGGGGCAGTCAGGACAGAACAAGGCGGGACAGAGTGGGGTGTGGACACAGGGCCATGGCTGTGACCATCTTGAGTCAGTGAACTCCCCAAATGGGGAAAGGTTTCTTCAAGCTGTGGTGCTCTGGGGGATGTTCTTTGGTCAGCCAGTAAGTTCCCTTCCACCCTGCTGGGCTCAGGGAAGGGGGCTGGGTGTGGGCAGCTGGGAGAGGAGGGTCCTGGAGGCTGAGGTGCACATGGGCTCCTCCTGGCAGCCTCACGAACCTTCACTCCGTCTCCAGGAGCAGTGGGTCTCTGGCCCTCCGTGGGCTGGGGTCCGTGTCGGTGACCAAGGCTAGCTGGGAAGGGTAGACCAAGCATTGCACTGCTCCTGTGCTTGGGGAGAGGGGATGCCTTTCCGGGACTTTGGAAGCGGCCCAGCAGGGCCAGGAGGAATTGGAGTCCCCCCATCCCACCCCCTGCCTGGGGCCGTGGGAGGGACAGACGCACACTTCCCTCTCCGGAGCCCCCCCCCAGCTGCTCCCAGGTTTGGGCTGCCTGGTGACATTGTTTCCCCTCCAAGAGCAGAGACCCTTCCATTGGGCAGCTTTCCAAGCCTCGGTCTCCGCGTCTGCAAAAGGCGGACAGTCCTACCTCCCTGCCCGGTGGTCCCAGGGTCACGCTGGAAAGGGGGTGTTCACAGCTGTAGCCCAGCTTCCTTCCTTCACTGTCACCTGTCCCCCAGTGACCAGCTCAAGTCACTCGCCCCACAGCCGGGAAGTCTTTGCCTTGCCTGCTAGAGGCCGGCCACTGGCTCCCATGTGGGAGACACTAGGTCCCCAGGTTCAAAGCCGGGCCTGGACAGACCTTGTTCTTCGCATGCGGGGAGGCCTGTTTCACTGTCAGGGTGGGGTCCAGGGAGTCAGGGTGAGCCAGGGTTGCCTCTCCTGGGGAGCCCAGAGGCCTCCCGCTCCCCAGAGAGATGTGATCCCAGCCTGGGCTCCGAAAAGGAAGCCCCTCGTCCGGGCCACCAGGAGCTTGGACGAGAAGGGCTGTGCCCTTGGTCCTGACCTTCCCCCCACCGCCTGGGTCTCTGTGAAGGAATCTGACCGAGCCATACTCCTGCTGGCCTCTCCCTGGCTCCCGGGGCCTCAGAACCAAGTCCAAAGGCGCCCACATCTGCCCCTGCTGCCCCACTCTGCCCCATCTCTCCCGGAGGTGCAGGGTGGGCGGCGGTCAGGTGAGGAGCAAGGCAGAGGCTTCCAGAAGCAAAGCCATGATGACGACCCATCACAGCTGGGCCCTAATAGACGCTCCCTGCGTGTTTCCGGAACAGACACCATCGTGGTCTTAGCACCGCCGGCCGCCATCGGCCCACCCAGGCCACCGGCTCAGAGCCACCCAGAGACACGGCCATCGTCACTCCCTTTTTACAGATGGGTAACAGGCTCTCCCCAGGCCACCAGCCGGGGTGGTTTGGCCCCTCAGCCCGGATTCTTCTGCCTGTGGGCCCAGGGACCCTTTCCTCCCCAGACGTCCCAGCTGGGTCTGCAGCGTGGGCGTGGGGCTTGCGGGGAGCAGGAGGTCCCACCAGGCTCGCCTCCTCGTCTGCCCAAGGCTGAGGCCCAGCTCTGGGGGCACACTCTGCTATGCAGACGCCTCCACCTTCCTCCCCACTGAGGGTCCCAGAGGAGGGATGGCTGGAAACGTGCTCCCCATCCGAGGCTGCGCCCCGCCTGCCGGGCCTGCTCCCCCTCCGGGGGCCTGGGCTGCCCTGAGTGCTCTCCTCTCTGGGTGGGTGGCGGGGAGGGGGCTGGCTTCGCGGGGCTCCGCTGGGCCCTGGGTTGGGGGGGGCAGGCGGCATTCACAGGGTTCCTCACCAGCCCTTGGGCTATTGTGCTGCCCTCCCAGCTGCCAGCCATCCTTCCACCTTCTGAAATGCAAATCCGACTCTGTCATTCTCCTGCCAGCAGCCCTTCCCTGTTCCCACGGCTCCTGGGGTGAAGGCCAAACTCCTCAGCAGAATGTGCAACGCCCCCTCGGCCTCCGCTTCCCTCCTGAGCTCCGTGGCCCCCGGGCCCCAGCTGCCCCAGTGCCGTTTCCGGCTCTGGGGGGGAGGTGGCGGCTGCCGGTTCCCTCACAGGAAGAGCCGCCTCCCCACGGGCTCAGCCTCAGCCCCTCGTTCCTTCTTCTGGGCGTGCGGAACAGCCTGTTCCTGACCCTGTGGCCACCGCCCCCCCGCACACCATGCCCCTGGGCCTCTCCCGCATGGGCCCTCGCCACCCTGGTGAGGGGTGCTTGGCCAGACTTCTGCACGCTTGGGGCCCAGCACCTGGGCAGGTGGGTATTGGGCAGGGAAGGAACTTACTCCAGTCCCACAGAGCTCAGCCTAGCTGAGAGACAGACTCGCAAGCAGATGAAATACCCCTTGATGCTGTGCACACAGTGCCTTCCTCCCTCAGTGCCTGGCACGCGGCAAACGTGCAGGAAATCTTAAAGCACACGAAATGAACTCGCGTTGTGAGAACACAAAGAAAGGAGGGGCTGATTGCAAAGAACTTCTCAGCAGCGGGGGCAGTGTGGGCTGGCTCGGTGGGAAGGACATTCCTGGCTGGGAAACAGCTCCTGCGAGGGGCCAGCTGGAGGTGGGGAAGGGCCGCGTGTTTCTTGAAAGGCCGGGGGATGGAGGCCGAGCTGGGGCATGGAGGGAATCCAGGGTGCCCCGTGGAATCTAAATGAATCTGTTGAGCAAGGGGAGAAGGTGTGTGTTTACGGAGGTGGGGAGGAGGACCAAAGGGCCTGAGGCTGGAGGGAGACGAGGAACAGGGAGGAGAGTGCTGGCCATCCTATCCTTCTCTTCTTCCCTAGTAACAGGCCCTCTCACTTTTATTGAGCATATTGCCATCTAGAATAAAAGACAACATTTCCAGGCTCCCTTGTAGCTGGATGTGCAACTATGTTCTGACCAACAGGATAGGAGTGATGTCCTCAAGTGAGGGGATGCCCCTTTCTTCCTTCCTTCCTGCTTGCTGGAATGCATATGTTGTGGCTGGGGCTCAAGCAGCCACTTTGGACCATGAAGCCTTGTGTTCAGGACAGGGGAGCAACAATAAGAGTACAGGTCTTTGAAAATCATGCAGCTACCATATTTTATCTGTACTGCTTTCCTCGGGGCTTTGGAAACTTCTAACTTGTTTGGGTTACTCTTATTTGGGGTGTTATGGGCGAGGGAGATACATGCGGATTCTGCAGCCATCCGCAGGGTGGGAATGACCGAGGCCAGGGGTGTGACACTGCTGTGAACTCACGAAGCCAAAGGATGTCGTCTTATTTTATATGATTTTTGAATACGTATATGACCAAATGAAGGAATCATGAACAAGCTGGCATTTGATAGTTTCATCCACACCTGTGAAAAGTGTGGGAACTTTCAAGCTGGTCTTTTTTTGTGGTCTCCTTTTTGGAAAAATGGAAGCGCCTCATGTAGCTCATGGCGGCTCGAGTTTAGAGGGGGTGTGTGTGTGCACGTGCGCGCATGTGCATGCCTGTGCGTGTATGCGTGCTTGTATGTTTGCGTCGTGTGCGCGTTGTGACTGTGCGCGGGGGGCACGGCACGTTCAGGAGTTGAGTTTTGTCCTGGGGTCCGTGGGGCACTTGGTGGGGTCACCCAGCCTCACTGCAGGTGTCCAGGGCTCTGAGCAGGAGCCGCTGGGGCCTGGTGACTGGAGGGCGAAGAGGATGGAGGGACGGGGGGATGATACCTGTTCCGGCTCCGACAACTGAGAGGCTGCGACCCCCTGGGGTGGGACCTCTGGCTGGGGGCAGGCTAGGGGGCAAAGGTAACTCAGAGCTGGGCTAGGCCGAGTTTGAGGCACCTGAGGCACGCACGTGCAGACGTCCACGTCGACATTTCGGGTCGGGGTGGGGTCTGGTTGGGGTCAGAGCCTTGGGGACGCCCACATCTAAGAGACAGCAGGGGAAGGGCTGGTACAGGCCGGGAGAAAAACCATGTCAACGGGGAGGGGGTGGGGAAGGGGCCACTGCGTCCCCAGCTGCAGAGAGAGCGGCCACAACAGAGCTGAGCAGGGGAGGCCCTGTGAGACCGGCTGACAGTGTATGAGGCTGCTATTAGCAGGGACAGCGGCTTTCCGCCGTTTCCATGAGCTGCGCCCACGGCCCACCTACCCCCGGGCTTCCCGGCTTTCACTCCCTCAAAGCCGGGCCGGAGGGGAGGGCTGGGGGGCTGCCTGAATGGCCGCCCCGGGAGCTTTGGCACACATGGGGCCCTCTGCTTTGAATCCCAGGCTGTTCTGGGCTTAATTAACGAATAGCTCAGGGGCACCCCCTCTCCCTGTTCAGAAAGGACACAGCACCATGGAAACGTCCCCCAGATTCCCCAGGCAGGCACTGTCTAACGGGGCCACCTTCTGGGTTGTCGCTGCCCGGCGGGGCTCCCAGGATAACGGAAGGCGCTGGCCCAAGGCCATTGGCTGGCGTCCAAGCAAAGAAACACGGACCCGTTCCTCATCCCAACATTCATGCTCTGAACCCAACAGCAGCTAAGAGAAACCAGGGATTTGCATTCTGACATTTTCCCCCCTTCGCCTGCGATTTTGAGGAACCTCATGTTTAGAATCATCTTGGCGGAGGCCTGGGGGTCACTGTCAGCTACCAGCCTTTAAGGAGGCTCACGTGTGGACCAAGCTGGGCTCCACCTTTGAAGTGAAGAGTTGCCAAAAGCAAGGAAGGCCAGTGGCAGGAGTGGGAGAGGGATCCCATGTGTTTGTGCACAAGTACGTGTCCACACGTTTGCACCTTCCTGCCAGCTCTCCTCCTGCTGGGTGAAGGCCCGAGGGGGGACCGTACTCCATTCTCCTCTTACCAGCTCCAGCTGAGACCTCCACCCCCGCCCCCCTTGAGGCTGCCTCTCTGCTGCCAGGCCCCAGCCTCACGGGAGAGCAGGTGTCAGCAGGCTTGTGGCTGGGCTCAGGGTTTGATGAACCCGGCTCTCCTCTGTCACAACCTCTTCAAGGGCCAACCAGCACCTCTGAAAGCGCCAAGTCTTCCAAGTGACCCATTTGCCCGTAAGATACACGGTGATCCGCTCAGGCCAGTGCTGGAGCCAACAGACCAGTCCCCGTAAGGGCTTCAGACAAATTCGAGGGCCCAGCAAGCAGCCGCGTGCAAACAAAGCCACAGGTGCACCTCGTGCTGCAATTTTCCAACAAAATATTGGAAAACAATTATTTTTCCAGAAGTCAACTTTTTTGGGGGTCATTCACATCTGTTTGATTCCTCAGTAAATTATTCCTTCCCTGCTCCTAAAACAAGAAATAGAATTGGGGGAAATACTCCCTCATTTTCATTTCTTGATGCTCAAGTCCTCACTGATGAACAAGGAAGAGAAATTCAAAGACGGATGCACGAGTTCACGCACGGCAGGGAGCTGGCTGTGGGACCCTTTCCTCTGGCTGGCTCTACACTCCCAGGGCTGTGCTGTGACCAAAGCAAAAGCCAGGAGCCCAGAAGCACGGGGTTTGTGCAGCATGAGCTACGGCAATGGCACACCCAGAGGTCATGAAAAGTCACGGGTTTATAGGGCAATCAAGACAAAGACCCTGCAAAACAGCTTTTATTTACAAAGGCCAATGATGGGTAGCACAGAGGGAAAACCTTATGCCTTCCAAGAGATTAGTGTACAAATTACGTGCAGGTCAGAGTGCTCCTAAATACAAAGGTCGAAGACCAGCGAGTCCACCACTTCCTCCTGGAGCCACCTGATGGCTTCACATTTCAACTCCCAGATGTGGGTTCTCTCGCTTCAAAGGATGCTTACCCGGCGTGATCAGCTGCTAACAGGCCCTTGGGAGCTCGGGGAGGTCCTCACCTGGAGTGGCAGCCGGCCGGCCCCGGGCAGGTTTGAGTGTCCACTCTCCAGTCCTCAGAATTTCTGAGCTACACGAGAGCAAACACTGCTTCCAAAACCACAGGAGGGGTTTGAATTGGCTTAGATGGCTTCTCGTGGAATTTAAATTCTATTCAGCTCTTGAAGGTGAACGGGGCTTTCTGCAGAGGGTATTTATTACTTAAAAACGAAGCAAAGCTCTGCAGCTCTCACGCTGGTTGCTCTGAGCTAGGTGGCCGTCCTTTTCCTAATGCCATCGGTCTTTTTGCTGGGACGAGGGTTCTGGTCTGTCTGCAGGGTGGCCGGGCCCGTCCGGTGGGGCAGCACAGAGGCAGCTAAGCAGAAAGCAGGCCCTCTAGGCCCCAGGCCCCTCTCCCGTCCTGCCCTGTGCTGCTCCTGCAGCCCTAGAACCCCAGCCCCAAGCTGTGGGCCCTGCAAGCATGCTGGGCACCTGGCATTCTCCAGGGAACAGATCTATACAGTGTCAGAGGGTCACAGCCTTGAGTTAAGTCATTTACTGAGGTGGCTTCAAGACTGCTTACTTTCACTAGATCAACATTGCTGGGCCCAAGGAGCACAGGCAGACAGATGTACATATTTGCAATTCTCAGGAGCATTTTCTTGGAAAACTCAGGTCCCGGGGCTGACCTTGCCCATCCCAGCTCTGCCGACGGCCAGTCCGCTGCACACACGGCCTTTTCCTCCAGGACCAGGCGAGGACGTCCTGACAGCAATCCATCCGTCATAGGTCGCCAGAGCCTTGGGCTCCTGAGAGTAAGGAGTAATGCAGAAATGCCCGTTTTTGAATGGGGTGGGGGGGTGGGGAGAATGACCCCCTGGGGACCTGCAGGCCGCGGGCATCGCCTTCATCACCCTCTGGGTGCCTGACTGGTGGACTGGCTCCTACAGGCCTTTAGCTGAGCCGGCACCCAGAGGAGGAACAGACCCAGTGGATGAAACAAGGCAAAGGTCAGCAATGAGTTCACTCGAGTTAGCCATCAGTCCAGCGGGGGAAACAGAAGAAAAAACGGACTTGGCAGCTCACAGACCGAGTAAAGAAAAAATGACACAAGCCTGGCCCCCTGGCTGAACTTTTTTCAACCCACTGTATGACCGGCACCTAAGCGGTGAAAGGGGCTGGCGGGTCCCCCGCCTGACTCGGGGTGGCCGGCCGGGGCTGGGAGATCCCTCCGCCTCTCTCACGGGACAGGGCACCACAGATCCTCCTGGCCACACGCCTCGCCCGGGCTGGAGCCGGGAGCCTCTGACCGCCGTGAGGAGGGCCCAGGAGTTTCCGAAAGAAGGATAAGTCTGAGCCGGAGCCCCTGAGGTGCAACCCGAGAAGGGCTGCCGCGCCGTCGGGGTGCGGGGGGTCCCGCTGGCGACGGGGAGGCGGAGGGGTGGCCCGGGACTAAGCTCTGCCCGGTGCGCAGGGCGCTCCGTCCGGGCTGAGAGCGAGGGTCCTCGCATCAGCTGTCCCCGGAGGCGCGCCGCCTGTCCTGGAGCCGGTGGCCGTGCGGCGTCAGCACCGATGACGCAGCCCTCGCCTGCACGGCCGCAGGTGGCCAGAGGTGCCCCGAGAGGACGGACGTGTCTCGGCCGGGCCCCCTGCTGTCCCCCAGCCCAGGCAGGTGTGTCTGTCCGGCATGAAGACCACGGGGTGGGGGGCGGGCCTGCAGCCGGGGGTGCGGAACGTAGGCGACCCCTTCCCGGAGATAAAATAAAGAGAGGCATTCGGGGTTCCCTCAACAAACAAGCAAACGGGCAAAACGAAAGAGAAAAACCGGGGACGGAGGTGAGGTGTCAAGTCGGTTCCGTTCTCGTCCTCACAAGATAAATTCCTTTCCGGCCTGAGCGCTTCTGTCCTCTGAACCTAACCTTGCCCGGACAGGGCATCGCCATGCGCCGGGCGACCGCAGGGGCCTAGGGCGGGGAGGCGATGTTCTTCGTGGGCAGAGGCGGAGCCACGACGATCTCGTCGGAGTCGTCGGAGTTCACGTCCTCCGCGGGCGGAGTCGCCGCGGGCTGCGGCCCCGAGGGAGAGGGCTCCGCTGCAACAGAGAAGGGGCGGCGGTCACAGCCACGCTCAGCGCCGCCAGGGGCGCACACGCGAGGGACGGCGGGACAGGCCTGATGGGCACCACGCCACGCCACGCGGCCACCCTCGTTAGAGCCTTCTCGCACCCTCTGCGCCCAGCTCCCAAGCGACGGCCAGTTTCCCCAAAGCAAAACAGATGCCACAGGTGAAGGCTGGCGGCACGGGGGAGGCTCAAGTCGGCGGCGGGGATTCTCTGCACGTCGCCCTCAGGGCAGCATCCGGGACTCTGCGGCCCGGGCGGCCGGCTGTGACTCGTGGGCAGATGCAGCCGGTGGCCCCCCGCTTCCTTGGGAGGACACGCCCCCCGCAGGACGAGGGTGCGGGCCAGGCCAGGCCAACACCCAGGGACCAGCCGCGAGCTCTCGCTCCTTTCTTCACGCACATCTAAACTCTTCAAATCCCGTAATCGTAATCGACCCTAGGCTGGCATGCACCTGCTGACCACCCTGCAGACCCCCTCCGCCCTCAGTGGCCACCTGGATGGGATGTGAGGAAGGGGCAGGTTCCCCTGGGGCCTGGGGCCGGTGCTCCCAGCCCCAGAAGACGGCCTCTGCTCTGACTGCTTCACAAAGTAAAGTGCCAGTGAAAAAGGAACCAATCGCTGACTTGAGATAAAAGAGGGAAGGAAATCACCACCCAGCGTGCTGCAGATACTGTAACTGTGTCAGCTTTTTTTCTGTAACTGTCCAGGAAACTATGAGAGGGGAAAAACTTATGAAATTAAAAACATCAGTTTTCAAGGTTAGCTTCAGTTTTTCTGTCCCTTTAAAAACACTTTCACAATCAGATCAAACAAGGGCTCCATGTGCAGTTTTCACAGAGACCGTTTCCTCATGTAAACAAGGGCCCAAACAAGGCCGGCGGTGGCACTTTTCAGGCAGGAGAATGAGCTGCCACTTTAAAAGGACACGCATTTAACAAGAGGAGGAAAGGGCGGCATACACAGACACTTTAGCCCTGATCGAAGAATCTAAAGGTCGCCAAACGTAGGGTCTGGCGAAATCAGACTGAAACTGGTTTTTGGAGAATAATATGCAGCCTTTGGGGAGCTTTACAGACGGAGGTGTTGGAGAGAACCTCAAAGTTCAAAGTTTGCTCTGCCAAAGCCAGAAGATGACCGAACGGGACAGAGTGCGATTTTTCACATGTGGCAGTTTCCAGGTCAGGCAAGCCCCGGAAGGGCCCCCGTGACCCGACACTCACCAGAGCAGGGCCGCAGGGCTGCCGGCGCCCCTGGCCCCCATGGCCTCGGCGCTCCGTCCCCGGGAGCCGGAGCCTCCGCGGTCTCCCTGCTGCTCCCCTCGCTGTCTTCCTGCCCTGAAACGACAGGCACGCGGGAGGCTCCCATCCTCACAGGCTCGTAGCACCCACCCGTCTTCCTAGGCTCGCACTTCTGCTCAGAAAAACGGCTCCTTTTGCAGTTCTCCCTCGATATGAAGCACCACGCCCTTCCTGCGCCTGCCCTTCTCCGACTGCATCTCTGCGACCTCAGAACTCAGCGTGCGCGCAACGCTCGCAAACGAGACTCAAGACTACGCTCCGTCTAGTGACAGCCTCCGACCTCATGCTGCCACCTCTGTGCCACCTCTGGCGTACAGACGGTCCACGCAAGTGTGCCGGTTACAGTCTGAGGGAGGGAGGGCCTCAAGTACAGGCAGAAGCGTACATTTGGGGACTGAAAGCGACTTGCAAGTGGCCTCGCCCGACCCTCTGGCTCTCGCACAGGAGGAGGGAGGCCCGGGAGGACCCCGTGTCCGGCGTGGGGCAGAGCTGGGACCGGGCCTCACCATGGGCTGTGCGCCCGGGCCAGTCCAGGGATTTCTCCACTGACTGTTACTGGATCTTAATGAAGCAGAAAAGGAAATACAAGCAAAGTTTTACTTAAAACCAACAAACAGGCAAAACATTGGCCCAAAGGAGGGACACCACCTTGCTCCAGTTAGAGCTGAGAATAAAGATCAAAGCCACGAAGCTCCGACTGTGTGGCTTGCGGTCACCGACCCTGGTACCGGCCAGCCTGTCGGGCTCCGGGGAGTCGCTTGGGGCCGGCTCTTTCCCCTACGACCAAAGGGACAGGGGACGGAGCTGTGACAGGAAGGTGTGGCCGAGGCGTTACCCAGCTCGCAGGTGGCCGCGCGGGACAAGCCCCCTTACACGACTTTACATGTCCCAACTTCCGGGACGGTGGCAGCTCTTTTGGCTGAAACCTCGGAAGGCCAGCTGCCCCTCGCGTGAAATCCAAAATGAAATGCAATTACCAGGAGAGTCTGCAGGGAAGGGCGGAGAGCAGGGTGCACTCTGTGGGGCCCACGCAGGTCTGTCGGGAAGCGCTGCAGTGGCAGCTCTTGGACCAGCAGCACTGAGAGAGAGAGAGACTAGCTGATTCTTTTTTTTTTTAAAGGTTTTACTCTTTTTTTTTTTTTTTTAATTTTATTTATTTATTTATTTATGGCTGCGTTGGGTCTTCGTTTACTGTGCGAGGGCTTTCTCTAGTTGCGGCAAGCGGGGGCCACTCTTCATCGCGGTGCGCGGGCCTCTCACTATCGCGGGCTCTCTTGTTGCGGAGCACAGGCTCCAGACGCGCAGGCTCAGCAATTGTGGCTCACGGGCCTAGTCGCTCCGTGGCATGTGGGATCTTCCCAGATCAGGGCTCGAACCCGTATCCCCTGCGTTGGCAGGCAGAGTCTCAACCACTGCGCCACCAGGGAAGCCCAGACTAGCTGATTCTGACTTGAGGGAAGGCCAGCACCGTCTGAGGCCGATGGCCGGGCTCACCGGCTTGCTGAAGCACCCGCCCCCCGCGAGCGTCCAGCCCGGCCAGCCCGCACGGCCGACGGGCCCAGGTCCTGAGACAGGTGGGCTGTGAGGGGCCTCGGGTGTGTCCCCTGCACCCCCTGGCCGTGGCTGGCTGCACCAGGGACGGGCCCCAACCCGAGCTCGGCCCCTGGCCCGCCGTAAGTCCCACTCTTTGCCCGAGGTGACTCATACAGGGTTCTGAGCCGTGGCAGCCGGGACAGTCCCGACCAAGCCCCGGCGGATCCGGCAGGCACGGCGCCACTGACAAGAGTGTGTTGCTGCAGGAAGGCTTCTGACGACACCCGCGTCTTCCTGAACACGGGTCACGCCACAGTGTCCTTCAGGAAGGGGCAGGGCATCGGCACAGGCCGACAGGCAGTCTGCAAACCGAGGGCTCCCCGAACCGCACGGTATCTAACCCCTCCCTTTTGTTTTCTCCCAGCAGGAGGAAACGGTCCTAGAAAGGCTTCTTTCCGAGGACCGGAGCCTGTGGCCCACCTCACCTGGGTGGCTGGGTGTAGCTTATGCTCTGGCGACACACCCTGTGCCTTTCTGGCTGGGCAGCCCCCGCAGGTGTCCGGCACTGCCCTGCGATACAGAACAGAGGTAGGCCTGCCAGGTGGACTTACCTGTGCCTGGCCCGTGCCCGGTGTGCCCGGAAGGCAGATTGGATGATGGTGACGGCCTCCTCTTGCCACGGGTCCCCCTCGGCCTGGACGACGGGGCTCGGGACGCGGGGCTCGGGCGAGTCCTGGGGCAGCGACGTGGGGAAGAGAACCGCGTGAACCCCCGCCACCTCCTACGTGTGGACCCTCGGCGCCAGGTAAGAGCGCAGTTCCGATTCGGGTGGCTGCCCTCGTTACTATTTCGTCAGCAGTTTCCTGACTGCAGGTCACTTGGACTCTAGAGATTCTTAGAATCGGCGTCTGGTGGTTTTCACAGGGGAGGGGCTCCTATCTCTGCTGTAGTTTAAGCCTCTGTCTTGACCCCAAGATGGACACGGGACTCGATGTCCCAGCACCTCAACGCCATTCGGCTCCTGAAGCTCAACCCTGGGGGGGCCACGGGTGCCAGGGGCTGGAGGGAGAGGCACATGCCCAGGGCGAGGCAGGACGCGAGGACCCAAAGGCGTCTGCGCTCGTCCCGCCGACGAAGCGTGGGAAGAAATGGAGAGAGAACGTTACGACTTGGGCCCCTGTGCAGCCCCTGAGGGTTACCTGGGTGGGAGGGCTTGGCACGGCAGGGGGGTCCGGGCCGCACACTCCGCTAGACAATGGCCTCGCCCGTGCCAGATGCGCCCGGAAAGCCGCCTGCAGCACGGCAGCCTAGCAGGGGTGGGGTGGGGAGACGGAGACGGGTGTCAGTTTCCCTGGAAGACGGCCGGCACGGGTCGGGGCGTCCCAGAGGGAGAAGCTCCAACGGCCAAGGAGAGGGCTCCCTTTCTGCCGCAGAATCTCGGGGCACCCGAAGGAGCCTCTCTCCCTCACTCGCCACAACCTCCTACAGCGAGAAACATGCCAGTGCTCTGGGGAGGAAAAGGCCCAGACACCTGAACCTCGGCATATAAATGAATCGTCTGTTAAACGCTATTACATTTAGCTGCAAATGTGATTCCATGTTTTACACGTAGTTATGTTTTATTCCGTGTTGGAATAGTTATTCCACTTCATACGCTTTCCATGTACATCTTCTAAAGTCAAGTAGGGTGGAGCATGATCTCAAACTATCACAAAGGAATTACGTATCCTTCGACCTTAATCTTAAATCATTTTCTTTAGAGATACACATGGATGCTCTGTAAGTTCTGAGATCAACGTTCCGGATTTTAGGGGCGGCACTTTTATTTCAGGGGTCCTGCCTCTAGTCCTGAGGACGGGCTTGCGGCTCCATAACATTTAGGAGAACGACACTCTAGCACACTGAGTCCTGCTGTTGCACCTGCGTTTAGAGGTTCAGATGCTTCCATGATCACAGTCACCAAAAGAAAACATCTTTGTCTTCCTTGAACGCAAAGTGAAGGAAATGCCACAAACAGGGGGTTAGGAGACAACAAAGAGGCGAGAGCACATCAGTTACTAAGGGCAAAATAACTCACTAAAAGCAAATGAGAATTTAGACAAACCCGGAGGGTTCCCACCACGCGGCTCACAGGAAAGCTACCGCACCTGCTGGAGGGGTGAGGGTGCGGACTGAGCAGGGCAGAAAGGGGAGCAGGCGCCCTGCACGCCATGCTGCCCACACGACAGCCCGCACGGTGGGTCTGTCATCACCCTGGAGGCTGAGGGAGGAGGGGACGCCGGAGGGGAAAGGGCGGAACACTATCGACAGCACACAGGCCGCCGCCTGCTTCATAAACGTGCTCTACGGTCCTTCCAGGGACCCTCGTCCCCTCAGTCGCTCACAAACGTTTACTGAATGCCGACCGCACGCCAGGCACCCCTCTAGGAACCAGGGACCTAGCAGCAGAAACACGGGATGGTCCCTGCGTCCGCGAAACTTACATTCTAATGGGAGAGGCAAGCAGTTGCAAAAAGGGTGAAGTATCGGGTGGGGGTAGGTGCTATGAAGAAGAGTAAAGCAGGGCGCGGGGCTGGGGAGTGCCGGTGGTGCGGCGTCCAGGGAAGGTCGTGCTTCAGCAGAGACCTGAGTAAAGCCGGGGAGCAGGACATGCGAGTGTCTGGAGGAGGAGCCTTCAAGGCAGAGGGGGCAGCAGGTGCAAAGGCCCTGTGGCAGGAGCAGCCTGGATATTTTCAAGGGTGCCAGAGACGCCTCCAGACTGAACGGGGCCGGAGGGGTGGCCGGGGAGCAGCACACGCGGGGCTTCAGGGAACAGCTTTGGGTTTTGTTCCAAGTGTGAGAGGAGTCATTATGGAGTGATGGGGTTTAACATTTAAAAACATCATCCAGGTGGCTGCACAGGGAATAAGCTGTGGGAGGGCAGAGCAGAAGCTGGGGCCGGTGGGGAGGCCGGGCGACCGTCCCAGCGGCTTAGATGTGCACCGTCTACCATATACCCGACTGTTCTCCTCTGCTCTGACCCTCATTCCGTCACACCCCTGCTCTCCTTTTCCCGGCCGAGCCACACCCTTTCCCTTACCCAGGGCTTTGTTGCGTGAATTCTCCTGCCCAGGATGCCCTTCCTCTCACTCCCCAGTTCAGTGAGTCCCTCTCCTTTTCAAGGCCCCCCCGCTGCAGGGACGTTCCCGGCCTTGGCGAGCAGGAACCCCACAGCGCAGTGGACATGCCCCTAAACCTCCCTTCCATCCTGGACTGGCCTGTCTGTCTTAATGTCTCTCTGTGTCCTGAGGGCCCACAGCTTGCTTGACACAGAACTGATGATCAATAAAAGTGTGTTGGGAGAATGATGAATGACTGAATGAATTATGAAAGTGTGAAATTATCCAAGTATTTATTTGATGTTAACATCACTTAAGTATTTTAACTGTGTTGGGGTCTGGCCTGGTTTCGTGAAAACACGGACTCAATGACGCTTCTTGAGATCTCCCCACAGTCACTTGAACCAAAGTAAAAATATGTATTTTGAAATTAGTGAAATAAAACTGGCTTACCTCGTCCCGAACGGCCTTTTTTTTCTGAAATAAGGAGATCAGTTATGAATTAACACGAGGATGAGTTTCCTGTGATACCGTATTCGTCCCTTGGTCCCTCCCCTGCCACAACCAACAGCGATGGAAAAGCAGAGTCGGGTACCCTCCCCTCGCCGACAGCCCCCTGCCCGCCACCCAAGGGGCTCCGCGAGAGGCTGATGGAGCTGATGCAGACCCGCCTGCAACAGCGAAGGAGGAAGCAAGCGGCCGTGACCGTGACCGGGAGGCGAATCACAGCTGGAGCCCAGGCCGCCATGGGGGCGTCTGCGGTTCCTGGCCGGCTGCGCGGCGAGGTGACTTGCAGGGACCACCGAGACGGGGTTGTCTTAGGCTCCACGTGAGGAAGCCCCTCCCCCAGCCAGAGCTGTCCTATAACATGCGGTGTCCTCTCTGGATGTCCACAGAGCGGCTGGACGCTGCCCGCTGGTGATGTTACAAAGGGGACCCCCGTGCAGGGTCTGGGTCACTGACTCCCAAGTCTGACCAGTCATCAAAATCACGGGGCGGCGGGGAAATTTCTCAGGTGCTGTCACGGTACTATGGTTAAGTAGCACATCCTCATTCCTAGAAGATACGCACTGACGTCTCATTAACGTCTAAAACTTACTTTCAAACGGTTCTGGAAAAAACAGTACGTGCAGAAAAGAAATGTGGCTAAACGTGCACTGTTGTTGAATCGAGGTGGTGGGCAAGAATTAGTACATCGCTGAATATACTAAATTCTTTCAACTTTCTATGTTTTGTAAGTTTTCATAATAAAAGTTGGGAAGAAGCCATGATTAAAAAAAACCTCCACCGGCAACTTTCTGGAGCTAAGATCTTACACTATTCGGGCAAGTGGAGAGCTCCAGTTTTTGTTTGTTTGTTCAGCTGGGGGAACAAGGGTCGTGCTGCGTTCTATCAGACAGTGGGGGGGGGGGGGCTCTTTTAGAGCATTTCATCATCAGGGAGCACTGTCCTTTAACAACTGCCATCTCCGCGAGCCCCATCTCCGCGAGCCCCCCCAGGAGCTGGCGAGAGGAGCCCCACTCCTCCCCCAAGAGAGACCACGGGACGTCGCGGCTCCCGGTCTGTCGTGCGCAGCCTGCGGCCCCTGCTGCCCTACTCGCCCCACCCCCGGGCCTGAGACCCCACGCGCAGCCCAGGCCGCTGTCCTCGGAGGAGCAGCCCCGAGGCAGGCTCTCCCTGTTCCTGACAAGACGGCCATCCCGGGAGCCCCAGCGAAGGGCTGCCGAGGGCCCCGAACCACCAGGGAGACCCCTAAGCTCAGTCCTGTGCTTGCAGGGGCGCTGCACCCACAGCCCGCGTCCCTGGGACCCGTCGGGAGGTGACAGAGGCTTCCAGACCAGCCACTGCCCGGCCCGCGGCAGGCACCCCCCAGCACGCCCACACGGGCTCCAGGCGCGGCCTTCCTCTCGCCCTCGCCCGCCTGAGACCCCGGGTCTCCGGAGGCTATCTTCTGCCTCCCTGCGTTTTCCTACGTGTCTAGGGAGTCTGGCACGGAGCCCGCCCGGCAAAGGGGCGGAGGAAGGGCTGGCGAGTGAGGATGTGGGCAGCAGAGGGCCGGCTGGCGAGGGAACTCTCACCCGGTGCTGGTGCCCCTTCCACCGGCACTGCAGGAGCCGGGCGGCGGCGTCTCTTCTCCCCTCGGAGCAGCCGGAGCGGGGCCGGGAGGAGCCCCCCTCGCTCGTGTCCAGCTCCGAGTCCGTCTGGGAGGGACCGGGGGGTCGGGGCGCATTCCGGGTCTGCAGGAAGTCCAAGGTGAGAAGGATGACTGGGTCGGGGATGGGGGCAGAGAAGCCGGCTATCAGGCCAGGAGGCAGGATATTAGGATGCAGGCGAAGCTTCTCAGACTAGACTTTAATTTAGAGGAAAAAAAATCAGTGTCCACACCGCTCAGCATGCCAGACGACAAAAAAAGTCTCTGGAGAGCTAACGTATTCGCTAGTAAATAGGGTGAAAGTCGGTTTTCGTTAACCCTGCAAACTCTGGGGGTAGCGCTCTCCCGCGAGGAGGGGAAGCGACGTGACCTGTGGTGTCATCAGATGACCACAGCGCACCTTCTGAGCTCAGTAACGTCTGTGCATGGGTGCACCAATTATCTGCCTCCCGGGCGGTCCTTTTACCGTCTTCCTTTTCGTCTAACACTGGATTACAAAAATGGGACTTCTGAGATAAAAGGCAATAGATTCCTAGCTTGGTTTTTTGGTTTTTTGTTTGTTTGCTTGTTTGTTTGTTTGGCCGGACCCCCGCGGCACGTGGAACTTCCCGGACCAGGGATCGAACCTGTGGTCCCCGCAGTGGGAGCGCAGAGTCTGAACCACTGGACCGCCGGGGAAGACCCCTAGCTTGGGGGTCTTAACGTAGAAAGAAGCAAGAACGAGATGAATTGCACTGCCAATTCTGGCGGACGTGGAAAATATTTTTTCTCCCTGAGGGAAAGCTTCAGGAATAAGCAGAAATAGCCGCATTCACGTGTGTCGGGTGCCCCCCAGGGGCCAGGGCTGCCTGAGGCAGACAAGGCACGGGTCGGTCAGCACCACGAGCACCCCATCGGGAGAGGCGCGTCGAGGAGACAGACAGCGCAGCTCTGCCCACCACACGCCGGGCGGTCGGCGGCCCGGCGCCGCAGCCACCTGGGGCCGACAGCGCGGGCGTCTGGGTAGGTAGGGGTCTCCTGAAAAGGGCCCATCGGGCCGGGTGGCCAGTTTCCTGCACAGGAGGACAGTGACCCTGCAGGACTCAGAACATTATCTAAAGCCCCGGAAAAGCCGCCAGGGAGAGGCACCCACACGGGTAACACGGAAAGTCTACCTTCCTGAACAACGGAAGGGACTGAGACGGACTCACGCGTCCACCCCACGTGTGGCCAGCCGGACATGCGGGGTCAAGGGCACCGCACCACCCACGGGGCTCCAGCCAGCACGCACCAGGAGAGCCACCTTTCCTTTGCCGAATCGGTCGGTGGCCTGGGGTTTGTCTCAACTTGTAACTGGAGAGAGACACGCTCCTAGCTTCTCCACGTTCCCTTTTAGGGCTTTTCTCTTTCCCTTTAGTGCTGGGGTTGAAGTACACGTAGCGTGAGATGTTAAAAGAAGGGGCCTTAAAACAGGACTCCAGCTAAATAAGAAAGCCTTGTAAGAGGGAGGCCCGTCTAGATTTAAAAAAAAAACAAACCCAAACACTTTTCTTTTCTGCTCTCAGCGGATGAGTCAATCCCGCACCTGGTACGCCCTCCCTCTCCTAGAGGCCAGTCCCCGTCAGGCTACCGGCTACCGAAGCAGCAAGTCGCTTTCTGAAGCAACAGAACTTCTCGGCTAAAACGTGTGCCGGGTAAAGCCTGGCCGTCCTGGTGGATTCGGCGTGTTACTCAGACCTGTAGCAAGGGTTGCAGAAGAGGGCGGCACGGCTGCCCACCCCAGCGTGCGCCCACTCCGGACGCCCCAGCCAGGCCGGTCTTCCCTGTCGCACACTCACGCTACAGCCTCCTCTTGGGGCAAACTGCAGCCACAGGATTTTAATACCTCACTTATTAGTTTTTTGTGTTAACAGATATAAGATTATAATTGCCATCTGGGGAATCCATTAATTGGAAAAAAAAAGATTAGCGGGTTTTCTCTAGTTGTGGCGAACGGGGGCTACTCTTCATTGTGGTGCACAGGCTTCTCATTGTGGTGGCTTCTCTTGTTGCGGAGCATGGGCTCTAGGCGCACGGGCTTCAGTAGTTGTGGCACATAGGCTCAGTAGTTGTGGCTCGCGGGCTCTAGAGCACAGGCTCAGTAGCTGTGGCGCACGGGCTTAGTTGCTCTGCAGCGTGTGGGATCTTCCCGGACCAGGGCTCGAACCCATGTCCCCTGCATTGGCAGGCGGATTCTTAACCACTGCGCCACCAGGGAAGCCCACTCTCGCCACTAGAAGTCCTAGCATAGGTAGCACTGGGCCAACGGGGACCAGAGGGCTCCCCTGGTTCAAGAAGGTGCTCAAGGAGGTGCCAGGGGAGCCCCTTGCCGTCGTGTCCACAGAAATGGACAGAGCGAGGGGACAGGGAGGAGGGTCAGCCTAGACTCACCGCCTGCCTGCCTGCCCACGGGCTCTGCGGAGGGAGCTGCGGCTCCCCAGTCACCCAACCCCCGGCCTAGGGGCAGGGGCAAGGGCAGGAGGAGGCGCCATGCCGGCCCCAGCGAGCGCCTTCCCGGCCGGGCCCCTGCGTCAGTGCCAGACTCTGCAACTTACACTGAACCACCCGGCTCCTCACTGAGAGTTCGTGCCTTCCCTGGGGACTTCCCAAACGCCTTCTCACCTGCTAACGGCAACCCTTGTTGGATATTTAAACTTTTTACATATTTGAAGGTTGGGGAAGATCTTCACTCACCAGCTTAACTATCTAAGACGCGAATACTAGTTTGAAAAGTCAATTAACTGACAATCAATTAGTCCAGAACTCCATGATGCAATACACCCAATTTATAGAAATCGATTGTGATGGTAGAAGGAAACTGGACTGTCAACGTTGGATTCAGGCAAAACTCCGGGCACGGAGACAGTCAGAACCATAACGCCTCAGCTCAGGGTCCCGCCATGCCGGACAGGAGGTAAAAACACAGACAACCCTACCTCAGGACTCGTTTCCTCGGGATTCTCCTCCTCTCCTTTCTTGCTTTCTTCCAGTTCTTGAAACTTCCTGGTAAGTGCCTGAATTTCCTCCCTAAAGTGGGAAGGGAGGAAAGTGACACCTTACTTGCCATGACGCTGTGTAAGATGTCTGTACGTGACAGGAGGGGTGGCGGCCTGCAGCGCTGGCAAGGACGCCTCCCCGAGAACGAGGTGGGTGCCCGGCCACCACCTGACTGCCCAGGGCGACCCCTCCGGACCCCACTCCTGACACATGGGAGGAACGGAAAAAACACCGACTGCGTGAACGATGAACGGATATCCTTTGGGGTTTTTAACAAACAAGGCGAATGGAAGGAAAAACAACTCATGTCCTTGCTACAGATTTTAAAGGCAAGGTAAAAATAATTCTTCACTGTACACCCGCCCATTCTGATTTACTTTAATTCTAGGCTTCTGGCAAAGTCTAGTCATATTTATTCTGAAAATAAAATTTGGTATTCATTTCAGTAATCCGTGTCTTACTAATTATTCTGAGTGCTAAATATTTCTGCTCAGATTTCTAACCTACTTTTTTGGGCATTTCTTACTGAGATAACATTCATGTAACCCCAAATTCACGATTTTAAAATATGTGATTAAGTGGTTTCTAGTGTAGTCACAATGTTGTGCAACTATCATCACTATCTAATCCTGGAATAGTTCTGTCACCCCAGAAAGGAGCCCCTTACCTGCCACTCACTCCCTACTCTCCCCTCCCCCCCAGCAACCCCTAATCCACCGTCTTCTCTATTAATCTGCCCATTCTGGATATTTCCGAATTGCACAGTATGCGGGCTTTTCTGTCCGCCTCTTTAGGCAGCATCATGTTTCATGTTTCTGAGGCTCATTCACGTCGTGGCAGGTGTCAGACCTCATCCCTTTGTACGGATGTACTTCCGTTTTTACTCTCTTCACCAGCTGACGGACATTTGCCACGTGTCCACTTTTTATCTACGGTGGACAGAGGTCACTGAAGGAGTGTGGGAGGTGGCGTCTGGATCCGGGGTGTGGAATCAGGGCGCGTTCTGAGGCTGCCCGCAGCGGCCGTGCTGGAGGAGGGTGCGGGCCGGGGAGCTGGCCGTGACGCCAGAGCGGCAAACACCGGCCTAACCGTGAGCAGCCTTTCCCCAGAGGTCGGATATTTACTCTGAAGGAAACAGCAAACCACAGGAGGACCTCAGGAGAGGAGTGACGTGATCGGGCTGGAGCTTTACGGGCCGCTCTTGGCGGGGGGCTCAGAGCGGATGGGGCGGGGTGGGCGGGGCTGGGGAAGAAGGAAGGGCCTGGGGCTGCGTGTCTTCTGACTTCGTCCACTCACCTCAAAGCCTCCTCTCTTTCTCTTCCCTCCTTCTCACCCTCCTTCATGTTTTCCAGCTCCTTCTCCAAGTCAGCCTTTGTCTGCAGTAGCTGCTTCACCTCCAGACTGAACGAGGAACCAGAGATATTTCAGCGTCATTAAAACAAAGGCTCACAGTGACCTGGGTCATCAGAGCAGGAAGAGCTTTCAGAAAAAGTAACGGGCCCAACCTCCTTACTTATGCGTGGATGAGGATGAAGAAAGGCCCTTCTTTGTCACTGCAGGAGGCTGGCAGCAGACCCAGGAGCGCTCAGTTATTTACTGAGTACCTTCCGTGCGCGCCAGCAGCTCCCGGATGAGGTGCAGGCCCTGCTCTCACGGGCGTCACCGTCCCGCGGGGAGAGGCATTAACCCAGCGGTCACACAGTTGGGCGCCTAATCTGCTCCTGAGATGAGAGCTCCCAGGACCGCCGTGGGCCAGACGCAGCCTGAGCTAAGGCCTCGAGGACGAGAGGCTACCCAGGCACCTCCACCCAAGCTTGCCTGTGCCCCGCAGGTGACGCCTCGCTAAGAACGTGGCTTTAAGACGTTCCACGGCCCACCGTGGTGGTGACCTCACGTGAACGAGATACATCACCAGGAGTGTCACATGGTAAGGGCTCACTGAGTGGAAGTTATTATCGTGCCATGCGACGGCTTAAGAGGTAATCAGAGATGCTATTTACCGTGCAAAATGACTGGCCTAATTTTTATAAAGAACCTAGCGCATGGATGCAGTATTAGGCTTCGACTGGAGGTGAAAAAACAGGCGGAGCGGGAAGGGATCTGCCTTCTGCTGTGAACAGAAGGCAGCAGAGACAGGTCCTTCTCAGACCTAGACGTGCACATGAATCACCAGGACGGGTCTCGTTAGATGCAGAGTCAGGTCCAGGAGATCTGGGCCGGGCCAAGGTAACCAGCCCCAGGCGGGCAGGGCCCGAGGGTCTGCATCTCTAACCAGCCCCCAGCTGACGCTGAGGCCTTTGGCTTCCCAGGCCACACTCTGAGTAGCAAGGTCTCAGAAACACCATCTCAGAAGACGCATGGGCTTAGCCTGCTCGCGACAGAACTGCAACTGGAGAAGCCACACGTAAACAACGGGTGGAGGAGACAGGAGCGTTTTAAGGGGGCTACGGAGCGAGACACTAGAGAACAAAGGGTAAATGAGCAGAACCTTGAGGCTTCGCCTTCCACACTCTTATGGTCACACTGAATACTCCACACGCCACAGCACCTGTGTCTTATTTGATGCACAGATTAGGTGCTGTAAACATAGTACCGAATCTTTAAACCCTTCTGCAAGAGATCTGATGGATGGCCTATTATTTTACACGAATCAATCAGAGTCAATTCTCCTCTAAAAAAGAATTCGGAAAGCCCTCTGGAATTCCGTGTAAAGAGATTCAAATGGCACCCCCCACCCCGTGCTTTTCATGACGTACTACGGCCAATCAGTGTCTCCTTTTGCCCACTAAAGCTGCCTTCATTTCACAACTAAGACATCACAAGTTTTAGAATCATATAAACGTATCTGTGTGATGACTGCTATTAGCTGAGCCTTCCCCACATCCCCAGAACAGCTCAAGTCCAGCAACTACGCAAGTCACGGGAGCAGGACCTCTCCCGGAGGGGGCCCGGCGCCAGCTGTGCGGGACAACGTACTCTCGCTCCTGCAGCTGGGTGTGCAGGGCACTCCGCTCGCCCTTCAGCCTCTTCACAACCCCCCGCAGTCGCTCGCTCTCCTCCTGGTGGTCGGGGCGCGGCTGCCGGTGCACCGTGGAGCTGGACGCCGAGTGAGCCGGCGGGGTAGACCCGACCACCTCTGAAGCGTGGGATTTGGGGCTTTCCATCAAACTTATTTTCTGGAGGCAACACAGGCATCTGTTAGACGTTATTTCTTACTCTACTTTCCTAGGAAAGAGACAATGGCCAAGGGGAAACTCATCCCAAGCAAGGGAATGGGAAGAGCTCTGCGTGGGATCTGAGAAACCTGGGACGCTGATCGGGGACAATTCTGCTCCACCAGAGTCCTGGGGGCGATGGCAGGGCACCCCCCGCCCCCAGAACTCTCTTCCTCTGGAGCAGGGAGCACGCAGACCCAGCCGGGATGGGGCAGGTGCCGTAATAAACAGCAGAGGGCAGGGAACGTGAACTCGTAAACTGCTTTTCTTTGTGCTCGTTTACCCTGTTATTTCCCTAGGACGTCTGGAATCTTCAGCCTCTACGCTTTCACACGTCAAAGACGATCCAGCTCTGCCAGCTGGAGGCACTGAGCACCTCCAGATTCCCACTGATATCAGCATCTCTCCGCGTAGAAGAGCACCGCCCCACTGGCTTCTGGACCACCTCCGGCTGCCCTTCTTTCCTAACAAGCTGTATTCTTGAACTACCCACAATTTATAGACACTTCTTAAGTTTTCTGCTTTGTAAATACGTGAAATTATTGTTTTTTTTATTGTTCCCCTCTAGGTTTACTCTGCTCAGCCAAACAATTGACAGCTCTAACTTGATACTGTACCAGTACTCAAAAGGTAGGCACGCTTCTGACCCATTTCAGCAGAATCAGGTTGACTACGTTTGCAAATTCACATGGGGGATATGAGGAAACGTTAACTTCCTAACTTTCCTGGTTGGCAAAGTGCGGATGCACAGTTTTCTGTGAATTCAAATACTGTACGAGTGGTGAGAAACACAGTCTGGGAAGTGACTGGCAGTAAAAAGCCCCCATGTGCACGGCAGGCTGGGCGTCTGAAAGGCTCTGGGATCCTACGCACCCAGCGACGGGTGCCCACGAGAGCCTGAAACGTTTCGGTGTGTCATGTGACCACGCTTTGCTATCTGTGACACGAGAGACAGGCATGACACGCCCTTAGGTCTCATCCGGACCCGTAAGAGTCTCCTCTTGCCAGCGTGTCCGCGTGCCGTCTGCGGACAGACGGCCACCGTTTACATGTTCAGCACGACCTGACTCCCTGCGTAAGTCCCGGGAGTGGCGCTACGTCTGTCCCGTGTTCTAAGACCCGCTGCTCTCGCACAGGCAGGTCCTGAGCAGGGAAGGTGCCGCGGCGGGACCACACTCACTTTCTCCAGCTCTGCGATCCGCCGAAGCAGCCGGGGCTTGCTCCACTCCACAGAGCCTGGAGGAACAGCGGGGTGTGACGGGGCGCCCTTCGTACAGCCGTCCCGACGGGCCCCTTCAGCCCGGACCTCCCGTCTGGAGCACGGCCCGACGGCGTCCCCTCCACAGGCTGGCCCCCACGGCCAGCGGCCCCATGCCCGGCAGACCTGCGGTGCCGAGGGCGGCTCCACGGCGACGTCTGTTCCCTTTCACCGCGGCTTCACCGACACAAACGGTCGGGAGAGGGCTCAGTGTGGCCTTCTCTCCCGATTCCACCCCGTTGGGCTCTGGCCTCACCAGCCTGCCAAGACGGCCCTTCTCCAGCCCACCAGCAAGTCCACTCCGCCACATGCCAGGCCCCGGCCTCGGGCCCAGCCCCTGGGCCACCAGCGTGTTCCCCGGCACCCACACGCTCCTGGCAGCCCCTCAAGCGGCTCAGCTGGTCCACCCTCCCCCCACTCACTCGCTGGGTGACCGGACTCTCGCCGGGTCATCTGGTCCCCGACGGCCTCCAGGACCAGTCCTCCTGCTGAGGCCCCCGCCCGACCCCCAACGCACCGACGCACCGACCTCCACTGGCCACCTACCCACCCCCCCGGCACGCTCGCTCCATGTCCCCCACCCCCGCCTGTCCTTTCAGTAGCCCAGAGAAAGGCCGCGGACCCGGACCCCCGTGTCCCTCACGGGCTGCACCCACTCCCCACGGGCACTGGAGCCTGGCCACCTCTCACCACTGCTGTGCCGCCTGGGTCAGGCCACCAGCGGCCCCTGCGAGGCCCTTTCCTACACGACGTCCACTCAGCACAGGAGCAGGGGGTCCTCGAGAGACGAGGCAGACCCTCCCACCCCTGCTCCAGCCCTCTGTCCCCTGAGTGGCCTGCAGGGCCCTGTTCTCTCCCGCTCTCACCTCTGTGTCCATGGCCAGCGCGTACACAGGCTGGGCCCCTGGCCTCAGACGCGCCGGGACACTCGGGGGCTCTGCGCCTGCTGGTGCCCCCCCGGCCCCCCTCCTCCTCCCTGCCGTGGCCCGCTGACCAGCGCTCTTACCACTTGGCCGGCATCTGACCTGCTGGCCTCTCGTCTCAGCCAGCGCGCCTTCACTGCTCTAGCTCAGTGTCTAGAACGGCCCCTGGCACTCAGCAGGCTCCCGCCGCTTTGCAACACACCTTGGAGCGGCGCTGCCCCGGGGCGCGCGGGGGAAGGAGGGCCGCGACTCCCCTGCGGCCGTGGCCGCCCGCATCTTGGGGCCCCGCCTCACCCCCACCCCCGCCTCCCCCCTTGGCGGCTCTGGGGAGCAGGTACCCTTTATCTTGGAGGCAGTGGGGGAGCTGCTCAGCACGCGGTCCAGGTCTTCCTTCAGGCTCTGGTTCTCCTCCGTGAGCTCCTGGACGCTCCGGGACAAGCTCAGGAGGGCGCTGCTCATTTTTTTCTGCCTTTTAAGGCCGATTTTCTTCTCCGCTGGAGGCCTAGGTGGAACGAGACCAAGCGGCTACGGTTTGGTGCCTGAACTGGTTTAATACGCGTCCTAAGTGAGGGGTGGGCGCTCGGCAGCCCGGTTGCCCAGCGTGGTTTCTGCAGATGGACGTTTGCGATTAAACAGGGAACACTAACTCTGAAGCCCAGACAAGCAGACTGCTATCCGTTCCTCTCATCAGCGAGCCTGTGTAACAAAATACTGTGTTCAGTCATTAGCAATGGACGTTAAACAGGATCACTAAAAAACTTGTGGAAATTTATTTTCTCTGTTGTTCCATAAATACTTAGATAATAGTTTTGATCTTGCCTTTTATTCTGCAAAATAAGTCTAAAATACAGTCAATCCCCATTATTCACAGAATCCGTATTTGCAAATTCGCCTACTCACTAAAACTTATCTGTAACCCCCAAATCAATGCCTGCGGTGCCTCTGTGGTCACTCTGCGGTCACTCTGCGGTCCCTCACGGGCAGAGTGGACGAGGGTCTGAGTTGCAGGCGGGCTCACTCCCGGCTGGGGGAACAAGCGCCATCCGCATCTGGTCTCAGATCTCGTCCTATCCACAGGGTGGATTTCGAGGTCTTTTCACAGTTTTGTGCTTTCTGTTGATCTCGCCACTCTCAGTGGTCCCCTGCAGCATAGTTCTTACTTGCTAGGAGGCTGTGACACAGCTCAGGGAGGAACCACACGTGTCAGAGCTTCGTTCAGGCCTGAGTCACGGCACGGTTGGTCAAGAGTTCAGTGTTAACGAACCAACAACAGACACTAAATAAGGTGCCTTTAAACAGAAACACACGTGAAGGCGGGTTGTATATTGGTCAGGTGATGGGAAAGCTGTGACCAGAGGGTCTCAGGAACAGAACTTCGTGCTTCCCCTAGAAGCACTGGTTCATCATTTCCCAATTCAGTGTTCGTGGACACTTTACAGAACATAACGCTGTGAATAATGGGAATCGACTGTAATTCCTCTGGCCCTTTACAGAAAGTTTGCCACCCCCATTTTATTTAATTTAATTAATTTATTTTTGGCTGCGTTGGGTCTTCGTTGCTGCGCGCGGGTTTTCTCTAGTTGTGGCAAGAGGGGGCTACTCTTTGTTGCGGTGCGCGGGCTTCTCATTGCGGTGGCTTCTCTTGTTGCAGAGCACGGGCTCTAGGCATGCGGGCTTCAGTAGTTGTGGCACGCAGGCTCAGTAGTTGTGGCGCACGAGCTCTAGAGCGCAGGCTCAGTAGTTGTGGCACACGGGCTTAGTTGCTCCTCGGCATGTGGGATCTTCCCAGACCAGGGCTCGAACCCGTGTCCTCTGCATTGGCAGGCGGATTCTTAACCACTGTGCCACCAGGGAAGTCCCGACCAGCCCTCATTTTATAGTAGGGGGAAAGGAAAAAAGGGAAGACCATGCCTGGCACATTGTAAACGCTCAATAAATGTCAGTAATTCACTGTAGAGGCTGGTGACACAACCAAATCTAAGATAAGGGATCCCTCCTTTCCTAATTTGTTGAAAGCCTGATATCACCTGGGAAAGGGACAAGGGAAAATCCACGAGATAAGGAAACTTTGATGTCTCTCCTAGTAAACTTATTTGGCAAGATGAACTTGTACTTGGTACTAAATGTCTTCCGAAAAGGAAGATCTGCTTTGAAAAACAGTGTTTTCTAATTCTAAGCTGGAAGCTGTGAAGTAGTACGAACAATGAAAGCCCAGAGCACCGACTGTGCTGTTAGTGGGCAGCACATGGCAACTATGAGGGCACGTCTGTAACATCCCAAAGGGAAACACACCAGCTCTAGCCATGAGTAACATGGGCGCAGGTGCCAGCAAGGCTCCAAAGTCAGGGCAGTGTCTGCGGGTTCCACGTATGGCCTACCCTGCTCTGATAGCAGTTTAACATGAAAACAACATATGAAACATGGCTCCCAAGGAGAGGATCATACTTCTTTCCTGTCGTTTCAGAACTTGCCAGGAGAGTCTGGAGCCGATGAATCTGTAAACACCAAATTAAAATGCATTTAATACAAAATGAAAAAACTGCAACGATTCCTGATTTCTGCCCAGTGGCAGGAAGTGAGCACTAAGTTGCTGATTTGCGTTCAAGTTAAGATGAACTAGAAGAGGGCCCCTCAGTGCAGCTGGCCCCCCACCCTCCGCCCCCGCCCCCCGCCCGGGGAAGGAGGGCACGCACCTCCTCGTAATACGTCTCCATGGCAATCCTCATCTCCTCCAAGTTAGTGGTCTTCATATCAGTCTGCAGTTTGCTAAAAACCCAAGTTCAGAGTTGACATGGCAGTGCCAGCATTTCCGGGCAGAGCGAGAGGAAGCCTGTTTCCCAGAACATGGCAGAAGGATGGGCTTTGGAAGAGAACCGGGCTGGGAAGCGAAGCCTGAGCCGGCCCTCAGCTGGCCGTGGCCTTGTACAAGGCCGACGAGAGAATTCTCACACCTACAGGGCCCTTCCTTGTTGAACCTGCCCCTTTCCAGGGTGACGTAACCGACCCCCGGCGGATATTCTTTGCTAACAAGGGCCTGTCTTTAAAAACCGCAGTAATTGTGAAGACAGACCTCAGGGTTAGACGGGACGAGTCATCTTTGGGGAAGGTAGGGGGAATGGTTCTTTAAAGGAAAGAGAATCATTTTTTTCAAGTCATATTGTCTGTATAATTCTCCTTGTTCTCAACACTTAACAGACTTTAGGGAAAAGGCTCTAACAGAGAAATGAAAGTAAAGTCACAGAGTTCAGGATTCTGAGACACAGAAGAAATCGGCAAATGATAAAAATTTTAAGTTGACGATTCCATCAAGAAACAAAGGGGGGGGTTCTATTGTATAAAGAGGATACAGCAGAAAGTGAAAACTCAGATTTCCTTAAGTAAACTCAAACACAGCTAGGAAAGGCTCTCCTCTGTGATAAAACAGCAGGAAAGGAGTCCGCGTTGCTGCTCTAAAAACAGCACCAGGACAGTGCGTGACAGCGAGAGAAGCAGGGAGGGGAGATGTCCAAGCATTAAGGGCCTGCATCAAGGTCTATACCATTCATATTGGAGCCGACAAGTGACCACAGAAGACCAAGGAGAGAAAGCACGTCTTCAGCGGAACAGGAGCCAGAAAAGAGGAGAGGGGAGCACTGTTCCTCAGGGACGGGTGGAAGGGGCGGTGCTGGACACAGACGTGGCGGCAGGGTGGGAACGGAAGCTGGAGCTGAGGGCACAGCGGGTGTGGACGCGGAGCCAGAGGCAGGCCAGGTGCGCGCCCAGCGGGCCCCTCCCGAGCCTGTGCCCACCCCCCGACCCCGGCCGGCCCCCCAGTGGCTCCGTACTCGATAGTGTGGTCCTTCTCCTTGCACCGCTGCTCGAGCTTGAGGATCCTCTGCTTTAGCCCACTGACCACCTGCCAAGGGAACACGAAGCGTCAAGCTGGCGTCTCTGCGGTCCTGGCCTCCCCCTCCCCCCAGGGGCTCCCCCAAGGGGGGTTGGGTGTCCCCTGCCCGCTGACCCGGCAGCACCTCCACAGCCTCCTGCCAGAGCGCCTTCGCACTTAACTCTCCTCCCCATCAGTGCTGGCGTCTCTTCTAGACTCAGCTGGAGAGACAGGGCCAGGCTGTCCTGCCCGCTCAGAGCAGAGGGGCCGGTGAGTGGGGGCACGGGGGCTGCTCCCACTCGAAAGGTGCCACCCTCCCCTCCATCCCATTCCACACCCACCCTCTGGAGGAAGAACAGGACGCTGCACGGTTAGCTTCGAGGAAGCCACCTCGGTCCCTAGATGCAAAGCTCAGCAAGCCTAGCCCGCCCAGGACACCCCGGTCCCCAGCATGCCCCTGGGGGGGGGAGCAGGGCTGGAGGAGGCCGGGCAGCCGGACAGAGGCCGTGAGACGCCCTTCCGTCTCGATGCCTCCTGCCCTCTGCTCATGTGGCACTCTGGGAGACAACACCCTATATTCCCGAAAGAACATCCCTTTCTTTCCCTTTGAAGAGTCAAACAACTTTTTAACTGGATTTTAAGGTAATTTTTAATTATACTAGTAATACATGAATACATTTTCTTGAAAAAAAATTATAGATGACACTATACCCTTTGAGTTGACCCCTGTCAACTAAATACTGTTATCAACTTCCTGCGTATTCTCTAGGCCTTATTACACGCGCACACACACATGCACAGCCCCGAAAGTCTGGCATTTCGCTGTTGTTTACACAAATGGTGCCCCCCACACATCATTCTGCAGCTTGTTCTTTTCAAAACTCAATAGGCCGTCTTGGTGATCTGTCCCCGCTAGTTCCTACAGATCTATGTTATTCTAGTTACCCGTTCCTCTACTGATAGATGCTTAACTTGTAAGCCACTTTTGCTATTACAGAAACCCCCGGCCGGTCCTCCTTGTGCACAAGGGCAAGTGTTTCTTGAGGGCAGGTGATGTCAAGCAGAAATGTTCAGTCACAGGACACAGCCACTCTGAAGGGTGATTTGGCAAAGGGTAGTAGAGTGAAAACTGCACGTACCCTATGATCTAGAATTTTTACTTTTAATCAACTTTAATTAAAAAAAAAAAAAGGGGGGACTTCCCTGGTGGTCCGGTGGTTGAGACTCCACGCTTCCACTGCAGGGGGTGCAGGATTGATCCCTGGTCAGAGAACCAGGATCCTGCATGCCGCGTGACAAGGCCAAAATAAATAAATAAATACAATATTTAAAACAAAAAAAAAACCCCCAAAAACAAAAATACCCCAGGGAGCTCCCTGGTGGTCCAGTGGTTAGGACTCGACAGTTTCACTGCTGTGGCCCGGGGTTCAATCCCTGGTCGGGGAACTAAGATCCTGGAAGCTGTGCGCCGTGGCCAAAAAAACAAAAACAAAAAACCAAACACAAAAAATACCCCACACAGCAACAGAACAACAAAAATACAAAGAGCCCTTTCTCTATAAAAGCATCCATTACTTACAGAATTCAACATCCTCACCCAAATTAACAATGTAGACATTTCTGAACTTAGCTGTGCTGTTTTATATTTTTTAAAAATTTCTTTCTGGGGACTTCCCTGGCGGTGAAGTGGTTGGGACTCTGCACTTCCACTGCAGGGGGCACAGGTTTGATCCCTGGTTGGGGAACTAAGATCCTGCAATCCACGCAGGGAAGCCAAAAAAAAAAAAAAAAATCTTTCCAAAGATGTTTTGTTACAGCGGTATTCTAATTTTGAGTGGCTCCTCCTCAATTTCCCCCCAAATTGGGCAGCTGTAAATATCTTGTGCAAACAGCCTTTAGTACTGGATTTTTTTCTCAAGACATAGTCCTAAAAAGAGCATTGTTAGACAAGTGGTGGGCGCGGTGTTACAGACCGTGGCTCCCGCATGGTCACACCATCCCGGCCTTCAGGGCCGACGGTCACTCACTATGAACCCAACTTGGGCAAATCTCTTAACCTTTCCTGATTTTAAAAATGGGGATTGAAGTCCCTATTACAAAAAAATCAAATGAGATTCTGTACATGCATACCGTACAACTATACAGTGTTTAAGAGTGGCTATTATTTAAAAACTATTTCTTATGAAAAACACATTGATTCGTTCTCAAGCACTTAAGTATTTACTTTGTGCCACTGTAGGCACAGAACTAGGCTGTAATCATTTATTCAGAACAGACTGCCTTTATTCTTTATACATTAGTATAGGTTCTTTGCATATTCTGGATAAAAACTGTTTTATTGATCAATCAAGTCTTCCCCCCTCACCCATTATATACTGATCCATTTTCCATTGTAGTCTTATGGGTTTTTATTATAAATTTTAAGTTTATGTTATCAAACCCATTATTAATTGCATCATTAATGTGATTTTTGTGTTCAATAATCTCAAAATTGGATCCTTTCCAGTTTTCTTTTAGCATGTCAGATCTTTTTAAAAAATGTACTTCCTTGACTCATATGAGGTTTATTGTGATACATTTTTCTCCAACTGCTATAGTTTATTGCCATAGCATTAATCATAATGGCTCCATTTTCCATAATTTTGCTTCATTCAATCTGTTATGTATTATTACATAACATACAAGAGGGGTTTGTATGTGCTTTAAGGTCCTAATTCTATTCCTGCTTTGTTTCTCTGTCTTAGATCAGTATCACTTGTTAAGCCTGATGTGTGTTTTTTAGGTGTGACGGGGTAAGTCCCCCACTGTGACTACCTTTTTCTACAGTGTATTTTCGGCCTTTGTGCTAAGCCTGTTCAGCCTCCCTCCCACTCCCACCAAGAGCCCCCCAGCATCTTCTTGTAATCCCTATGGCTCCGTGGAGAAGGGTTTCAGGAAGTCCCGAGCCCTTCCCCGAATCTGCTCCTCCTCTGGTATGAGTGGTTTAGAGAAAAGGCATCTCTCTAGAGGCTGTTTTGAAGGTAAGATTTCAATGGACAGGTTATGTGTTTTGCTGGAGATTATACTCACCCAGCCAGTATCAGGCCTTTTCTCTGCCAGCGTCCGAACAAAATCCGGGCCCTGTGGTAAGTAGATTGAGGAATGAAGACAAGATGTGGTCTAGCCCCACCCTGCTGGCCTGCTGAGAGGAGCCGGTGACGCCCCACGCCTGCCTCGGGGCACCGCCGTGCAGGGCCAGGAACTTACTCGGGACGGATCCAAAAGCTGCTCTATCTGCCGGTCCTTTCTGCTGTTCTCCTCTTCTAAGCGCCGAAGCTTTGTTCTCATCAGATCCACATTGCTTTTTTGCATGTGTAGTGACTGAAGGAAAGAAGGACCACACACACACACACACACACACACACCGTGCACACACACACACACCGTGCACACACACACATCCCGGTGAAACACTGAGTTGGAGAGGTGTTTTAAAAGCTGTCTACTTCCCAACCAGGGCGCTGCGTGTGCAGTGGGGGAGGGAGGTCTGGACGTCACAGTGAAGGCTGGGCCGGGGGTAAATGCCCCATTAGGTGCAGGGCTACCCAGGCAACCAGGAATTCTGCCCCACACAATGCCAGCAGCACCCCTGCCACAGACAAACGCTGCCCCACCAATCGATACCGCCAGCAGCACTTCTGGAAGGTGCCCACGTGACATGCTCTCCTCCACGTCCGTGTGACAAAGCCCATGTTCTTCACACCACATACCATCATAGTCTGATGTCCATTTAAAATTCTTATCCTCAACTAAGGCTCAGTTGGTCAGAGCAGTGGTTCCCAAACGCCTACCTGGGGATGAACTTTTCACCAGTCTGTGGTGAACTTAGAGGAAAGACTGTCAGTTTTTCATAAAACTAAGTTTATTCAAGTTTTACCACTATCCTGTGTTTTGAAATTATGCCCTTCCTATTATTTCGGACATGTATAGTTCTTTTATGAAATGGTGATGGTAGGGTTATTTTTAAAGTTTGTTTTCAACGGCCTCACTTGAAAAAGCTTTTCCCTAGTCCGGGAAACCCCACAGCCTGAAAAGCGTAAGGTTAAGCCAGCGCTCGTAAACCTCATCTGGAAATGCCCACACGGGTCAGCTAGTGCCGTGGTTAACCGGCTTCCAGCACCAGCCTGCACCCAAATTAGCCAGTTATCTCGGAGAAGTCCTTCTCCTTTCAGGGGACTCGTAGTTCTCGGAAGAGAGTCTGAAATGTCTGAACACAGCCAGCCCCCCGGCACTGGAAAGACAATTCAAAGTGTGCGTCCCACTGAGGGAAACCTGGGGAGTCGGCCACATGGCCACAGCCGGCAGGAGAGGTACCGGCCCTCGCAAGTGTTTAGTGAATTAGTCATTAATGTACGGTTGCTGGGACAGATAAGAAATCCAATACCGGGAATTCTGCTTCCAGAAATATGGATTCCAGAAAAGTGCACTCACTTTTCCCTATTCCCCCTGCTTAGCACAGCTAAGAACCCTGTACTAAAGCCCCTTCACGGATTATTTTGTCGCATCCTCACAAAACCCTGTGAAATTGTATTATGATTATCCCCATTTTTCAACAGGAAACTGAGGCATTACCCGCCCGAGAAAAACTACCCTGACGCTCTAGCTCCCAGAGCGACAGAGTCTTGAAGATAAGACTCCCTCCTCTCTGAAGAGAAGCCTCGGCTTATTTAGTTTGAGTGAAGTCAGCATCGTTTTACCCGGAGACCCAGTTCTGGCCCCAGGCAGCTTCCTCCCGAGAATGTCGCTGCGGCGACTGTTCAGGGCTCTCGGCGCTCACGCGGTTCGGTCCCCTCACCAAGACAGCAACCCTCCCTGCGGCGCCCGATTCGCTTAACGCGTCTCAGGACACGGACGTCCTGACTCATCGGGCGGGCCCTGCACTGCTGTGCAGCTCCCGCGGGCGAGGCTGGGTCCCGTCCAGGGGCCCTGGCCCGGTGCCCCTCAGGCGAGATGGCTTCGACACTCCTCACGTGCTCTGGGCACGCTGGCCGCCAACGCCCTGCTTAACCTCTGCTGCCCAGACTGATCACAGCCCTCCGGACGCGGCTCAGCTGGCGGGGGCGGGGGTGGGGTGGGGACGGCAGGTCTGTGAACAGACTCACGTGACAGAAGGGAAGGAACCCCAAGAATATGTGTGGCCGTTAAAGACCGGTGTGGTGTCGCGGTGACGGTGAAGCAGATGAGGATGACGTCATTTACTGCAGTGCAGTTTGTGCCTTAGAGGACGGGTGGCAGATGACCTTGATGGAAATCCTGGTTCTACTACTGGTTAACCTTGGATAGACTACTCACGTCTCTGAATCTCAAGGCTATGACCTCTCTCTCGGGGCCTTTGTGGGCATCAACTGAGATCAGGCCTGTGAAATGCCCTTAACGCCAAAGAATTACGCAAACGGGAAGTTATTGATAATAATAGCACCAAAAGACCTATCATAAGGCCAAGTCTCAGGGCGCAGAGGGACCGGAGTTAATCTAGCCCTCCCCGAGTGCTGTCCGCCACGGGGGCTGGAGAAGCATAGCACGGCGGGCTCTAACCGACATCCAGGCTCCTCTCACAGCGGGCTCGAGGCCCTCCGTGAGCCAGTGTCGCCCCGCTGCTCAGGCACCGGGCCAGGGTGTAAACTCAGCTGTCACTCTACAGCTCCTATTCTTCCCACATGACACATCCCTGCACAGGTGTGACTTTCCATCCACGTTACCAAGGGCTTTCCCGCTTAAAGTCAACAGAGAACAGAGGGAAACGCTACCTTCTTCAGCTCAATGATCTCGTCATACATGTCCTCCTTCTCTCTGTAGACAGGGGTCCCAGGAACATAATCTGCAGGGAGACACACAACCCTCTGAAAAGACTGCCTGCAAAGTAGAAGGAATTCTTGGCCATACCTTAAGGGAAACCTGGAGGTTAATGAAATTATCCTTTTTTTTTGTTTTACTTCTTTCCCCAGAAGTAAGGAAACCAAAACCGGTATTGATATAGAAAGAAGAAGCAAGAGAAAACTAAAAGATGTGAACACGGGGCTTAATTAGAGTAAAAGGATTAACGGAGGGAGTCAAAAGGAGAAGTGATGTCTTTAGATTTTAAACAGCAAGCAGATAAAAAGACAAACAAAAACAAACGTGGTCATGTCATCACGCAGATGACAGCACCCAGTCCGATGTCTAACGGTAGGTACAGTGTACACTGGTCTCTGCTTCCATGTGATCCCTAACGGGTCAGGACCCTGAAACACACCAGCCTGAAACAGTGCTGCCAGCTAGCAGTGCGGCAAGGTGACCATCCCTGGCACCAGGACAAGGTTCCTCTGTGCTTCCCACGGGGCCAGGGCCGACAAGAAAAGCAGTAAAGCTGAGGGAGGAAGCACGTGGGTAAGACCAGACAGGAAGACAGAAACATGAAAACCAACCGATTCTTTTCGGTGAGATCTGGGGTTTTTATTATCCTTGCAGTTTTCATTTCTGAGATTGTTTATACAACAAATTTAAATACAACTCTAAGTCTAGGGAGCTAGGCACCGCTGAAGCCCGGGACGATGTCTCTGTCCACATCGGGAAAGCCGCTTTCTAGGAGGGCAGGATGGACCTTCAGGGGTCACTGTCCTCAGGACACTCCGACTGAGGGAGCCCCAGGTCTCACTTTGTCAGAGCACACCCACCAATCCCCACGCCCTTCCGCTCTGCTTTCCCTCAGTCGTGGCCGTGTCACCATCAACGTGCTCACCGTGGCTGGCAGAATGCCTGAGGTTTGACCTCTTCATTCTTTCAGCTTCGGTCAAATAGTCAGGGGTGCTGCTGGGGGTGGGGGTTGGTCCATGCACGCTCCAAGGTGAAGTCTGATTTCAGGGCTGGGGTCAGACTTCCTGGTTTCAGCGTGCATGGATTTAATATGACAGGTACAAGCAGAGACAACGGAAGGCGCTGCCTCTAATAATCAGTCTTCAGGGTTGATGAAAGCTTAGGGAGACCAGTGGTGTGTGAGAAACGTCCAGCCACCGGCCCGCAAAATAAACAAAGCCCTGATGTGTGGCGTTTGCCCACTCCTGGGGTGTGCGTATCCCCGGCACACCCAATCTCAAGCTGCCGGCGTGACGTGGGACAGCTCACACAGCTCCTCAAGCCAGCAGGAGCAGCTCCAACACACGACTGCCCGCGGCGCCCAGACAAGCCAAGACCCAGGCGGCAAATGTCAGGAAACACACCACATGCTGCGTGAAAGCCGGGAGGCGCGATGTCGTTGAGAAGATCAAAAACAGCGCAGCTCAAACGAGTCATATTAAACGCTCTGTGCCGAGTCACCACCCGAGATTTCTAAGACACTCCTCTTGAGCAGGAAGGGTTTCTCCCGGGCGACCACATACCTTGCTTTGAGCTTCCCAGCCACAGCTTCTGGGGCGTTAAGGACATTCGGCTCCCGAGAGGCACGGTCCCCGCTGTCCTCAGAGATCTCCAGGAGGCCACTTTTCTCGGCTTAGACTGATAAGGCGACTCTAAAAAGCCAATGTGTGGTTTTAGAGGTGCAAAGTATCGATGCCCGCTCAACACAGGTGCTTCAGAGAGACAAAAATGATAAAGCAAAATATTCACAAGGGCATGACAACCCCAGATGAACACATTGTGACAAAAATTAAAACTATAGTTATGATTTGTAGGTATACTTACATTTGTTTTTTACTTTTTATTATAGAGAAATAACGGGACATTTATTTTAAAATATGAATCTAAAATTCTACCAATATTACAGTACTTAATTTCCTATTCAATTTTTTCAGATGCATATGTATTTTTATATAGTTGCAGTCATAGTGAACACACAACTTTGTATCCTTTATACTTAACACTGTAAATATTTTTTCATGTTGTTGTCAATACATAGCGTGCAAGTAATAATATTTAGAACTTGATATGTAAAACGGCTAGAAGAGATGAGAAAAAAATTATATTTTTCCAGGGCATTTTTGATTTTGTTATCAAAACAATGGAAAGGTTTTAAAATTATATTTTAATCTGGAATCTTACCTCTAATTATGTGAAATATGGAGATTATGCAAACTTATGCAAAGCCAAGCTATTCATAAAACATGCTTATATTTCTTAAATGCCAAAGAAATTTATATCTGTAGAAGGTCCTGGGATTCTAAATCTAATACATTTAATTTTTTAGATTTCTAAGATTTTTCCATGGCTTCAGAATTTATGGAAAATTTCCCATTATTGTTTAGGGTGAAGGAGTAAAGACACATTGGACCCTGAGGCATTTCCACTCATCCAGGACCACCGTGCTCCACTTCCAGGATATTTGGAAGGCCTCCCAAACTTTAAACATGCATTTAAGTGCTCATTTATGAAGGTAAATTAGTGATCGGAAAAAACCCACAAACGACATTTCCCTCCTAAATGTATGGGATTTATCGATAAGTAGTAAGGATTTCCAAACATGTACGCCTATGGATAGAGCTGTGAAGGAAGAAGAAAAAAGGCAGCAGGCAGTGGAAACCTGTAGGCGTGGAAGGACTGGAAACTGGCCGCCCGCCCCGTCCTCCTCAGAGCGCTGTGAGGCCCGAAAATCTCAGAGCGCAGGTAGCTGCAAACCCACGTGGCCCTGGACTGGGCAGTGAAGAGAACCACTTATGAAGTGAACAGGGCAGGCATGACTCCTGCTGTCACGGCCCGGAAATCAGACAGGCGCACACCTATTAAGGGAGTGTTAGGAGGGCGGGCTGGGGGTTCCCAGGGAGGGGACACAGAGCGTCCTGTCGCCGCGTCCATGCTGGATGAGCAAGGTGCCTGGGATAAGCCCTGGTGCGGGGACAGGCGTCAGGCGTGGCCGGGGGAGAGCACGGCGGGGGGGCGGGCAGGGGCAGAGCCACTGAGTGACGGCACACCTCTTTGGGGGTTTTGGCCATCCTAAATTACGTGAAACACAATTCTGACATTTATAGAAATCGAGATAAAAGTAATTTGATTACTAGCATTTTCAACACTTGAAATGCTTGACTTCCAGCAAGAATAATGAGAGATGTCTCACATTTACCTTAGGTACTTTCTAGACAAGAAGGACTGAAACAAAATGGTCTGAAAAGAGAAGGTTTAAAACACAAACACCCATACTTTCACTTTATATCAATTCTCAATTTTCTCCACGGAAGGAGAGCCAGGACCTCCAAAATCCAAATTGCTAGATGGTTTCTTTCTTTTTTTTTTTTTAAATATTTTTCTACTTTCAAGTAAGACATACTAGAGTATAATATGTCTTTATACTTTTTTTTTTAAGTAATTCCTTTATTTTTATTTTTATTTATTTATTTGTTTTTAAAATTTATTTATTTTTGGCTGTGTTGGGTCTTCGTTTCTGTGCGAGGGCTTTCTCTAGTTGTGGCAAGTGGGGGCCACTCTTCATCGCGGTGCGCGGGCCTCTCACTATCGCGGCCTCTCTTGTTGCGGAGCACAAGCTCCAGATGCACAGGCTCAGTAGTTGTGGCTCACGGGCCTAGTTGCTCCGCGGCATGTGGGATCTTCCCAGACCAGGGCTCGAACCCGTGTCCCCTGCACTGGCAGGCAGATTCTCAACCACTGTGCCACCAGGGAAGCCCTAGATGGTTTCTTTCTAACGCTTGTATTTGTTTGTAATATAAAACATGCTTTCTTCTCTTTGCAGGAATTTATCTTTCTGATTATGTTGTTCCTGGGCTAATATGAAAGTTCACTTGTATTCTCTGAGTGTGTCATATATAAGACAGTATGTTTCAAATACTTATGTATATAAGAAATGTAAGCATACACATATTGTACATACAGGCATAGATAATAAGTCAGGCAAGGCCACAGGCTTGTGGGCAGCAAAAGGAAGTCAATCTAGGATTTGGTGTGTCATAAAAGCCTCGGGAAACATAAAATTCAGCATAGCACCCAGATGAACAGCTTTGTGTCTCGAGGAATAAATCCTGCGTTTTCTTCACTTTGGCAGCGCTGGGAAGCGTATGGCGACTTGAGAAAGAGAACATGAAAGGCCGAGAAGCACGGTGTGTGTGGGAGGGACGAGGGGGGCTCAATGGGACAGTGAGAGCTCCGGACCTCAGCCCTCGCTGGACCTCCTCCCACTGGGACGCCTGCAGGGGGCGGTGACCCGGGGAGTGAGTGCCTGAGGTCCCAACACGAAACGGAGCCAAGTGGCAGAAGGGTCGTGCCTCAGTGACCCTAAGGGTTCAGAGAAGAAAGCGCTCCCGATCTTCCTCGCAGGACACTGGGGAAGGAGGGCTTCCAACCACCATTTTCTGAGTTAAACTGTGGAAACTTGACGGACGGGGGCCTGGTCATACTTACTCGGTGATGTAGGGGGAGGTTTGTGGAAACTTTTCCTTTTTGCTTTCTGAAAGAAAGAACAAACGATGGAAAGTAGGTTGAGCCTTCTCAAGCAGCCCGAACGGTCCCAACCAGGAAGCACCGGTGTGTTCAGAATGGGCGGGGGCGGTAGATTAACTGGCCAAAGCAGAGTGCAAGCAAAGGAGGGAACCGGGCACAGGGAGGCGCCCCCAGACACAGAAGCAGCAGCCCAGCCTGCGTCCAGCGGAGACGGAGGTGTGCCGACTCAAATCCGCCCTGAAGGTACCACCAGCTGTCCCCACGCCACCCTGGAGCACGGGGGCGTGACTGTCCGCAGGGGGTACTCAGCAAGATGAAACCTGAGAGTGAGGCAGAGGGGAAGGTGCAGCAGGAGTGGCCCGCCTGGAACCCGGGGGCCCCTTCCATGCCTTCTTCCCCGATCTGCTTCACACCGGACAGAGAATCCCACTTACTTCCCTGCCAGCGGGAATACTGAAGTGCTCCGTGCAGGCTGACTTTCCCCCAGGAGATTGGTCCAGATCCCTCCTCCTCCCGGGAGCATCTTGGGCCCATGCCCTCAGTGGCGTGGAGGGAACACTCAGCTCTGCGGAGGTCCTGCGCCTCAGACAACAGGCCCAGGGTGCTGCCCCTGGCGTCCCCAGAGCTGTGGTGGGATGTGCTGGGGCCGCCTTCCCCCAGGGCTACGTGCTGTGGTTAGGCTAGAATTTATCTGCTGGGAGGCAAGCACCTGCCAAAGTTTCCTTTCTCACACCTCCGCCTCCGACTGCATCACGGAGCTCTGCTCCCGCGCGCCCCCCCCCAGTTACTTGTCAGGATTGGGGGGCTGGGGGCGGGGAGAGTGCGGGCCAAACCCAGATGCAGGATAGGAACTTGTCATCAGCCTCAAAAGTACTCAGCTCACGACTAACTTCTGGGTAAAAGTTTTAAAATCATAATCTAAGTTATTCAAATCCAACTGAGGGCTTGGAGCTTTTCAAACTCGGAGCAGCATTTGGAATTTGTGATGGGGCGCTACACACAGCACTTGTGGGGAGGCCGCGTGTAAGCGTGTGAGTACCGTGGAAAGGGAAACCCGGGCAGCCACGCCCCCCCTCCCCTGCACTCACCGTCTCGGAGTCAGAGTCGAAGGTTATTGCAGACAGGCTGTCATCCCCCTGGAGGAAGAGATGCAAACAGCGAAAGCTTCAGGCGCCAGCTTGGCTCCACAGTCACCCTGACAGAGCGGGAGCGGCCGGGCCAGGCCGTGCTGCGGCCGCAGAGCCCCCATCCAGCTCAGACCATCCGTCCACGACACTCACAGCAGGAGCGGCCAGTCTGTCCCGTCGCATCCGAAGGCACAGGTGGGGACACAGAACAAAACTCTGCTGGCAGGGCTGCTCCCGGCCTGTCAGTCTAGCGACACCATCTCCACAGAATTGACAAACGCTTCTGTTTTTTTTTAACTTAATTGAAGTATAGTTGGTTTACAATACTGTGTTAGTTTCAGCTGTACAGCAGTGATTCAGTTACATATATACGTATTTCAGATTCTTTTCATTATAGGCTATTACAAGATATTGAATATAGTTCCCTGAGCTACACAGTAAATCCTTGTTGTTTATCTATTTTATATACAGTAGCGTGTATCTGTTAGTCCCATACTCCTGATTTATCCCTCCCCCAATGAACGGTTCTTGATAAAAGGATTTCATCTTTGTATCAAAGCACAAGGAACCTGTGACTGCATCCTGGTGAGAACCAATCAAAGTCATTCACGTATCCATCAGTACACGAGTTATTTGGGCGTATAGAGGTTCCTACCTTCTGATTCCAGTGATCTGCCCTGGCCCAGGGAGTAAAATAAAATCTGTACTAACACCAGCACTAGCATGTCAGGGAGAAAAGGGAACTTTCCCAAGAGAATGATGTGTCTGTGTTAACACACTTACTCAAGTTTAAACCCTACAAAGAGAGAAAGCAGAACAATTTCTAAAATCCCTTCACCATACTGTACGGTTGACCTAAACTGCTGATACTGAAGTTAGGACTGAATGCCCCTATTATGAACCAATAATGCCGTATCCGGGTGGCGGTGTAATTACGTTTCAGCGAGCTGTCTGGAGTGTAGCTAAGTCCATGTAGGGCTGTAGCGGGACTGGACTGCATTCTGGAAAGCCCGTGTATCGTCTACAAGGTTAACCATCGGTACATTAGCAACAATTCTGCTAGCCGCTTGAACTTTTACTAAAAACGTACAGCCGCACAATCACACGGACAGGGGGCAGCTGTAACAGGGGGCACCCTTCCGGTACGCGCCTCTTAAACAAGGAGAGTCCAGCGTAAGCATGCAAGGGGACTGGATTCGGGGGACGAGGGGAAGGTAGTGCGTTCCAAACAAACAGAATCTTTAAAAAATCAGCCACTGAATTAGTTTTTTGATGTCATTAAACAGGTGACATTATAAGGTATAAATAGCAAACGATAGTTATAAAGTTTTCATTGAACCAAGTGTATGGAAATGATGTGCAACATTGAGGCAGGGAAGGCAGGGAACTGGTATACATACGATGTAGGAGATCAGGAAAGCCAGTCAAAAGCTCAGTCTTGGTCTCCTGGCATCACAAAGGACAGCCCGCCAACCATGAAGGTGAGTTGTTAACAACTGCACAGAAAAGTAGCAACACTTTCTTTTGTGAATACTTGTCACTATTCTTTGTTCTGAATAAAGTCTTGAAAACTTTTTAAGGACCTGCAGTTTCTACGAGGGAAGGAGGTTATGTGTGTGGTGAACAAAACGAAGTGGTCTCTGTCTTCATAGGTGGGCTCACCCACACCATCGCTTTCCCCCCCAGTCAGTCCCCCTCAAACTCTGCTACCCTCCATCCTGCCAGTCAGAAGGAACTAAAGAAGCAAAATATAAGTATCTGAAATCATAGAACAGCCCAAGATCCACCCCTTCAGTCAGCAGCATGAAAGAGACCATATACAGTATTAAAAAAAAACAAAAGAGCACGTTAACGGCCGAGTCATTCTTCCTTCTCCAAGTATGATCTGAGCTGCCACGCACTCCTACATGAGATCGCGTTCATGCACCGTGAGTCAGGAATCCGCAGGGCGGTGATGCTGGTCATGTCCCTCACCCCTCTGCATCTCAGCTTCCTCGTCGACAAGGAGGACACGTTCTCCTACCAGGATTTTCAAACCATTAAATATATACTAATTAAAACACTGGGGAGAAAAGACACAGTGTCCAGAAAGAGATGCAGGAACAAACGGGGATTTAGTATACGGTAAAAGCGGGGAAGGAATGCATTGATCCAGGAGGCACCTTCCAGAACGGTGGGGTGAGGAGCTTGGAAGGCCCTCTCCTCAACAAACAACCATTGAACAGAAGAAGCCACGAAACAATCAATCTTTTGCGGTTTCTGGAAACTGACCTAAAAGCACACAGCTATGGGGAAAAATTCATTCAAAAAAATCTACTAAATCCAGGGAAGAACGTTGAGAGTCAGGGGCACCCCTAGGCTCCCCGGCTCCATCTGATAGAAAGGACTCCAGAGAGCTCTCCTCCAGGCGGGTGCAGTCAACACAACAGGGGTGGTGGTGGATCCCCTGTCCCCAGCTCCCAGAAGTAGGGTGTAAGCTCTACCCCAGAGGCGGCAGGCTAAGACTGCCCCTGTGCTGGTAGGGCAGAGGGTCCATGCAGGGAGGGGCAGGCCCAGAAGGAGTGTCACCGCGGGGAAACACTGCGCTGTCCCTGCTGTGCAGCAGCCCAGAGGTCCTCCCCAAAGGGAGAGGCAGGACGGCAGCTGTGCCGAGGGGACTGACTGTATTTGTACCAGAGAGTGGAGAATTCCACGCCTCCCTGATTCCATTGCCAAGTCGAAGACAAGGTGGGGAGCGATCCCGAGGCCCCCAGCTCCACGGTCGCGAAGCAGAGAGCTCACTGGCAGAGCAACCAGAAGGTGAAGAGCTCAGAGCGCCCTCCTGAGGTCGCAGTCAGCCCCGAGGCTCAGGGAGGCTGCCGGCAAGCACCGGAGTGCTGTCAGAGCAGGCTTGGGCCAACTCAGAAACAGTCCCCACGCTGCACCCACACCTACCAAAGGGCGCGAGCCCTGGTGGTGCTGGGGCTTTGGCCAGCTGCTGACCAAACCCTGGCTGAATGATAAACTACCCTGACCCGAGAGCAGGCCCCAGGAAGCCAGGCTTCAAAGTACAATGACAGGTCTTCCATGGTGGCGCAGTGGTTGAGAATCCGCCTGCCAATGCAGGGGGCACGGGTTCGAGCCCTGGTCTGGGAAGATCCCACATGGCGCAGAGGAACTGGGCCCGTGAGCCACAACTACTGAGCCTGCGTGTCTGGAGCCTGTGCTCCGCAACAAGAGAGGCCGCGACAGTGAGAGGCCCGTGCGCCGCGATGAAGAGTGGCCCCCGCTTGCCGCAGCTAGAGAAAGCCCTCGCACAGAAACGAAGACCCAACACAGCCAAAAATAAATAAATAAATAAATAAATAAATAAATAAATAAATTAAAAAAAGAAAACTTCAAAGTACAGTGACAGACATCCCCGGAAGTCCAGAGAACCACACACGTGTCCAAGGATGCCCTCTCAGGAGAGATGGGAGAGGGAAAAACCCATATGCGCTAGTTCCCCGTTGCACGTGGGCAAAAATGTAACCCCTGAACTGTGACAGCAGCCTACACACACACACACACACACACACACACACACACACACACACACACACACACCACTCAATGGTTAAGGGCAAAAATCTGACCGGCCCAGGGGGTGAAACACAACCTCTGACCAACAAGTGGCTTCTGCTGACCCAAGGGTAACCCCTAGGTAGTTGGGCTAAAAGATTTAAACAAGAAAAAATCTGAGACGGGAAACAGAGGCCGCACGGTGCGGGGACATCGACTTCACACAGTTAGCTCAGCCAAGTCACTCGGCAAATAAACGAACCACTGAGCAAACCACATCAACCCCTGGGGAGGAGTTGCTGTAATATATTATCTAAATGTCTAGTTTTCAACAAAAATCTATGAGACATACAGAGAAACAGGAAAGTGTGACCAATATACAGGGGGAAAGAGCAGGCAATAGAAACTACTTTTGAAGGGCCCAGATGATGGACCTGGCGGACAAAGGCTTCTAGAGCAGGGAGAGCCGTAGAGCAGGGAACAGAGAATCTTACAAGTAGTAAACGCCCTGTAAATGCTCTTATTATCTTGCTCTAGAAACTGTGAGCCCTTTTAGAAGTGTTGGCCCTTAAATCACCAGGGACCACGCCCAGGCTCCACTTCACCCTTGTGGCTCTGCCCTGGCCAGCGGGGCCTGCTCACGGCCACGGCACAGTGGGCTCCCTGGCACCGCGGTAAGTGCTCTGTGAAGTTCACGAGCAAGCCCAGTGGCGGCTGTGTTCGGGGGATTGGACAGACTGGACAGTGCCTGTTCACAAGAGGTTCTTGTCTGCTTGAGAACAGACGTAAGCTCAGCAGAGAAATCGCCAGTTAGCCTGGGCCAAGGGCGGCGAGTCTCCTAAATGCCCGAAGAGCCCTGCCCCAGCCTCTTCCACAGACTGGGTTCCTGGAGACCAAGGCACTGGGGCTCAGCTTGTCTTTGTGTCCTCAGAGGCCGGCATGTATAAGGGGCTCAACAAACGCTTCTATGTGCAAGAACGTTTACAGCAGCATTGTTTCTAACAGCACAAACGTGAAAACAAGAGAGTAAAAGCGGGCTTCCCTAGTGGTGCAGTGGTTAAGAATCTGCTTGTCAATGCACAGGACACGGGTTCAAGCCCTGGTCCGGGAAGATCCCACATGCCACGGAGCAACTAAGCCCATGCGCCAAAACTACGAAGCCTGTGCTCTAGAGCCTGAGCTCGGCAACAAGAGAAGCCACCGGAATGAGAAGCCTTCTCACTGCAAGGAAGAGTAGCCCCCGTTCGCCGCAACTAGAGAAAGCCCGCACGCAGCAATGAAGACCCAATGCAGCCAATAATAAATGTAAATAAAATAAATAAATTAAAAAAAAAAAAAGAGTAAAAGCAAGGAAATGGAGAGTTAAAATGGGGGTATCCTATTAGGTTAGCGTTTTTATTTTTATTTTTAAAAAATATTATCTTTCCATTTTTGCATGAGGAATAACTGTCGAGATTATTTATTTATTTATTTATTTAGGCCGCGCCACACGGCAGGCGAGATCTTAGTTCCCCCACCAGGGATCAAATCCATGCCCCCTGCAGTGGAAGCACGGAGTCTTAACCACTGGACCGCCAGGGAATTCCCACGTTAGAGTTTTTTAAAAAAAAATTTTTTTAATTGAAGTATAGTTGATTTACAGCATTGTGTTAGTTTCAGGTGTAAAGTGATTCAGTTATATTAGACATATATTTTTTCAAATTCTTTTCCATTATAGGTTATTACAAAATATTGAATATAGTTCGCTGTGCAATACGGTAAATCCTTGCTGTTTACATTCCATATATAAGTGAGATGATACAGTATTTGTCTTTGATGTATTTTTTTTTTTTTTAAATTGAAGTAGAGTTGATTTACAATGTTGTGTTAGTTTCAGGTGTACAGCGAAGTGATTTAGTTATATGTATATATATAAAGTTAGAATTTTAAAAATCATGTTTTTGAAAATGTGTGGATACGGGAAGATGCTAGGAATAAATGAAATGGCAAAGGTTACAAAACAATATAAATATGATCTCAAGTTTTAAAAAGCATATGAAAAAAAAAAGATGCATTAAAAATGGTCAGAAGGAAATACACCAAACATTAACCGTGGTTTTCTGTAGGCAGTTAGATTATGGGTAATTGATTTTCTCTACTGGGCATGAATAACGTTTATAATCACAATATGAGAAGTTGAAGGAGCAGTAACTGAGGCCACTGTAGACGGGCAGGCCTTCCAGATGAGGCAGGACTTGGTGCCTTGAGGGACAAGTAGGACACTTCAGCAGCTCCAGTGGCAGCAGCACTGAGCCCCTGCTTGGGGTGAGCTCTGTACAGCCATGCTGGGTACTGCCATCTCTGGGAGAAGGAAGCAAAGTGAGCCAAGTTCCCTTTGTCTGGAGCTCTCCAAAGGCTTCCCACTGTGGCCCGAATAAATTCAAACTCCGTGCATGGCCTGCAAGGCTCTCCATGGTCAGGCCCATGGCTCCCTTCCATCCACACCCATGCCCTTGAGGAGATCCCAGCAACTTTCTTTCAGGCCCTGGAACCACTGCACTTTCCCACCCCAGGACCTTTGCACCTGCTGGTCCCACTGCTCTCTGATCTTTACCAGACTGCCTCCTTCTCATCAGTGACATCAGGACACTCCAACTTCTCAGAGTGGCTGTTCCTGGCACCCAGTCTAAAGCAGCCTCCCCAAACCACCTCCGTTACATGGGCTGTTTTATTTTCTGCAGCGCACTTTCCACTTTCTGACTTGATGGACATGATCTGTTTTTTACCTTGTTCTCCCCCACCCCACCCCACGCCACTGGAATGCAGTTTATTCATCCACAATGATGTCTCCAGCAGATGGTTGGCACGCCAGAAACACTAGGTAAACCAAGTCCCCCGCCCTGGAGGCAAGGGGTGGGCAGACACTTGCGCAGTGAGCTCTGTCACCCGGCGGGCCGCGGTCGCTGGCTCGGCACAGGCCCGGCTTCGCAGGCGCCGAGCAGCGAGGGCGCAGTGTCCGGGAGGGCTTCCTGGAAGCGATGGCCAGTGCAAGGACGAGCGGGGGACTAGAGGCGGCTGGAGGCTGGGCGAGGGGCGGCGACGCCCGGCCAGCCGCACGTGGGCGGGGGCCGGAGGCCCGCTCTTATGCGGTAACAATAATGGCAGTAGTCACCGGCGGTCGCCGGCCCTGCGCCCCCTTCCTCCAGCCCGCGCCCCGGCGAGGGGAGGCAGCCAGGGGACCTCCCCGCCCTCCGCGCTTACCGTCTCCGAGGCCGGCTCCCCGGTGCTCAGGGACATGGCGGCGGCGCTGCCCGATCGCCCCTAGGCGCTGCGGGTAAGGCCGTCCGGTTCTGGGGCTCCGCCGACCGCCTGGCTGCCAGCAGCCTCGGGGCCTGCCAGCGCGCCCGCCTCGCCCCCGCTGCCATGGCAACCGCGCGGGCCCCCGAGCCCCGGATGTGGCCGGCGCCCCGCGAGGCGGGCCGACCGTGAGCGTGCTCGGGGAGCCCCGGCGGGTCAACAGGCTGCGCGCCCAGAGTGTAGGGCGGAGATCGGGGCGGAGCTGGAACAGTCCAGCCGCCGCCGAGGCTGCAATGCGAACCTGTGCACTAGTCACCAGAGCCGGATATTAATATTTATTAGGTTAACGTTGAAAGGGACAAGGGGCTTCTGCGGTGTCCACGGTCTGCCAGCTCTGAACGCCTGGCATTCAGAAAACCATCTTCCTGATCTCGGTACCTTAGGCTCAAGGGTTCTGATGTAGCCACAGGACAATAAAAAATAAGAGTTTTCAGTCACTGTATTCAGTGTGCATCATGAAGATCTTTAGGCGAGTTGGGCTGCAAAGTTTATTTAAATTATTAGCAAGTATAACCTGCCCTTTCTTTTCATACAGACCTCCAAGGGCATCTACTCTGTCCCCCTGCCCTGCTTTATTTTTCCAGCCCCCTGGCCTTTATGATCTACAAGAACTTCCCATGTCTAGCATGTAAGCTCTCTGGGGCAGGGCTGTGTTTTGTTCACGGCTGTATCTCTGTCCTTTGGAACAGGGTCTGGCACATAGCAGGTGCTCAATCAATAGGTATTTGGTGCCCGGCAAGTCATAACTTCTTTGTGCCTGTGTCCTCAAATATAAATTGGGGAAAAGCGTTGTGGTGAGGATCAAATGAGTCAGTATCTCTAAACTGCTTAGTGCAGTTGCCGGTTCCAGAGTGAGCGCAGTGTGACGGTGTTCGTACACTGTTATGAGGTGAACAAATGAATGAGTCTCCACACAGGGTAGCGTGGTGTAGCAGGACGAATGCCTGGCAGGTTATTACTGTTCGAAATCTAACACCACCAATTACTATGAGTCCATGACCCTCGTTTCTTCAGTCTCTTCATCTGTACAACAAAGGGGGTGAGCCACACGGTGGTCGGACGCTGTCTCCCCACAAGCTGGTTAGTGCTCAGGAGCCCAGGTTTAGTAGTTTCACCATTGTCTCCTTGTCTGCAAAGTAGAAACAGTTTCAGGGCTTTTGTTGGCACTGAAGGAGAAAACACAGCTAAAATTCAGCATGGTTCCTGGCACATGGTAAGCACCTCAAAAAAACAAGCTACCAGGTAACGCTTTGCCGCTGGTCCAATTACTTTAATGGTATTTTAAATGGCAAAATTTTATTTGTTCTGAAATTATCCCCTTCAGTCATTGGCGCTCCTCTGCTCTGTGAAGCCCTGTTTCCTGAGTGGTGTCAGGTACAGTCTGTACCCCAAGTTCTGGTTCCCTATTTACACCTTCCCTGATGGATCCTAGAAGAAACCCCATGCTCTCCTCTGAGCTGCCCCCAGAGTTGTTTATAAAAGGTGAATCTTACCAGGCCTCTCACCTTCTTAACTTCCATCTGCTTCCTCGGGGGGGTATTGTTCACGTGGCAGACAAGTGCCTTCACGATCTAAACTACCTATGCGCCAGTACCTCTTGCTCCTCTCCCTCTCCTGGGGCTCCGCAAACCCCCTGCCCTTCCTGCATCTGTTGTTTCACTTACTTTCTCTTAGTTACAGCCAGTTCCAGAATTTCCATGCTTCCACTTACAGTTTTTTGACTTTACAATGGTGCAAAAGCATACATATTCAGTAGAAACCGTACTTCAAATTTGGAATTTTGATCTTCTCTCATGCTACTGATATGCGGTAGGTAGGATCCTTTCTTATGACGCTGGGCTGCGGCGGCGGGCTGCAGCTCCCAGGCAACCACGCAATCACAAGGGTAAAAAACCATCCACTTACAGCCATCCTGTACCCAGACAACCATCCTGTTTTTCACTTTCAGTACAGTATTCCATCAATTACATGACATATTCAACGCTTTATTATAAAATAGGCTTTGAGTTAGATGATTTTGCCCAACTGTAGGCTAATGGAATCGTTCTGAGCAAGTTTTAGGTAGGTTACGCTAAGCTATGATGTTGGGTGGGTTAGGGGCATTAAATGCATTTTGGACTTACAAACGGGATGAAACCCCACTGCAAGCGGAGGAACATCTGTCTACTACGCGGCTGGCGCTTTGCTTCGCTTGCCCGCCCAGACACGTGGTCCTTTGGCCGGCGAGGCCACGCCCCTTCACGCATAGCCACGCCCCTTCCGCCGAAAGCCCTGTCTTCCGGGCGCAAAGCCTGCCGGATCCCCGAGCACTTATCTGTGAGCGTCCCGGTTGGGGTGGGTGATGGGTCAGGTGGACGCGTTCGGCGGTGGCATGTCCGTCTCAGCCTGAGCTCGTTCCCCGAGCCTGGGCCCTCTGGGCTCTCGGAGTCGCCTCCAGGGCGCTTTCACGGTTCCCCACGCCCGCGGTCCCCGTCCTCGCCCCCTCCAAGCCCGGCGGGTCGCACGGCACGGGGCGGGGCCTGCAGCGGTGACGGACGCGAAGCGGGTGAGGCGCGCGCCAGGGAAGGGGTCGCCGTCGCTGTGGCTGGCCCCGCGGGGTCGGGGTTCGGGGCCCGGGACCAGGGCCGGAGAGCAGCCTGGGGCCCGCGTGTGTGGCCCGGGCTGGGCCGCGGCCGCCGGCCTGGCGTCCTCAGCGGGGTCCACGGGGAGGGCGCCTTGCGCAAGGACTGAGCCTGGCCAGGGATAGACAGACGCCCCAGCCCAGGCAGGCCTGTTCCTGACCCGGCAGAGTCACTGGCCACCCCACCCCCCTGTAAGAGCCCTCCCTGAGCACAGGACCGACGGGCTCCCTGAACCCTTCCCAGGCCGGACACGCAGGTCCAGTTGCCGTCCCGGGAGGAACCGGCAGTGGGCAGGGCGCCTTCCCCCCCGCACACTCCTGCTGCAGGGTTTTCACACTGACCTTGGGAGGGACAGACACACACCTCCGGTCTGGACTGAGCCACTTACAACTCGGACTGAGCCGCTCTGCCTCCTGCACGTGGCCGGCCCCAGAGCGCGCACACGCCCCTCGCTCTGGCCCGCCTGCAGCCTCGGTCAGCTTGATGCTCCCTTTATTCTCGCCTCCCACCAGCGTCCCAGGTTGGCCGACTTTGAGCTGCTCAGGCCTCATGTTGTACTTAAGATTCCCTTCCATCTCCACCGCCAGAACTGAGGGCTCTGCTCGCTCTTGGCAACCTCCGGTCCCACCTGCGCTGAGGCTTTACATCGATCCCGGCAGCTTGGAGTTTCCGTCTGAAGATTGTGGTCACCTGGCCTGAGGTGGAAGTCCTGGGGCCTGGGCGGGCGTGGGGACTGCCTGTGACTAGGGCAGGTGGGGTCTGGCCCTGACATTGCCTTTGCAGGAACCCCAGCCTCGTCATGGACCCAGAGTGCTCCCGGCTCCTCCCTGCCCTCTGTGCCGTCCTGGCAGACCCCAGGCAGCCTGTGGCAGACGACACTTGTTTGGAGAAGCTGCTGGACTGGTTTACAACAGTAACCGAAGCAGGTAAGGTGAGGGTGCTGCTGGTGATTTTCCCCGGAGGCCAGAGGGTGCCGGGCTCCCCTGTCCTCGGGAAGGACTGTCTGTCCAGTGTCCTTCCTTCATATCTTAAAGATTCCCCCTGGCTTTGGGCACACGGCAAGCTGAGCCTAAGGGGATGATCAGGAGAGCTTGAGCTGCATGCAGGCCTCCCGTTATTCAGGCCATGCTAGGTGGCTGCCGAGGCCACGGGACAAACTTATCTTCTTGTTTGCATTTTTTTTGTTTTAAGAAATCGGTTTTTCTTTCTGATTATGTAAGTAATACATATTCTTTATATAAAACTTGAACAGCACAGAGGAGTAAAGAGGAAGATTAAACCACTCCGAACATTTTTTTCCTTCCAACCTTTTTCCTTAACACATCATAATTCTGTACTTTTCTTATAAAAATGAGGTCACACCGTAAATAAACATGATATCTTGCTTTTTCTCTCTTACTGTCTTAGTGGGTGTTTTCCCCACTGACACGTTGATTTTATTGACTGTATGTCAGTTTGCTCTGTGAATGGACCTTAATTTTACAATTAGTTCACTGTTGTTAGATGTCTGTGTTTCTAATGTGTCATTATTATAAATAATGACATAATGGCTTTCTCTGTACGTAAACCTGCTCATGTCAATGTTTGGCTGATAATTGTTTTAGTGTGGGTTACGTGTCATAAATTTCTGCTATTTGTTTCTTTGGTTTACCCTGTTCTTTTACCCTCTTTTGAGTTGAATATCTAGGTCTGTCTTGTTTTTCTAATAGATGCATTTAAGGCTACACATGTCTCTGAAGGTATCACTTTAGCTGCACCCTGTAAGTCTTACTATGCAGTGCTTTTGTTGTGATTTACTTCCAAATATTTCATACTTTTCATTATAATATTTCTTCATCCACAAATTATCAATATTTAAAGGGTATCTTTAGATTCATGACATGGGGTTTTTTTTCAGTCTTTTTGTTACTGATTTCTAATTTATTTCATTGGAGTTAGAAAGTATTTGTATTTTGATTCTTTTATATCTGTTGAGGCTTTTATCGTGGCATAGTACACAGACCATTTTTGCACATATTCTCTAGATTTCTCTATAGGATATTACTGTTTGGAATTTATAGAGTCCTCAGTTGTGGCCTAGTAGTTAAATTTAAAAAAAAACTTCTTAATTGAAGTATAGCTGATTTACAGTGTTGTGTTAGTTTGTGGTGTACAGCAAAGCGATTTGTTTTTTTTTTGTATATATATACACACACGCTTTTTCAGAGTCTTTTCCATTATAGTTTATTACAAGATATTGACTCTAGCTCCCTGTGCTATACAGTAGAACCTTGTTGTTTATCTTATATATAGTAGTTTGTATCTGCTAATCCCAAACTCCTGATTTATACCCCCCCTTACCCTTTAGTAACCATAAGTTTGTTTTCTATGTCTGTGAGTCTGTTTCTGTTTTGTAAATAAGTTAATTTGTATCATTTTTTTTAGATTCCATATATAAGTGATATCATATGATATCTGTCTTTCTCTGTCTGACTTACTTCACTTAGTATGATAACCTCTAGGTGCATCCATGGTGCTGCAAATGGCATTATTTCATCCTTTTTTATGGCTGAGTGATAGTTCATTCTATACACACACATACACACACACACACCACATCTTTATCCATATCTGTCGCTGGACAGTTAGGTTGCTTCCATGTCTTGGCTGTTGTAAATAGTGCTGCGATGAATTTTGGGGTGCATGTATCTTTTCGAATTATGGTTTTCTCCAGATATATGCCCAGGAATGGGATTGCTGGATCATACGGTAACTCTATTAAAAATTATTTTTAAATAGCTTTATTTGAGATTTGATTTACATACCATGAAATTGATCTATTTAAAGTGTGTAATTCAGTGGTAATTTTGCAACATTTTCATTCCCTTAGAAGAAACCTGGTATCCATTGGCAGTTAATCTCTATTCCCTCCTCCCGCAGCCTGTATTTTCCTCAGTGTTGTACATGATGAAAAGAATATAGTCTCCATACGTGTTCCTTAGTTCAAGTTTACATTGTTAAAACCTGTGATGTTCTTGCTAATTTGTTTGCTTAATTGTTTTTGAGAGATATGTGAAAATCTTAAACTAAGATGGTGGATTCAACAATTTCTCTTTGAAATTCTGTCTTTTTTTCCCCCTTTGTATATTTTGAAGTTAGGTTAGGTATGTACAGTTTTAGACTGTTATATCTTCCAGGATTTGGCTGTTTGAGCAATGACTTCCTTTCTAAAGCTCTGACAGAGCTTTTTGCTTTAAAGTCAGTTTTGTTTGATATTACTCTTGCTGCAGCAGCTTTTTAAAAATTAGGATTTGCCAACTGTATCTTTTCAGCCTTTACAAATGTGGCCTTCTGTGTTGTCACGCTTCATTGTTTCTTGCACACAGTGTGATGCTAGCCTTTGGTTCTTGATCTAGTCTGCACAGCTCTTTATTCTCATGGACAGTTTAATTTGTTTCATTTGTTGAGTTTACTGTTATATTGGAACCTATTTTTACTATATTCTTTTGCATTTAAAACATTTTTTCCATGCCTTGTCGTTGTGCCTTTTACCTCCTTTTCTGCCCCCCATCGTTTAATAAAGCTTTTGTTCTTTCAGTCTTTCTGGTTTTGAAGTGAGTTTTGAAGCATTCTGCTTACGTTTTGGGGGGTTACTCTTACGTGCAAACTGGATTTTAAAAGTTGAAAGTCAGCTAGAATCTCTGTCTTCTGCGCCAGCCACACACGGAGCCTCGGGCGCTTTAACTCCAGCTCGGTCCAGTCTTCCGTGGTTTGTCGTCTGGTGTTTTGATTCTGTTTTGTTTTAACTCCTTCAAAAGTTAACTTAATTTTTAAAGTCAGTGCTTTTTTAGGTTCGCCCACGTTTTTGGTTTCTTTGATTCTTGCTTCTCTCTCCTTCACCCTGGTTTTCCCTCCTTACTGTGCCATTCATCGTCCTTTCACAAGGGCCTCGCAGTGGAGGCCCTCCCAGCGTTGCCCCAGGTTTCCTCCCCCTTCCCCTGCCCCACCCCCGGCAGCGCTTTGGAATGACAGAGCAGTCGCGAAGAGACGTTTTAGATGCCACGTCTGGAAAAGAATGCCTGTTCCATTGTGCTTCTTGCTTTCGTATTCTCAGTTTAAGAGAAAAGTATCCATTGGAGAGGTGAAAATTGTCTTCTGCTTCAATTTGCATTTCTTTTTCATAATCAGCAAGGCAGAACATCTTTCGTGGTTTGCTGGCCATTTGTATATTCTGTCCAGGTCCCTTGCCTGTCGTTAAGGTATTGGCTTTCTACATTGTCCCCCCTCATTGAATTAAAGTTACGGATCCTTCGTGGCAGTTGTTGCGACTGTTTTCTCCCAGTTGGACTGCTAAGTCTAATAGCCTGAGAGAAAGGGAGTCTGGGGGCTGCCAGAAGAATGGCCCCTCAGGGAGGCATGCGCTGTGCCCCTGGTGACATGCTTCCCGGCTGGGCCTGTCTCCAGGGTCCAGTCTCCTGTTACTACAGGAGAATCCCTGCCTGGTAGAGCTGCTGTTCCGCGTGCTGAAATCCCAGGACCTAAGTTCCAGAATCCTCTCCTTCTCACTCCGCCTCGCAGGGATATTTGCAGCCCAGGAAGACTGCTTCCAGTATCTTCAGGTGAGCCTGGGTCCTCCCACCTGAGTGACCCACCTTCTCCTGCAGGTACACAAAGCAGTGGTGGCTGTCATGACCCCTGAGTCTCCGAAGCTTGTTTTGCCCCCGTGTCTTGACGTGTACCGCAAGGTTTTTATTCCTGAGTATAATTCTCCTTTGAAAAACTCACCAGGAATGGTGTTGGGGTGAACGGGGAACATCTTAAAATAAGGCAGAGCTGGGGCTGGCTCTCTGCTCTGACACCGCCCTTCACAGGTGCTCCTCAGTCCAGCAGCGCAGGCTCCAGGGGCCCAGCCCACCCCAGCTCGCTGCGGGACAGGCTTCCCAGGATGTTCTGCACTGAGGTGTGTTTTAGGAAATGACTTCACGTGTGATAATCCACCCATACCTCTGGTGCTTTGCAGTTGGTAAAACACCTCAGTTTACAAAATCACATTCATGTTATCCCGGGCGACCTGGCCAGTAAGCAGGTCAGGAGTCTTCATCTTTTTCCTGGATTAGGAGACAGTGAAGGCTCAATATAAGAATCCCACAGAACTGGCAGAGCTCACACTAGACCCTGAAGGGTCGCACTGTTCGAATGTTCTGTTACACCATCTGTTTCTCTGAAAGTAAATCCTCAGTCCCAGTCAGATGGCCTTCCCCAACTTCACTGATTTCCTGAGTACTTCCCAGTTCCCATCTCTACTTCTCCAGGGCCTCCTCTTCCTTCCCAAGGCTGACCATGGCTTTAGAGGCTTAGAAGGCCGCTGACTGCCCTTCAGTCTGGTGGTTGGCCCCCTGTACGTGGGGACGAGGGACAGGGGCAGGTTCGGGCTCTGAGTCGCAGTGGAAGGCTGCTCTCTGTCCTGGGCCCATGGCACTGGCTTGGGCTCCTGTTCCCTTTTCACCTGGTCTTTCACAGGCTCCCAGGGGGCCTGGCAGCCCTAAGGGCCCTTCAGCAGCCAGATGCTCATCAGTAGCTGGTGTCTGGGCAGGGGACATGTGGACAAACTACTTGAGGCAGGGGCCCGAGCCTTTGTACCTTCCCATTGGCTACGAGCTGCCCCCAGGGAGAGGCTGTAGCTCTGGGGGGGCATTTCGGTGACGCGAGGTCCCACAGAGGGCCTGCCCTGTGAGCTGCCGCCTCCAGCAACACCCCTCAAGGCCTCGAGGCCATTGCGGAGTTGGAGTCATCCTTGAGCGACTGGAAGTGTGTCTCCGAGGCCCTGTGGTCTCTTACTCTGGAGTCTGAGATGACTCGAGGGTGGGGACCAGCATTTTATTGTCAAGATAGACAAGGCTCAGAGCTAGTAGCTACACCCGTGAGGGGCTCCGTGGGTAAGAGGCAGCCCCCGAGTTTCCCACTCGTTGTGTTGGCACCCTGTAGTGAACAAGAATCTTGTGCACGTGGCAGCAGATCAGGACAATGCGTATTGTCCTGTGGACGTCCACGAGCAGATGGGGACTGAGTGGGGAGTTAGCCACTGCCTGCTGACGGGGTGGGGTGGCCAGCTTCGTAGGGGCAGTGGTCTTGCAGCCAGGTTGTAAGGGGTTTGAGCAGGTATATGGGGGGGGTAGGCCTGACTCATGGGGCGTGCTGGGGAATCCAGGGTAGGGGACACCTGGAGGAGGGCAGGTGCCCTGGAGGACCCCGAGTGCCAAGCACAAGAGCCCAGTCGGCTGTGGAGACCTTTGGGGGTCCTTGAGCGCAGCATGTCACGGTCAGAGGGGGACCTTGGGCGTTGCAGTTGGTGGGCTGTGTGGGGGAAGGGTTTCTGAAGTGAACGGTGACAGGGTTGATGAGCCTTTATGGAAAACCCAGTTCTTCCTTCCGAAGTTCTCTCCCCTGGAAGGCAGAGGTGGCAGTGCGGTGGCCGCCATCGGCTGGCCCTGGTGGCCACCTGCCACCTCTCACAGGCTCTTTGTGTCGGCAGCTCACGAGAAAGTTCCCCCAAAGAAGAGCCTCGACCAGCTGTGAACGATAGAAAAGCCATCGCTGATGTGTGGTCCCCTGGGACCTTGCTCAGGTCACCACTTCCTCCTCTGCTTCCCAGCAGGGGGAGCTGCTGCCCATGCTCTTCGGGGAGGTGGGCCCCCTCGGAGGAGCGGCCTGGACGGCCCCCGCTGTGCGCAGCGGCTGGATCCAGGGCCTGCGCACCCTGGCACAGCACCCTAGTGCCCTGCGCTTCCTTGCCGCCTGTGGTGAGTGCCCCCGTCTGCCCTGCCTTCCGCCTCTGCCCTTGCTGTGCCTGATGCTGTGCGACTCCTGGGAAGTCACTGCACCTTGCCGGGTCTCTTCCTCTGAACGTGAAAGTGGCTGTGGTATCGTAGGGCTGTTGTGAGGAACATTCAGGGTAACCAAGGGTTGGAGGCCCCTCAAGGGTGTACGGTGTCCTGTGGCTTATAGGTGAGACCCAGCAGTTGGGGTGGCTTTGAAACTGATGAGAAGAATCCAAAGTGGCCAGGGTTCTAAAGCCCCGCGCCCTGTGATCCCTCCGTCTGATTCCTGTGCCTCTGAGTAGCGGGGAGGCTGGGCCTCTAACGGTGCCTCCGCACTGGGTGGTTTCTGAGTTCTGTCCGCGAGGTTCTGAAGTCAGTGGTTAAAGCTGCTCAGTGGTTTCCGCGTCGCTGCTGTCACCATGGACTCTGTTCCAGCTGAACCCTGTTTCTTTCCCCACCCGTTGTCCCTCCCCCTCCCCAGGTGCTGTTGACACCATCTTCTCCCTGCAGGGAGATTCCAGCCTGTTTGTGGCCTCGGCAGCCGGGCAGCTCCTGGTGCACATCCTGGACTTGGCGATGCGAGGCCCAGCCGAGGGCCGCTGCAGTCCGCAGGCTTGTGACTGGCCAGCATGTGCCCAGAAGATTGTGTGTCACATTGAAGACTCCCTGTGCTCCATAGCCACCCCGCAGGTCACACAGGCCCTCAATGTCCTGACCACCGTGTTCGGGCACTGCCATGGCCTTTGGACGCAAGGCCTTTGGGTGCGGCTGAGCCCCCTCGTGGCCCGCCTGCTCGAGAAAGACCCTGTCCCAGCCTCACACTCGCTCGTGGATCTCCTCCTCAGCGTGGCCCGGTCAGGCCCCCGGGGCGCAGCTGGTGGGGTGGGCAGGAGGGGGGGCTCGTTTTCTTCGGGAAGTCTTGGGGCAGCCATCACACCTGGGCCACATCTCACTGGCTGCCCGAGAACGCTGCCTTGAGCAGAGGGGACACCAGAGGGGGTCTGGAAGCCCGCACACCCGGGAAGGGCCTTCCGTCTCAGCCGGCACACCCAGCCCAGGCCACGGCGGCCCCCCGGGCACGGTGTGGGCTGGACGGGGGAATGACGTTCTTTTCCTGGGCTCCTCCGCAGTTCTTCTGTGCCGAGTTCTGACCGTGGCCTGTGGGAGACTTTGGCCCAGACTCTGAGCCACTTGAGCCCCACACAGGCAGGGCCTCTGGCTTTGGGGATCCTGAAACTGCAGGACTGGTAAGGATTGGGGTTCATGTTGTGTGAGGCGGGCAGAGAGGTCAGGGAACTTCAGGGGAGCTCCTGAAACCAGAGATCAGTCAGAGGCGGCTGGCCGGGGCGTGGCCGGGCAGTCCGTGGGTTATCACCAAGGTGTTGGCACAGGCTCTGGCTTCTACATTTTTTAGTGGTGGAATAGCTTTTTCACAGGCTCCCCAAAGATAAAAGAGACTCTCGGAGCAGCCCTGCTCAGAGCAGGGTTGGGTTCATACTCAGGATCTGCTCAGCTGCCTTCTGCCACCTCCCCAGTGGCCTCACCTTGTGGATCCCGGGCCGCCCCGTGTGCATGCCACTGGGGTGGGTACCAGGGGCTGTGGGACGGTGGAGGGGGACCCAGTAGACAGGAGTGACAGGACAGATTCCCAGAGGGAGAGAGATGTGCGCCCTACCAGGAAGGGGGTGTGGGGTCCGGAGAGGTGGGAAGGAAGAGAAATCATTCCAGGGTTTCGGGCGGACTAGAGCCTGTCTTGTTGGCCCAGGTCTGGGGTGAAAGTGGGCACAGGGCGCTGGGGATACGATGCCAGCCTGGCTCTGGGCTCCAGGGTCTCCGGATGTTCAGAGAGAGGGAGTGGTCCGAAGGGAGAGGGAAGGATTGGGCAGCTGGCTTGGAGGGAGAGCTCTGTACCAGCTCGGCCTCCCAACCACCCTGGGCCCAAGCACATCGGCGAGACCATGTTCCAGAACGTAGGAAAGGACATCTCAGCATTGGGAGTACTTCCGGGAGGTGGGGCATCCCACCCCTTTGGCCCTGAGCAGGCACTGCCCATTGGAGTGGGTGTGGCCAGGCCTTGCCCAGGCTCTTCCCGGGGCCCGGGTGGTGCTTCCTAGCAGCTCCTTGGAGTCCCAGGCCAGCGGTGTGAGTGTCGGTCACAATGCTTACAGGGAAGCTGTGTCTCAAGGGGGTGTCCAGATCCCCAGCACTGACCCCTTTGGCCCAGACTTGCTGGGGATATTAGGAGGGTAGCCAGCTTGCCTGAGGGCGGGGGCAGCCCTCACCGCGTCCTCTGTCCTCAGTCCACAGGCGCTGAGGACCCAGGCCTTCGGCGTCCTCCTCCAGCCCCTGGCCTGTGTCCTGGAAGCTGCTGCTCAGGCCCCTGGACCTCCAGGTAGGCTGCTGGGAAGGGTGGGCAGGTGCAGGAAGGCAGGACCCTGGGGTCCTGAGGACGTCCTTGGGGCCAGGGCGGGCCGATGGGCAGCGGGGTACCTGGCTTGCCACGCCACCGAAGAGTGAAGGTGGCTGCGGTGTCGGCTGCCGCCCCGGGTGTGACTGCTGCTCGCGTCCCCGCCTGGGAGTTCATAGGGCAGCGTTGCGCGCTGTGGGCATCAGCTGGAGCGGCCCCCAGAGCAGCTGACCCTGGCAGTTGGTGGTGGTTACGGGGGGCCTGGGCCACGTGGATGGTTCCTGACCCAGAGCGGGCACACGGGCTTGGCGCTCGTCCTCCCAGAAGGTCAGTTCTGCGACGGGAGAGTGAGTTTCCTCGCTGCGACTTGGCTTGCTTCAGCCGCACGATGGGGTGAGGATTAGAGAAGGGGGCCCAGCTGTGCCTCGGAGCCGCGTGTCGAGCGTAGAGATGGGCCTCTGACCAGCGGAAACCGGCCCGGGCACGGGCTGCAGGGAGAGCGGGACTGCTCGAGAGCCCTGCAGACGGGTTCAGACCTCGGCTCCGGCCGGCTGCACGCCGCCCTGGACGAGCCACCTGCTCGGAACGTCCGGGCCTGGTCTCTGGCGTGAAGCAGTGACCAGCGGCAAGGCCTGTGGTGGCCACGCAGGAGGTGCCCGCTAACCGGGAGCTGTTTCTGGCTGTCCTCCAGGCTTGCTGGGTGGGGCCGCAGGCGACCCGATGACGGTGGACACGCTCCTCTGCTCCAAGTCGGCCTGCGTGGGTCTCCTGTGCTGCGCTCTCAGCCACCTGGGGCTGCTGCAGCCGCTGGTAGGTATGGCCCGGCCCGGCTCCACACTGGCAGTGGGACTTGTGGCCTGCACTGACCCTCCCTCTCCCCCAGCCCCAGCGCCCCTCGCCCTGGCCGCAGGCGCCCCTGCTTGGGGCTGCGGTGACGGTCCTGCGGCTCTGCAGTGGCTCAGTGGCCCCCACCTCCGATGTGGGCGGCCGCCTCTGTGCGATCCTGGTGGGCTGTGGCCGGGTCCAGCGAGCTGCCCTGGATTTCCTGGGGGCGCTGTCTCAGGGGGCCGGTAAGTGAGAATGCTCTCTCCGCACAGCTCGGGTGTTGGGCGAGCCCCACAGCTGCGCAGAGATGTCCCCAGACTGCTGTCCTCCGCGCGTCTCCTCTGGGGCAGGGGCTGGGATTCAGCTGACCGATGGGTTCTGCCCCCTCTTCTCCTTGGGCTGCCACACTTGCGGGCTGGGGAGGCCCCAGGGTAGGAGGTTGGGTGCCTCAGCCATCCACGTCTGTCTCAGGCCCTCAAGAGTCGGTGACGCAGGTGTTTTCCGTTCTCCTGGAGTACCTCATGAGCCCTGAGTCCAGCTCCATGGTACACGCACAGGGTGCAGGGCGCGGCGGGGGGGAAGGGGAGGGGGAGGAAGGCAGAGGCAGGGCACCCCTGCAGGCCTCTCTGGGGCCAGAATTGCCTCTTTTTTTTTTTTTTTTTAAATAATTAAAAAATTTTGGCTGTTTGTTGCTGCGTGCGGGCTTTCTCTAGCTGCGGCAAGCGGGAGCTACTCTTTGTTGCGGTGCACGGGTTTTGCATTGCAGTGGCTTCTCTTGTTGCTGAGCATGGGCTCTAGGTGCAGCGGGCTTCAGTAGTTGTGGCTCACAGGCTCAGTAGTTGTGGCTCGCGGGCTCTAGAGTGCAGGCTCAATAGCTGTGACGCACGGGCTTAGTTGCTCCGTGGCATGTGGGATCTTCCCGGACCAGGGCTCAAACCCGTGCCCCCTGCGTTGGCAGGCGGATTCTTAACCACTGCGCCACTAGGAAAGTCCCCAGAATTGCTTCTTAAAGTGAGTTTCAAGGGGCAGGCAGCTGCACAGGGTTCGGCCCGGGGCCTGGCACTGGTGGAGATTGAGTGAGGGGTCACCGGGCTGTGGAAAGCAGGGAGAGGATCCAGTCTTACCGGGAATTCTCCACGAGAGATGTAAACTAGAACCAGGTGGGCCTTACGCTTGGGGTCCAAACTCTCATTGAGGTTTCCTGCCGATCTCCCCGTTCTTGTAGCCCCAGGGTTGAGTCATGCTCTGGAGGTGCAGGAGTAGCATGTGCAGTGAGCAGGCAGTGGGGAGATTGGCTGATAGGCCTGGCAGATTCCGGGGCTTTCAGGAAAAGGTGCCGTGGGTAGTTCCTCCTGTTTTGGTGCAGAAATTTCATTTCCCCGTTAGTGGGGCTTCCTGACAAGAGCTGCCCCCTCCTCTTCTCTCTCGCCAGTCTTGGATGCCAGTCTGCTGCTTCCAGAGGCTTCTGCCTCGTAAAAATGAAGTCCGGTGTTCCCTCTCCCCACGCACCCTGTCCCCATCTTACACCCCAGGGCAGGGGCAGGGGCAGGGGCAGGGGCACTGGAAGGTGGACGGGGGCAGGCAGGCCAGCTCACCCCTCCTGGCCCTGCAGCCCCACTCTTCCCGCTCCAGGTTCTGAAGAAGGCCTTCCAGGCCACACTCAGGTGGCTCCTGAGCTCACCCAAGACCCCCGGCTGCTGCGACCTGGACCCCCGCACCCAGCTGTTCCTCAGGGGTAATCCCAGCCCCTCCCAGGGGAAACCGAGGGAGGAGCAGGGATGGAGGCGACTGGGGGCTGGGCAGGAAGGCAGGGTGGACATGGCCCGGGCCCCGCTGAACCGTTCCCCCTGCCCCAGAGCTGCTTCCTGTGCTACAGAAGCGCCTGTGCAGCCCCTGCTGGGAGGTGAGGGACTCAGGCCTCGAGTTCCTGACCCAAATGACCAGACACTGGGGAGGTGAGTGCAGGGGGTGGGGCCGGGGGCGGGGCGGGGCCCTGTGGGAGGGCTGGCCTGGCCTTGGCACACTGTTGTCCCCAGGTAGTTGGGAACTCGGACCACCTAGGCTGCCTCTGGGAGAGGGAGGAGAGGCTGTGGACTCAGCTTTTGGTCATAGCTGGTTGTGGCTGCTTGGACCCCCAGGGCAGGCCGGCTTCAGACAAGCGCTCCTTGCTTCAGAGGTGCCCGAGCTCACCAAGCAGCTTCTGCAAGACCCTGAGAGTTACGTCCGCGCGAGCGCAGTGACCGCCACAGGGCAGCTGTCTAGCTGGGGGCTGCTTGCCGCCCCTGCCAGCCCTGAGCGCCCAGGGGCTCAGCAGGTAGGAGGCAGTGGGTCCTGTGGCCGTGTGCCCACCTGGCGGCTGTCCTGATGCCGGGGTGGAGTGGGTCTGCCGCCCAGGGGTGGCATTCGGGGTCGGGCGTGTCCCCTGAATCTCCGGCGCCGCCTCCTGGAAGCCCTGTCACTTGGACACAGCCACCCCCGTTTGACGGTGGGCAGATGGGGGGCTGAAGGGCACATCGCCTGAAGGAAGCCGAGCGTGGCAGGGGGTCCTCAGGGGGTTCTCCCTGCTGCCCCCCGAGCCCGTCCGCGGGAACTCGACTTCCCCGGCCCCTCCCCCCTCTTCCCACCCCGTCCTCCAGGAGAGCCTGCTCGTGGAGCTTCTGCACGTCCTCTGCGCAGACTCGGAGGGCTTCCCCCGGAGGGCCGTCATGCAGGTCTTCACCGAGTGGCTGAGGGACGGCCATGCTGACGTAGCTGAAGACCCGGAGCGGTTTGTGGCCCGAGTGCTGCAGGCGGCGAGCAGGGACCCGGACTGGGAGGTGCGGGCCCAGGGCCTCGAGCTGGCTCTGGTGTTCCTGGGGCGGCTGCTGGGCCCGCGCGGCTCCCACTGTCCCTGCGCCGTGGCCCTGCCCGAGGCAGCCCCGCCTGGCACGCTGGCCCAGGCCCTGCCCGAGGCAGCCCCGCCTGGCATGCTGGCCCAGGCCCTGCAGGTGCTCTGCCGTGTGCAGCTCTTTGAGTTTGCCTTCCGTGCCTTGTTTGACTGTGACCGACCTGTGGCCCAGAAGTCCTGTGATCTTCTCCTATTCCTGAGGGCCAAGGCTGCTCCCTGTGGCAGCCCGCAGGAGGCGGGGGACAGTCCCAACGTGGCCTCTGTGGAGGCCACCCTGCAGAGATGGCAGGCAGGTGAGCAGGGTCAGCCACTGGGGTACCTGGAGCCTGGGGCCGTCATGGCTGTGCTGAGGTCTATAGACCTGGAGGGCCTTCGGGACACTCTGGCTGAGAGCAGTGACCACGTGGAGAAGAGCCCCCAGTCACTCCTGCAGGACATGCTGGCTGCCGTGGGCGTCCTCGGGGAGAACGAGGCCGACTGCTACTGACCCGCCTCGTGGCGACCTCCCCAGGACCCTGCTGCTGCATCACGTCCCGTCCTCGGGCCCTGCCATCCTGAGGGCTCTAGTCTGGCCTGGCTGCACAAGGGACCCTCCAGGGAAGTCAGGACCAGGTGAGCCCAGCAAGCTCAAAGAGCCCCACATTTTGATGTATTGCAGAAGAAGTGGCTTATTTTCTACTCAAAATAAATGTGATTTGACGGTGCCACTGGGTCAGCACAGTGTTCTAAGACTGCCCAGGGGTAGGCCCCAGGCCTGGTAGGGGCTTGGAGAAACATCTGGGGTGGGACCCTCTACACAGTGGCCACGTGCTTCCTTGGCATGGAGGGGTGGTTCCTCTGCTTGGATCCCACCATGCCCCAGGGACACCCAAGGTCAGAGAGCAAACAGCTCAGGCTGGAGAGTGTCTGGCCTTGGTCCCTGGCCCCTGGCGATAGTGACCCCAGGTCTAACCAAGCCAGGTTTTCAGTCTCTGAACCCCCAGGATCAGCTTGACCTTGTAGCAGTTCAGAGCTCACCATTTCAACTCACCAGGCACGTAGAGTCGCCAGTGGTAACATCAGGGGAGTTGAGGTCTGGGCTGGTCCTCAGGTTACCAAACAGATGGTACACCAGTCTGAGCTCTGCCATTTCCCAGCCATGTGACCCTGGGCTGACCTGTTTCCTCATCTGTAAAATGGGGATTTTACTCTGCCTCCCAGAGGTGTCTCAGTGTTCTAAAGCACCCAGCACAGTCAAAGAAGAAATCTCAAGAGAAACTTAAAAATATTTTTAACTGAATGAAAATGAAATTACAGCTTACCAAAATTTGTGGGATGCAGCAGAAGCAGTGCTCAGAGGGATATTTATAGCATTGAATGCGTATATGAGAAAAGAAGAAACATCTAAAATCAGTAAACTAAGCTTCCACCTTAGGAAACTAGAAAAAGAGCAAATTCAACCCAAAGTAAGCACAAGAAAAGAAATAATAAAAACTAGAGCAGAAATCAATGAAATTGAAAAGAGGAAATCAACAGAGGAAATCAAGTAAACCAAAAACTGGTTTTTGAAGAGATCAATAAAGTCAGTAGGCCCCTAGCCGGGCTAAGAAAAAAGGCACAAATTACTAGTACCAGAAATAAAAGGGGACATCACTGCAGATCCCATGATAATTGAAAGGATAATAAAGGCACACGGAGCAACTCTGTGCCCACAAATTTGATAACCTACGTGAGATGGACCAATTCTTTGAAAGACAATCTGCCAAACTGATAAAAGAAATAGATGATCTGAGTAGGCCTGTATCTGTTAAAGAAATTGAATCAGTAACTAACAACTTTCCAAAACAAAGCATGAGGCCCAGATGGTTTCACTAGTGAATTCTACAAAGCATTTAAGGAAGAAATTATACCAGGCCTCTACAGTTTTGCAGAAGATAGAGCAGAGGGAATGCTTCCTAACTCATTCTGTGAGGCCAGCATTACCCTAATACCAAAACCAGACAAATATCCAAGAAAACTAGAGACCAGTCTCTCTCATGATCATAGATACAGAAGACCTTAACAAAATATTAGCAGATTGCTTCCAACAATGTATAAAAAATTATACACGAAGAACAAGTGGGGTTTATTTCATGTATGCAAGGCTGGTTCAGCATTTGAAAATCAAAGTGATCCATCACATCAACCGGTTAAAGCAGAAAAATCTCAATCATATCAATAGCTGCAGGAAAGGCATTTGGCAAAACCTCTGACTAGCCTCAGTTTTTAGATTGGGCTGAGAGGTGAAGACCCCACAGCCTCTGGAAAGGCCCATGTCCTTTGCTGTGTCATAGAAACTTCCTGGAGGGAGAGGCGTGTATGGACAGCAGGAGACCTGTTCCTGGGAGATCCTGTGCCCTGTGGAAAGCAGGTGGTGTTGTCTCGGGCAGAATTTGCATTCTTGGTGCAGGCCTAGCAGGTCTGTCGTCTCACTCCTTCACTAAGGCAAACGCCCATCAGACGGACCTACCTGGTCAAACCCTGGCTTCACCACTTACAGGCTGCTGTGTCCTCGGGCAGGTCATTTAATTCCGCTCAGCCTGGCCTTGTCTAGGCTTGGGGATGGACCTCCCCAAGCTGTTGAGAACTGACTGAGACATGGTGAATAAAATGCCTGACATTGTGACTTTCACAAAGAAGGTAGTCAACAAGAAGGTGTTGGCTTCTTCCTTCAGTCCCTCCTTGCCCTTAACTGCTCTTCCCAGGGTTGTGTGGGTCAGCCTTTTCTCCTCCTGCTCTGCCCACCTCCTCTGAGTGATTTAATTCAGTTCCCTGGCTTCACACCCAGCCTTCACGCTGACAGGACTCCTGTCAGACTTCTCTGAGCCCTGGACCTGCACCTCCAGTGCTAGTGGGTCAGCTGCACTGGGATAGGACAAGGGCCCTGCACGTGTGACAACACTTAGCTGCAGCCACTGCCTCTCTCTCGTGGATGCCTGCAGTCATTTCTCAAAGGGCCTCCTTCCAGCAGCCTTCCCTTCCTCTAATCTTACCCTCTCTGGCTGAAGCAATCTATGTAAACCTGGTCATTCTCATTCCCCTGCCTAGACCCTACCGTGGCTCCCCATTGTCAGCAGGCTGGCACACAAGACCCTTCAGGCTGGGCACCTGACATCTCCAGCACAGTCTCTTGCAAAGCCCTACCTTAGTCCAAACCCTGGAAAATCGCCAGCATGTGACTATGTAAATCGCTTGGCGGTGCTTAGATTTCTGGGCCCTCTATCTGAGTTTCTGAAGCAGGAGGTCCATAGTGGGGCCTGTGAAGCTGCACTTTTTTTTTTTTGAAGCTGCATTTTTAAAGAAAGTTTATTTATTTTTGGCTGCATTGGGTCTTCATTGCTGTGCGCGGGCTTTCTCTAGTTGTGAGCGGGGATTACTCTTCGTTGTGGTGCGTGGGCTTCTCATTGTGGTGGCTTGTTGCGGAGCATGGGTTCTAGGTGCATGGGCTTCAGTAGTTGTGGCATGCAGGCACAGTGGTTGTGGCTTGCAGGCTCTAAAGTGCAGGCTCAGTAGTTGTGGTGCACGGGCTTAGCTGCTCCACAGCATATGGGATCTTCCTGGACCAGGGATCGAACCCGTGTCCCCTGCATTGGCAGGTGGATTCTTAACCACTGTGCCACCAGGGAAGTCCCGAACCTTCATTTTTAACAAGCGTAACAGGAGAGCCTGGTAATAAAAGTATGTGTTTTGGTTTGTCTAAAAATGTCTTCACTGTCATACTTGAATATATTGAGCATAAATTCTAAGTTAGTGGCTGTTTCCTTCCAACACACTGAAATACACTGAGTGCATTCCACCATCCCCTGGCTTCCATTGTTGCAGCCAAGAGGTCACTGTCAGTCTAACTGCTATTCTTGGAGGGAGCCTATCTTTTCAGTGGATGTTTTAAGTTGTTTCCCATTGTCTTTGGTTTTTCTGTAATTTTACTACCATGGATAGGTGAGAATTTTTAAATTTATTCTTCCTGGGATTCATTGGGTTTCTTGAATCTGGATTGGTGTTTTTCATCAGTTCTGGCAAATTCTCAGCCACTGTGCTTTCAAAGTGCTTTTCTCTGATCCAAATTCTCTTTCTCTAGCACCACCCCCCCTTTCTCTTTCTCTCCTCCTAGAACTGAGATCTATACATCTGAGATCTCATTGTTTTCTCCACATCTTTTAATCTCTCCACTATTTTCCATCTTTTGATTTTTGTATGTTATATTCTGTTTGTGCTTTTAAACATTTGTTAACACTTTAGCTTCCTGTTCTGTGCTGATATTTTCAAGCTTACCTTTGACTTCTTTTTTTAAAATATTTTATTTATTTATTTATTTAGGCTGCGCTGGGTCTTAGTTGCGTCACGTGGGATCTTTAGTTGTGGCATGCAGACACTTAGTTGTGGCATGCATGTGGGATCTAGTTCCCTGACCAGGGATCGAACCCAGGCCCCCTGCGTTGGGAGCACAGAGTCTTACCCACTGGACCACCAGGGAAGTCCCACCTTTGACTTATTTAAACCTAATAAGCTCAGTTGTTTTATAACCCATGTCTATATTAGTTATAGTAACACTAGCTGCTTACCAAACAAACCTTAAAATTTCATGGCTTAAACTAATGCAGGTTTATTCACTGACCACAGAGTAGTGCACTGTAGGTGTTTCTCCATTGGGCAGCTTTCCTGCAGGTGGTGAAATGGGGACCCAGGTCCCTTCATTCTGGTGCCTTCTCCTCATCAACCCATGGTTCCTAAGATTCCCCTGGAGTTTGGGTCCAGGCCAGGCATCCAGAAATGAGAGAAGAGCACGGAGGTTCAGATGGAGGTTTTTATGGGTGAGGCCCAGAAGTTGCACAGTTGTTACCACCTACATTCTTTGGTCCAGACGTCAGTCATTTGGCCATGGCTGACTATGAAGGACTCAGGAATGCAGCAGGACCAAGTGCATGGGACCAACCAGCCGGGGTTTGCCACCGTGCGCCCAATTCCAGGACACAAAGCCCATACATGTCTGCTCGTGGCTTCTTGTTTTCACGTGTTCTTGGTCATCTTTAAATGTGTGGTGATCACTGGCTTCAAAAACTTATATGTGGGGATTCTTGGAAGCCTAGGGTGAAGGGGCCCCCATCATTCCAAATTCACTGCTTGGAGTTCTCTGCGCAGCCAGCTTACACATCCCTGGGTCTCAAATCAGTGAAAGGGCAGATCTGTAGCTCTGACTTCTCAGGAACTTTGTTGCATTTTGATTTTGCTTCTCTTAGCACCAAGTCAGTCTTATCTATGGTTCCCTGAGATTTGGAGCAGGATGGAGGGGGCAAGTTTAATTCTGAGTCATTACTACCCTGAGAGCATAACCCTTCAGATTTTCAGTTTATTATTTTTGCTTTTTGAAGTATAGTTGATATACAATATTATATTAGTTTCAGATGTACCACATAGTGATTCAATATTTTTATATATTATACTCTATTTAAAGTTATTATAAAATATTGGCTATATTCCTTGTGCTGTATAATATATCCTTGTAGATTATTTTATATAGTAGTTTATACCTCTTAATCCCCTACCCCTATTTTGCCCCTCCCTCCTTCCCTCTCCCCACTGGTAACCACTAGTTTATTCTCTATATCTGTGAGTCTTTTTGTTTTGTTATATTCATTTGTTATATTTTTCAGATTCCACATATAAGTGATAACATATAATATTTGTCTTTGTCTGACTTATTTAACATGCCTGACTATGAAGGACTCAGGAATGCAGTGGGACCAAGTGCATCGGACCAACCAGCTGGGGTTTGCCACCGTGCGCCCAATTCCAGGACACAAAACCCACACGTGTCTGCTCGTGGCTTCCAGGTCTACCCATGTTGCTGCAAATGGACAAATATTTTTGTTTATGGCTGAGTAATATTCCATTGTGTGTGTGTGTGTGTGTGTGTGTGTGTGTGTGTGTGTGTGTGTGTAATCTTCTTATCCATTCATCTATTGATGGACACTTGGGTTGCTATCACATCTTAGTTATTGTAAATAGTGCTGCTATGAACATTGGGGTGCATGTATCTTTTCAAATTAGTGTTTTCATTTTTTTCTAGATATATACTCAGGAGTGGAATTGCCGGATCATAGGGTAGTTTTATTTTTAGTCTTTTAAGAAACCTTCGTAATGTTCTCCATAGTGGCTGCACCAATTTACATTACCACCAACAGTGCACAAGGTTTCCCTTTTCTCCACATCCTTGCCAACATTTATCATTTGTAGATTTTTTGATGGTAGCCATTTTGACAGGTGTGAGGTGGTATTTTTTTGTGGTTGTGATTTGCATTTCTTTGATGATTAGCAATGTTGAGCATCTTTTCATGTGCCTGTTGGCCATCTGTATATCTTCTTCGGAAAAAAATGTCTCTTCAGGACTTCCACCCATTTTTTAATTGGGTTATTTGTTTTTTTGGATGTTGAGTTGCATGAGTTGCTTATACATTTTGGATATTAACCCCTTATCGGTTATATCATTTGCAAATATTTTCTCCCGTTCAGTAGGTTGTCTTTTCGCTTTGTCAGTGGTTTCCTTTGCTGTGCAAAAGCTTGTAAGTTTATTCAGTCCCATTTGGTTATTTTTGCTTTTGTTTCCTTTGCCTTAGGAGATAGATCAAAAAAAAAAAAAACTACTATGATTTATGTCAAAGAGTGTTCTGCCTATGTTTTCTTCAAGGAGTTTTATGGACTGTGGTCTTTTATTTACGTTTTTAATCCATCTTCAGTTTATGTATATGATGTGAGAAAATGTAATAGTTTAATTCTTTTACATGTAGCTGTCCAGCATTCCCAGCACTGCTTATTGAAGAGACTGTCTTTTTCCATTGTATATTCATGCCTCCTTCGTTGTAGATTAATTGACTGTAAATGCATGGCTTCTCTATTCTGTTGTAGATTAATCGACCATTTCTGACTCTATTCTGTTTCATTGATATATGTGTCTGTTTTTGTGCCAGTACCATACTGTTTTGATTACTGTAGCTTTGTAGTATAGTCTGAAGTCAGGGAGTGTGATACCTCCAGCTTTGTTCTTTTTTCTCAAGATTATGTTGGCTATTCAGGGTCTTTTGTGCTTCCATATTAATTTTAGGATTATTTGGTCTATTTCTGTTAGAAATGTAATGTGTATTTTGATAGGAATTGCATTAAATCTATAGACTGCTTTGGGTAATATGGACATTTTAACAATAAGAATTATTCAGATCCATGAACATGGGATATCTTTCCATTTCTTTATATCCTCTTCAGGTTCCTGCATTAGTGTTTCATAGTTTTCAGAGTATAGGTCTTTCGCCTCCTTGGTTAAGTTTATTTCTAGGTATTTTATTCTTTTTGGTGTGATTTTAAACGGGATTGTTTTCTTGCTTTCTCTTTCTGAGAGTTCATTATTAGTGTATAGAAAAGCAGCAGATTTCTGTATATTAATCTTGTATTCTGCAACTTTACTGAATTAATTTATTCTAACAGTTTTTTGATGGAGACTTTAGGGTTCTCTCTATATAGTATTATGCCATTTGCAAATAGGGACAGTTTTATTCTTCCCTTCCAGTTTGGATGCGTCTTATTACTTTTTCTTGTCTGATTGGTTCAGGTAGGACTTCTAATACTATATTAAATAGAAATGGCAAGAATGGGCATCCTTGTCTTGTTCCTGATTTTAGAGGAAAAGCTTTCAGCTTTTCTCTGTTGAGTATGATGTTAACTGTGGTTTTCTTATAAATGCCCTTTATTATGTTGAGATATGTTCTCTCTATACCAACTTTTATGAGAGTTTGATTAATGGATGTTGAATTTTGTTAAGTGCTTTTTCTGCATCTATTGAAATGATTATGTGAATTTTATCCTTCCTTTTGTTAATGTGGTGTATCACATTGGTTGATTTGCAGGTATTGAACCATCCTTGAACCCCTGGACTAAATCCTACTTGATCATGGTGTATGATCCTTTTCATATATATATATTGTTGAATTTGGTTTGCTCATATTTTGTTGAGGATTTTTGCATCTATACTCATCAGAGATGTTCTTTCTTCCTCCTTCCCTCCCTCCCTCCCTCCCTCTCTCCCTCTCTCCCTTCCTTCCTCCCTTCCTTCTTTCTTTTCTTGGTAGTGTCTTTGGTTTTGGTATCAGGGTAATGGTGGCCTCATAGAATGAATTTGAGAGTGTTTCCTCCTCTTCAATCTTTTGGAACAGTTTGAAAAGGCTGGTTATTAGCGCTTCTTTATATGTTTGGTTGGATTCCCTTCTGAAGCTGTCCAGTCCTGGACTTTTGTTTGCTGAGAGTTTTTTTTGTTGTTGTTTTTAATTACAAATTCAGTTTCATTACTAGTGATTGGTCTGTTCATATTGTCTATTTCTTCCTGATTTAGTCTTGGAAGACTGTATGTTTCTAGAAATTTATCCATTTTTTTCTAGGTTGTCTAAGTTGTTGGCATATAACTGTTCTTAGTATTCTCTTATGAATTTTTGTATCTCTGTGATATCGGTTGTTATTTCCCCTCTTTCATTTCTTATTTTGTTATTTGGGTCTTCTCTTTTTCTTCATGAACCTGGCTAAAGGCTTATCAATTTTGTTTATCTTTTTAAAAAACCAGTTCTTGGTTTCATTGATCTTTTCTATTTTTATAAAAAATCTCTATTGTATTTATTTTCTCTCTGATCCTTATCATTTCCCTCCTTCTGCTGACTTTGGGCTTTGTGCTTCTTTTTTAATTTCTTTAGATGGTAGGTTAGCTTGTTTATTTGAGATTTTTCTTATTTCTTGATATAGGCCTGTATCACTATAAACTTCCCTCTTAAAACTGCTTACATTTGTGTTTTTATTTTTATTTGTCTCAAGATATTTTCTGATTTTCCCTGTGATTTCTTCATTGACCCATAGGTTTTTTAGCAGCGTATTGTTTAGTCTCCACGTGTTTGTGTTTTTCCCATTTTTCTTCCTGTAACTGATTTCTGTTTTCTTACCATTGTGATTGGGAAAAAATGCTTGATATAATTTCTATCCTCTTAAATTTGTTGAGACTTGTTTTGTGGCCTAGCATGTGATCTAGCCTGGAGAACGTTCTTTGTGCACTTGAAAAGAATGTGTATTCTTCTGTTTTTGGATTGAATGTCCTGTAGATATCTATTAAGTCCAACTGATGTGTCATTGAAGACCACTATTTCCTTATTGACTGTTTTGTATGGATGATCTGTCCATTAAAGTCAGTGGGTATTAAAGTCCACTACTATTATTATATTATTGTGAATTTCTCTTTTTATGTCTGTTAATAGTTGCGTTATATACTTAGGTTCATATATGTTAACAAATGTTATATCCTATTCTTGTAGTGATCCCTTTAACATTATATAATGCCTTTCTTTGTCTTTTGTTATAGACTTTGTTTTAAAGTCTATTTTGTCTGATGTGAGTATTGCTACCCTAATTTTCTTGTCATTTCCATTTGTGTGAAATATCTTTTTCCATCCCCTCACTTTCAGTCTGTGTGTAATTTTAACTCTGAAATGAGTCTCTCATGAGCAGCATATAGAAGGGTCTTTTTTTAATCCAGTCAGCCACCCTAAGTCTTTTGATTGGAGCATTTAGTCCATTGACATTTAAAGTGATTATTGGTAGGTATGTACTTGTTGCTATTTTGTTACTTGTTTTCTGGTTGTTTTTGTAGTTGTTCTCCGTTCTTTTCTTCTTAATATCTTCTCTTGTGGTTTGATGATTTTCTTTGGTGGTATGTTTGTGTTCCTTTCTTTGTAGTTTTTGTGTATATATTCTAGGTTTTGATTTGTGGTTACCATGGTGTTCATATATGCTGACCTAAAACGTTATCTACTTGTTTTAAAATCATAGTCATTTAAGTTCAAACACATTCTAAAAGATCTATTTTTCACTCTTCTCCCGCACGTTTTGTGTTTTTGATGTCATATTTTACATCTTCATGTTTATTCCATAACTGTTTACTGTAGTTATAGTTGATTTTATAATTTTTTTGTCTTTTAATCTTCATACTATCTTTTTTATAAACCTATTTGTTTGTTTGTTTATTTATTTATGGCTGCGTTGGGTCCTTGCTGCTGCGCACAGGCTCTCTCCAGTTGTGGTGAGCAGGGGCCGCTCCTCGTTGAGGTGCGCGGGCCTCTCATTGCAGTGGCTTCTCTTGTTGAGCACAGGCCCTAGGCGTGCGGGCCTCAGCAGCCGTGGCACATGGGCTCAGTAGTTGTGGCTCGCGGGTTCTAGAGCACAGGCTCAGCAGTTGTGGCGCACAGGCTTAGTTGCTATGCGGCATGTGGAATCTTCCTGGACCAGGGATCGAACCTGTGTCCCCTGCATTGGCAGGCGGACTCCCAACCAGGAAAGTCCCCTCTTCATACTATCTTATTTAATTAGTTGATCCACAGCCTTTTCTATGTATTTGCCTTTACTAGTAGAATTTTTTCTTCCTATAGATTCTTTCTTCTTGTAGCCTTTTCCTTTCCACTTAGAGAAGAGCCTTTAACATTTTGGGGGGGTTGGTTTAGTATTGATGAACTCTTTTAGTTTTTGCTTTTCTGAGTTGTTCTTTATCTCTCTTTCAATTCTGAATGATAATCTTGCTGGGTAGAGTATCCTAGGTTGTAGGTTTTTCCCTTTCAGCACTTTAAATATATCATGCTACTCCCTTCTGGCTTTTCAAAGTTTCTACAGAAAAATCAGCTGATAGCCTTATAGGGATTCCCTTGTGTGTGACTTTTTTTTTCTCTTGCTGCCTTTAGAATTCTTTCTTTAACTTTTACCATTTTAATTATGATATGTCTTGGTGTGGGTTTCTTTGGGTTCATCTTGTTTGGGACTCTCTGTGATTCCTGTACTTGGATATCTGTTTCCTTTTTCAGGTTCAGGAAGATTTCAGCCATAACTTCATCAAATACATTTTCAACTCTTTTCTATCTTCTTCTGGGACTCCTTTAATGCAAATGTCAGTATGCTTGATGTCCCAAATGTCCCTTAAACTGTTCTCTTTTTTTTTAATGTGTTTTTCTTTTTGCTGTTCTGATTGGGTGATTTCCATTATTCCATCTTCCACATCACTTGTGCATTCTTCTGTATCACCTAGTCTGCTGTTAATTCCTTCTGTGTGTGTTTTTCATTTTCTTTATAGTATTCTTCAGTTCTGACTGTTTTCTTTTTATATTTTCTGGTTTCTTGTTAAAATTTTAACTGCATTCATTTATTTTTTTCCCCCAGATCTGTTAACATTCTTATCACTAATGCTTTGAACTCTTTATCTGGTAAATTATTTGTCTCTGTTTCATTAGTTGTTATTTTAGTTTTTTTCTTGTTCTTTCATTTCAAACAAATTCCTCTGTCTTCTCATTTTGCTTAGTTTTCTATGTCTATGAAATTAGGTGAAGCAGTTACCTATCCCAGTCTTTAAGGCATGTCCTTGTGTGGTAGTGTCCCTATACAGTCTGCATGTACCCAGTGGCTTTGGTGGGAGAGGTGGAGCTGAAGTGAGCAAGAGTCATGTCTTCCCCCAGGGTGTGCTGGCAGCTGTCACCTTGGTAGGAGGTGGGGCTAGAGATGGAGGGGCTGGAGCCAGAGCCAGGTGTGAGCTGGAGCTTCTCCTCTTCTCAGTGGCCATCACTGCCCTATTGGGGTGGTGCTGACTCCCAAGGCTGGAGTAGCAGCCCTGAGGGTTGGGCCCAAGCTGATTCTGTTCTAAGTGTGCACTCCCCCCACTTCCAGGACTGGCACCTTCACGGGGGGAGCAGTGCTGGAGCAAGAGGTGCCAGAGTGGGCGCTTGGCCTGGGCCAGGGTATGTGCTGGGGCAGGACTGGCCCGCCAGTCGGAGTTCCAGACCGCTCTTGCTCTGCTGCCCGTGTCCTCGCCCCATTTGGGTGCTGTGCAGGGGTCGCAGCCGGCCCCGTCCCCCACAGCTGCACACCGTCCTCAGCTGCTACAGGCTTCACCCTCGTGTGCAGCTGGGCCGTGGAGCAAGAGCAGGTGCTCAGCTGGGGCTGGGGCGGGAGCTGGGTGACGCCGGGCAACCAGCCAGAGCCCCGGGCGGTCTTAATCTGCTTCCTCTGCCTTATTTCAGGAGTAAGCAAGCCGGCGCCCAGGCTTCACGAGTGGAGTCGAGGTTTCTTACGGCCGCCCTGTTAGTCCCACTGGTTTTCAGACCAGCCACGGTGACTCGTTCTCTTGGTGTGGATCCTTGGTGTGCCCCAATATGTGGCTTGAACCACTCACTCCCCAGGGAGGAACTCCAAGCGCATGTAATCCCCCTCCTCTTCTGTGTCCCCTCCCAGGGGCACGAGCCCCGACGTGATCGCTTTTCTTCCCTTCCTTCCTGAGTCCGTACGGATCTTTCTCACAGCCTTGGTTGCACAGGAGTCTTTCTGCCAGTCTCCAGTTTGCTTTCAGTGGGAATTGCTCCTCACGTAGATGTATTTTTGATGTGTTCATGGTGGGAGGTGAGCTCCATGTCCTCCTACTGTGCCGTCTTGCTCTCCTCCTCCAGGTTTTCAGTTTAAGGTCTGCTGGGTGTTCTGTAATACTCCCCACTTGGACAGGACTGGCCCTGACTTCTGTACCTTTACCCCATGAGGTCACAGAATGAGCTTTGGTTGGTGTGCCCGACCAGGGTGCAGCAGCTGTATGCCAGCACTGTTGCCATGCAGACATCTTTTCCCAGTGGAAGCAGGCTAGATTATCTGGGCCAACCGTCTCACTGCAAACAATGAGAAATGCTGGGTAAAATACTTAAAACCATCAGTTTAGGAACACTGAAGTGCTGACAAGAGAGTGGGGGAAATTGGATGACTCAGATACAGGCCCCTGTAAGAGGGGCCCTGGCTCTCAGCTCAGGGAGGGAGGGGGCCCTGCCCATCAGATGCCCCACTGGGCAGTAACACTGATCCGCAGTCCTCAGTGAATAGGGACTGAAAAATCACTCCAATAATGACCTAACAGGTGCAGTTACCCAGGAAGTAAAGTGTTTCCAAACAGGTGTCCAAGAGGAGAAAAACAGCTCTGACCCAGCCAGGTTCTGTGGCCATGCCCACCTGCTTCTACCTATCACAGGCCTTGGGCAGGTCACCCAGCCTCTCCCACCTGTAAGGGGGGACTCATAAAGCTGCCCTCTCGGTGCTGCCGACTCCTAGAAGGCAGAGGTGGTCATCTCCCTCCCTAGGTTCCAGCACAAGGCTGGCACACAGTAGATCTGTGTACAGCTCACGTGCTCCAGCCCAGTCCTCAGCATGTTGGGGGACCTTGTAGGGCACTCAGCATGTGCTGATTGCATGAGGTTGGGTGGCTGCTGGCCAGGGCCCTTGGGAGAGGGTGTATCTGTTAGCTGTTGCTGTGTAACAAACAATCTCAGGTCAGTAACTTAAAACAACATTTTATTATTTCTGAAGGATCTGGGGGCCAACCTGGCAGGGCTGTTGCTCTGGGCTCGCTCTCTTGCATCTGTGGTGGGTTGGCTGGGGGCTAGCTGGTCTAGAGCGGGCTCAGCTAGGATGACCCCTATGTTCTCTCACCTTCCAGCAGACTAGCCCAGGCTTGTTCTCATGCTACCGCAGGTGCCCATGAGAGAGCAGGCAGAAGCACGTCATCCTTGAGGCCTAGGCTCAGAATTGGCATAGCATCAACTCTGTCACCTTTTATCAACCGAAGCAAGTTACAGGGCAGGCTCAGATTCAAGGGTGGGGAAGAGGCTCCCCTATTTCACAGGAGTTGCAGCAAAGGGAATGATGGTTCAGGGAGGGGTGCAGAATCAGGGTTGCTTTTGCAGTTGATCTACAGAGGGGGAGCCCAGCATCCTCGCCCCACGTGGGCAGAAGGTGGGTGGCTAGGCCTTGGTGCTCAGGGAGCCACTGACCCATCTGGGATGGGCTTTCAGCTGGGCAGTGGGACAACAGTCCAGTCTCAGGGCACGACCGTGAGCTCTTGTGAGCCAGGCCTACGCCTCAGGCAGCTTTGTAGCCAGCATACAAGGTTTGTTGAATGGCTGAGCGACTTACGTCCTGGAGCAGGTAGCCCAGAAGTCCCGGAGCCTCTTCTCAGGTGCAAGCCTAGTTCAGGGTGGGGCGGGGGTGGTGTCTCCACTTATGGGAACACCCGCCCTTGCCTGCCTGGGAGCCTGAGGACGCAGAGACCTCGAGTCTTGTCCCCTCCGCGGAGGCCGTCTTCCCTGCACTCCACTGCTCCTGTCAGAGCCAAGATGTGTCGCCATGGAAACTGCTTGGCAAACACGCCGGCAGGCAGAGGCGGCAAACAGCAGCTCCGGCGCCTGTTGGAGTGAGGGTGGCGGGGACGGCATGAGCAAGGCTGCCTGGCTGTGCGTGTGACCGTGTGTGGGGGGTGAGTGCCCGGGGTGGCGTGTGCGGAGGGGCACGTGTGCAGTGTGCTGGGAGTGCGTGGGAGCACGCACGCATGTGCACGTGTGTGCCTGGGGGCAGGTGAGTCCGTGTGGGTGCGCTCGGAGTGCCGTGCAGGCAGGGACGCTGGGTGCGCGCGGGGACGTGCGTGCCGTGCTGTGACGTGTGGCAGCACACCCACCTGGGCTGAGCGCTCACTGTGGGCTGGGCGTTGCACTAGGTGCTAACGGGGACACCCGCAACCCCCAGCGTGCAGCTGCGGGCCGGAGACGGACACTGGCCAGGTAATCGTGTCGATGGAAACGCGTGACCGGAGGGCTTCTGGGAAGAAGCAGCCGTGGGGCCTGAAACCTAAGTGTGGAGAGGGAGTCCTCCCTGTGAAGGGGAGGGGGACGGGTGCTTCAGGTGGGGGCCTGGCTGGCTGGCAGAGACCTGGAGGTGAGACCGGGCAGGAGAGGAGAGGGGCTGGAGCAGATGGGGAGGGCAGCCGGGGGGGGCAGCCAGAGCCCCGTGGCACCCCCATGAGGTTGGGGCTTACCCTAATTTGGGAATCCCAGCTGGGGTTGCAGGGTGGCAGGGTGCCTTCTAAGCAGAAGAATCGCAGAGGGAGAAAGGGTGGTGACGGGGTCAGACGAGCCGGGGCAGCTGACAGCTGGTGAGGGTGGGGTGTGGTGGGCGGGTGGACAGGGCCCTCACGGGCTCCGTGGGAAGGTTGGGCTTCACCCTAAGAGCAAGGGGAGTCCTTGAAAGGCTTCTGGGGCCACGTGCCTTCACCTGGCTCTGGATGAGTGGCTTGGAAGGGGCCACGGGAGGCCTGAGCCGTCATCCAGGTGAGGCCGAGTGGCCTGGCCTGGGGCTGGGGGCAGTCGAGAGAGATGCCAGCGGTTGACCAGATGCAGCCTGGCCTCTTCAGGCCGACTCTGCCTCCACCTGGGACCCTCCCCCCATCGTCTTCCCTGACCACCCTCCACCCCCTCCTGTGCCTGCTTGCAGAAGCTTCTGGACCATGGCTTCTGAGGACTCAAACCGGCCACAAAGCTGGGACCCCTCAGGCAGGGCTTGGTGTGGCCAGGGCCCTGTCTCCTCACAGGCCTGCCCAGGACAGCCCACCACCTAGGGGTCTGCTCCCACTGGATGCTGGGCCTCTCCGGGTCTCCCTGGGGGGGCAAGCGGGGGCAGGTCATCTCTGGGAGTGAGGACATCCCAAATCCCAGTGGTGTGGCCTCAGGTGGGTCTCCTGGCCAGATCACCACAGCCTGAGCCTTCGAGACCCCTGTGTCCACCACACATGAGCTGGGCCACTTGTGCCGGGCAGGGTGCCTTGGGGTCAGAAAACTTCCAGAACGCTGATGGCATTCCTCCCCACGATGCCCTCGTCCTGGCTGATCCCGTCAGCCCTTACGACCACCCAGATGGGGGTGGGATGGCCACGTCCTGCGGTCGAGGGAATGGGGGCTGGAGGCGAGGCAACCAGTCTGTCCGGAGTCACCGCTGTCACGGCTGAGCAGGATGCAGGCTCAGTCCTGGAAACGCCCGCGTCTGCCCTGCTCTGGGCACCCGAGGATGGAGCTGTTGTCGTCGTTGTTGGGGACCACGTGCAGGGACTGTGGCTGCCCGCAGCCCAAATGGGCGGCGTGCAGGGGCGAGGGGAACGTCTTCAGGTGCCCAGAGCGCAGGCTGACCTGCCGGGATGGGTGTCGCCAGGCGTGGGGCACTTCCCGAGGAGAGCGCGTGTGCTCCGGGAGATGTCTCGGAGCCCCCGGCCCGCTTCTCTGTTTCCGTTCAAGAAGCGGCACGTGGGGATCCTCTCTGGTCCGCTGACCGCGCAAACCACGGTGGGGAAGAGAACGAGGCAGAGGGAGGGAGCAAGATGCCCAGGAGGTGGAGACAGACGCAGATGCAGAACGGGGGTCCGTCCCCCGGATGCCGAGGACCCCGACTCCCGCGCCAGCATTTGCTGAGCCTGTGGAGCCCGGGCGTGGGGACGACCCGTGCTGCCGCCAGGAGGGGCAGGGCCCTCGGGGGGTGTGTGTGGGTGTGGGTGTGGGTGTGTGTCAGGGGTACCCGAGCTGAGCCCACCCCCTCAACCCAGCCAGCCCGGACGATCTCCGGAGGGGACAAGGGTTCCCAGACACAGGCACCCAGGGCGAATGCTAATCCGGAGCGCAGGGGGCTGGGCCAGGCTGGGGCCCCGCCTCACTCCGACCCCGCGCACGCAGGAGGGCCCTTCTCGCGCTGGGGTGCGGGCCAAGCCCACTCATCCGGCCTCTAACGCCAGGGGCTTCTGTCCCCCCAGGCCTGAGGGGAGCCCCAGCCGGCCCTGAGCTCTGCGGGTGAGGTCCCAGGGCGCCCAGTGTGGGCTGGCACTCAGGAAACGGTCACTTATTTATTTATTACAGAGAAAATATTTTTATTTTTATTTATTTAACATCTTTATTGGAGTATAATTGCATTACAATGTTGTGCTAGTTTCTGCTGTATAACAAGAAACTGTCACTTTAGATTGGCTGCTGGGCAGTTCCCCAGGAGGCTGTGACCTGGGGGAGGCCTCGACTCGCATCCCTGCCCATCCAAGCAGACCCCCAAGCCCCCCAGGTCCGAGGTCCTCCCCACAGCCCCCCACCTGGACCCTGGGTCAGCCCCCATCACCTCCCACCTGAACATCACCTGCCTGACCCCCCCAACTCCCCCCACCCCGCCCCACTGCTCCCAGGTGCCCTAGTGAAAGGCGGGGAAACCCCTGCTTGGGCCATCTGGGCCCCCTTGGCCTTGTTCCGGTTCCCTGACTCGCCCCCTCCCCGGCTCTCACCTCCCCCAGGTAGCCCTGCCGCATGGAGGCCTGCACTCCTGACTCCTGACCACCGACGGCTCCGCTCCCCACAGGCCCTGCCCACCCTGACGTCCAGGCCTCTGCTCATGCTGTCCCTTCTGGCCGGCAGGACCCCTATCTCTGCCCGGAGACTGCAGCTCAGCTTATCTTGCCCATCTCACGTGGCACGAGCTCCTCAGCCCCTCCTCCCTCCCCACACAATGTCTGTTCTCCCCCTTGTCTGCTGCCCGTGGACAGAAGGGACGCACCCTGTCCCCCGAGCACAGCACCTGGCACACGGCAGGTGTCTAAGTGTTGGCGGGATGAGTGGCTGCCGTGTTCTGAGGACCTACCGAGTGCTGAGAACATTCTGGATGTTTTCCTGACCCTTATAACAACCATATGAAGCATTTTCTTATTTTCCAACTTGCATTAGATTCCTGAGGCTGCCGTAACAAATGACTGTAGACGGAGCGGCAGGGGAGGGGAGGAGCTTAAAACAACAGAAATTAATTTTCTTAAATAAATTTCTAGAGGCTGGAAGTCCAAAATCAAGGTGTTGGCAGGGCCACCCTCCTTCCAGAGGTTCCAGGGAGGATCCTTCCTGCCTCTTCCAGCTTCGGGTGGCTCTGGGGTCTCTTGGCTCGTGGCTGCATCCTCTACCTCTGCCTCTGGTGTCACCTGACCTTCCTCCCTCTGTGTCTCTCCTCTTCTGTCTCTTAGGATGCTCCCCCCACTGGATTTATTTATTTATTTTTATATTTAAACTTTTATCTTTTAAAAAACATTTTATTGAATTATAGTTGATTTACAATGTTGTGTTAATTTCTGCTGTATAGCCTAGTCAGTTATACATATATACATTCTTTTTCATATTCTTTTCCATTATGGTTTATTACAGGATATTGAATGTAGTTCCCTGTGCTGTACAGTAGGACCTTGTTTATCCATCATATATATACTAGTTTGCATCTGCTGACCCCAAACTCCCAATCCTTCCCTCCCCCACCCCCCTCCCCCATGGCAACCACAAGTCTGTTCTCTGTGAGTCTGTTTTTGTTTTGTAGATATGTTCATTTGTGTCGTATTTTAGATACCACATATAAGTGATATCATATGGTATTTGTCTTTCTGACTTGCTTCGCTTAGTACGATAATCTCTAGGTCCATGCATGTTGCTGCAAATGGCATTATTTCGTTTTTTTTAATGGCTGAATAATATTCCATTGTGTATGTATATACACATATCTTCTTTATCCATTCATCTGTTGATGGACATTTAGGTTGTTTCCACATCTTGACTATTGTGAATAGTGCTGCTATGAACATAGGGGTGCATGTATCTTTTCGAATTACAGTTTTGTCTGAACATATGCCTGGGAGTGGGACTGCAGGATCATATGGCAGCTCTATTTTTAGTTTTTTGAGGAACCTCCACGCTATTCTCCAAAATGGTTATACCAATTTACATTCCCACCAACAGTGTAGGAGGTTTCCCTTTTCTCCACACCCTATCCAGCATTTATTATTTGTAGGCTTTCTGATGATGGCCGTTCTGACTGGTGTGAGGTGGTACCTCAGTGTTGTCTGCCATTGGATTTAGGGCCCACCAGAGGCCAGGATGATCTCATCTTGAGGTTCTTACCTTAATTACATCTGCAAAGACCGTTAATCCAAATAAGATCCCATTCTGAGGGCCTGGGTGGGCACATCTTTTGGGGGCCTCTATTCAACCTACTGTGGGGAAACTGAGGTGCAATGGGGTGAGGCGCCTTCTCATCTAGCTGAAGGGACAGGAGACCCCACATCACTGCCCATTTCTAGATTTGGCTGTAGCGAGGTGGCTTCACAAGAGAGGTCTGGGGTCTGAGACGCACGTGTCCTGTGTGCAGGGGATGGACTGACTCGGCACTGGCTGCCTTAAGCCTCAGCTGGCCCTGGGCTGGGCGTCCGCAGGCCGCCTCTCCTTTCTGGGGGCCCTGGCACTAGGCATCCCCCAACTTAGGGCAAGGATCCTTCTGGACGAACAGGGGGCTCGTCTGGATTTCCAACTTCATGTGCTAACTGGGCAGCTGAAAGGAGGAGATGTCACCCCAGGCTTGATAGGTAATTACTCTTCCAGTTCCTGTCTCTTCCTGGCCACACCAGGGACGGGGCAGGTGGGGAGGTGGGTATCCCACACCTTCTGTGTAGTAACCAGTTCCGGGACAGAACACCAAGCATTTCTCAGGTTCCGAGTTCTCCGTCCCCCGCAGTAATAAATCGGAAAATCCTGGTAGCTACACGTGTCAAAAGTGTAGGCTTGTGACCCGCATTCTGCAGGAATTTATCCTAAGGGGGGAACATCAGAAACCTGTGCAACAAAGATTTATGGAAAGAAGATTATCACAGTGATATATATATATATATATATATATATATATATATATATATATATATATATATATATACACATATACTATTTACATAATATATATACATTATTTTACATAATATATATACTATTTTTTATAATATATATCATGTAAAATAGTGAGAAACTGGGAAAAACCAAAATGTCACAAACCAGGTGAATCCTCCATGAAACAAAACAGTGCAGACAACACAATGAAGATGCCAGTTCCTGGCTATTGACAGGGAAGGGTGTCATGCGACAAAGCCTCCGGCAGAACAGAATACTGTATTTAAATGTTGAGAGGAAAATTATTTGAAGGATGTCTGACAAAAAGGCAGAGAGGTTACCTCCTGATGGCTGGATTATGGGGTCTTTTTTTTTTTTTTTTAAGTTTTTTAGAATTTTCCAAATCTTCTACAATGGACATCTATTGTTGTAGCATCATTTCTTAAGGCTTAAACAGAATCCCCTTGCAGTGCCAGGGATGATGGTGACACATCCCTCAGCCATCCGTGGGGGCATTTCTCCTGAATGAGGCTGGGCAGGCAGGGGTGGGCGGCCCTGCCGGGAAGGCCTGGGAGCTGGCAGCCCAGAGCTGGGGTAGCATTCGGCTCAAAGGAAGCCCTTATCATAAAGGGTTCCAAAGAGGCAAAGGGCAGCTGGAGGAAAAGTCTCCCCGTTGGGGCTGGGGCGATAATGCCAGCCTTCATGGCCGGGCTCCTGCCTGTGCTGGGGGTCGTCTCCCGCCTTGGGGTGCCACGTGGCACTGGGCAGGGGGGCACCGTCCTCATCCCGCTGGCTGTGGGGACTGGACAGGAGGCCGCTGACCAGCCACCGTGACCGGGAGATGGGACAAATGGCGGCCCTCACTCAAGGTGCATGTCCCGAGAACTGAGCCCTCCCTCCCTCTGCCCTGTCCCCCAAGACAGGACCCTAGTGGGACAGAGACCTCAGGAAGCCGGGCAGGCAGTTCCTCGCCTCCCAGAAGTGCAGGGGAAGCTTCTCCAGGAGGCGGGAGGTTCTTCCTGGCCACCCAGGGGACCCTGGCGTGACATGGGGTGCCTGTCCCCCACCTCACCTGTTCACTGCGCCTCCTTGGTCCTAACCTGGAGCCCAGTGGAGAGTCGGGACCCAGAATAGCAGCTGTTGAATTAATGGCCGTCTGCCTGGGTCTCACGGGTGGGAGGAAACCAGGGGTGAAATGCGCGGCTCAGCTTGTGTGGGTGATGGGACCCTCACTCTGCTCTGTCCACCTGCCTGTGACGGCCGGCCCCCCTGCACGTCTCGGGACACCAGTGCGCGGTCAGGAAGGCCTGATGACCCTGGGGCTGGGGAGGGAGCACTGGGCTGTCTAGCCTCCCTTGCTTAGGGAAGCTCGACGGCGAGCAGACCGGGGGCGGGGGCGGGGGCGGGGGGCGGGTGGGCGGTGCCGGGGTCCAGGCCTTCTCTGCTGGGGGGCCAGGCCAGAGCCCGGGAGGGGACAAGGCGACTCATGGCTGGAGCACTGCCCACTTCCCTCTGGGATGCCTTCTGGGGCTCTCTCGGGGCTCCCCAGACCAACGCTTCCAGGGCAGGTGGCCTGAGGGCGGCTGAGTGTTAGGCAGATGGGGACCAACATGGTCCCCCCCACCTCCCCCCCAACCCCCGGTTCCGCAGAGACCGCAGGGATCACTGACACCTTGTGAGCAAACAGCCCAAAGACGGGAAGTGACTTTTCTTGGTCCGGCAGCTTGAGTAGCCAATCCAGAGCCCAGATGTCTGACCGCTGACCCTGTGGCCCCGGGTGCTTCTTACACCCCCCTGGGCTGCTGGGAAGTCCTTGCAAAATCCTCCCGGACAGGACTGTCCTCAGGCAAGGTTTTCTGGGGGCGGTGAACAGCAGAAACCCCCTAAAAGGCACTCAGGGTCACAGAGACTCGGGCAACTTCCAGCTCTCAGGGAGCCCCCCCAACCTCGCCTTCTAGACCTTCCCCCTCTGCACTGGGGTCCTGGGCTCTGTGCCGTTGAAAGGGGAGCCACGTAGGGGGTGCAGGAAAGGCCACGGGGCCTGTGGCCTGAGGCGCATGCTCTCTCAGGAGCGAGGACACAGGACAGGGCCCCGTGCCACCGTGGGTCGCCCCGCTGAGCTGTGGAGAGGAGGAAGGAGGGAGCCCTTAGCAGCTGCCACTGCCCTCGCTCGGCGGCCTGAGGAGAATGACGAAAAGCGCAGAGGCCGCCGCGCCTCCTAGGGCCCAGGCACCCCTCTCCGTGTCTCAGCAGCTCACGGCGGCCGCTCGAAGGGAGCGCAGCGAGGCTCAGAGGGCCAAGTGTCCTCCACCTCCGTCAGCACCGGCCCCGCCGCGCGGGAAGCTCCCCTCGGCCGTGCCGGCCTCCCGGGGGCTGCACAGCGAAGTCCTGCTCTCGAGGCGGAGACACGGCCGGCGGGCCACAGGCTGATGGCCTTGCAGCGCGGTGGCGGGACGTGGCAGGAGCACAGGCCCCTTCTCGGGGGACAAGGGGACCCAGAGACAGCGTGTGGTAGGAGCTCCCTGGACGAGGGCTGCCTGCCTTTCATCTCTGGGGATGAAGACCGCCTGGACCCTCTCTGAGGACCCACGGTGTTCGTGCTGCAAACGTGCGCTGGACACAGAGCCCGTGCTGCCCCCCTGGCCGGGTGCTGGGTCCCCGCCCTCACCGGCGCTGGGGCTCCTCAGACGGGCCTGTCACTTCCCCTGCCTACTCAGAGTTCCATCTGTGAAATGGGGACAAAAAGGATAGTTACCTCACAGGCTTGAGCTAGTACGTGTAAAGCATTTAGTGTATTGTGCCTGGCATATAAAAACTTCTAAAAAAATCATTACTACATCTTAATAGGGAGACCGCCAAATGAAGGGGAAGTTCCCGGGGAATGAGTGATGGCAGGGCTAGGCTGCGTGTCACATGCTGCAGCTGTGCCCGCACAGTGCTGAGGTAACCCCGATGCCAGCCCCTTTCCTGGGCAGCTCTGGTTTACCTGTATGACCTGAGGGCCTCAGCTGGGCAGCACTGGCTCACCTCTCTCACCTGGGCAGCACTGGCTCACCTCTCTCACCTGGGCAGCACAGGCTCACCTCTCTCACCTGGGCAGCACTGGCTCACCTCTCTCACCTGCTTGGCTTTAGGGTCTCAGGCCCCGCCTCTCCCCCAGGTGTTTCTGGGAGGGTCAGGGGCGTGGCAAGCGCGCTTTACAAGGAGTCAGCAGAGGCCAGAGCCCACGTCTGAGGACCGGGGACCCTTGCCAGCGCTCCGCCCGCTGGTGGCCCGCGCGTGATGCACCCATAGCAGCAGGAGGGGGTGTGGCGCCCACGGCCAGGCGGCCCGTTACACTTTCCACCGGGTCCCGCCTCGGTCCCGGCCCCTCGGCGCTGACGTCACGCGGAGACCTCCCCGATTTCCGTGGCCCACGCCACGTGCCCACGCTGCCCCCGGCCTGGCACCGCCTCTGCCGGCTCCCGAGGGCGCAGACTGCGAGGTAGGGGCGCGGCGGGGAGGACCCGGGGTGCGCGGCCTGCAGGACGGAGGGTGCGGGGAGGACCCGGGCGCGCGGCGAGGAGGACCGGGGCTGCGAGGTAGGGGTGCGGCGGGGAGGCCGAGGGGCGCGGGGACCCAGGCGGGGACCGAGAGGAGACCGGCGGGCTGGGTGGGACGGCGCCGCTACCCCGAACCGAGCGGGGCGCAGGGCCCGGGTCGGGACGCCTTGGCCGCGCCGCAGCGCCGAGTCCAGCCGCTCAAGCCCCGAGGACGCCCTGGCGGCGGCGGGCGCGCTCGGGCGCGGGGTCCGCGCGGACACGGAGGGCGCGCTGGGGCGGGAGGTGGGGTGTCGGGGACCGGTGCGCCGCGGAGGGTTTGGTGCAGTGCCGCGCTCTGTGCTCCGCGCCGGAGTCGAGACTTCCCGGCCTGGGCCCGCAGAGGGGAGCCGGGCGAGGGAAGGGGCTCGGGGACCCCTCCCGGCCTCCTGCTCCCCACGGGAGGGCGACCTGCGGGCTGTTTTGCATCCTGGCGATGGGAGCAAACAGGCTGTGGGAGAGCCCAGGGCCGGGCACGGGAAGAGGGCACTTCCTGGCCGGCCCAGGTGGGCAGGGAACGCCCCCAGAGAGCCTGGGGGCGCGGGGGAGGGCCCCACATGACCACCTAGGTATTGGTGGAGAAGCAGGCCCGGTGCTGTTTTCCTGTTTTTCAGGAAAACAGGCAGCACCTCCAGCTCAGAAAAGCAGGGTGTGGGGTTCCACAGCGATGCCAAACTTGAGAATGCTGCCAGGGTCAGAGGGGAAGGCTGGGTCCTCCTCTGCCTGTCGTGGGAAAGGAAACTGCCAGGGTGGCAGCCAGGGCAGGGAGGTGAGGGCCCTGCAACAGGAAGCAGGGGTCTGACGCGGAGACCCTCTCCCCGTGTTCGCAGCCCTCGGTTCCCCTCTGAGCAGATGTAAACCTCTGAGAAGTGTGAAACCACAAACCCTTTACCTCCCTTCTGCGTGGGGCTGCTCAGAAGGCAGACAGTAGTGAATAGCTCGAGGCAGCTGCTGCGATGTTTTGCAAAGCGTATTCAGAATAACAAGAATCAGAGCATGCTTTCTTGCCAAAGTCCGAGGCATCTGTCCAGTCGGATTGGGAAGCAGGTGCCCGGGCTGAGGGGTCTGGGGCCGCCTGCCCTTCCTGCAGCAGGCCCTCCCCTGGGAGTGGAAGCGGCCTGTACCAGCGCACGCCCTTCCCTGGCCTCTGGGCGGGACAGTGGACAGGTGAGGGGGATGTGGGCGCCTCAGGGAGAGGGGAGGCGGGCTGAAAACTTTGGCCGCGGTCCCAGTGTTAACAGGGGCAGGGCAGAGACATCCCACCGTGTACTGATGGTGAGACCTTCTCTGCTTCTGGAAGCCCACTGGCACGTTAAGAGTTCTGGCTCCAGCGTGAGGCGTGGCTCTGAGATTGGACCTGGCCTCGGTTTCCCCATCTGAGACATGGGCACTGTTAATAGCACCTGCAGCGGCACAAGGTTGTGCGGCTCGAATGAGAGGTTGCCTGCAGGGCTCAGGCATGAGGCCGGCGGCCTGTGCTCCGCAGCTGCTGCCCCACCTTATGGGCAGAGCGGGGCGTTCATCGTTGCCAAGATTAGCGGGCTGGCGGGTCGCGGAGAGGGCTGGGAAGCCCCTGCTCCGGCTGCGGCTCCCTCGCTCGGCACCCCGTGGCCTGGGGCTCAGCCTCGGTCCCTGCCCACGTCCAGCTTCTGCTTCCGCACGAGGGGTGGTCTTGTGCAGAAATGACCTGGCAGGACCGAAGGGTCAGGCTTTCCCTGAGTGACCCAGGAAGAGAGTGTGGCCGCCCGGGGGGCTTTGAGAGGAAATGCCATCTGGGCAGACAGATGGCCGGACCCCAGAGAGAGCGGGACCCGTGCGGATGGACAGGACACACCTGTCACACACCCTGGGGCCCAACCTGGAGCCTCCCGTTGACCCGCCAGCCCGCGCCGGTCCGGGGCTAAGGTGGCCATTTCTTCCGAGCTCTTTGGGCTTCTGTGTGGCTGTTAGGCCAGAGGCTCTGCGCCGGGGCAGGTGCTCTGGGCGTCTCTGCCTCACACCAGGCCCGTCTTTCCCACGTGGACGCTCCAAGCACACGCGTGCTCAACACGGCACCGCGGGCCTGCGATCAGTTGTCCCGGGGGGAGAAGTCAGAGTGAAACGGTGGTTCTCCAAGTGTGTTCTTGGGACCCTGCGGTCATAACAGCGCTCACAACAGTACGGAGCCGTGGCGTCAGGTGGTGCTGCTGGTGGAGGTGGCGCTTTGTGTCTTTGTGTTGCACACGGCTCTCGTTTTTGAGTTCAGACGCGGCGTATGATCGATGCCACCGCATGAACCAAAGTACTTGGGATCCCACATGGCTCATAACGGTGCAGACGGGCCCTAAGGTGGAGATGCTTGCGGCCTCCTTGGAAACACCGCTTGTGCCTCGGGTCCCTCTGGCGCACAGGACCAGAGGGACCTGGTCGGTTCTGGGCCATCTGAGGTTTACAGTTTGGGCCCAAGTCACTCCTGGGATGGACGTGCCAGGGCCCTTGAACTTTTGGTAAAAAGCAGGCGTTTTTCGTTTCCCGAGGCTTTGCCTGGCTTTGAGGTGTTTGCTGGCAGTGAAGGCCCTGAGCGGGGTCGGTGGGTGGTAAGGGACAGTGGGTGCTGGCAGGAAAGACTCTTCGGGGTTGGGAGAGGGTCCTGCACATGAGGCCCAGAGTGACACTAGACAATATTTATTTTTATTGCCTTTTATCGTCTGCCTTACGTCTCTGTCAGGAGTCAGGAGTACTGTGTCTGAATCCTGGTGAGCTGTGCAACCCTGGGCAAGTGGCCTCCCCACTCTGAGCCTCCGTGGCCTTGCCTATAAGACGTGAATACTAAGAGCTGCGTTTCAGGAAGTTGTGGGTTCAGAGGAGGTGCTGGGTCAAGAAGTGACTTGCGGTTTACAGATGGTGGACCTGTGAGGAGGGATGTCCTAGGATGTCGGTGTCTGTCCCACTTTCACCTCCTTGGCAAAGCTGTGACACAGACCCTCCTGGGCGTCTGGAAGGCCCCCGTGGCCCCAGAGGAGCAATTTATAGGCCACTCCCAATTACAGAAAGAATTCTGAGCCGGCTGTGACAGCAGGGAATGCTGTAGCGGTGACTGTCAGCGAGAAGCCTCCAGCTCGCTGTGGGAGGGTGCTGGTGAGCGGAGGGTCAGGGAGAGCCCGGAGCACGTACCGGGGTCCCGTGGGCTGCATTTTGAAACAAAAATAGGTTGGTGAGATGCGCGTGGTGTCAGCGCTCAAGGCCGCTCCCGGGGCTCAGGGCGGACCTTGGACTGCAGCTGGCACCTCCTTTCTGCCAGGTCCAGCCTCGCTCTGGGCAAGGGAGGCCGGTGCAACCGGGCTGAGGCCCAGGGGGATTGAAGGTCACAGGGCCAAGTGCAGGTCAGAGCCCCTGCTGGCCTTCAGGGCGCTCCCTCCTCAGGGCTTCCTGAGCGCCGCTCTGTGCCTGGCCCCCGGGTCCCTGTGGCCTGAAGCTTCCTGGAGGGTCTGCCTTCGCACCCAGGACACCGGGGAGGAGGAGCGCCTAGAGCCCGGCTTGCAGCCTCACGCTGCTCCTGTCACCCCCTCCTCCTCGCCCCGGGGGTGGGGAAGGCCAGAGCTCAGGGAACACACAGCTTGGAGGTTGCACGACGTAGCCCTGCCTCCCTCCCTCCATCTCCCCCTTCCCCCCTCCAGAACCACGCCGGCCTCCCCGCTGCCCCTGCACCCACCTGTGTGCGCTGTGTGTGTGCAGCGGGGCCTTTGCACATGCCCCTCCACTCGGGAGCCCCCCTGCCCGGCTCCCTCCCTCCAGTCTGCTCAGCTCCCAGCTTCTCAGTGAAGCCCGCTCTGGTCACCCTCTGCAAAAAGGCGGTGCAGCCCTGGCCCTCCCGAGCCCCATGCCCTGAGCTGCCTTCTCCTCTTCAGGTACCATTAATCACCTAACACACTAGACAATACTTATTTTCCTTGCCTTTTATGGTCTGCCTAAATCTCTAGCGTTTAAGCTCCACGAGGCCAGGGGCCCGTTTTATCCCCAGGTGTAGGCCGAGCCCCACGGATGCATAGGCACGCGGTGACTGTCGGGTCGAGGAAGGAAGGGAGCCACAGGGGCTCCTGCGCCGGGACCCTGCCCACCCGCCCCCCTTGGAAATGTTGACCATGTCCTTCTGGTCACACAGTCTGTCCTCACTGGGTCCTCCTCGCACATGGTCTGGGCCCCTGGAGAGCTCGCCGCCGTGGCCCTTCCGTGTGCGCCGTGTGACGCGGTTCTCAAGTGGCTGGCGTTCTTTCCTGCAGCCCAGGGGCAGGTTGCTCATCCCAGTACAGACTGTCAGTTTTGCCCTGGTGTCTGGTGGCAGGGACGGGGGTCTGGGCAGGGGTCCTGAGAAGGTGGCACCCTGCTGCTCCCGGTGATGGAAAATGGGGTACTTGAAAATCAGTGTGTTCCAATCCCACCTCTGATTCTTATGTGCTGTGTGGCTTTGATTAAGCTAGTTTTAACCTTACTCTGCCTCAGTTTCACCCTCTTGAAAATGAGGAGAATAACTGCCCCCGCTTCCCTGGGTGTTAAAGCCTCACCTGGAATGTAGTGGGGGATTCAGTGCTCTCGGTGATTATTTTCATTTGCTGCTGACTACTTAGAAATCCGGGGGGCTATGGCGTTGCAACTTAGTGTGACCTTTCTGGAAAGCGAATACAAATCGCTTTTGTACAAAAGTGCAATTTATACAGATCACAATTTGGCTATACAAATCGAGATTCTTTTTTTTTTTTTTAATCTTTTGGCTGTGCCGTGTAGCATGTGGGATCTCAGTTCCCCAACCAGGGATCGAACCTGCGCCCCCTGCATTGGCAGTGCAGAGTCTTAGCCACTGGACCCAGGGAAATCCCTACAAATCGAGATTCTTTAAACATCCACACACAGTATCTTCCGGGAATCTCTCCTGAGGAAATGGAAACACAGAGCCACATACGAAGATGTTCATTGTGGCGTTTTTGTCCGGCCATTAAAAATGGCATTTCTTCGGGCTTCCCTGGTGGCGCAGTGGTTGAGAATCTGCCTGCCAATGCAGGGGACGCGGGTTCGAGCCCTGGTCTGGGAAGATCCCACATGCCGCGGAGCAACTGGGCCCGTGAGCCACAATTACTGAGCCTGCGCGTCTGGAGCCTGTGCTCCGCAACAAGAGAGGCCGCGATAGTGAGAGGCCCGCGCACCGCGATGAAGAGTGGCCCCTGCTTGCCGCAACTAGAGAAAGCCCTCACACAGAAACGAAGACCCAACACAGCCATAAATAAATTAATTAATTAATTTTTTTTAAAAAGGCATTTCTTTATAGACTGTTTAAGGACTTGGGAAGGCACTCATAATATACTAAGTCAAGAGGAGGTAAGATTGCACACACAGTTGGGTGTAAATTGGTAAAATATGTGTGCAGAAGGGAATGCTGAAAGCTCTCTGCTGGCAGGGATCTCAGTAGGTGTTCAATCCCGGTTCCTCTCCCTTCATCTAAGCCAGCAATTAACTGAAAAAACACATCCATGTGTGTATGTATGTGTGTATATATGCACACATGTATATAATATCTCTGGAAAAAAATCACGTGTATAATTTTCTGGAGGAAGATTTATAAATTATACATACACCCAATCTCCCCCTCTATATGAATATATGTGTGTATGTTTACATGTACGTATATGCACACATACACACATATATGCACATATGCATTTATTTTCTGGATGAACTTTTTTTTTTTTTTTAGAAATTCACGTTCTTTTTATTTATTTATTTATTTATTTATGACTGTGTTGAGTCTTTGTTTCCGGGCGAGGGCTTTCTCTAGTTGCGGCAAGTGGGGGCCACTCTTCATCGCGGTGCGCGGGCCTCTCACTATCGTGGCCTCTCTTGTTGCGGAGCACAGGCTCCAGACGCGCAGGCTCAGTAATTGTGGCTCACAGGCCCAGTTGCTCCGTGGCATGTGGGATCTTCCCAGAGCAGGGCTCGAACCCATGTCCCCCGCACTGGCAGGCAGACTCCCAACCACTGCGCCACCAGGGAAGCCCTGGATGAACATTTTAAACTGAGGTTAGCTAAAGGGAGTACAGTCTCGTTTCTTTATTCTTCCCACAAAAACAAGGCCGTTCCTGTTTCTCCAGTTCGGCCGGGAGGCCTCGCGACTTTGTGCTCTGCAGACATGGGTTTGCGCATCTGCCTGACTTTCTAAATCATGGACCCGCCCGAGCGCTGTTCTCGCCTTACTCCTGATCTGTTACTTTGTGTATCTTCTCTTCTCTGGCTTGTTCCTTCCGTCGCCTCCCCCTCCGAGACACAGTCAAGCCCGCAGCAGCCAATCCCTTCCCGGTAGCTTTTCAGGGTGTGCGGTGGGAGGGCGCGTTGTTTCTGATTAACCCGGGATGCGCCAGCCAGACCCTGCTCCTGCGTCGGGAGGAAAACCCCACTTTGTGGAGCGACTTTGTCACCGTTCCCCCCGCCCATCTGTCCCCCCGCCCCGCCGCGCCGCCTCCCCCAGCAGCTAAAGTGCTCTTTGTTGCTTGCCCACATCTCCCTACTGATGCTTCCGCGCTCGGCACGTGTGCCCGCCCCTCGCCTGTGCTAGGGAACTTCTGCAGCCGGCACTGTGGGGCTGCTCTCCTTCCCCACAGACACTTGTCCAGCCCCTGGATGGCGTGGCCACGTGGACTCGGGCATCGCGGCTTCACCCGCAGGCCCTCGGGGCCCTCGCTGGGAGAGCCGGTGGCTGCAGGCGCTGAGGTGGCCCAGGCGGTGGGGTGACCACAGAGGGCTCAGGGGTGGCTAGTTTCCTGGTGGAGGGGCCTCTGGCTTGGAGGTGCTCAGCACAAGGCTGGGGGGGCTCACTGCCAGCGCGCCCTCCCTCCTGAGGGCTGGGGAGGGGCGCGTCCGCGCTGTCCTCAGCAGGGTTCCGTGGAAACCGCATCCCTGCTTCGGGGGAGGGCGGACGCTTCCCCACACTTGGTGCCGGTTAAAGACCCGGCCCCCGAGAAGAGGGGAAAACGGCATTTCTGGCCTGGCCGGGTGCAGGTGCCGTGTCCTGGGGGTGCGTTCCTCCCCACAGAGCCCCTTCCCCGGGCCTGAGAGGACGGCCGGAGGCTCAGCCGGGCGTTTCCCCGCAGGTGCCGACGGGCCGGAGGGTGTCCGAGCCGCCTGCTGCTGCCGAGGAGGCCCAACGCCAGGCAGAGCTGGGCCTCGCGGGCTCTCGGCCTCTGGTCCACGTGCCGGGAGCCCACGTGGCCGCTGCGCTCGGCCCGAGGGAAGGCCGTGCACGAGCTGGTGGCCAGGCCCTGGGCGGTGCATGGGCGGCCGCAGGGCCTCCCCAGCGTGGCCAGGCCCGTCATGCTGCAGTGCCGGCCGGCCCAGGAGTTCAGCTTCGGCCCCCGGGCCCTGAAGGATGCACTGCTGTCCACCGACCCGGCCCTGCGGCAGCTGTACACGTCCGCCTTCTCCCCAGCCGAGAGGCTCTTCCTGGCTGAGGCCTACAACCCCCGGAGGACGTTCTTCTGCACGCTGCTCATCCGCACGGCCTTCGACTGGCTCCTCAGCCGCCCCGAGGTTCCCGAGGACTTCGAGACCTTCCACGCCGCCCTGGCGCCCCGGAAGCAGAGCCCGGCTCGGAAGCACATTTACCTGCAGCCCATAGGTACCTGCAGCCTGTGCATACCTGCAGCCCGTGGGTGCCTGCAGCCCGTGGGTACCTGCAGCCCGTGCATACCTGCAGCCCGTGGGTGCCTGCAGCCCGTGGGTACCTGCAGCCCGTGCATACCTGCAGCCCGTGGGTACCTGCAGCCCATAGGTACCTGCAGCCCGTGGGTACCTGCAGCCCGTGGGTGCCTGCAGCCCGTGGGTACCTGCAGCCCGTGGGTGCCTGCAGCCCGTGGGTGCCGGCGGGCATGGGCGTAGACCCCATGGGGCAGCAAGTGGTGATGAGCTGGGGGGTGGCATCCTGGGCCATCAGGACACCCCGGCGGGGGGACGAGGGCCTAGATCTAGCATGAGGTGGGGATGTCTGTGCCTGGACCCCAGGCGGGACCTGATACGAAGGGGGATGTACTGGTGTGCTTGGGATTCGGGGGTGAGGCTCAGCTCTCCGCCCGGCCCAGCTCCGCACTGTTCGGAAGCCCTGGGACCCTTTGGGCAGCATCACTGCCCTGTTCTACCCGCAGCTGCCGCCTCATCCGCGTGTGCCGTCCTGGCCCCATCTGTTGAAGGCAGCACCGTCCTAGGCACTGTACTGGCTGCTTCCTCTGTGGTGTGGGGTGCTGGGGTCAGGGTCACCCCACTTCATCAGTGAGGACGCTGAGGCTGGGAGGGGTCACTTGACCTGCCCGAGTCACAGAGCTGGTGGTTGGCAGAGGCAGGATTTGACCCCAGTGCCCGGCTCTTAACCCCGAGGCTGTACTTGGAGACACTGGCAGGGCCTGGCGGGGACTCGGGGACTCCTGCGTGGTCCTCCAGCGCTCAGACTGGGGACACCAGGTGTGAGGGGCTGTGCGTGGACCAAGGGCCGAGATGCCTCGGCCAGGCTCTGCGGGGCTTGCTGGCCAGGTGCTGGGGGTGAGGGGGCGGGCCACTGGCTCTGCATGCCAAGGCAGGCCTTGCCCCACACAGGCTCGTTGCCCACCCCTCCTGCCCCTGAGGACCAGAGGCCTGCAGGCACCCCTCCTGCTGCATCTCCCGCTGGCCTGGGGACGCTGCAGCCGCTTTCGCAGAGGCTTTCGCAGGCCTCCCGGCTTCCAGCCTTGGTCCGTGTCCAGCGCGCTGGGCACAGGCAGATGGGGGCTCCGAGGAGTGGGCAGGCGGCCTGATGGCACTGCTCCGCCCCCAGATCTGAGCGAGGGGCCGGCAGGCGGCGCGCTTCTGGACCAGCTGCGGAGCTGCACAGAGGCCTTCTTCCTGGGCCTGCAGGTCAGGTGCCTGCCATCGGTGGCGGCCGCCTCCATCCACTGCTCGTCACGCCCCAGTCAGGACTCGGACAGGCTCCAGCTCCACACAGGTGAGTGCGTGCGGTGTGGGCACAGGTCAGGCCAGCACAAGGGCTGGCCTCCGCCGCCTGGCAAAAAGCCCTTTCTGGAGGCAAAAGGTGGGAGGGAGGAGCCTAGGAGAAGGAAGGAATCCCCCTGCTTTTCTTGGGGGAGGAAATATCTACTTCCCAGCCTTTAGAAAAGGAAGACTGAGGCAGGGGTTCCCTTCCCCGCTCAGAAGTGTCTGGAGACTGGACCACACAGCCCAGTGTCCACCGTAAAACTCAAGGGCACACAGAGCAGGTGCTGCAGCCTTCTAAGGCCCCTCTAGCTTTTTGTCTTTACAAAGCTCTCTGACCCCATCATTCCCCAGGGGGTCACTGGCAGCTGGAGAATGAGGCTGGGTTGAGAGGCATAGATGAACTGGGGGCTCTCAGATGTACAGCAGACCCAGACTCAAGTTTAGGGAGGTCCCCACGAAGGGGCTGGGGCTCTGTCTCTGGCTGATGTTGGATCTGGGATGAGTGGACTGATGTCTTCCACTAGCTGTGGGAAATTCTCAGCCATTATCTTTCTTCCAGTGCTGCCTCTGCCGCGTTCTTTCCCCCACTGAGGACTCCAGTGGGGTGCGTGTTCATCCTCCTCACTCTCTTCCCCTTTCCTTGTATTTCATCCCAGTTTTATTCTCACCCTCCAGTTTACTAATTCTGTCTCTAGCTGCACCTAATATGCTATTAAACCCATAGATAGAGTTCCAAATTTCAGTTATATTTTTCAGTTCTATAGTTTTTAGTGGATTCTTTTTCAAATTAGCAGTGTCACTTTTTAAAAATTTTATGGAAGTATAATTGCTGTACAATATTATATAAGTTACAGGCGTACAATGTAGTGATTCATAATTTTTAAAGGTTATACTCCATTTATAGTTATAAAATATTGGCTCTATTTGCTGTGTTGTACAGTATATCCTTGTAGCTTATTTTACACCTAATAGTTTGTACCTCTTACTCCCCTCCCCCTATATTGCCCCTCCTCCCTTCCCTCTCCCCACTGGTAACCACCAGTTTGTTCTCTATATTGGTGAGTGTGTTTCTTTTTGTTATATTCACTAGTTTGTTGTTATTTTTTTAGATTCCACATATAAGTGATATCATACAGTATTTGTCTTTCTCTGACTCATTTCACTTAGCAAAATGCTCTCCAAGTCCATCCATGTTGCTGCAAATGGCAATATTTAATTCTTGTTTATGGCTGAGTAGTATTCTATTATGTATATATATATATATGTATATATACCACATCTTCTTTATCCCTTCATCTGTCGATGGACATTTAGGTTGCTTCCATATCTTGGAAACTGTAAATAATGCTGCTATAAACATTGGGCCTCATGTTTTGGGTTTTTTTGGATATATACCCAGGAGTGGGATTGCTGGATCCTATGGTAGCTCTATTTTTAGTTTTTTGAGAAACCTCCATACTGTTTTCCACAGTGGCTGCACCAGTTTACATTCTCACCAACAGTGTACGAGGGTTCCCTTTTCTCCACATCCTAGACAACATTTGTTATTTGTGTTCTTTTTGATGATGGCCATTCTGTGAGGTGTGAGGTGATACCTCATTGTGGTTTTGATTTGCATTTCCCTGATGATTAGTGATGTTGAGCATCTTTTCATGTGCCTGTTGGTCATCTCCATTTCCTCTTTGGAAAAATGTCTATTCAGTTCTTCTACCTATTTTTTAATCAGATTGTTTGTTTTTTTGATGTTGAGTTGTATGACTTGTTTATATATTTTGGATATTAACCCCTATTGGTCATATCATTTGCAAATATTTTCTCCCATTCTGTAGGTTGTCTTTTCATTTTGTCAATGGTTTCCTTTGCTGAGCAAAAACTTTTAAGTTTAATTAGTCCCCGTTTGTTTATTTTTGCTTTTTTTTGTTTCAGGAGACAGATCCAAAAAAATATTGCTACAATTTCTGTCAAAGAGTGTTCTGCCTATGTTTTCCTGTAGGAGTTTTACAGCATCCAGTCTTACATTTAGGTCTTTAATCTATTTCGAGTTTATTTTTGTATATGGTGTTAGAGAATGTTCTAATTTCATTCTTTACATGTAGCTGTCCAGCTTGTCCCAGCACCACTTACTGAAGAGACTGTCTTTTCTCCATTGTATATTCTTGCCTCCTTTGTCATAGATTAATTGACCATAAGTACATGGGTTTATTTCTGGGCTTTCTATCTTGTATCATTGATCTATATTTCTGTTTTTGTGCCAGTACCATACTGTTTTTTTGTTTGTTTGTTTGTTTTTATTTATTTTTGGCTGCATTGGGTCTTTGTTGCTGCACACGGGCTTTCTCTATTTGCGGCACGCGGGGGCCACTCTTCGCTGCGGTGTGTGTGCTTCTCACCGTGGTGGCTTCTCTTGTTGCGGAGCACAGGCTTTAGGCATATGGGCTTCAGCAGTTGTGGCACACAGGCTCAGTAGTTGTGGCTCGCAGGCTCTAGAGTGCAGTCTCAGTAGTTGTGGCGCACGGGCTTAGTTGCTCTGCGGCATGTGGAATCTTCCCAGACCAGGGCTCAAACCTGTGGTCCCCTGAACTGGCAGGTGGATTCTTAACCACTGCACCACCAGGGAAGTCCCCCTTACTGTTTTGATTACTGTAGCTTTGTAATACAGCCTGAATTCAGGGAGTGTGACACCTCCAGCTCTGTTTTTCTTTCTCAAGATTGCTTTGGCTGTTTGGGGTCTTTTTTGTTTCCATACAAATTCTAAAATTATTTGTTCCAGTACTGTGAAAAAAATGCCACTGGTAATTTGATAGGGATTGCTTTGAATCTGTAGATTGCTTTGGGTAGTATGGTCATTTTAACAATATTGATTTTTCCAATCCAAGAACATGGTTATATCTTTCCATCTGTTTGTGTCATCTTCAGTTTCATCAGTGCCTTTTTTGTTCTTCCAAAAGAGAGACAAAGTAGAAACACTTTGCATTCTTTTCAATACAAACAGCAAGATATTGATACCAAAATTTTACAGACATTATTATTAAGGAAAATTGGAAACCAATTTCTCATATAATAAGAACCCTAATGTAAAATATTAGCAAATCAAATCTAGAAATATGTAAAATACATTACAACTCACTTGTATTTATTCCAGGAACGTGAGGGTAGTTTAACATTTATTTATTTATTTTTATTTTTGGCCTCATTATTCTCTGTTTTTTTTCTTTTTTCATTGAAGTATAGTTGATTTACAATGTTGTGTTAGTTTCAGGTATACAACAAAGTGATTCATTTATACATACATATATATCTATTTTTTTCAGATTCTTTTTCCTTATAAGTTATTACAAAATATTGAGTATAGTTCCCTGTGCTATACAGCAGGTCCTTTTTGGTTACTTACTTTATATATAGTAGTGTGTATATGTTAATGTCAAACTCCTAATTTATCCCTCCCCCTCTTCCCCTTTGGTAACCATAAGTTTGTTTTCTCTGTTTCTGTTTTGTATATAAGTTCATTTGTATCATTTTTTTTTAAGATTCCACATATAAGCAATATCATATGATATTTGTCTTTCTCTGACTTACATCACTTAGTATGATAATCTGTAGGTCCATCCATGTTGCTGAAATGGTATTATTTCATTCTTTCTTAGGCTGAATAATATTCCATGTATGAATATACCACATCTTCTTTATCCATTCATCTGTTGATGGACATTTAGGTTGCTTCCATGTCTTGGCTATTGTAAGTAGTGCTGCAATGAACAGTGGAGTGCATGTATCCTTTCAAATTACGGTTTTCTCTGGATACATGCCCAGGAGTGGGAATGTAGGATCATATGATAGCTCTATTTTTAGTTTTTTAAGGAACCTCCATGTTGTTTTCCATAGGAGCTGCACCAGTTTACATTCCCACCAACAGTGTAGGAGGGTTCCTTTTTCTTCACACCCTCTCCAGCATTTATTATTTGTAGACTTTTTGATGATGGCCATTCTGACTGGTGAGGTGATACCTCACTGTAGTTTTGATTTGCGTTTCTCTAATAATTAGTGATGTTGAGCATCTTTTCATGTGCCTTTTGGCCATCTGTATGTTTTCTTTGGAGAAATGTCTATTTAGATCTTCTGCCAATTTTTCGATTGGGTTTTTTTTTTTTATATTGAGCTCTATGAACTATTTGTGTGAACTATTTGGAGATTAATGTCTTGTCAGTTGCATAATTTGCAAATATTTTCTCCCATTCTGTAGGTTGTCTTTTGTTTTGTTTATGGTTTTCTTTGCTGTGCAAAACTTTTAAGTTTAATTAGGTCCTGTTTGTTTATTTTTGCTTCTGTTTTCTTTGCCTTAGGAGACAGATCCAAAAAAATACTGCTATGATTTATGCTTTCCTCTAGGAATTCTATAGTATCTGTTCTTACATTTCTGTTTTTTTGTTAGAACCATGCTGTTTTGATTACTGTAGCTTTGTAGTATAGTCTGAAGTCAGGGAGCCTGATTCCTCCAGCTCTGTTTTTCTTTCACAAGATTGCTTTGGCTGTTTGGGGTCTTTCGTGTTTCCATAAAAATTAAAAAAATTTTTTCTAGTTCTGTGAAAAATGTCTTTGGTAATTTGATAGGGATTGCATTGAATCTGTAGGCTGCTTTGGGTAGTATGGTCATTTTGACAATATCGATTTTTCTGATCCAAGAACATGGTATGTTTTTCTGTCTGTGTCATCTTTGATTTCTTTCATCAGCATCTTATAGTTTTCAGAGTATAGGTCTTTTGCCTCCTTAGGTAGGTTTATTCCTAGGTATTTTATTCTTTTTGATGCGATGGCAAATGGGATTGTTTCCCTAATTTCTCTTTCTGAGCTTTCATTGTTAGTGTATAGGAATGCAACAGATTTTTGTGTATGGTTCTTTGTATTTCTGTGGTGTCGGTTGTAACTTCTTTTTCATTTCTAATTTTATTGATCTGGGCACTCTCCCTTTTTTTCTTGATGAGTCTGGCTAAAGGTTTATCAATTTTGTGCAGGCTTCTGGTGGGAGTGGCTGGTGCCTGCCCACTGGTGGATGGAGCTGGGTCCTGGCCCTCTGGTGAGCAGGGCCGTGTCAAGTGGTGTGTCTAGAGGTGGCCGTGGACTCAGGAAGTCTTTGGAAGCTGGTTTGCTGATGGGTGGGTTGTGTTCTCACCCTGTTGGTTGTTTTTCCTGAGGTGCCCCAACTCTGGAGCATGTTGATGGGTGGGGCCAGGTCTTGGTGCTAACATGGCGGCCTCCAGGAGGGCTCACACTGATGGACATCCCCCAGTATCTCCACCACCAGTGTCCTTGGACCCACAGTGAGCCATAGCTGCCCCCGGCCTCCCCAGGAAACCCTCCAAGACCATCAGGTTGGCCTGGCCCAGGTTCCTATGAAGTCACTGCTTTTGCCCTGGGTCCTGGTGCACACAAGACCTTGTGTGCATCCTCCAAGAGAGGAAGGAGTCTCTGTTTCCCCCGTCCTGTGGAGCTCCTGCACTCAAGCCCCACTGGCCTTCAAAGCCAAATGCTCTGGAGGCTCCTCCTCCTGATGCCTGACCCCTAGGCTGGGGAGCCTGGTGTGGGGCTCAGAACTCTCACTCCTGTGGGAGAACTTCTGTGATATAATTGTTCTCCAGTCTGCGGGTCACCCACCTGTGGGGTATGGGATTTGATTATATTGTGAATGTGCTCCTTCTACTGTCTCTTTGGGTTTCTTCTTTATGTCTGGATGTGGAATATCTTTTTTGGCAGGTTCCAGTCTTTCTTACTGATGGTCGTTCAGCAGTTAGTTGTGATTTCTTGGTGTGCTCGTGAGAGGTGAGCGCAAGGTCCTTCTACTCTGTCATCTTGTCCCAGGATCTTTCATCAGTGTCTTATAGTTTTCCGAGTACAGGTTTTTGGCCTCCTTAGGTAGGTTTATTCCTAGGTATTTTATTCTTTTTGATGCAGCAGTGTCACTTTTTTTTTAATTTTTAAAAATTTATTTATTTATTTATTTGGTTGTGCCGGGTCTTAGTTGCAGCTGGCGGGCTCCTTAATTGCGGCTCGAGGGCTCCTTAGTTGTGGCATGTGAACTCTTAGTTGCAGCATGCATGTGGGATCTAGTTCCCTGGCCAGGGATGGAACCTGGGCCCCCTGCATTGGGGGCTCAGAGTCTTAACCACTGGACTGCCAGGGAAGTCCCAGTGTCACTTTTCTCAGCATTCCCAATTCCCGGCTAAAATTACATTTAGCATTTATATCTATGAGCATAGTTGCTTTATAATCTGTGTCTGTGAGTCCAGCATTTGGAGCGCCCATGTTGCTCTTTGTGCTATTTCTGCTAATTCTGTCTTGGTTATTTTGCCTCATTGTGTGTCTTATTTTTGATTGTTAGCTGGACATCTTATGTGAAAAATTAGTTTAACTTTTAGAAGACTTTGTGGCCTGGGATGATGTAGTTTTTCCACAGAGAGGATTTTATTTCTCCTCGGCCAGGCACCTAAGGGAGTGGACGGTCTGGGCCACCCCGATGACCCCAGGAGTACAGCCTTCCTCTCCCGGGCGCGGCCCTTTGGGGCAGCAGGCAGAGCAGGGGCTGTCATCAGCGTCACCTTCCCATCCCCCATCTCAGAAACAGCTCAGCTCCATCTCTTGGGATTCTCATCTTCTCCCTGTTTCTAGTTTCTCATTAGGTCTCTGATGGTTTAAAAGTCCTGTTTATTGAGGCATAATTTACATATAAATTATTCCTTCTGGGTGTAACCGTTCTGAGTCCTGACACACACACACATCACGTAGCCATCACCGTAAGAGTGTGTAGAACAGCTTGCCTCGCCCCCCCAAGCCTTCCTCCGTGACCCCCTGTAGCCACCCGTCCCCCGCCTTCAATGCCTTAAGAAGCTGTTCTCTGTGTTTCACTCGGCTTGTTTGGTTATCTCGCAGTGGCAGGTAGTGTGCTGTTACAGCTGGTGCTGAGTTTCTGGGGCTGGCAGGGACTACTGGCCGGGTGGGTGCCGTCCCAGTGGTGGCGTGCCCCCTCCTCTGTCCCAGACTGCAGCCTCGGTCCCTCGCTGGGCACAGCCCTCCCCCGCCCCCGAGGGTCTGAGCGGGGCCCGAGGAGCAATGGCCGGCCTGGGCCCCGCCTCTCCTGCCCATGATGCGCCATCACGCCTGCTGTAGCTTCCGCCCGACTCGGGGGAAACCCAGCACCTGTCCAGCTGCCCCAGGGGCTGTGGTGCCGGGGTCCGGGTGTCCATCTCTGCCCCCCTAGGCTTCGTGGGCCACTGGGAAGGAAGGGGGCCCGGAAGGGCTCAGCAAGCAGGTGGCGTGCAGAGGCTATGAGAGGTTGGATTCCCGTGGTCAGATTACGTGGTTTAGATGGCTGTGTTCGTTTCCTGCGGCCGCTGTAACGAAGCACCACAAACTGGGTGGCTTAAAACAGCAGAAGTGTATTATCTCACGGTCCGGAGACCAGAATTCTGAGACCAAGGTGTTGGCCGGTCCTGTTCCCTCTGCACGCTCCGGGGGACCCTTCCTCACCTCCTCCACCCCTGGTGGCGGCCGGCGGTCCTTGGTCCAGCCTCAGCCTCCATCATCACGTAGCTTGTGTCGCTTCTCCTCTTAGAAGGACCCCAGGCGAATTGCATTAGGCCCACCCTTCTGACCTCACCTTAACTTGATTACATCTGCAAACCCTGTCCCCGAGTAAGGTCACATTTCAGGTACCGGGCATTATGACTTCCACATTATCTCTCTGTGGAAACACAGCTCAACCGGCAACAATCATCACTGTCAGTGTCACCTTAAGAGCTAACATTCGTTGGCCTCTCCTCCAAGGTCTCAGCCACTCGTCCCAAGGTCACACCTGGGCCTGGGCTGTCCGGACAGCAGCCACTGGCCGCATGTGGCTACTGAATACACAGACGCACACCCGCATTGGAGACGCAGCATGAACACCTACGTGAACCATCCTACTAACTTTTTAATACTTGATGACGTTAAAATTTTGGATATGTTAGGTTAAAATACGTTTTTTTTTTGTTTTTTTTTTTGGTTGCGTTGGGTCTTTGTTGCTGCGCACAGGCTTTCTCTAGTCGCGGCGAGCGGGGGCTACTCTTCGTTGCGGAGCGGGCTTCTCATTGCTGTGGCTTCTCTTGTTGCGGAGCACAGGCTCTAGGCATGCGGGCTTCAGAAGTTGTGGCACGCAGCCTCAGTAGTTGTGGCGCGCGGGCTCTAGAGCGCAGGCTCAGTAGTTGTGGTGCACAGGCTTAGCTGCTCCGCGGCATGTGGGATCTTCCCGGACCAGGGCTTGAACCCGTGTCCCCTTCATTGGCAGGCGGATTCTTAACCACTGCGCCACCAGGGAAGTCCAAAGATACGTATATTATTAAAATCAATTTGATGTTTTAATTTACTTTAAAATTAGTAAAACTTAAAACTCAGTCACACATGCGGGACACACTGTGTTTCTACGGACAGCGCTGGGCTAGGCCTTGTCATGACTCACAACTGTGCCATCTCTGCAGCGGGGCTTTCAAGCATCTCACTCTCAACGCCCCCCCGACATTTCCCGCCGTCTCCCCAGTTTCCTGCTAACGGTTCCTTGATCATCAGGTACAACCCGCTGGTCCTTCCCCCGTCTCACTGTCTGGATCTGCTTCCTGCCCTGACTTCTACCCTCCAGGCTCGGCCACCCTCTTCCCCTCCTGTCCACACCTGGGTAAATCCGACTCCTGTCTGCCCAGCAGCTGGATGCAACTGGAGAAAAACGCACCCTCCGGTGGTCCCCTCAATGCACGACTGTAGGCCCGAGGGGTCCTGGGTGGTGCCCGGCACCCCGGGCCCTCAGGTCTTCTCCTTCCTCTTCTTTCTGACAACGACCTTGCTTTTTTTTTTGCTGAGGAAATGCAGACAAAGGGGGACTGCCAAGCTTCCCTCACGGCGGCTCCCCGCCTGCTGCATCCGTGCTCCCCGTCGCGGACTGTTGGCCTAGCTGCCCTTCACGGACCGCCCGAGCCCTCCGCCCCCTGCCCTCCCCCCGCTGCTCTCGCCTGCTCCCACCCACCCAGCAGCTCTCCCCGCCGTCCCCCCTCACACGGACAAGCTGCTTCTTCTCCCGTCTTAACACACTCGCTGTGCCCCTCCAGCCGCCACCCTGCTTCTCAGCTCCTTTCTGTAGCCACGCCCCTTGGAAAAGGTCTTTGTCTCCTGGTTGTATCACCTCCCCTCTCGCTCCGATCACTCTGAGACCCTCTCCTGGTCGTGGACCTCGCAGCCGCTCTGCCTGTTCCCTTGGGGCTCCATCCCCCCGCCTCAGCCGCGTGTCTACACCCGCGCTCCTGGGAGCTGCTGTAACCATTTACTTAGCAGTGACTTGGCAGCTTAAACGACACTCGTTCTCTTACAGTTCTGAGGATGGAAGTCTCCCAGGACTAAAATCCAGGCACTGGCAGGGCTGGCTCCTTCGGAAGGCTCCGGGGAGACCCCGTTTCCTGGCCTTGCAGCCCCTCCTCCTCCAGAGCCGGCACTGTGGCCCCTTCAGCTCTCTCTGACCCTCCTGCCTCCTCTCGTGAGGACCCTGGTGATTCCATCGGGTCCAGCTGGGTAATCCAGAATCACCTTCCCACTGGGGGACCTTTAATTTAATCACATCCGCTCGCTTCTGCCAGGTGAGGAACACACGCCCAGGTCCCGGGGATGAGATGCCACGTCTTTGGGGCCACCAGTCAGCTGCCCGAGGCTGCAACGGCTCTTCCCGCCAACACCGGTCTCGTTGGCCCGGCGGCCTTTCTGGTGTCCCCACTTGGACTACCCTGTCCAAACCTGAGCTCTTTCTTCCCCCCGAGGCCCAGGCCCGTAGCGCCGCTTCACATGGTGCAGCTTGGCTGCTGAGTTTTCGACCTCAGTCTGAGTTTTTCATGGAATGTCACTAGCTTACGTCCGACTGTGGGACGAGCTGGTCCCAGGCAGAGGACGAGGGGGATGGGCCCGGAGAGGGGGGCCCAGCCACCTCCTCACTGCCCCCTCTGGCCCTGTCCCCGCAGACGGCATCCTGTCTTTCCTGAAGAGCAGCAAGCCGGGCGACGCGTTGTGCGTGCTGGGCCTCACGCTGTCCGACCTGTACCCCCGCGAGGCCTGGACCTTCACCTTCGGCACGTTCCTTCCAGGGCATGGTGAGCCGGCACCTGGGGGCCTCCTGCCTCAGCCCGGAGGCTTGGGTACAGGGCCTGGAACACGTGGGGACATCAGCCCCCTCGCTGTTTCTCCCAGAACCCCTCCTGGGGGAGAGAATGGGCATATATGGAAATGCTCTCTTGAACCTGCAGTCCCAGTTCTCGCCCCTCCCCTGGGCCAGGGGCTGTCTGCCCCGGGGCCGCCTTCACGGGGACGCGCTGGCAGGGCAGGGCCTTTAGGACCTGTGCATCCTGAGGCGGGTGGCTTTGCCCGTGGGCTCCCTGAGCTGAGGCCACTCCTGGTGCCCCCGCTTCTCTGCCTCTCCCCAGAAGTGGGCGTCTGCAGCTTTGCGCGGTTCTCGGGGGAATCCCTGCAGTGGGGGCCCAGCACCCCTGACCCGGCCCCCGAGGCACCCCTGGAGGACAGAGGCCGGACCGTGTGCTTCAGCGCCCTGGGGATGGTCCAGTGCTGCAAGGTGGGTGTTGGGGTGCTGCCCAGGTGGCGGGAGAAGACGGGGGACAGGAAGAGGAGGGGTGCTGGGGGCTCTGGCGGGCTCCAGGAAGATGCTAGGTGTGGAATCAGAGAGAAGGGCGTGAGTGGACAGCCATCGAGCCCTGCGTCCAGGGGTCCCGGGGGTCGGCGGGGGGCGGGCTCCAGGATGCAAGGCGGTGGGGACCTTCTCCCTCAGGTCACTTGCCACGAGCTCTGCCACCTCCTGGGCCTGGGGAACTGCCGCTGGCTCCGCTGCCTCATGCAGGGCGCCCTCAGCCTGGACGAGGCCCTGCGGCGGCCCCCGGACCTCTGCCCCATCTGCCTGCGGAAGCTGCAGCACGTCCTGGGCTTCAAGCTCGTGGACAGGTACAAGGTGAGTCGCGGGCAGGGGGAGGGGTGAGCAGGTCTGCGCATCTCGTGGGTCTGGCTGAGTCCTCCGCCAGGCGCCTGGCCCAGTGCCGGTGGCTGTCACCACAGGGGCGCACGGCTTTTATTTCCCAGGCAACCCTAAGCAGAGCCGGTCTTTACCGGCCACGGACCGCGTACTAGACCCTGTCCTAGGGCTTCCGGTACTCGGGCCGGTTCTGGCATCACCAAGGGGCCTTCCCCAGCATCACTTTCTCCCTCATTGGCTCACAGCCCCTCCGGAGGAGGAGGTGGAACCAAACTAACCAGGAATCACTGTGGAAAGGCTGGCGCTGCTCTTAATCCGGCCCCGCCCTGCGCGGGGGCTGAGCCAGCGCGGCGATGCTGCCCTCTGCTGTCCGCACGAGGCACTGCCGGCGAGCAGGGCCCAAGCGGGACCCTAGGGAACCGGGTCCATCTGCTCCACTGCAGGGAGGAACCTTATCCTACGGGGAAGTTCGTTTGCAAACTCAGAAACTTTACTCTGAGTTCACAGTTCAAAGGCAGGTGGTGGTTATTTTCTCTTTTTAAAAATTTTTTATTATTTTTTAATTGAAGTATAGTTGATTTACAATGTTGTGTTGATTTCTGCTGTACAGCAAGGTGACTCAGTTATACATATACATACATTCTTTTGTATATTCTTTTCCATTACGGTTTATCCCAGGATATTGGATATAGCTCTCTGTGCTATACAGTAGGACCTTGTTGTTTATCCGTTCTATATGTAATAGTTCCAAACTCCCCGTCCATCCCTCCCCCACCCCCCTCCCCCTTGGCATCCACAAGTCTGTTCTCTACGTCTGAGTCTGTTTCTGTCTCATAGATATGTTCACTTGTGTCATTTTTTAGATTCCACATGTGACATCATATGGTATTTGTCTTTCTCTGACTTACTTCACTTAGTATGATAATCTCTAGTTGCATCCATGTTGCTACAATTGGCATTATTTCATTCTTTTTTTTTATGGCTGAGTAGTATTCCATTGTATATATGTACCACATCTTCTTTATCCATTCATCTGTCAATGGACATTTAGGTTGTTTCTATGTCTTGGCTTTTGTAAATAGTGCTGCTGTGAACGTAGGGGTGCATGTATCTTTCTGGATTAGAGTTTTGTCTGGATATATGCCCAGCAGTGGAATTGCTGGATCATATGGTAATTCTATTTTTAGTTTTCTGAAGAAGTTCCATACTGTTTTCCATAGTAGCTGCACCAGTTTACCTTCCTACCAACAGTGTAGGAGGGTTCCCTTTTCTCCACACCCTCTCCAGCATTTGTTATTTGTAGATTTTTTTAATGATGGCCATTCTAACTGGTGTATGGTGGTACCTCCTTGTAGTTTTGATTTGCATTTCTCTAATAATTAGTGATGTTGAGCATCTTTTTATGTGCTTATTGACCATCTGTATGCCTTCTTAGGAGAAATGTCTATTTAGGTCTTCTGCCCAGTTTTTGATTGGGTGGTTTGTTTTTTTTTTGTTATTGTTTTATGAGCTGTTTGTATATTTTGGAGATTAAGCCCTTGTCGGTCGCCTCATTTGCAAAAACTTTCTCCCATTTCATAGGTTGTCTTTTCGTTTGGTTTATGGTTTCCTTTGCTGTGCAAAAGCTTGTAAGTTTGATTAGGTCCCATTTATTTATTTTTGTTTTTATTTCTATTGCCTTGGGAGACTGACCTAAGAAAACATTTGTATGATTTATGTCAGAGAATGTTTTGGCCATGCTCTCTTCTAGTTTTATGGTGTCATGTATTATGTTTAACTCTTTAAGCCCTTTTGAGTTTCTTTTTATGCATGGTATGAGGGTGTGTTCTAATTTCATTGATTTACATGCAGCTGTCCAACTTTCCCAGCACCACTTGCTGAAGAGGCTTTTTCCCATTTTATATTCTTGCCTCCTTTGTCAAAGGTTAATTCACCTTAGGTGTGTGGGTTTATTTCTGGGCTCTCTATTCTGTTCCATTGATCCATATGTCTGTTTTTGTGCCAATACCACACTGTTTTGATTACTGTAGCTTTGTAGTATTGTCTGAAGTCTGGGAGGGTTATGCCTCCTGCTTTCCCCCCCCCCCCCCCCCTCAGGATTGCTTTGGCAATTCTGGGTCTTTTATGGTTCCATATAAATTTTTGGATTATTTGTTCTAGTTCTGTGAAAAATGTCATGGGTAATTTGATAGGGATCGCATTAAATCTGTAGATTGCTTTGGGTAGTATTGCCATTTTAACAATATTAATTCTTCTAATCCAAATGCATGGGATATCTTTCCATTTCTTTGAATCAGCTTCTTTAGTTTCCTTTATTAATGTTTTATAGATCTCAGCATATAAGACTTCCACCTCCTTGGTCAGGTTTATTCCCAGGTATTTTAATTTTGCGGTGCAATTTTAAAAGGTATTGTTGTTTTTACATTCCCTTTCTGATATTTCATTGCTAGTGTAAAGAAATGCAACCAATTCTAGTAGTTTTTGTGTGGAGTCTTTAGGGTTTTCTATATATAGTATCATGTCATCTACATATAGTGACAGTTTTACCTCTTCCCTTGCAATTTAGATACCTCTTATTTCTTTTCCTTGTCTGACTGATTGCTGTGGCTAGGACTTCCAGTACTATATTGAATAGAAGTGGTGTGAGTGGGCATCCTTGTCTTGTTCCAGATTTTAGTGGGAAGGCTTTCAGCTTTTCACCGTTGAGTATTATGTTGGCTGTGGGTTTGTCATAAATGGCTTTTATTATGTGGAGATAGGTTCCCTCTCTACCCACTTTGGTAAGAGTTTCATCATAATGTTGAATTTCGTCAAATGCTTTTCTGCATTTATTGAGATGATCAGGTGGTTTTTGTCTTCTTTTGTTAAAGTGGTGTATCACCTTGATTGATTTGCATGTATTGAACCATCCTTGTGAACTTGGGATGAATCCCACTTGGTTGTGGTGTATGAACTTTTTACTGTGTTGTTGGATTTGGTTTGCTAATATTTTGTTGAGAATTTTTGCATCTATAGTCATCAAAGATATTGGCGTGTAATTTTCTTTTTTGGTGGTATCTTTGTTTCTGGTATCAGGGTGATGGTGGCTTCACAGAATGTCTTTGGGAGTGTTCCCTCCTCTTCAATCTTTTGGAAGAGTGGTAATTTCTTCTTTAAATCCACCTTTGGATGAAAATACCAAGTTAAAAAAGTTTTTTGTTCGAATGAAGGCATAGGCCCACCAACAGAACAGCTTGGGCTTAATTTTAAGACCCAAAGTTTTAAGCCAGACGCTTTAAGTGAATCTCGTTGTGTCTGAGGTTCTGGGAAGCCCATCCTCCTCTTGGAGACGGTCAGCTTCTGGAGCCCCCTGGGTCCGGGTGCTGGACTCGGGGGAGAGGCTCTCGGACAGGCAGGAGTTTACAATTCGGTGCTTGTGGAGGGGTTGGCTCTGCGTTTCTAACGGGCTCCCAGGCTGCTGCTGGTCGGGGACCCCAGGCTGGGGACCCCTGAACACAGGGCTGGGCATGTCCAGGTCAGAGTTGCCTCCCGGCCTGGGTCTCCCCTGAACGTCTCTGGGGTAAAATAGCGCGTCGAGGGGCGCTGAGGAGGCGGCCTGCCTCGCTGGAGAGGGGACCCAGAGGCAGCGCCCCCGTAGGGAGGTGCCCCTGCTGCCGACTGGCTGACGCCGCTCAGCAGGATGCGACGGGCGTGGGCGTCACCGTCACCGGAGCGCCTGCCCCACCAAGCGCAGGGCTGGGGACTTGGCCGTAAGCTGCCCATTATCCTCGTGTGCGTGTAAGGGGAAGGGGGGCAGCTGCGGCCTGCAGAAGGTCTGGGGTTTCTCACCACTTCCTTTCTTGGGGTCTTGCTCGTCTATCGGACCCGAACTTTCAGGCCCTTCGTCCCCCTCCCCTGACGCGTGTCTTCCCGCGACTCCTAACCTCGAGGGGGGCGCCCTGGGCCTGCTCTGGATCTGTTCCCATCAGTCAGCGGTGTGCTGGTAAGCGCCCTCTAAGGAAAAAGCCTCGATTGGGAGTTATCTGCCGTTTCCATGGTGTAGACTCCACCACGGCCCGTTGTGAGCCATCACGGGAGGAAAGCGGGGAGGAGGTGGGCAGTAGCTGACCACTGGCGTCTCCGATGCCCGGCTGCACCACGCACAGAGGTGCTAGTGGGATGTAGGAAAACCATCATTGCCTTTGCTTTGAACAGAGTGTTAACAGGTCAGCTCAATTTATCCACGAATAACGGTCAGGCTTGCAAAGCTCCCGCAAGTTCGCCGTCTGTCTTTAGAGGCCCCATTCCGAGGGCCCCTGTGGCACCAGACTGCCCCTCGCCCTGGGTCGTGGGCACAGTGGGGTCCCCTCGGGAGAGGGGCTGGGTCTCCTGGCGGCTCCCTGGCGAGGGAAGGGGCCGGACAGGCCGACTCAGCCCGCGTCTCTCCCTCGTAGAGGCTGTACACCTGGACGCTAGCGGCGGCGGGGACGCGGCCTGGGCCGGCGGCGGGGGAGCCGTCCGTGTCGGAGGACACCCTGCCCTGCAGCGCGGACTCGGGCCTGTGCGGCGAGAGCGACTCGGAGCCGGGCAGCGGGCTGTCGGAGCCCCTGTCCCCGGACGCCTGGAGCCACGCCTTGCCCGCGGGCCCGGAGCTGGAGCCCGAGGACGGGCTGGGCTCCCTGGCGGCCGCGGAGAGTCCGGGGGAGGCGCTGGCGGAGCACGGCCGCTGGCTGGCGGCCTGCATCCAGGCCCTGGAGAGGGACGTGACCGAGGAGGAGCTGGCGCGGGTGGACGGCGCCGTGGACGCCCTGGCCCGCTGGGACCTGTTCACGGGGCGGCTCCCGGCCCCCCGGCAGGACCCGCCCTGCGGCCGAGACGGCGCGGGGCTGCGCCGGGTCCTGGGCGACAAGTTCTCCTCCCTCCGGCGGAAGCTGAGCGCTCGCAAACCGTCCAGGGCCGAGGCGTCCCCGCGGCGCCGGAAGGCGGAGGATGATTAGCACGGCCAGTGCGGCTCGGCCGGCGCCTGCCTGTCCCCGGGGCGCTGCGGGCCCGGCAGCGGGCGGAAGGGCCGGTGTCGGGAAGTGGAAGGCGATCTGTCTGCACGTGGCGACCGCAGCCTCGCGACGCGGCCGGGGTGGGGGCCGGGGTCCCAGGCACCCCGAGAGCCGTCCTCGGGCCGCACCCGACTGCACGGAGCAGGTGCCGGGCAGGTGCCTGTCTCTGCTGCGGCCTGGGGCTCGGGGCTCTGCTACGGCGAACTCAGATTGCAAGGCCCCAAGGTGGGTCCTCCGCTCAAAGGGGGGCAAAGGGGGTCTTGTTGCAATCTACAAGGTCCCCCGCCTCCCCCGACCCCAAGCCCATGGAAAGGGCCCCTTTCTGCGGCCCTAACCGCACTCTGACCCTTGGAACTTCGCGTGAGTGTCTCCCTGAAAGTTCCGGGTGGCCACCGCCTACCAGACCATGTGCCCAGAGATGTGCCACTTCTTCTGACAACTGTTGCGGGAAGGGAGGGTGTCCCGCGTGCAGGTCTGAAGGTGCTGCTGCCTGCTGTGACTTGCAGAGGTGAAAGCAAACCGCGGCTCCATCCTCAGGACAGTTTTCTGACAAAGGTGGCCTGGACCCCAACGCCAGTGAGGGCAAGGAGATGAGAGCTTTGTTCAGAACACCTGTGTCTGTGTTTTTTGGTCTAGTTCTACCAGTTGCTGAGAGAACAGGTGATTTAGATGTTAAAATATCCATCACCCCAGTAGAATTGTCTGTCTTCCTTTAATTTCGTCAAACTTTGCTTCCGGTTCTTTGAAACTCCTTTATGTGCAACACACACATTTGATTGTTAGGTTTTCCTGACCGACTGACCCTGTTTTCATTATCAAATGCCGCGGGCTGCTGCTCACGAGTCCCGGGGAGAGATGCTTCTCGTCCGGACAGCAGAGTTCCCGCGGAGCGATACGTTCAGGAGCAGCTATGTTCCCATCTGGAGAGAGGCAAGAACAGGGGCGGTTCCTACGTTTTGTGCATAGCTTAGACAGTTTGGGGGGCCTTCTAAGAAAAACGGTACAAACTACAAATACAGAATCAGGAGGGTCGTCACCCAAGCAAGGACGCCTGAAGCCTCCTTGTGATGTAGGTTCCAGCCCCAGAAAGATGTGAAGGGATGAGACCATCCTGAAAATAAAGCAGCAAGGATGCAGCTCTTCAGACCCGCATTCTCTTTTGCACGGGGCTGAAGATGCATCACAAGGATCCAGAGGTAACTGATGGGGAGAAGAGGACGAGCCAGGCTCTGCAGAAAGTGTGTTGGGGCCGACCCCACAGAGAGCATGACGGAGGAACAGAAGGAGGCCTCGGTGTCTGTCACTGTGAACAAACCACTCACCCCTTAGTGGCTTAAAACCCCAGCAACCTATCCAGCTCAGAAAGCGGCAGTGTGGACAGAGCTTGGTGGGGAAGGTTTGCCCCTGGGGCTGGGCTGGAGAGTCCCGCTCTAGGATGGCTCACTCACGGGGCTGCCGTGTGATGGCCGAGGGCCAGGGCCTTGGTTCTGTCCGGGTGGCTTGGGCTTCCATGTAGTGTGGCGGCTGGCTACCAAAGGAGGGATTTCCTGGAGTCACGTGGAAGACGTGTAGCCTCTCAGGACTCAGCCGTACTCTGTTAAGGCCGCCTCAGAGGCCCACCCAGGCTCACACACAGGGAGGGGATGTAGATCCCACCTCTTCATAGGAGTGTGGTGAAGTTCTGGAGAGCTTGGGAGGTGAGCAAACATTTTTGAAAAACCTGCCCCGGTTAGCACTTGCTGCTCGGATTGGCCATCATACCTGCGACAAAATCTTACCTGTTTTTCTTCTGCAAAAGATTGACGACTGGAATGATGTAAGCACACACACAGGTGACGAAGAGGGAAGAGCCTGGCTCAGACTGAGGGAGGGAGCTCAAGGGGGTCGTTACGAAATTCTTAGTGCCGTCTGTCTGCACCCCATGGCCTTTGGCTCCCAACTGTGACGAGTGTCCCAAAAAAGCATTCTGAAGTGGGGAGGGACAAGCCACTTCCTCCACGGCCTTCACCAGTTGCAGATGGAGGACACTTTTTAAAGATAGCTGCTGGGAGGAAAGTTTTGAAAGTAAAACGTTTAGGAGCAGAGATCATAGCTTCCTTCCTCTGCTCAAATATCAGCCCAGGTTCTGCCCCTGCTGGGGGTGGAGGGCAGTTGGGGACAGTCCCCAGGGAGCGGCTTTTGGCAGAGGAGGGGATAACGAACGCCATCTTCCATAGCAAAGTCACGGCTCACCAAGTTCAGGCTCAGACATGGTACAGCTGGGCACCTTAACGGGGCTGAGCTGAAATAGCTTCAGATAACGGTTTCTGAGAAACAAGGGCCTGGTTTTTACTTATGCAAAAGCACCAAGTCACTGCCATCTCATCTCATGCTTTCTCATCTCCTTATCTGTCAAAGGCCCTGCAAGTCAGGAGGAGAGGTCTCCGAGCTTTCCCATGGACCCTCTTGGAGCCCGTCGCTCTCTGGTGGAACTGGGTGGAGGGGCTTGAATGGAACTAAAAATACTTTGGGGTCGTGGCGTTGTGTCACCGTTCCTGTGTGAGATGGGGCTGGGACATCCACGCGTGCCTTCAAAAGTAGCCTCAACACACGTGGAAACTGCGTCCTGGTTAAGGGGGATGGGAAGCAGGGCCCCGGTCAAGAGGTGGCAGACCCTCTTCCTGCCTCTCATTCTTCCCCCTCTTCCTCCCCAAAGCCCAAACTCATCATCAGAGGAGGGAGAGGAGGATCGTTCTCAACTCCTCCCTCCCCACCTGCGGGGCAGGAAAGTGGGATTAGCCCGTGAGCCCCTCTGCCGGCCCCCCTTTTTCCAGAGCGTGGGTCGGGGGAGGGATGTGGGCCCGTTAATACTGTCCCATGGGACATCTGATTCAGACCTTTCTGGGAGGAAAGCAATCTCTGAAAGGGCTTAAAAAAATAAACACACAATAGCTTAGCCAAGCAGCTAATATTAAAGCAAAGAGTCCAAATTTAGATCCCACCAAGTTCAAAGGAGCGGCTGTAGCATTCCACGGACACACACACACACACACACACACAAGGTCCATTCGCGGGGCCACAGGAGCTGCGCTCCAGACCCGCCAGGCAGGGCCAGGCGGCTAGACCCTCATCCGTCTGGGGAAAGACAGGGAGCTCGTCCTCGCAAATAAAGCCCCCCTTTGAACCTGTCCTTCTAAGTACCAGGGAATTTCTTACATCCCTGCAAGGTAGATACCCTGATCCCATTTTATGGTTAAGGGAGCTGAGAGGTTTGGTCATCTGCCTGAGGCTGCGAAGCAGGGGCTGAGATTCCGAGCGGGTTTCCTCTGACTTGGCCCTGCGTGTTCTGGGTCTTAGGAAAGCACACCGGGAAAGTCTGAGCAGGCAGAGTCAGGAGGAAAGCACAAGGCTTGGGAGGCCTTCACCCCGGACTCCCTACTTGGGCCGCAGCCCTGCTGGCTCTGCCCTGGCTTCTAAGGTGGCCAAGAAGCTGCCTAGTGGCTGCAGCACTTCTGGCCCAGAGACTCCCCAGAGGGCCGAGGAACGGCCTGGGTGGGTGGGTGGGTGGCCGGCTCTCTCGGGCGAAGATGCCAAGGTAAACAAAGCCCGGAGTCGCTGGGGCTTTGATTGTTTGTATAAAGAGGGCGAGTCCCCAGCAGGAATATTTTTACCCTGGTGAAGACCGGGAGGATCAGGGCTTTGCCGGGCGGCTCCCGACCTGAGCTGGAGCCCACGCGCCCTGGGAGCGGACAGAGGCCTCTTCCAGGCCGCCTTCGCCCGCTGCGGCCAGGCTGAAGAGGGCGGCTGGCGCCGGGGACCCCAGGCCCGGCCGGCCCTTGACCCCCGCCTGCCCCAGCGCTGGAGTCTCTAGCGGAGCCAGATCCGTCCTGGTGGCTGTAGGGACGACTGTCCACAGGGGAGCCCGGTTCCAAGGAAACCCCAGGAAACAGATTTACGGCCCCTAGAACGACAGGCTGTGGAAGCTAAGCGCTGAGAATCATCTGGGAAATGCCTACTGCGTGGCCGACAAGAACCATGGCCTTGGGAGCTGCTGAAACCCGTGTGAAGAGCCTGACCTCTTCCAGCGCCTCCATCCGGGAGAGCCCAGAATAACCGAGACTTATTTTTGAACTCGGCTTCTTGGGTAAAGAGACAGATGAAAACGAGCTATGTCAGGGGTTTATTTTAAAAAACAATTTCCAAGAGGCGTCCTGGGGCCACTACGTGTTCAGTCCAATGCCCCCACCCCAGCAGCAACCCAGGGCGGCCGAGGACGCGCTGGTCAAAGAGGCGACTCCTGGGCTGCCGGAGGGGACCCGTGGGGCATCCCACCTAGCGCACGACCCTGGCTCTCCCCACACTAGCCGGAAGCGACACCAGGTCCCCCGCGAGGCCACTGCACGTGCCTTGCCGCAGCGCTTCCGTCAGCCTCCTCTCTGCTCTGGGCCCTCCCGTCCTCCCCGGCCACGGCGCAGCTGAAACGCCCCACGGCCAGGCCCGCGTGGCTTCCCTCGCATCACCCGGATGGTCTGAGACATTTACCGTGTGGTCCTTATGCTGTTCCGCGGTCACCACAGGGATGTCTGTCTGACGGCCTCTCACTGGCCCGTGATCTGCGGGGAACGAGTCAGGAAACCCGCTCCCAGGCCGGCGCGGTGCCTGCAGTCGGCACTCACCTGCCACGGGACGAGGCAGAGGCCGACCAGCTCCTCCTCTTTCCTTCCTTCAGCCTTTGAGCCACAAAAGGTGATTTATTTTCACTGTTTCTCGCAGTGCCTGTTCAAAGCAAGAGGGGATTTCAAGAGGGGGGCGGGGCTGACTGTCTACGCGGGACCGAAGCTGGGGGGATGCTGGGGGCGGGGAGCGGGGGCTGCGCCTGCCTCTGTCCTCCTGCCCAGCTCGGACTGTCGGTGGGGACGCCCCTGGGAAGCCCTGCCGCCCTCCTGGGTAAATGGGGGGGCGGAGCTGGTGGCAAAGGCGTTCCTGGAAGGAGAGGAGAGAGCCCCACGGGGGCCCAAGGGTACAGACAGCAGCTCTTCCGAGAGCAGCACCTCGTGCCAAAGGCAGGGGCGCGGGGAGCACGGCCCCCTGTGCCAGCAGCGAACAGTGCAGGGAGGGGCTGCCCGTCTACCTGAGCTGGCACCGAGCCATCGTCCACCCTTGCCCCTGGGGAGAGACCAGGGCTGTTCCTCTGAACGTCCGTTTGGGGACAGTCCCCTCGGTGGACGGCGGGGACAGTGGCGTCTGGGCTGCCACCTCACCTCAGGTGGGCGGGACCAAGGCTGCGGGAGCTTCTGGGAGTAGAGGTCGACACTCCTCTTTCTTCCTCTGTCCTCGGGCCTCCCCGTCCCTCTCCCGCTTCTCCCTGAAGCAGCTGGTAGAAGTGCGGCTCTCGTTAGCTCAACCCCGGCTCGTCATACGCTCCGAGCAGGAGTGAGGCCTGAAAAAGGTGAAGGAAGGTCCACGGGACCGTGGCCCCTCGGCGCCCCCCATTGTTGGCCTCCAAAACAGGCCTTTTTCAGTGGCAACAACTTCATCGGATTACGTGAGCTTCAATCACAACTTGAGTAAACGACTTGATCGGCCTCGTTCTTATGTTTAAAAGTCCAGAAGCCAAGTGGAAACACACATACACGTAGGCATCTTAATACCGGGATTATGGATGACTTCGACGTACAGAATAAATTCTGTGCAATTCAACTTTTTAATGCTTACATATTACATTTTCATTCTCCAAATTAATGCTACAGAACCTGAATCCTGAGGGAAGAGGAGGAAATTCTAGGAGGCTAACTGAAAACAAGAGAATTCATCACTTGAATGTAATAAGTAGTTCCTTCTTGCTTGGAATGCACAGTGCCCGTTAGAATCTACTTGCAGTGTCGCCAGCACTTTTTTCACTGTGTGTGCACCTTCTAGAAAGAGAATGGTCTGTTCTCCTCCTTGGAAGGGCCTCCTCTCAGAGACTCGGATCCTTGTTGATGTGGACAGATTGGGAGACTCTTTATTTATCCACACGTCCACCCAACACACATCCACTAGACACCTCTTCTGTTCCGGTCAATCTGCCCAAAGTTTAAGAAAAACGTTATCCATTGCACTGGCTCACTTCATAAATGCTTGTTCCCTGTATCCATGTTTCTCACGATGAAGGTTGATGTTTTTGATGTGACATAACAAAAAGGCTACTTTTTCTTTTTTCGGGGGGAGTGTCATTATTTCTACTTATACTAATATTACCTACAACATTTTTTCTGCGGTGATCCTGGAGGTTCGACGTTGTCACTCGGCTGTGTTCTTGCATTTCATCCAGACTACAGTCTGTACTTGTGATGTTGTTGAGACATGCCTGACCCTATGGTTGAGTAAACACTGGAGAGTATGTGGGATTCCTGCCAGGGAGGGGACGGGATGAGGGGGCAGAGCCCGAGGCCCAGACCCCAGGCTCTTACCACCCACCCACCCCTCTCCTGCCCGGTGCCCACTGGAGCCCTGGCCACCCGCCCCAGGGGTGGAGCTTCACCCAGGAAGCCGGCAACCACAACATTGAACATGCACTCAGGGACCCAGTAACGCGCTCCCCGTTCACAGGGCCTTGCTCGTGGCTGCCGCGGGGCACCAGGGACGCAACACACCAGAAGAATGTAATTTACGGCAAATTTTAATAGATTTATAAAAGTCGTATATACAAAACATGTTAAACTAACCCCCGGAGCTATACAATACACTTTTTACACTGCATCATGTACCTCTTAACCTGGAACACAGCATCCGTAAACCGAGGCCCGTCCCCCACTGTTGGTGCCATCATGGGGGGGGAGGGGGGTGGAGCTGCAGCGACACCCCAGGGGCAGTGCCCGTGACCCAGCACTCGGCTGTTGCCCTTGAATTTCCTTTCCGAGTGGACAGACCCCGGAAGAGCTCAGAGCTCCGTTTCTGTGGCCGCTGCCGCAGCCGATCGTCCCCACAGCCCTGCCCCCCCTGCGGGGTCCCCCACGCACCACAGGGGCCACAGCACAGCACTGAGGAGGTGAGCTGAGGACGTGGCAGACAGGAGGGGGCCGAGCACACAGCACTGAACTTCCGGGCTGCGCTCGTGTCAACAGAGAATAGCACGCCTGCCAATTTTAGCTGCTTCGAATGGAGTGAAGGAAAAGACACTTGGAATGTTTTGCCATTTGCATAACAGGTCAAAAGGTAATGCTTTAAGATCCTAGAGATGGGCAGACTCAATAGAGAACTCTTTTAAATTTCTTGATAAACAGGCTTGTTACAGAATCTAACAGTTATGATGATGGGGAGAAAGTTTCATAGGCTGCCCGTGAGCCCTCCTGGGACAGGCCTCGGCCCCGGTTTCCACAGACTCCGCAGCGAGAGCTCTGGCCACCTGTTTGCCGGTGAACCTGGAAAAGGTGCCTGGGCTCGTCCAGAAAGCTTGGGTGAAGAGGGAAGCCACGGAGAACCGGCTTTGTTAGCCCGACTGTCAGATCAAGGCTGGTTCCACGTTTGTGACCTGAGTTCCAGAGTCTCCTAGGTGACAGTGCTCTCTGCCCAGCGTGGGCACGGACCTCTTTTGAGGGCAGCCGGACAGACGGTGGGGAGGAGACCTCCTGCGTCCCCCGAGGCTGAGGGGGGCTCCCCCGGGGGCCGCGCACTGAGTGGAGGGGCTGGGGCCCCAGGGCAGAGGGTTCAGCTGCAAGGCGCGTGGCAGCCCCGTGAGATGCCCCGTGAGATGCCGTAAAGTGCCCAGGCTGCCGCGGCGGCACACCCGGCCCGTCGCCACTCAGGGTGGGGCCTCCTGGAACCCCATCCTCAGTTCCTTCCCCACTGGAGAAATTCTGAAGTCGGCTGAAGAGGTGAGCCCCTGGCCCAGCCCCGGGAAGCTCCAGAACCCACAGCCGAGGGCCCGTTTCCCCCGACTCACAGAGGTCGTGCTCTCAGCTGCCCCTACACTGGACTTCCCTCGGCCGGACTCCGGGTCAGCCTCCCCAGGCGGGATGCGCGGTCCACGCCTCCCCCGTGTCCACACCGCCTGGGCCACCAGAGCGGTCTGGCTCTGCAACCTGCCGGGAAATGCGGTCCCGCGGGAAACCTCCACCTTGACTGTGAATAGCTGCAGTTATGTTCATTTGGGGGAATTAATCAGCTTTTGAAAGCACAAAATAAAATGAATTCAGTGTTAATAAAAAGGCGGCTGAGTGACAAGCCTGGAACAGACAGATCAAGACGACTGTGAGCCCGTGCGGCTCAGCCCCGTCTACACTCTGCCAGCCGTGCAATCGGAGTGCCGGCTGCCCGCAAGCCCGCCCGGGAGGAAACTCGGGCTGCTCCAGGAACCCCTAGTAGCTGCTCTAGTGTTTCACTGTGGTTTGTGTTACACACACACACACACACACACACACACACACACACACAAAAGAAAACCACTAGAATAAAAACACTACCTTCACAACCAGCTCAGAAGCGGAGAACCCAGTTTCCAGGGGGAGCCAGGTGTGCGCTTCTCTCAGGGCCGCGTTTACAGCAACGGAGTCTTTGTGTCCCTGTGTAATGAGAACCTCACGGTGACGTGCCAAGGTCATCGCTGGCTTTGAGGAGGAGGAGGGAGGCGCCACAGGTCGGGGGGGATACAAGCGCAGTTCCCGCCTGTTCTCAGCTGCTCCACACCCTAATCACAGGCTGCCGGGGAGGGCCCTGCTGCCCTACGAGTTCTGCGTTTTGGGGCAGGAACCTCATGGTCTATTTCTGAGTTCCAGCCCATTTCCCACCTCTTGCTATCCTCAGACGCCAATTCCCGGGAACATCCATCCTGCCAGGAGGTTTGAGAACTCACTCGGGCCTGGCAACGCCCCGCTCCTTCCCGCTGTGACCTGGGGCGGGAGCCTCGCGTAGGAAGTCCCCACGTTGAGCAGCACTCCGCTCTCCTAGGGGCTCACGACCACCGTCAGGGTCAGCAGAACCCCTGCAGGTGTGCGGTCCACTCCGAGGAGCCACTCTGGGTGGGAAGCAGCCCATGTCACCCAGCGAGAGGCGGGCACTGGGGTGCTTCGGGCAGGTAGCAACCTGTTGTGCTTTGAAGTAGGTTTTCACCTGAAGAAACGCCAACACGGTATGGAAACCACAACCACCTATTTCAGTACGCCATCCTGAGCACCAGCGAACCCCCAGCCTCTAAGTTCTAGCGGGTTCTGGAGGGCGGGACCTGGCAGGAGAGTGAAGGCCCACACGAGCAGCTGGGCCTCGCGTGCCCTGAAGTCCTCCTCCAGCAGAAGGTAGGAACCAGACACCAAGAGTGGGACCGAGGAGGCGGAGTGGCCCTTCCACGCCCCAGGGGCTCCCCTCCACCCACAGCGAGCCTTCCCCTTCCCTGAACTCAGCGCAAACCGCGTGCCACCTGCCGTTAAGGGCCGTCAACACAGCGAGTGCCAGCCTCCGAGCCGCCTTAACCAAGCAGCTCCTTCCTCTGGGGACCCACCACCACCCTCTTCAGGGCCCAGCAGGTGCCTCACAAACGCAGTCAGTAAAAGCAGCCCTTGCTTGGGGGCTGAGCTCTCAGCCCCCCCGCCCCCCCGCCAGCTACAGGTCCGGCACCAACCTTGGCACCAGGGCCTGCGCCCGCCCCGAACGCCGAGTCCATGAAACGCAGGAATCCCACACGCAAGGCCCACCTCTCCCCAGGGCCGCCAGGCAGACTTTAAAAGGGCGTGTCTTCTTCAAACAGAGCTCCCTAAATTTCCGGGCATCACTGAAGAATGAGGTTGCTGAGCGCATCTGATGTACCTTACGGAGAAGGTGGCGTCAAAAGGCCTGAAGGGACCACCCGACATGCTGTTGAAGGCTTAGTGGGAACTTCTGCTCTTCACTTAAACCACAACAGAAAACCCAGCATCACTTTCTTCCTGAGGCAGGTTGTAGGTCACAGGAAGGGGAGGATTCGGGGGCCAGTACGTTGTGGACCACAATTCCAGCGGCCTGGAGGGAGTCCTCCACGGTCCTCTGCTTCATGGCTCGTGACCCCGGCTGCCCAGCAACCGCCGGGGAAACCAGGAGCGCGTCCACGTGATGCCTGTACTGCACGGGTTCTGGGTGGCCCAGCCCAGGGCTTTGCAAAGCCCCTCCGGTGATCTGACTGCGGTGCCAGAGTTGAGCATCATGATCTGGTCCAGCTTCTACAAATGGGGAAACTGGAACTCAAAGAGCTTGGCCCTCAGCCACGTGGGTAAGGACGAGTACAGGTTTCTCTGGGGGCAGCAGTTCTGCCTTCTCTGGGTGGGGGAGCAGTTCTGCCTTCCCCACACGTGGACGCACACGCCTACCCGGGCGATGGCCACTGGACAATACATACGTGCCTTTTCTACAAGAGAATCCTGAGCGCCACGAGCTCTGTCGGCTGGGAATCGTTCGCACTTTGCGTCAGTGGTTTCTTCGTTTTGTGATGGGGATGGTCACCCCACGGGGTTGCGGAGAAAGAGTTTCCACCCTTGCCTTCCCTTGCGCTTCCCCCAGCCTCCAGTCTCTGGCCACGTCCACGTCCATCACCAGGTCCTCTCCTCGGGCCCCTGGGTCTCAGGGCAGCAGGATCCCTCCTTCACACACACACGTGTCTTTACATGTATTTGCCACTGTTCCTTGTCCTGAAGTCATGTTCTAGAGGCATCCACTCAGTGACAGCGCTCCTGTGTCCCACGTGGAAATAAAAACTGTGACCGACAGGTAATGAACCTTCAAGGAACATTAGGAGAGCTATCCAACTGCTCTGAATTTTGGGGACTGAAAAAATTAATGTTGACTTCGCATGCTGAGTTGATATTTTCTATTAAGCAAAGGAAAACTAAGGATATATCTTAATAAACATCCAGAGACTGAAGGTGGTCAGATCATCAAACCAGCCCCTCCTGCCAATGCTAAAATGCTGTGCAAAGTGTAAGCGGTGAGCAATTCACCGCGACTGCTCTCATCCTAACGGTGCCTTTACTCACGATACCAAGTTAGTGTCTGTTCCCAGGATGCCCAAGTTAGTCAGTCATAACTAATAATCTTGTTTCAAGATTATTTCCTGATCTTGGAGTTGAAATAACCTGACTTATTTTTATCAAAGAAGTAAAAAAATGACAAGAATAAGGAGTCTAGAGAACTCTATATATAAATTACAAAGCTACAATGCAGTATCTTTAAAACAATTTCTCTACAAACTGAAGGGTTAAAAAAATATTTCAGTAAAAAACGTACATGTGTCCTTATGTGTAAACAGTATAACTATGAGGAAAATATCTTAGTTTGAGGAAGTTTATTGTTACATTTTTGCAATAACAGATGAGGCACAACTATCTCAATAAAAAAAGACAATAATCGAGGGTAACAGTGAAATTAAAATAAAAAAAAATAGAAAAGCCTAAGGTTTTGGAGAGAAAAGTGACTATAATCTATGTGTAGAAAGGCTGTAAATGGTTTCAGTTGACCTTGCAAAGAGCGATCTTCTTCTCGGATGCCGACCAATCATGGAATTGAGGGCCAGGCGCCTTGCAGGACTAAGCCGTCCACTCAGCTTACCGTGAAGAGGGGAGCCCGGCCACAGGGGGGAGAGCGGGTCAGTTCTGGGCCGGGCAGGGGCCCCCCCTCGGGCTGTCCCCCCTGCTTCCCAGTCCGCTCAGCTTCCCTGTCTATACCAACTCCCTTCCGCCTCCGAAAGCAAACCAGCAGCCGCGTCAGATGGTTTAAAGGACAAACGGCACTTGCCGACCGTGCTGACCTCACTCGCCAGCAAGCCGTTCGGATGGGCACCTGCACCGGCTACGCCGACCGCCCCCTCCGCCAGACCGCAGGGAGCGTTTCCAGGCTGGCGAGGAAGCGCGTGGGTCCCGACACACGTGTGAGACCTGGAACCCGGCAGGCGAGGAGCGCTCGTGCCCCAGGACAGGGTCCTCTGAGCAGCGACAGCGGGGTCTTGGGCCGCCCTGACGCAGCCCGTTGAGAATGTTCTTTTTCCTTTCAGCCTCGGTCATCGGCCCCGATCCCGGGGCACGTCCTCTCAGTTTATGAAGAGCCACAGGAAGCAGTACAAAAACAGCAACTTTTCTCCAGCCAAAAAAAAGAGCCGAAACCCCAGCAAACATCGACAGGAAGCCTTGAGCGCCCGGAGAGACAGGATTTCATGTCGTCTCCTCATTAAAACCCTGTGATAACAAGGCTGACTCAGAAGCAGTTTCTTTCCTCCCTTTCCTCCTGGGTCAGCATCTGCCACAAGATCCCTGTTCATCTGCTGGGTGAAGGCAAGCAAGCCACTCACCAGGGATGCAGGACCGGGAACAGTGTGGCCTGGGGACGGGGCCCGGGGACGGCTACTCAACCACAGGAACATTCTGGTGCCACTGACAGAGGAAGCTTTTTTCTCTTTTAAATGCTAGGCAGAGTCCTCAACACACCAGACACTTTTGAGTAGAGTAATACACAGCGGGGACCAGTTTGGAATGCAATGTATTTTAAAACACAGTGAAAGACACCTGGACAGAGTAACCGGACAAGTTAACTGAGTGTAATTAAGACTGACCAGCTCGCCTCGACATTCACAGCCTCTGCAGTTTCACTCAGAGGAGACCACGACCGACAGTTTTCCTGCTACGTGTGTACATTAGTAGAAGCGAGAGACCGTGATGAGAACCTCGATTCTCGGCCACCAGAAGGCAGCGCGGAGCCCGGGGGCGTTAACGAAGGCTCCGCTGGCAATGCCGCCAGCTCTCGGAAGCCCCTGAGAGGAAAGGAGCTCTCCACTTCCTCCAAAGAAGGAAAGGCTCCCTGAAGCCGACTGCAGCGTCGGAGACGACTCAGAAGACAGAAGAGTCGTCTGCAAGGCCAGCTGGTTGAAGTCTTTGCCGAGGGGCGGGCGAGGGGCGGGGAGGGTGGGCACAGAGGCAGCGGGCACTGCCCTGTGCAGAGGGGAGGGGGCCGTTCACGGCAGCGCCCGTGCGCACACCTTCCGCCCCGTGTCCCGTCACGCTACGGGCTGATCGGACAGGGCGGGAAGAAAGCGCAGGCAGTGGGGCCTTAAGTCCACACCGCCAGCTCTCACTGCCACCCTCTCACCTGACGGCCGGGCTGGGGCCTCTCGGGACATCGGCACAAGAGACTTAAAAGGCAACGCGCTCCCTTGGGGAGGTGGTGGCGACGGCCCGCGCTTCACCTCCTACAAACCCCCCTCCCCCCGCCCCGGCAACACTCCTCACCAAGCACTCTCGAGTTAGAGAGAAAAGCCATCTGCAAAGATGTCGGTTTTCGTGTTTCTGTCATTAAAGACAGAGCGTGCGCGCACACACACGCAGTCCTCGATTACATTGTGTCAGAGAAGGAATAGTTTCTGTAAAAAGAAAGAAAGCTGTGTTATTAGGCATTAGACATTAATACCAAAGTGATCGCTTGGATTTTCAGTAGTTTCACTAGTCCCCAGGATTCAGTAGCTAACATCAAAGTGTCACGTCCTTTGGCCTAGAGCGTGGCGGGCCTCACAGCATCCCTGAGCCAGGTGTTGAGGGCACGGATTCGGGAAACCCGCTCCGGGACACCGGGGAGATCTGGCCTGTGGCCGGCGAGGCTGCTGAAGGACCACAAGAATGAGGGGCGTCCTCTTTCACTGCAACATAATATCTTTCAGGTTCTCTTGCAGGATGGTGTCCTTCACAGCGTGAAACACGAAGCGGATGTTCTCGGTGTCTATGGCGGTGGTGAAGTGGTGGAAGAGTGGCTTACTGCGATTCCGCCTCTTCCGGTCGAAACACTGGACCAGGTAGCGCTGGACGTCCTCCAGCCTGTGGGGGTCGCCCTTGAAGTCTGGGAAGTGCTTCTTGATGCTGACAGTCTTTACTTTCTCCACCAGGAGGTCCATCTTGTTGAGGAACAGGATGATGGAGACGTTGAAGAAGAGCTTGTTGTTAACGATGGTCTCAAAGATGTTCATGGATTCCACCAGGCGGTTGGTGCGCCTGTCCTCCATGAGGACCTGGTCGTACTCACTGGACGAGACCATGAACAGGATCGACGTGATCCCGTCGAAGCACTGGAACCACTTCTGGCGCTGAGACCGCTGGCCGCCCACATCCACCATCTTGAAAGGGATTTTTTTGATGACAAAGTCATGCTCCACGATGCCCTTGGTGGCCTTCCTCGCCAGCAGGATGTCCTGCTTGCTAGGGAAGTAATTCTGTAAAATGGGATAAGGGAGAAATTTAGGAGAGGAAGAACATGGGAAAACAAGAACAAAAAGATGGGGTGGAAGCAAAGAGAGTTACAGTGACTTTTGAGAGAAGTTGAACCAAATACCAGAAGCAACTTTCATTTACAAAAATATAAATTTACCATGAAACAAAAAGTGAAGGAACTAAACAGCTCATTTCAAAATGAACAGAGGCTCATCAGGCTGAGGAAGAATTACCAGAATCTTCACTGTTAGGCCCCAATCTAAAATCTCATCGACTTTCTTCTCCACAGGAGACTACCATCTTTCTTCTCCTGCACCATAGCTACCTTTCTATTTTTCTAACTTCTAGGGCACACGCATTCCAAACCCTTACTATGAACTGATTTAACTTAGGTTTTGCAACGCTATTTAAATTTAGCCTGCAATATATTTAATATGTTATTCTTGGAGAACTCTTAAAGTCTTTAGCAACACACGGGCAACTGTGGTCACTCAAACCACTTTGATCCTGCACTATTAACAATCCTCCAGTGATTATTGCACACCAGCACTCATGCATCAACCTTGCCAAAAATCCAAACAGGGCTGAAGCCTCTAGAGCCAACTACCAATTCACGAGGTATAGAGGGGAGAGAGAAACATCTTCAACAACACTGCAGGGATGGAAGAGCAAAATTGAGACGTGAGAAACCCGACAGGAGAAATAATCCAATTACTCCAACAAATAAATTGAAAGGAAGAAAAAGACGGAAGGAGAAACCTATAGAATAAAAGAAGTCTAAGTGCCATGGACCAATTGCAATGGATGGGCCGTAATAGGATGCTGATTCAAACTACTAAAATAAAGCAGCATCCACAAGAAAACATTAATGAGACAACTGGGGAAGTCTCAAAACTGACTTGATATGAAGGAATTATCGCTAATTTTTTAGGAGCAATAATGGCATTGTGGTCACCTGACACCACAAACATGGCTCATAAGGACGGCGAAAGCCCTCACCGCTTGGGCTGCTTTGGTCTCCACACAAATGTTTTCTAATCCTGGATCATAGACTCCTGGAGTTGGGGTCTTACTCACCAGCTGGCCAATCCGGTCCAAGTTATCCAGGAAGTACTTCACTGATTCACCCTGTCGTGGAGGAAATAGAGTCACAACTCAGTCTTGGTTGAGGAACCCTGATTTGGTAAAATGACTGCTATTTTGCCTCTGTGTAAATAGGAAGGCGAAGTAAAGAGGCTAATAGCATACATGTATTTTTTTAAATTAAAAACACAATTAAAAAAATTTAAAAATGCAGTTTCTCTAGCTCTGATCCCAAGGTTCAAATTCAGACTGTGTTTTCCAAAGCACCCCTGCTTGATCCTGGTGATGGGCAGGGTGCTGACTCCCTTCCTTCCCAGATACGGAGACTGGCCTGCTCCAGGCCACGCCACCAGGGAGCTAGCCCATGAGATTAAGTTCCTGTGAATGGCTTTGCTCCTGGAGAGCTGGCCCAACGCACTCTAGCCACCGTCTTTGAAGAAGGTCCGTCTTTGAGAAGAGGCACATGACAAAACATGCGCCAGTTTCTGGAAACAGGCCTGACGTTCCATTATTACGCCACACATTTGTACGACCTGATTTACAGCCTAGAATGAGGGGACTCTTTGGTCTGGATTTCCGTGCTGGGATGACCAGTCTTTCTCCACCCACTGGACGGTCTCCGGACTGAACGTCGATACAAACCAGGGCTGTTCAATAGCCAGAAGTGACCTTGGAAATCACCCACGGTCCTGTTCTCAGAGGAGTGAACCACCCAACGCAGCGGCACTCACGGGGCATAAGGAACGTTTAGAGGGCCTTCAGTGTCGATTAAATGGAGGGAACAGAGGAAGTGGAAGTGAACGGGCAAAAGCTCCCCTTAAAAAGTGGGATGTTGATTGTACCCCGTGTGCCTAGAGGACACGGCTTCCTGCAAGGTTTCACCCTGAGCCTCACCCTGCAGGCGGGGACCAGCGTGGGCGCCGGGAGAGTCCCCCAGGGAGGCCACGCCAGCCCCGCGTTCTCACGACAGTGCAGGGTGGCAAGGAGGTGGCACTCTGGACTTTTAAGGAGGAAGATCATCAGGAAGGTCCTAGACGACAGCTTGGGACTTCGTAAAAAAAGATGAAGAATGACAGGAGCAGCAAGCCCTGGTTCCTCCCTCCCCACGTGCCTCCACCGGGCCTGAAGGAAGAAACCGAGGGGTGGATTTCCTTCAGTGAAGAATCAACCTTCCCATTTTAAAATGAAGGCCTGTGGGTGATTCGGCAGAGAGCATTTTGTTTAAGGAACAGAAACACGCCTTCCCTGCATCAGAGCACAGATCACGATTTGCGATACGACCTTCCTCCTGGGCATCCGTGCTGTCAGGGCACAGGCTGACTCGCCCCGGGAGGCCGGGGTCCGGGCCGGCATGAACACCTCCCGCCAGCCGCGCCCCCCGGCCCGCACACAGCTCCGCCCCGTGGAGGGGAAGCTGGGCTCAGTGCAGCGGGAGGTCGCGCCCCTTCCCGCAGCTGCCGATCGTGCCCTGTCCGCACAGCCTGCCTCCCTCCCATGGCCGGACAGGAAACAGCTGGTGAGCGAAGAGCTGCCGGAGTGGACGCCAACTCACCTGATTTACGGCTACTCCTTCCCGGAAGCGCCCATCTCTCTTACCTCCCACCGCTTCTCGTTCGGGGCCCTCGGAGGCGCGACGAGAGCTCAAGAACAATCAAGGCACTGCCCGTGCTCCCCGCGCATCCTTCCAGGGAGGCGGGGCAGCGGGGGCGGCTCACAGCCAGCCACTCCTGCCCGGCTCAGGCGGGGGCTCCAGGCACAAAGAGTGGGACAAGCCCCCGCTCCCACCACCACCCGGCCAGGGGTCTTGGCCTGATTGGGCACAAAAAGTCACGGCGACGCAGATACCCCGGCCATGTTCTGTCACCATGGCATGACAGTCGTCCTGGTGACACCACGACACGGGAACAAGTGCCGAACCTCGATACACAGACGTGACGTGCAAAATGCCCCGAGGACACAAGTAGGCATGAGCTAAACACAGACTATTAAGAAAGGGAGGAAATCCTTTTCCCCCAGTTCGACTTTAAGTATTTCCAACGATTGAGTTTGAAATCAGGGTCAGCCCAATGGACCTTAAAACACGCCAAATGCTAACATAAACGGACCTTTACAGTTTGTTTCTCCACCAGAACGGTCTGTTTAATCATCTCACCAGCTTGTTTCACGACCTTGAAGGTGGTGACTTATTGGTGACTCTGCCGCTTTGCATGGTTGGTGGCCTCGACTCTGTCCAGGAAGAATCATGTATGACATCGGAGAGGGGAGAAATCCTGCCTCATCTGGACAATAAGCTACTGGGTCCGTGTTAGAGCCGCTGTTGAACCGTGAGGCAGAGGACTGCGCCATTCTGCTCTCCAACGCGGGGCTAGCGGGAAGGGGACAGGAGGGGATGAGAAACCAACGTGTTCAGACCAGAAATCGGCCCATAACCTCCGAGCGCGGCGCCATTCTGCTGGGCTGAGTTGGAACCGTGGTTGAGGTCACTGTGGTTTATTGTCAGAGACTGGAGAGCACGTCACTCCATTGGACATGTAGCAATAGGCTTCACGATCCCCACAGCGTCAGCTCATTTAAAGGTCCAGGTTTACACTTCTGATCTATCCTCAACACCAGGAGAACACGGTCATTTCTTCAGAGAGTAGTGTCTGGCAGAACCTGAGATTAACCACTCAGACTTTGCTACAGACAGAATGTCTGTGCCCCCTGCCCCCCATTCACATGCTGAAGCCTAATCCCCAGTGTGATGGTGTTAGGAGGTGGGGCCTCTGCGGGTGCTGAGGTCATGAAGAGGGAGTCCTCACGATGGGATCAGTGTCCGTACTAGAGGGACCCCAGAGGGCTCCCTCCTGCCTGGGCCATGTGAGGACACGGCGAGAAGACGCTGTCTATGAACCAGGAAGCGGGCCACCACCTGACACTCAATCTGCCTGTGTCATGGACGTCCAGCCTCCAGAACTGTGAGAAATAAACGCTTGTTGTTTAGTCTGTGGTATTTTTATTACCGCAGCCTGAATGGACTAAGATAGCACCTTTGTAGAAAGAGGCGACACGATCCCAGAGTCTTCTCCTGACAGCTACTGGGGCAACGTGGTCTAACAAAAAGGAGTAAATGGAAAACGGGGTTTTTACAATCCTGCTTGGTTTGAAAAATCTGTATCACTTAAGATTACTAAAAACATGTATTCATGGATTAGGAAAAACACAACAAATTCATTAGCTCAGAGGCCACCAAACACATACTTGACATCAGCCTGCCCTCCCGGCTCAATGCTCCCAGCAAAGCACTGACTCTTATCAGCTCCAGATGGATGGCTGAGGTGGGGCCTCGTGGGGGGAGAAGAGGGGGCTGTCTGTTTCAAGAAGTAGCAGCAGGTTTATTTGGGGCCCGTGCAGTTGTGCTCGGCCCAGACGGCCGAGTGTGACATGAGGACCGTGCGCAGGGTCCAGGCTCATGGCACCAGCGAAGAGAATCATCTTTTTGGCAAATGGACTCTGCTCTTCACCAAATCTTCACTGGAAGCTCCTATTACCCACAGCTCTAGGGGAGGTCATACACACTCAGGGCTCCATGGTCAAGGCTTCTTTCTGTCTGGCATTACCAGACAGACCCTCCTGTACACCCACCCCACCCTCCGTGTTCTGATGGCCCCTGCAATACTGAAGCTGCTTCTCCATCGCACGTCGGCCTCAGGCACCCATTCAGCCCATTTAGGCCCGAGGACAGAGCCTCAGCTCCTGCAGCGCTGAGCAAGCCCACTGTGGTCCCATCTCTTTCTCTGTCAGTAATCCGATCCAGTCTCCCACACCTGGTTGAATTCTGGTCCTTTCTGTCAGTGTCACAGGGGAGCTGTGTGCATGAAAGAGAGCCCGTCCGGGTCAAGAATCACTGGCAGAGGCCCCGCAGGGGATGGAGAAAGGACAGAGGTGGGCGTGGGTTAGCCCGAGATGCAAAGGTGGAGGCGGGAAGAAAGCAAGGGCCAGCGAGTGGTTACAGAGGAAACAAACCCTAACGTCCACTTCGGGCCAGGCAGCTTTCCAGTTCCTAGTCCTAACTGTCTACACATGAGCTGTTCCTATGTTCCTGTACTCAGAGGAATTAATTCTAAAATTCTAACACAGGGCTTGTCAATGGTGAGCGAGAGGATTCGAAAATTTAGTTCACTCACTTAGACACAACAAATTAGAAAGACAAATTTTAAAACTGCTGTATATTAAAAACAACAAACTATTCTAAATGTCAGATTTTCATTTCCATTACTTAATAAATATTGAATTTATGACTTAATTTCCATTTAATAGAGATGTTAACCCAACAACCTGTTTGAATAGAGAACTTTTAAAAATACTTTAGAGGATAGACCTTCAATATGGCAGAGGAATAAGATGTGGAGATCACCTTCCTCCCCACAAATACATCAGAAATACATCTACATGTGGAAAAACTCCTACAGAACACCTACTAAACGCTGGCAGAAGACCTCAGACTTCCCAGAAGATATATATATATATATATATATTTTTTTTTAATTTCCTTTTTCTCTTTTTGTGAGTGTGTATGTGTATGCTTCTTTGTGTGATTTTGTCTGTATAGCTTTGCTTTTACCATTTGTCCTAGGGTTCTGTCTGTCCGTTTTGTGTGTTTTTTTTGTTTCTTTGTATAGTTTTTAGCGCTTGTTATCATTGGTGGATTTGTTTCTTGGTTTGCTTGCTCTCTTCTTTCTTTCTCTTTTTTAAATTACTTTAAAATTTTTTCCTTTTTAATAATTTTTTATTTTAATAACTTTATTTTATTATTATTATTTTCTTTCTTTCTTTCCTCCCTTTTCTTCTGAGCCATGTGGCTGACAGGGTCTTGGTGCTCCAGCCGGCTGTCAGGCTTGTGCCTCTGAGGTGGGAGAGCCGAGTTCAGGACATTGGTCCACCAGAGACCTACCAGCTCCACGTAATATCAAACAGTGAAAGCTCTCCCGGAGATCTCCATCTCAACGCTAAGACCCAGCTCCACTCATGACCAGCAAGCTACTGTGCTGGACACCCTATGCCAAACAACTAGCAAGACAGGAACACAACCCCACCCATTAGCAGAGAGGCTGCCTAAAATCATAATAAGGTCACAGACACCCCAAAACACACCACCGGACGCAGTCCTGCCCACCAGAAACACAAGACCCAGCCTCATCCACCAGAACACAGGCACCAGTCCCCTCCACCAGGAAGCCTACACAACCCACTGAACCAACCTTAGCCACTGGGGGCAGACACCAAAAACAACGGGAACTACGAACCTGCAGCCTGCGAAAAGGAGACCCAAACACAGTAAGGTAAGCAACATGAGAAGACAGAGAAACACAAGGCAGATGAAGGAGCAAGGTAAAAACCCACCAGACCAAACAAATGAAGAGGAAATAGGCAGTCTACCTGAAAAAGAATTCAGAATAATGATAGTAAAGATGATCCAAAATCTTGGAAAAAGAATGGAGAAAATACAAGAAACGTTTAACAAGGACCTAGAAGAACTAAAGAGCAAACAAACAATGATGAACAACACAATAAATGAAATTAAAAATTCTCTAGAAGGAATCAATAGCAGAATAACTGAGGCAGAAGAACGGATAAGTGACCTGGAAGATAAAATAGTAGAAATAACTACCACAGAGCAGAATAAAGAAAACAGAACGAGAAGAATTGAGGACAGTCTCAAGAGACCTCTGGGACAACATTAAACGCACCAACATTCGAATTATAGGGGTCCCAGAAGAAGAAGAGAAAAAGAAAGGGACTGAGAAAATATTTGAAGAGATTATAGTTGAAAACTTCCCTAATATGGGAAAGGAAATACTCAAGTCCAGGAAACACAGAGAGTCCCATACAGGATAAATCCAATGAGAAACACACCAAGACACATATTAATCAAACTACCAAAAATTAAGTATAAAGAAAAAATATTAAAAGCAGCAAGGGAAAAACAACAAATAACATACAAGGGAATCCCCATAAGGTTAACACCTGATCTTTCAGCAGAAACTCTGCAAGCCAGAAGGGAGTGGCAGGACATATTTAAAGTGATGAAAGAGAAAAACCTACAGCCAAGATTACTCTACCCAGCAAGGATCCCATTCAGATTCGATGGAGAAATTAAAACCTTTACAGACAAGCAAAAGCTAAGAGAATTCACCACCACCAAACCAGCTTTACAACAAATGCTAAAGGAACTTCTCTAGGCAGAAAACACAAGAGAAGGAAAAGACCTACAATAACAAACCCAAAACAAGTAAGAAAATGGTAATAGGAACATACATACTGATAATTACCTTAAATGTAAATGGATTAGGGAGATTAACCAAGATGGCGGAGTAGAAGGACGTGCTCTCACTCCCTCTTGCGAGAGCACCAGAATCACAACTGGCTTCTGGACAATCATCGACAGGAAGACACTGGACTTCACCAAGGAGGATACCCCATGTCCAAGGACAGAGGAGAAGCCACAGTGAGATGGTAGGAGGGGCGCAATCAGAGTAAAATCAAATCCCATAACTGCTGGGTGGGTGACTCACAGACTGGTGAACACTTATACCACAGAAGTCCACCCACTGGAGTGAAGGTTCTGAGCCCCACGTCAGGCTTCCCAACCTGGGGGTCCGGCAATGGGAGGAGGAATTCATAGAGAATCAGACTTTGAAGCCTAGTGGGAATTGATTGCAGGACTTTGACAGGACTGGGGGAAACAGAGACCCCACTCTTGGAGGGCGCACATGGAATAGTGTGCGCATCAGGACCCGGGGGAAGGAGCAGTGACCCTGGGGGAGACTGAACCAGACCTACCTGCTAGTGTTGGAGGGTCTCCTGCAGAGGCGGGGGCTGGCTCTGTTTCACTGTGGAGACAAGGACACTGGCAGCGGAGGTTCTGGGAAGTTCTCCTTGGCGTGAGCCCTCCCAGAGTCTGCCATTAGCCCCACCAAAGAGCCCAGGTAGGCTCCAGTGTTGGGTCGCCTCAGGCAAAACAACCAACAGGGAGGGAACCCAGCCCCACCCATCAACAGTCAAGTGGATTAAAGTTTTACGGAGCTCAGACCGCCACAGCAACAGTCAGCTCTACCCACCACCAGAGCCTCCCATCAAGCCTCTTAGATAGCCTCAACCACCAGAGGGCAGACAGCAGAAGCAAGAAAAACTACAATCCTGCAGCCTGTGGAACAAAAACCACATTTACAGAAAGATAGACAAGATGAAAAGGCAGAGGGCTATATACCAGATGAAGGAACAAGAAAAAACCCCAGAAAAACAACTAAATGAAGTGGAGATAGGCAACCTTCCAGAAAAAGAATTCAGAATAATGTTAGTGAAGATGATCCAGGACCTCGGAATAAGAATGGAGGCAAAGATCGAGAAGATGCAAGAAATGATTAACAAAAACCTAGAAGAATTAAAGAACAAACAAACAGAGATGAACAATACAATAACTGAAATGAAAACTACACTAGAAGGAATCAATAGCAGAATAACTGAGGCAGAAGAACGGATAAGTGACCTGGAAGACAGAATGGTGGAATTCACTGCCGCGAACAGACTAAAGAAAAAAGAATGAAAAGAAAGGAAGACAGCCTAAGAGACCTCTGGGACAACATTAAACGCAACAACATTTGCATTATAGGGGTCCCAGAAGGAGAAGAGAGAGAGAAAGGACCAGAGAAAATATTTGAAGAGATTATAGTCGAAAACTTCCCTAACATGGGAAAGGAAATAGCCACCCAAGTCCAGGAAGCGCAGAGAGTTCCATACAAGGAGAAACCCAAGGAGACAAACCCAAGGAGAAACACACCGAGTCACATAGTAATCAAATTGGCAAAAATTAAAGACAAAGAAAAATTATTGAAAGCAGCAAGGGAAAAACGACAAATAACATACAAGGGAACTCCCATAAGGTTAACAGCTGATTTCTCAGCAGAAACTCTACAAGCCAGAAGGGAGTGGCATGATATACTTAAAGTGATGAAAGGGAAGAACCTACAACCAAGATTACTCTACCCGGCAAGGATCTCATTTAGATTTGATGGAGAAATCAAAAGCTTTACAGACAAGCGAAAGCTAAGAGAATTCAGCACCACCAAACCAGCTCTACAACAAATGCTAAAGGAACTTCTCTAAGTGGGAAACACAAGAGAAGAAAAGGACCTACAAAAACAACCCAAAACAATTAAGAAAATGGTCATAGAACATACATATCAATAATTACCTTAAACGTGAATGGATTAAATGCTCCAACCAAAAGACACAGGCTTGCTGAATGGATACAAAAACAAGACCCACATATATGCTGTCTACAAGATACCCACTTTAGACCTAGGGACACATACAGACTGAAAGTGAGGGGATGGAAAAAGATATTCCATGCAAATGGAAATCAAAAGAAAGCTGGAGTAGCTATACTCATATCAGATAAAATAGACTTTAAACTAAAGAATGTTACAAGAGACAAGGAAGGACACTACATAATGATAAAGGGATCAATCCAAGAAGAAAATATAACAATTATAAATATATATGCACCCAACCTAGGAGCACCTCAATACATAAGGCAACTGCTAACAGCTATAAAAGAGGAAATTGACAGTAACACAATAATAGTGGGGGACTTTAACACCTCACTTACACCAATGGACAGATCATCCAAAATGAAAATAAATAAGGAAACAGAAGCTTTAAATGACACAATAGACCAGATAGATTTAATTGATATTTATAGGACATTCCATCCAAAAACAGCAGATTACACGTTCTTCTCAAGTGCGCATGGAACATTCTCCAGGATAGATCACATCTTGGGTCACAAATCAAGCCTCAGTAAATTTAAGAAAACTGAAATCATATCAAGCATCTTTTCTGACCACAATTCTATGAGATTAGAAATGAATTACAGGGAAAAAAACGTAAAAAATACAAACACATGGAGGTTAAACAATACGTTACTAAATAACCAAGAGATCACGGAAGAAATCAAAGAGGAAATCAAAAAATACCTAGAGACAAATGACAATGAAAACACGACGACCCAAAACCTATGGGATGCAGCAAAAGCTAAGAGGGAAGTTTATAGCAATACAAGCCTACCTCAAGAAACAAGAAAAATCTCAAGTAAACAATCTAACCTTACACCTAAAGAAACTAGAGAAAGAAGAACAAACAAAACCCAAAATTAGCAGAAGGAAAGAAATCATAAAGATCAGAGCGGAAATAAATGAAATAGAAACAAAGAAAACAATAGCAAAGATCAATAAAACTAAAAGCTGGTTCTTTGAGAAGATAAACAAAATTGATAGCCATTAGCCAAACTCATCAAGAAAAAGAGCGAGAGGACTCAAATCAATAAAATCAGAGATGAAAAAGGAGAAGTTACAACAGACACCGCAGAAATACAAACCATCCTAAGAGACTACTACAAGCAACTCTATGACAACAAAATGGACAACCTGGAAGAAATGGACAAATTCTTAGAAAGGTATAACCTTCCAAGACTGAACCAGGAAGAAACAGAAAATATGAACAGACCAATCACAAGTAATGAAATTGAAACTGTGATTAAAAATCTTCCAACAAACAAAAGTCCAGGACCAGATGGCTTCACAGGTGAATTCTATCAAACATTTAGAGAAGAGCTAACACCTATCCTTCTCAAACTCTTCCAAAAAATTGCAGAGGAAGGAACACTCCCAAACTCATTCTATGAGGCCACCATCACCCTGATACCAAAACCAGACAAAGACACTACAAAGAAAGAAAATTACAGACCAATATCACTGATGAATATAGATGCAAAAATCCTCAACAAAATACTAGCAAACAGAATCCAACAACACATTAAAGGGATCATACACCACGATCAAGTGGGATTTATCCCAGGGATGCAAGGATTCTTCAATATACGCAAATCAATCAATGTGATACACCATATTAACAAATTGAAGAATAAAAACCATATGGCCATCTCAATAGATGCAGAAAAAGCTTTTGACAAAATTCAACACCCATTTATGATAAAAACTCTCCAGAAAGTAGGCATAGAGGGAAGCTACCTCAACATAATAAAGGCCATATATGAAAAACTCACAGCAAACATCATTCTCAATGGTGAAAAACTGAAAGCATTTCCTCTAAGATCAGGAACGAGACAAGGATGTCCACTCTCACTACTATTATTCAACATAGTTCTGGAAGACCTAGCCATGGCAATCAGAGAAGAAAAAGAAATAAAAGGAATACAAATTGGAAAAGAAGAAGTAAAACTGTCACTGTGTGTAGATGATATGATACTATACATAGAGAATCCTAAAACTGCCACCAGAAAACTGCTAGAGCTAATTAATGAATATGGTAAAGTTGCAGGATACAAAATTAACGCACAGAAATCTCTTGCATTCCTATACACTAATGATGAAAAATCTGAAAGAGAAATTATGGAAACACTCCCATTTACCATTGCAACAAAAAGAATAAAATACCTAGGAATAAACCTACCTAGGGAGACAAAAGACCTGTATGCAGAAAACTATAAGACACTGATGAAAGAAATTAAAGATGATACCAACAGACGGAGAGATACACCATGTTCTTGGATTGGAAGAATCAACATTGTGAAAATGACTATGCTACCAAAAGCAATCTACAGATTCAATGCAATCCCTATCAAATTACCAATGGCATTTTTTACGGAACTAGAACAAATCATCTTAAAATTTGTACAGAGATACAAAAGACCCCGAATAGCCAAAGCAGTCTTGAGGGAAAAAAACGGAGCTGGAGGAATCAGACTCCCTGACTTCAGACTATACTACAAAGCTACAGTAATCAAGACAATATGGTACTGGCACAAAAACAGAAACAAAGATCAGTGGAACAAGATAGAAAGCCCAGAGATAAACCCACGCACCTATGGTCAACTAATCTATGACAAAGGAGGCAAAGATACACAATGGAGAAAAGACAGTCTCTTCAATAAGTGGTGCTGGGTAAACTGGACAGCTACATGTAAAAGAATGAAATTAGAACACTCCCTCACACCATACACAAAAATAAACTCAAAATGGATTAGAGACCTAAATGTAAGACCGAACAGTATAAAACTCTTAGAGGAAAACGTAGGAAGAACACTCTTTGACATAAATCACAGCAAGATCTTTTTTGATCCACCTCCTAGAGTAATGGAAATAAAAACAAAAATAAACAAATGGGACCTAATGAAACTTCAAAGCTTTTGCACAGCAAAGGAAACCATAAACAAGACGAAAAGACAACCCTCAGAAAGGTAGAAAATATTTTCAAACAAATCAACGGAGAAAGGATTAATCTCCAAAATTTACAAGCAGCTCATGGAGCTCAATATCAAAAAAACAACCCAATCCAAAAACGGGCAGAAGACCTAAATAGACATTTCTCCAAAGAAGACATACAGACAGCCACAAAGCACATGAAAAGATGCTCAACATCACTAATTATTAGAGAAATGCAAATCAAAACTACAGTGAGGTATCACCTCACATCAGTTAGAATGGGCATCATCAGAAAATCTACAAACATCAAATGCTGGAGAGGGTGTGGAGAAAAGGGAACCCTCTTGCACTGTTGGTGGGAATGTAAATCGATACAGCCACTATGGAGAACAATATGGAGGTTCCTTAAAAAACTAAAAATAGAATTACCATATGACCCAGCAATCCCACTACTGGACATATACCCAGAGAAAACCATAATTCAAAAAGACACATGCACCCGAATGTTCATTGCAGCACTATTTACAACAGCCAGGTCATGGAAGCAACCTAAATGCCCATCAACAGATGAATGGATAAAGAAGTTGTGGTACCTATATACAATGGAATATTACCCAGCCATAAAAAGGAACGAAATTGAGTCATTTGGTGAGACGTGGATGGATCTAGAGACTGTCATACAGAGTGAAGTAAGTCAGAAAGAGAAAAACAAATATCGTATATTAACGCATGTATGTGGAACCTAGAAAAATGGTACAGATGAACTGGGTTGCAGAGCAGAAGTTGAGACACAGACGTAGAGAACAAACGTATGGACACCAAGGGGGTAAAACTGCAGTGGGGTGGGGATGGTGGTGTGCTGAATTGGGCGATTGGGATTGACATATATAAAGTGATGTGTATAAAATTGATGACTGATTAAAAAAAATAATAAAATTAAAAAAAATAATAAATAAATAAATTTAAAAAAATGTAAATGGATTAAATGCTCCAACCAAAAGACATAGGCTGGCTGAATGGATACAAAAACAAGGCCCGTATATATGCTGTCTACAAGAGACCCACTTCAGACCTAGGGACACGTACAGACTGAAAGTGAGGGGATGGAAAAAGATATTCCATGCAAATGGAAATCAAAAGAAAGCTGGAGTAGCAATTCTCATATCAGACAAAATAGACTTTAAAATAAAGATTATTACAAGAGACAAAGAAGGACACTACATAATGATCAAGGGATCCATCCAAGAAGAAGATATAACAATTGTAAGTATTTATGCACCCAACATAGGAGCACCTCAATACATAAGGCAATACATAAGGCAAATGCTAACACCCATAAAAGGGGAAATCGACAGTAACACAATTGTAGTAGGGGACATAGTAGTGAGACACCCCACTTTCACCAAAGGACGGATCCATCCATTTCATCCAAAATGAAAATAAATAAGGAAACACAAGCTTCAAATGATACATTAAACAAGATGGACTTAACATATTTATAGGACATTCCATCCAAAAACAACAGAATACGCTTTCTTCTCAAGTGCTCATGGAACAGTCTCCAGGACAGATCATATCTTGGGTCACAAATCAAGCCTTGGTAAACTTAAGAAAATTGAAATCGTATTGAGTATCTTTTCCGACCACAACACTATGAGACTAGATATCAATTACAGGAAAAAAATCTGTAAAAAATACAAACACATGGAGGCTAAACAATACACTACTAAATAACCAAGAGATCACTGAAGAAATCAAAGGGGAAATCAAAAAATACCTAGAAACAAATGACAATGAAAACACGACGACCCAAAACCTATGGGATGCAGCAAAAGCAGTTCTAAGAGGGAAGTTTATAGCAATACAAGCCTACCTCAAGAAACAAGAAACACCTCAAATAAACAACCTAACCTTATATCTAAAGCAATTAGAGAAAGAAAAACAAAAAAACCCCAAGGTTAGCAGAAGGAAAGCAATCATAAAGATCAGATCAGAAATAAACAAAAAAGAAATGAAGGAAACAATAGCAAAGATCAATAAAACTAAAAGCTGGTTCTTTGAGAAGATAAACAAAATTGATAAACCATTAGCCAGGCTCATCAAGAAAAAAAAAGGGAGAAGACTTAAATCAACAGAATTAGAAATGAAAAAGGAGAAGTAACAACTGACACTGCAGAAATACAAAGGATCATGAGAGATTACTACAAGCAACTATATGTCAATAAAATGGACAACTTGGAAGAAACGGACAAATTCTTAGAAAAGCACAACCTTCCAAGACCAAACCAGGAAGAAATAGAATATATAAACAGACCAATCACAAGTGCTGAAATTGAAACTGTGATTAGAAATCTTCCAACAAACAAAAGCCCAGGACCAGATGGCTTCACAGGCGAATTCTATCAAACATTTAGAGAAGAACTAACACCTATCCTTCTCAAACTCTTCCAAAATATAACAGAGAGAAGAACACTCCCAAACTCATTCTACAAGGCCACCATCACCCTGATACCAAAACCAGACGAAGATGTCACAAAGAAAGAAAACTATAGGCCAATATCACTGATGAACATAGATGCAAAAATCCTCAACAAAATACTAGCAAACAGAATCCAACAGCACATTAAAAGGATTATACACCATGACCAAGTGGGGTTTATCCCAGGAATGCAAGGATTCTTCAATACACGCAAATCAGTCAATGTGATAAACCATATAACAAATTGAAGGAGAAAAACCATATGATCATCTCAATAGATGCAGAAAAAGCTTTCAACAAAATTCAACACCCATTTATGATAAAAACCCTCCAGAAAGTAGGCATGGGGGGAACTTACCTCAACATAATCATGGCCATATATGACAAACCCACAGCCAACATCGTTCTCAATGGTGAAAAACTGAAACCATTTCCTCTAAGATCAGGAACAAGACAAGGTTGTCCACTCTCACCACTATTATTCAACATAGTTTTGGAAGCTTTAGCCACAGCAATCAGAGAAGAAAAAGAAATAAAAGGAATCCAAATCAGAAAAAAAGAAGTAAAGCTGTCACTGTTTGCAGATGACATGATACTATACATACAGAATCCTAAAGATGCTACCAGAAAACTACTAGAGCTAATCAATGAATTTGGTAAAGTAGCAGGATACAAAATTAATGCACAGAAATCTCTTGCATTCCTATACACTAATGATGAAAAATCTGAAAGAGAAATTATGGAAACACTCCCACTTACCACTGCAACAAAAAGAATAAAATACCTAGGAATAAACCTACCTAGGGAGACAAAAGACCTGTATGCAGAAAACTCTAAGACACTGATGAAAGAAATTAAAGATGATACAGACAGATGGAGAGATATACCATGTTCTTGGATTGGAAGAATCAACGTTGTGAAAATGACTATACTACCCAAAACAATCTACAGATTCAATGCAATCCCTATCAAACTACCAATGGCATTTTTCACAGAACTAGAACAAAAAATTTCACAATTTGTATGGAAACACAAAAGACCCAGAATAGCCAAAGCAATCTTGAGAAAGAAAAATGGAGCTGGAGGAATCAGGCTCCCAGACTTCAGACTATACTACAAAGCTACAGTAATCTAGACAGTATGGCACTGGCACAAAAACAGAAACATAGATCAATGGAACAGGATAGAAAGCCCAGGGATAAACCCACGCACATATGGTCACCTTATTTTTGATAAAGGAGGGAAGAATACACAATGGAGAAAAGACAGCCTGTTCAATAAGTGGTGCTGGGAAAACTGGACAGCTACATGGAAAAGAATGAACTTAGAACACTCCTTAACACCATACACAAAAATAAACTCTAAATGGATTAAAGACCTAAATGTAAGGCCAGACACTATAATACTCTTAGAGGAAAACATAGGCAGAACACTCTATGACATAAATCACAGCAAGATCCTTCTTGACCCAGCTCCTAGAGAAATGGAAATAAAAACTAAACAAATGGGACCTAATGAAACTTAAAAGCTTTTGCACAGCAAAGGAAAACATAAACAAGACCAAAAGACAACCCTCAGAATGGGAGAAAATATTTGCAAATGAAGCAACTGACAAAGGATTAATCTCCAAAATTTACAAGCAGTTCATGCAGCTCAATACAAAAAAAAAAAAACCCCATCCAAAAATGGGCAGAAGACCTAAACAGACCTTTCTCCAAAGAAGATATACAGATTGTCAACAAACACATGAAAGGATGCTCAACATCACTAATCATCAGTGAAATGCAAATCAAAACTACAATGAGGTATCACCTCACACCAGTCAGAATGGCCATCACCAAAAAATCTACAAACAATAAATGCTGGAGAGGATGTGGAGAAAAGGGAAACCTCTTGCACTGTTGGTGGGAATGCAAATTGATACAGCTACTATGGAGAACAGTATGGAGGTTCCTTAAAAAACTAGAAGTACCATACGACCCAGCAATCCCACTACTGGGCATATACCCTGAGAAAACCATAATTCATAAAGAGTCATGTACCACAATGTTCATTGCAACACTACTTACAATAGTCAGGACATGGAAGCAACCTAAGTGTCCATCGACAGATGAATGGATAAAGAAGATGTGGCCCATATATACAATGGAATATTACTCAGCCATAAAAAGAAACGAAATTGAATCATTTGTAGTGAGGTGGATGGACCTAGAGTCTGTCATACAGAGTGAAGTAAGTCAGAAAGAGAAAAACAAATACCGTATGCTAACACATATATATGGAATCTAAAAAAAAGAAATTGGTTCTGAAGAACCTAGGGGCAGGACACGAATAAAGATGCAGACGTAGAGAATGGACTTGAGGACACAGGGAGGGGGAAGGGTAAACTGAGACGAAGTGAGAAAGTGGCATGGACATATATACACTACCAAATGTAAAATAGATAGCTAGTGGGAAGCAGCCGCATAGCACAGGGAGATCAGCTCGGTGCTTTGTGACCACCTAGAGGGGTGGGATAGGGAGGGTGGGAGGGAGACGCAAGAGGGAGGAGATATGGGGATGTATGTATATGTATAGCTGATTCACTTTGTTATAAAGCAGAAACTAACACAGCATTGTGAAGCAATTATACTCCAATAAAGCTGTTAAAAAAACACTTTAAAAAATATTATATAATTCCCCAAAAGAAACTTTGAAATCATGCTTTGCTAAATTAGTACCTACGATATCTCACTGGGATCTTGCGAGATTAAAATTGTTATCATAGCTCTGAAAGTAATTGGAAAAAGATAAAGCATCATATTAATATATATTAGAAAAATTAAGTTTCTCACATTTTACTTTGGGTGCCTATAAATTGTCTGTTGCTAATTATAATTGTAATATATTAGGCAAAAGATTCACTGGCAAAGTAGAAGACGCACAAAGCTGTTGGTTGCAGCACTTTTACAACATCAGAAGACTGGGGACAAGCCAAATGCCTGTACCATCAGCTGTGGACGGGAATGAGGGGCCTCTAGGGACAGTTACAGAGTGACTTACAGACAGATAAATAAAAAACCAAGTTGCAAAATAGAACACGTAGCGTGATTCCTGTTGTAGAAGGAATGGTGGGGAAATGAAAACACCTATACGATTTGCTTATATTTTAAAAAAGAAACATTGAAGGATAAACCAGCAAGAAGTAAAAACGACGACATACAGGGAGGGGAGAACAGGGAAGGTGGGACGGGGTGGAAGCAGACCTCTCTGAATGTATTTTGACTTTAGAACCATGCAAACATCTTACATAATTAAAAACAAAATTAAATTAAAAAAAAATCACCCCCTCAAAATTTAGGCAAACTGAAACAAAGGACCCTAACAGTGTATCAAGCTGGAGGCCTCGACCTTCTGCCCTGGAGCATGGGCTCTCTAGCCTCGCTGTGCAGGCCTGTGCCCGGGCTTGTGCTTAAGTCCCCGTACCCAAGCTCCAAGCCCCCCACCCGAGGTCCTGACAACGGCTGCCCCTTGGCAACCAAGGTGAGACCCCAGGAAAAGCCCCAAACAGGCCCTGGAAGCTGGCCTGGCTTGGGTGGGTCTCCTTGGCCTGTGCAATGGGGTTGAAGCCACAGGCCAGTGTGCCAGGCCCCTTGTGTCTGGGATTCTTCTGTTTCTTAAATTGAGGTAAAATCCACATGACAGGACTAACCATTTTAAAGTGTACAACACAGAGGCATTAAGCACATTGGCAAGGCTGTGCCACCACCTCCTGTACCCAGTTCCAAGGCATTTTGTCACCCCGAACAGGACCCTGTGCCCATAAGCAGTTATTCCCCAGCAACCACTCATCAGTCTGTCTCTATGGATTTGCCTGCCTTGAATCTTTTCTACAAACGGAACCACACACTATGTGCCCTTTTGTGTCAGGCTTATTTCACCCAGCATGTTTCCAAGGTTCATCCATGTTGTAGCAGCTGCCAGGACTTCATTCTTTTTTACAGCTGAGTAATATTCCATTGAACGGATGGTCCCTATCATGTTTATCCATTTGTCAGCGGATGTACATTTAGATTATTTCCAGCTTTTGGCTATTGTGAATAGTGCTATGAACACTCATGTAAAAGTTTTTGTTTGAACATCTGTTTTCAATTATTTGGGTATATAGTCCACTTAGGAGTGAAATTACTGGGTCACATGGTATTTCTATGCTTAATTTTTTTGAGGAACCACCAAACTATTTTCCACAGTGGCTGCACTGTTTCACATTCATGTCAGCAAGGTACAAAGGTTCCACATCTTCACCGACACTTGTTATTTTCTGATTTTTAAACTGTAGCCATCTTGGTGTGTGTGAAGTGGCATCTCTTCATGGTCTTGTCCGAGTGTTATGCTGGTTCTGTCTGTAGCACTATGAACGCGTGGATTTTTATATATCAGAAGCAAAGATGGCAAAGTGTAAACACATGTTACTACTGGGAGTGGGTATATGAGTATCTGTTAGGCTCATTATGTTAAATGTTTCATAAAAAGTTTAACAGTCCAAATTACAGATTCAGCTTTTAAAACTATGGATTTAGAGTCTACATTTGTATCTCAGGGACCGCACCATGATAGAAAAATGACCTAGAAAGAAATTCCAGAGCATGTTTTTAGATATTCTCTTTCTCCAGATAAGAAAGCACCATGGGGTGTAGGGAAGATGAGGGCTTAGCCAATTTTTATAGCTTCCACCACAGAATCCCTAGAAACTTAGTACATGATATACTGGGCATGTCATAACCATGGCTGCCTATCGCCTTTCTACATTTTGGGGGAATTCACATCAGGATTACAGCCTCTGCAATGTAGCAGCCAGAACCCAAATTCCAAGCCTCACTGGGGCTAGGATAGAAGCGCGTGTGAAAAAGTTGCAAGAAGGATACAAAGAATACCCGTACACCCTTTGTGTCGGTTCACCCATCATGAACATTGTGCCTCATTCATTTGCTTTATCCTTTGTTCTCTTCCTTTCAATTTACAGTTGACCCTTGAACAACATGGGTTTGACTGGCATGGGTTCACTCATATGCACATTTTTTTCAATAAATATGTACAACATGATCCGAGGTAGCTTGAATCTGCGGATGTGGAACCGCAGATGGAGAGGGCCAAGTGTAAAGTTAGACTCGGATTTTTGACTGCACGGGGGTCAGCGCCCTCCACCCCCGTGTTGTTCAAGGGTCAACTGTGTATATATTTCTTTTTTTAAAACCATTTGAGAGGAAGTCGTCCATTTACCCCTAAAAACTTCAGTGGACCCGTCCTAAGAACAAGGACCTTTGCTTCTATGACCCTGTAACCCCGGGAGACTCGATGTTGATGTAATACGTTTATCCTGGCTGCATTTCCTCCTCCAGCACAGAATCCAGTCCAGAACCAAGTACTGCGTTTAGCCGTCATGTCTCTTTGGCCTCCTTTAATCTCAAACACCGATCTTTTTGAAGAATACAGCTGCCCCCCGCCCCGGGTGGGGGTTTTTGTGATGTTTCCAATCTTTACCATGACAGTTGCAAAATGGTTTTCCAATCAGTGCTACAACCACTGGTCTGTGGTTGACATTCTCTTGTAAACAAGAGTCCTCCCTTCTCTCCTGTTTCTCTCTTCATTATCTACATGGACTTATAGATGCCTGTATTTCTCAAGGTTTGCAATTTGCTACCGTCCTTAATTATTTTGGTGCTTGAACTGAAGACGGTGTTGGCCCTTTTTGGCCCTTTGCATTTCCCTCTTAGTTCTGAAACCAGTTGTCAATTTCTACCCTCCCTCCCCACAAAAAACCTGAACAGCCTTTAATGCTTCCTGGTAATGCTTTATAAGTTTTTCTGCACAGAGGTTCTACACGTCTTGTCTTGGATTTATTCTTAAGTATTTAACCTTTTATGGTGCTTCTTAAACAGCATCTTTAAACATTTTTCGTTTTCTAATTCTGTTGCTAATGTATAGAAATACAACTGATTCTTGTACATTGACTTGTGTCTAGTAACTCTGCTAAGCTTCACATTCATCCCAACAGTGTGTCTGTACTTTCTTGTGAATTTTTCAGGTATACAAGCACATCGTCTGTAGAGGAAGACATTTTGGTTTCTTCCTCTCTCTCGCCTTAGAGAGCACTGGCTGAGGGCTCTAAGACAGTGCTCAGTAGAGCTGGTTAGACACTGCAGCTTGCCTGCTTCTATCTCAGAGGGAAACCTTTCAATGTTTAATCATTAAAAACGATTCCTGTGGTTCCACTTCCGGCAGGAAGGATTAAACTCTTGGCAAAGAGAGTCTCCTGCAGATAACAACCATAAACTCTGGACAAAATACAAAAAAACAAAGATCTGAGGGTTCTGGAGAGTGAGTAAAAGCAGGCCCATTTTTGGAGGGGAGTAGAAACTTGGAGGAAGTGAACAGCACAGGGCGAATTCCCGTGGCTTTGCCCGAGGTCAGCCACAGTCCAGTGGGACGTGGCAACAACTAACTTTCTGATGGAAAGGCTCCCATCTCTTTGGCCAGAGGAACCAGGGGAAGGAGCCTGGGCAACCAGGAATGGCAGGGGGTGAGGAGGGAAACCTCAGATTCTGTGTGTAAACGCTGCCCAAGACTCTGGCTGTCCCTCAGTCACTCGGGCACAGGGCCCTGGAAGGGGTCTGAACTGATATCTGAGCCACCACCAACACAGGCATGACAGAGTTGGGACTTTTGGTCTCACCAAGTTAATTGCCTGCTAAAGCAAAAAAATCAACATTGACTGGTGAACATAACAGGATCTAGAGTCCCTAAAACAACATTCATAATGTCCAGGATATAATCCCAAATTACTCAATGTACGGAAAGCCAGGAAAATGGCACTCATCTTCAAGGGAAAAATAATCAATAGATACCAACTCAACCCAGATATTGGAATTATTAGACAAAGACTTTATGCTCAATTAGGTTAAGAAATGCTTATAACAAATAAAGACACAAAAAAAATCTTAGCAGATACACAAAATACAAAGACAGCCAAATAGACATTTTAGAACTAAAATGTGTAATATATGAAATAAAGAATTTAATTGATGGACTTAACAGACTGGAGATGACACAGGAAAGAATTAGCAAACTTTGAAATTAGAGCAATAGAAATTATCCAATCCCAAAAAGAGAGAGAGAGAAAAAAAGATGAATAAAAGAAGATAATGACTCCAGCATCTTTGGGGGTGATTTCAAAAGGTCAAACATACCTTAACTGGAATCCAACAAGAAAGAACAGGGAGAATCAGGCAGAAAAAATATTAAAAAAAAAAAAAAAAGCAGAAAACTTTCCAAATTTGGTCAAAGACATAAATTTACAGATTCCAAGAAGCTCCACAAATTCCAAACACAATAAATATGAAGAAAACCATACCAAGGATATTAGACAACACACTTCTAAAATAATCCATGGGTCAAAGAAGAATTCACACACTTTTTTGGTCTGACACGTAAAGAGCTTGGCAGTAGTCACTCCAGTCCTCACAACAAAGAAAAAGCTGAACAAACTGAAAATCAACAACTCTTCTTAGATCCATCAGAGAATTGATCTTTCAGGGCCAACTGTTGTTCTCCCAACTGGAGAGACAGGCAAATACAGAGAATTACGGCTTACCAGGAACAGAAGACATGGCTGGAGCCAGCAACTGATACATCAGGTACGGTTTTCATTAAATTACAAGGCATACTAAAAGGCAAAAATCACGGTCTGAAGAGACAAAGCGAGCATCAGAACCAGATTCAGATCTGGCAAAAACTTTGGAATGAACAGATTGGGAAATTAAAATAATTATGATTAATATACTAAGGTCACTAATGGAAAAAGGAGACATCTGCAAGAATAGATTGGGTAATATAAGCAGAGAGATGGAAACTCCAAGATTCAAAGGGAAATGCTAGAAACCAAGAAGAAATCACAAAGTAAATTACAAAGTATTTTCAATGGAAAGATAACGAAAATAAAACACCAAAATTTGTGGGATGTAGTTAATGTAGTACTTAGGGGAGAAATCTGTAGGTTTTTTTTTTTAATTAGAAAAGAAAAATGATCCAAAAACATTGACCAAAGTTTCCATTTCAAAGAGCTTCTAAAAAATGAGCAAAGTAAACCCAAGGTAAGTAGAAAAAAGAAAATAATAAAGGTAAGACCAGGTACCACTGAAATAGAAAATGAACAAATAATGGAAAAAATTAACAAGGCCAAAAGTTGGTTCTCCAAACGATCAACAAAATTGATAATCTCCTAGCTAGAGTAATCAAGTAAGAAAACTAGAAATCGAATCACTAGTACCAGGAATGAAAGAGGAGTTACACTGCCAATACTATAGACATTAAAAGGCTAATAAGAGAATATTTTTTTAAATTATTTTTTAGTTTGTTTTTTATTGAAGTATAGTTGACTTACAATGTTTCAGGCAAACAGCAACGTGATTCAGATTATACAGGTAACAATCTGGACTTGTGATTGGCATGTGAAGTATGTGACTGGGGGACAGTCTTGTGGGACTGAGCCTTCAACCTGTGGGATCTGATGCTACCTCCAGGTAGATACTGTCAGAATTGAGTTAAATTGTAGGACACCCAACTGGTGTCTGGAGAATCTGAGAACTGCTGGGTGTGGGGAAAATCCCCACACATCTAGGCACAGCAGTGTTCTTGTGAGCAGTAAAGGAGACACACAGGAATGTGTTTTTCCATACAAGTCAAAATCAACACTGTATAAAAAGGATAATACATCAATAAAACAGAAAATTAAAACCATTTCAACAAAATGAGGGGGAGAATAGAGGAACATTTCAATAGATGCAGAAAAAGCATCTGATAAAATTCAACATCATTCATAGTTGAAAACTCTCATCAAACTGTATATATGGAAAGGAACTTTCTCACTCTGATAAAGGGTATCTATGAAAAACCTACAGCTAACATCATAGTTAGTGATGAAATATTGACTACGTTCACCCTAAGATTGGTTACAAGGCAAGGATGCCCACCCTTACCACTTCTGGTCACCACCGTTTTGGAGAGCCTAGCCAGTGCAAAAAAGCTAGCAAACAAATAAAAGACATAAGGACTGGAAAGCAAGAAATAAGACTGAATTTGCAGATCACGTAACTGTTTGCATACAAAGTCCTAAGGAATCTATAAAAAAGCTAATGCTTGAGCCAAGAAGTGAGTTTAGCAAATTCACAAGATATAAGATTAATATAAAAAAAAAAAAACGTGTATTTTTACATGCTAGCAGCAAACAACTGGAATTTAAAATTTGAAAAAAACAGTTCCACGTAGAACTAAGAAACATAAAATATTTAGGAATAGAAAATTTTTTGTTTTGCTATATGTTTTGTATTTTGAAATAACTATAGATGCACAGGAAGTTGCAAAGATAGCAGAGAGAGGTCTGGTGTACCTGGCACCCCATTTCTCTCAATGGTTACACCTTATGTAATTTTAATATATCAAAATCAGGGAACTGACATTGGTACAACATATGTGTATAGTTCTATGCACTTTTATCACATCTGTAGATTCATGTAACGCGCCCCCGCCCCCACCAGGCTCTGCTCCCTTGATCAAGATAGAGAACTGATCCACCACCACAAGATCTCCGTCCAGCCCCCCTTTATAGCCACACCCACCCTCTCTCCTCTACCAGCCCTCATCTCTGGCAAACACTAATCTGATTGCCATCTCTACAGTTCAGAGTCGTTGACCTGTTTTCTGCCTGTATAGTTTTGCCTTTTCTAGAATGTACTTTAAATTGACTCATACAGCAAGTGACCTTTTAAAAATGGCTTTTTTTTTCACTCGGCAAAATGCCTTGAGATTCAACCAGTTGTCGTGTGTATCAATAGTTTGTCCTCTTTACTGCTGAGTAGTAACATCTGGTATGGATGTGCCACGGCTTATTTAACCACTCACCAATCTGCAGACATTTTGGTTGTTTCCACATTTTGGGAATTCCAAATAAAGCTGCTGTCAACATTCACGTACAGCTTTTGTATGGACATAGTTTTCATTTCCCCGGGGTAAATGCTCAGGATGTGATGGCTGGGTTTTATGCTAAGTATACGTTTAGTTTTTTAAAGAAACTCCCAAACTGTTTTCCAGGATGACTATATCACTGTACATTCCCACCAGCGATGTATGAGGGATCTAGTTTCTCCACATCCTCACCAGCCTTTGGTATTGTTCGCTAGTTTTCATGTTCTAAGAAGTGTCTCAACATGGTTTTATGTTTGTTTGTTTGTTTTTTTAAATGAAAGCTTCTTTCTTTCTTTCTTTATTTTTGGCTGTCTTGGGTCTTCGTTTCTGTGCGAGGGCCTTCTCTAGTTGCGGTGAGTGGGGGCCACTCTTCATCGCGGTGCGCGGGCCTCTCACTGTCGCGGCCTCTCTTGCTGCGGAGCACAGGCTCCAGACGCGCAGGCTCAGTAGTTGTGGCTCACGGGCCCAGTTGCTCCGCGGCATGTGGGATTTTCCCAGACCAGGGCTCGAACCCGTGTCCCCTGCATTGGCAGGCAGATTCTCAACCACCGCGCCACCAGGGAAGCCCCTCAACATGGTTTTAATTTGCATTTCCCTTAATCTGCAGTGACCCAATAGCTAGTGAAGTTTGCCATCTGTACGTCCTCTTAGGTGTAATCTCTTATCTTTTGTCCATTTTCTACTTGGATTGTTTTATTACTGTTGAATTTTAAGCGTTCTTTATATACTCTAGATATGAGTCCTTTTAAGATATGTGGTTGGCAGGTATTTTCTCTCAGTCTGTAGCCTGTCTTTTCATGCTCTTAAGAGGGTCTTTCGCAGAGCAAAAGTTTTGGATTTTGATGAAACCAAAGCTAATTTCCCCCCCCCCAAAATGATTTTTTTCTTTTATGGGTCGTGCTTTTGGTGTCATATCTAAGAACTCTTCACCAAGCCTTAGGTCCCAAAGAATCTCTACTATGTTATCCTCTCCAAGTTTTATAGTTTTACATTTTTACATTTAAGTCTATAATCCAGTTTGAGTTAACTTTTGTATAAGGTATGAGATTTAGGTCAAGGTTCTTTGTTTTTTCCTTTTTTTGCCTATGGATATCCAACTGCTCCACACTATTTAATAATAATCATCGAAAGGCGATTCTTCCTTGTTTGAACCGCTTTTGCACCTTTGTCAAAAATCAGTTGGGCATACTTGTATGGAGCTATCTTTGGGTTTGTTCCATTGATCTATGTGTCTATATCTTTGCCAACACCACACAGTTTGATTACTGTAGCTACACAAAAAGTCTTGAAGTGAGGTAGAGGTGATTCCTCCCACTTTAGTCTTCAATTTCAAAATTGTTTTGGCTATTCTAGTGCTTCTCCATATAAATTTTAGAATAATCATATTTATATTTACAAAAGATTTTGTTGAGATTTGGGTAGGAGCTATATTAAATTTGTATATAAATTTAGGGAGAACTGACATCTCTACTATGTTGAGTCTCCTAATCCATGAACACGGTATGTCTCTCCATCAGTTCAGATCTTCTCTGTTTTCTTTAATGAATGTTTTATAGTTTTTATGTGTCCTATATATGTTTTGCTAAATCTACACCAAAGTTTTTCTCTTTTGGGGGGAGAAATCGTTAATGGTACTGCATTTTAAATTCTGTTTCAATATGTTCATTGCTAGTATATAGCAATAAAATTGATTTTTTTTCTATGTTGATTTTATATCCTGTAACCTGGATGGACTGACTTACTAGTTCTGTGGCTTCTTGGGTAGATTCCTTGGGATTTTTCTATGTCATCTGATAATAGGAACTTTTCTGATTTGTATGCTTTATGTTTCCTTTCTTATATTTCTTGCCTCATTGCACTAGCCAAAACGATTAAAAAAAAAAAAAAAGTAAAAAACCTCTTCGTTGGAAAATGTAGAACATTAGTACGGGACGGCTCCTTGAGCTCATTCAAAGGGTGACGATCCTGGGTGGGCCTGATCTAATCAGTTGAGCTTTTCCAAGAGGCCTCTCCTGCTGGCCTAGAGGAAAGCAAGCAGCTATGTTGTGAGAGGAGGGGGCCACATGGCAGGGAACGGAGGGTAGCCCCTTGGAGCTGGGAGTGGTCCCCGGCCAACAACTAGCAAAAAAAAAATGGAGATCTCAGTCAAGCAACTGCAAGGAGATGAATTCTGCCAAAGACAGGTCAGCTGGAAAAGGCCTTGGAGCTTAGATGAGACTGTAGCCGCACTGACAACCTGACCTCAGCCTGGCGAGACCCTGAGCAGGGGACCCCGTCAACCCCAGGCAGCAGCACTCCTAATTGGTACACACCATGAGACGGCACATTTGTTTTGTTGTTTGAAGTTTCTACACTGTAATAACTTGTAAACAGCAATTAAACTAATACAGTTCTTAGGGCAAAACCCCACGAACCATCAGAGAAAAAGGTCACTTCCCTTGTATATCTGCTTGCATTAGTAGCTACTGAATGAAGATGCGTATTTTTTCAAAGCTGAATCTTAATGTGAGCTTAAACATTATTTCCGTTAATAACAGTCAATTCCTGACCTCTGTTTGCTGTCTAGGACCTATTTAGAAAAGCTTGCTCCCCCCCCACCCCCCGTCAGAATGGCAATACTAAGAAATGATTCCTCCTCCCTCCTGATTAACGTAAAATAGAAGCATTAAAAACCCAATAAATGTCTGAAAAATCTGTTGCTTAGGCATTAGTCATTAGTTAACTCAAAACAAACTGGATGAGTCAGGTTTCTTCAGACTTTTTATGGAAAGCCCCTGTATTTTTACTAACATTCAAATAACACAAAGAAAAAAAGCCTCCAAAACGCAAGAGCTCCCAAACTACCAATATGTATCGTATTAGAAATTAAACCTGAGAGAACTTAAAAATACAAAAACATACAAGCGTATCCCTAGTTGGCCACCAGTGATGATATTGTCACGTGTCACGTGGCCTCTGGAAAACCCTGTTCTACACTCTTGGGAGAATGGAAGTTAAAAAGGCAAATAATGTCTTAGTATTATTATGAAAACAGTTTGACCTTGTGGGGCCTCTGAAAGGGTCTCAGGGACTTCCAGCCCACACTTTGAGAACCACTGCCCTAAAGAGCTCTGGTGCAGCATAATCACCAAAGCCGAAGCTGGAAACGACCCCAGGTCCAGGCGGAGTCCATGCACACACAAACTGCAGCATCGTCTTAGAACAGAAAAGCACAGGAGAATGAATATGAGAGGACCACCACCATGTGCATCTCAAAACAAAATGGGGAGCTGGAGAGACAAGTCACAGTCAGAGATTTACACTCTTCTTTATTCACATGAAGTAAGTTTAAAAACGGGCGGAACTGAACATAATACAGCAGTCACAGTCGCTAGGACACCCTCAGCACTTCCTCCGTGCCAGACGCTGTTCTGAGTGCTCTTCACTTGTTGGTGCAATGACTCCTCAGCACACTACTGGACGGAGGCATACTGTTACCCCCATTTTACAGATGAGAAAACTGAAACAGTGTTTAAGTAACCTGGCCAATGGGAAGTCATATGGTTCCTTGGTCCTGTTTAGGGATACACAGGCGGTAAAAATACCACCAGAACGGTGGTTACGGTGGGGTCCACGGGGTTTATAAGTTACCGCTGATATTCTTAATCTGAGGGGAAGGTACAGACGTGATTGGCTTATTTTTTAAACTGGGCGTGTATGTTTTCAAACTCTCTTCTGTACAGGATATGAAAAACATTTATATATTTTACAATTTTTAAAAAGAGCAAGAGAGAAGGAAACACAGTGAAGGGCATTACAAAACAACCCTTGAGGTCTGGCCACTCCCTCCAAGTGGTTTTTCTGAAAAGTATGCAGATCTCATTAAATATAATCATTCCACCACTTCTTCCCAAGTCCCACGATTGGGGCCACTTTCTTTCTACCACCTGATCTCCTGCCACCAGACTGCCACCAGTGGCCTTGTCATATGACTATAAACACATAAAACAACACAGACACTCACTATTTAAAGCATTAAAATAGAAAAACACCTGGTATTTCAAGGCTGAGGAACTAAAAGTCAAAAAGAAAGGCCTCCGTTAGCAATATCTAAGCGGGGTACACGGCTGAGAAAAGAAAGAAGCACCACGTGATGGGGTCCGTGTGTTTTAGGAGAGTCAGTCTCCGCTCTGCTCTTTCCTACTGTCTGTGTTTTTGCCTTGGGGAAGAAGTAGAAAACTTGAGAGATGACTAAAACGATAGTAAGTTATGAATTATTCAGGACTTCCAAGTAGGAGAGAGGTCACTTTTACCCAAACAAATGATTCAGGCTTACTTCTGGGTAGTGCTGCCTTTTGTAAAGCCCACACGTCTCATTCCCTACACATCCCTGAGTCAACCCAAGCGCTTCATCAGCACCCCAGTGGGGCTAATCACTGCTCGCTGACAAATCTAAGTAATCAATCCTACTGGTCTTTCCCACACACAACACGAAGCACTTAAGAGCTAAAAACGCCTTTCCACCCGGAAGTCCACACTATGGTTTTCCTTACTTCTGGGCACCGTTTATTCTTTGCTCCAAAGACACACCTCTGACACGATGGCAGGTCGGTGACCACACTCACAGACGCCACATGGGAGCCTGGGAGGATGCATCCAAGCACACACATCCCACAAGTGTCCCAGAACCATCTTTTAAAACCTGTTGCTGTCCCTTTAAATCTTCCCAACCCCCTCCTCCCAAATCCATCTTCACTTCCTTCTACTGGCAGCTTATCCAGGGAGCTAAGTTTAGCTACCAAATGCTCCAAATGCTAATCTCTCCTCCAGGGACGTCGACTTTGCTGGAGGAGCCGCCCTGGCAACAGAGCACTTGCTTCCCCAGAAGAATCAAAGCAGAGCAGCTGTCAAATCCCTGGTAGGAAGGGGTCTCTCCTCACAACATTTTTTTTTGGGGGGGGGGGAGGCGGGGTGTGGTAGGAAGGGAGCATCTTCTGGGCGAACTGTTCTCACTCCAGCTCATTCTATCCTTTCCACAGTCTCGACAAGGTCAGCCTGGTCAGTCCTCACGGTCCCTGTCTCATCTTGGGACGACTTGTTATTTTCAACCCAAAGCAATAAAATTTAAACGGAGTCAAAATGCAGCACAGACCTCACAAAACCCATTCTGGTTTCCTACATCACCTGGATCTCAGCTGTGGGAATCCTTCTCCAGTTATACTTATGGAAGGAAAAAGACGACGACCTGCACAAAAGTTCATGCGAAGTTCAAGCCCCAGCTCGGGGGCTTCACCGCGGGGGCCGGCTCTCTGGCAGTGTGGGCTCTCCAAGGGGAGTGGTTCCTTGGCTGAGACCAGACCTCCTGTCACATAGGGCTGTAAGACGGCTGACCTGGTGACAGACTGAGATACCACAGAAGTAAAAGGAAAGGAGAAAACCCAGTGAGATTTTTTTTTTTACCTGATGGTGTTCAGGCTACACAGAAAGAGAAAGTTTAAAGACCTACATCCTCTTCTGTAGCTAATGGAAGGGACTGGGGGATTCTCCAGAATCATGACTAGCTCATCTCTTTTAATTCCTAAGGATAGAGACAATTCCCACTTTATAGCGCACATGCTTCCAAAACAAGCCTCTCAACCCTAAACCCAAATAAAATTTCACTTGATTTACAATCTGGAAACTAATGGTTCTTCTTTCCCGTTTACTTGAATTTGCTTTAAAAAAAAAATCATGAATAGTTGCCAGAATGGCCTCCTGGAAAACAAAAAATCACCAGCACAGTTGTGATAAAACTGTGAATAGACAGCAACTAGAAGGCCTGCATTCATACTCTGGGGAGTGGTTGGTGCCAACCAGCTCTTTAGATGACCACTTAAAATTCAGCTCCCAACCAGTACACGTCATCCCATCTGTCACACCAACAGAATGCCAGAACTCGAGAACACAGGCTGTCCAGCTGCCCACCAGCTGAGCCCTTACAGGAGCCTGGCATCACCTGACCACCTCACATGCCTGCAGAAAGGCTGGGCTCTACCCTCATTCCCACCACGACTACCAGCTCTCTGCCCCCAGCCTCTAAAGAAAAATTTAAAGCAGCGGAGAAATCCGTGAAATCAAGACATGGCAAAAATATTGATTCAGACACCACAAAGCTCTGACTCTGAGGTTGAGGAGGTGAACACAGGTTTCATTTCTAGGAGGAGTTATAAGGGCCTAGCACAGTGCCTGGCTAACAAATGCTCACAGGTATTTGATTTACGGACAATCACAGATGCGCAAGGGGCTGGATCAGCCGGAACCACGCACCCTGCTGGACAACAACGCCAATGATAGGCTCTCGGTGCCCGGTACTGAGCTACGCTGGCGACATACGTTATCTTCTTTGATCCAAACATAGCATGATTATTCCTGCTCCCCAGGGGAAGAAAGCAAAGTTTAGAAGCTAACTTGCTCAAGGTCAAAGAGGCTGCTCAACCCCAAGGCAGGCTCTCACCCCTCCCCTTGCAGGGCTGGGCTGTCACCCACGACCAGAGACCACCCGCCAGCCTCCAGAGATAAGCGCGAGGGCACTTCCCAGGAATTAAGTTAAGAGATCGGAACAAGCATGGGAATCCCATTCCTGCCACGAAGGCCGGGAGACGGCGCCCAGGCAGCGGGCCGAGAGGGGCGGTCGTCCGGACGGCCCCGCCCCCACGGTGGAAGGGCGCCAGGGCCGGGTCAGGGCGCCTGCAGCGGCCGCTCCATCCTCCCCCACCTCGGCCGAACAAAAGGGGAAGAGAAGGGCTCAAAGCGGCCCTCTGTCTGCCAAAGCCTGACTCACCCGCGGGCTCGCCGCTTGGCGCTCGGAAGCAGGAAAAGGCAAGCTCTGCTCAGGGAACCGGAGCTGCGGCCGGCGGGGAGGACGGGAGGCCAGGGGCGGGGCCGCGCCAGACGCTCCCGTGGGCGGGGCCGGCGGCTCACAAAGAGCCCTTGTGCCGCCCCCGTGGCGGGCAGGTCCGGGGCCCAGGACCCCGGGCTCGGCACCCCCGCCCGCAGACCCTCTGCACCTGGGGCCACCCCACGTGGAGCGCACTGCCTCTCCACCCTCAGCCATGCCTCCAGTGTGCTGCTGGCCGTAAGTTAAGCAGGATTTCATAAGACACACCCCCCACCAAAAAGGAAAACCCCACCAGAACACACAGCGTAGTGTAAATGCCCCCGCGACATGTGACAGGAACCAGGGAGGTTTAGAACAGAACGGCTTCATGGCAGCGGGCGGGCCAGTGTGCATTCAGCACCTACGTTTATTTGCTTCACCTGGCAGAGAACACGCGGAGTCCAGCACAGGAAACCCACCAAGGGCTTCTTCCTTTGGCCTTGCCAACTGTCTGAGCACATGCTCGTCTGGAAAAGCTACCCGGGCTCCCTCGACCTCGGCCACCACGCAGCTCCGTTGGGTGGGATGAAGCTCTGCAGACGTGTACTAACTCATTTTTCAACTCTAAATGGACCAGTGATCTAGACAAAAAAGCATTATTTCAAGATCTGCAATACCTGGAGAGAGCTGCCACAAAAACATGTATGTTTCCCAATGAGAAGCATCGTAAAGAAGATTCTGGTAGCAGGCACTGACTGGTACATGTGTTGTATTTATTCCTGGGTCATGCTATGGTACTTCAAAATTCAGCACTTCCAGTAACTACTCTTAAAACTAACACCCCCCCCCCCCAAATCACACCAGTAAACCTCTGCCTTAAAAAAGGTTACGTTACAAAACAAATCAGGCTGAATAAAGTGATCTTTATTTAGGTTCTAGCTTGTCACCAAAGGAGACAATTCAATACAAAGATCAGCCTGTCAGAATCACCTATAAAGGTGATGTGCAGTTCAAGACACAAGATGAGTCTTAAGACATTACTTTTGTGAAACTGATTTGCCAGGCAATTTGGAGAACCAACCTCTGTCAGTAACTAGGCTTCCTGATCAATCCCTGTCTCTTTTCTCTGCAGCAGAAAATGGGATGTGAAATAAATATCCAGCTGGCTTTCTTCCTTCAAGAACCAGAGCTGGCCAGAGAGAACTTCGACCTTGGCCCTTGTGAGCGAAGTGCCATGTCCCAGAGGGCGCGCTCCCGTGGAGCAGCCACGAATGTGTGGAAACCCCAATCCGGGCTACTTTTGGGGTTCCTCCTTAGAACAACATCAGGGATTTGCTCAGGAGCAGAGCCAAATGAGACGTAAGCCACCCACAGTCTGAGCGGCGGGGGCCTCCTGACAAAGGGCACATTTGAAAGGTGTCAATAAATTGCTTCTCAAAACAACATGTTTTCCACCTTCTCAAACGGGGAGTTTTGCTTGATATTTCCAAAAAACTTTTTTAAGCTCAGTAAATAAAAGGGTGAATTGTAGGGTTATTTCACAAAATCTTGCTTCTTAAAGCTCAGGGAAGACACAACGTTCTATCACATTCGGTACTAAGACCAGTAGACCAAGTTCCTTTTTAAAAGAGAATATTCACGGAGAAGCCAAAGTAGAGATTATACGATCCACTTCCAACCTCATAAACTAAAAGAGCTGTTCCCGGTGATCAGCTTCAGCCAAGGCCGAAATGAGCAATAACGAGAGAAAGGGGGGAACGTCCCTCTCGGGGCCACCACTGCTGACTCATGGCGCTCCATGGAGTTTCTCTGGAGAGACAGGCTCGCCCTTTCCTTTCACCAGAACGACCACCAACTCACCATCGTTAAGGGACCCTAAATTCTCATGCAATGTTGGGTAAGAAGGAAAGACAGAGAAAAAATATCACCTATCGTGAAAATCACCCCAAAAGAGCAAACTTTCCTCCCTCTCGTAAGCACCATTAATATATTTATACTTCCTTTAAGAATGATGCATAAGAATGTTCATAGCAGCATTCTTCTTCTGGCCAAAGAGTGGAAAACAACCCAAATGCCCATCACATAACTGGTGAGTAGATGAAGGAAATGTTTACCCACATAACAGAATACTACTTAGGGATAAAAATGAATGAAATACTGACACATGCTACAATAGGAAGGAACCTTGAACACGTTAAGCTAAGGGAAAGAAGCCAGGCACAAAAGGCCATACATTGTATGACTCCATTTATAGGGAATATCCAGAAAATCTACCGAGACAGAAAGTGGATGTGGGGCTGCCGGGGACTGGGAACTGGGGTTCAGTGTAAATGGACATGAGGGACCTTACTGGGACAATGGAAACGTTCTAAAACTGGTTTATGGTGATGGCTGCACAACTTGGTAAGTTTACTAAAAGTCACTGAATTGTACACTTTAAAAAAGCTGCATAAAAAACGTTTCCATAAAATCAAGTTATTTATTCAAAAATGCTGTTTTGCTCATACTGAGAATTAATTATCTCCATTTAAAGACTCCTAAGTAGGTGAACATTGGTTCAGGTCTAAGAACTACTTCAGGGGCTCAAAATTTTCAGGGCAGGTAAAACTCCAATCATAAAGTCTGTTATAGGGCTGTTTTCATCTTTATTAAACCACAGCTATTTAACAAAATAGCAGCAGGAAGTTAAACAGGCCCTGAACGTCACTTAAACGGAAACCAAGTTAACGTCCCTAAATGGAACGACGGGCTCCTGCATAAGCCGCCATCCCCAGGCTGGTGCTGTCACAGTGAATGGAGGAGGATGGCTCCGGGACCCCTGGAGGCTCTGAGCTTGACCTTCCTTCCTGCGCAGATGCGAGTCTGGGCCTCTCAGAACCCCCTAAGGAAGGAAGGCGGAAGCGAATTTTGCTGTTGGTCTATCCACTTTCTAGTCCAAAGTGCATCCCCTCTGCCGAGACGTCCTTGGAGCGAGGTCTGGGCCCAAAGCAAACGGCCCCTCTTCCCTGGGAACCGCAGCATCGCGAGAGGCCCGGACACATTCTGCCCGGAGAGGCCTGCTTAGCCGCGTTTTACCCATTTTTCTCACATTTATTCACTGTCAAAATCTTCCTTCACATTAGACTAAAAGTGTACCCTCTTTTAGAAATTAGAAACAAAGCCCTCTTTACAATGTGTCCTTATGAAAAAGGGAGAAAATCACTATCCTTGTTAATTTATTAAAACACTTTGGCATCTGACTGGAAGTATATCAGGCCGTCCGTGTCTTACAATTTTGACGTAAGGCAAGGATAAAAAAAAAAAAAGGCGTTCAGAGAAAACATTATACGCGATAGAGAATGAGAAAGGCAGCGGGGAGAGAATGAGAGAAAGCCAATGGCTGGAGTCCTTAGCACTCCTCTTGCAACTTTTCTGTAAGTTCGAAATGATGTCAAAACAAAAAGTTAAATTAAAAATGATAATCGGAGACATTCTGTGCTCGTAAACATGGGCACAAATGCTATCTGAGGAAGGCTGTTAACAATACTTCAAAAAGTCAGCCAGTGAAATATCTACTCAGACTCTGTTTCCAGAAATCCTCTTGCACAGGTAAGGATAATCAGATGGTGCCGCTCTGTAGAAGGGCTGCTTTAGGGACTCGCAGACAGGACCAACTGTGTCTGCCTGGTCATGCACTGAACTGCCCTATAAAGATGTTACGGGAGAACGGGTCCACAGCTCTCCCCTAAAAGGCATACATTTTCTACCAGTCTCCCCAAGGCTGCTGTACTGGTAGCCTCTCTGGCTTATTCCTGTTTATTATTCACTGGTTTATCATTCATGTTGCTGGGAATTTGCTGACTAGATTCCAGTTGAGATTCTGCATGAAGTTTATCTGTTCAGCTATTTGAATCCTCCAAACCATTCCTCCTAACAAATAGCTTATTTGTTAATACCATGGGGGAGCTCACTTCTATTTCATAATCCAGACCCCTCTCCGTTGGCATCTGGATAGCAGGTTTTGTTTCTAACACATAAATGAATGATTTTCTCTACCATAGTTTAGGGATCCACGTTCATACTTTTATTTCACCTAATGCTAAAGAATTTCTTCTTACTCAAATATTTTGTGAAAGTGATAACTTTAAAAAGAATTCAAAACAATTTCTAAGGCTTCAATTCTAATATTCTTACTTGAGGGAAAGAAACCAAAACCATCTCTAATCCAGTGCCTATCAGCTAGCTTCATCAAAGCCACGGCCTGTCCTCTGAGCTGGGGCTGCATGTGAGTGCAGTTGAGTCGTCTTTGTTTCTCTGGACTGGAGAGGAGCTGAATAAATGGCCCTGGAGGTTTCAGCCACAGTTGGGTTCTAGGGAGGCACCTAAAGTTTCCTCTCTCATTTCTCACAGTAGGTGCCAACGAATCCTGAAGGGAATGCAGAGATTAATTACAGCTGGACTTACTTTGGCCCAGTCCTCTTAAAGAATGAAATCCTTGGAGACTTAAGGAAGAATTAATTATTTTAAATGCTTCTGTTCAGGCTGAATGCACAAAGTGTCGAGGTAGGTCTGTTACATTTTGTGCGGTGAAAAAGTAATAATCTGCATCATGAGGAAAATGAAGACCTTTCCTTGAAGGGAAGGGAGGCATAATCCTAGGAACTCGGATCCCAAGGAACCCCAACTAATTTTCCAAAATTTTAACCCTTGACATTTATCACTTTCATTAAAATTTAAAGGAAAGGTAACACCATTTTTACCAGGCTGACTGATGGCAGAGGCCAATATGAGATTTTGTTAACTGAATGAATGAGCAGGAGTAGTGGGTACTCTCTAAAGCTGAGAACTCCTGAATTTTGTGGCTCAAACATTCAATTAAAGGTAAAGACACAGACGTAGAGAATGGACTTGAGGACACAGTGGGGGAGGGCGAAGCTGGGGCGAAGTGAGAGTGGCATGGACATATATACACTACCGAATGTAAAATAGATAGCTAGTGGGAAGCAGCCGCATAGCACAGGGAGATCAGCTCAGTGCTTTGTGACCTCCTAGAGGGGTGGGATAGGGAGGATGGGAGGGAGACAGGGACATATGTATGCATATGGCTGACTGACTTTGTTGTACAACAGAAACTAACACAACATTGTAAAGCATTTATACTCCAGTAAAGATCTATTAAAAAATTTTTTTAAAAAAGGTAAAGAAAATCAGTAACAACAAGTTGGAAGTTCTGTATCCTGTTTTTATTCACAACAATGTATCTTGTATGCTCTGTTGCATATTACCGCACACATCTTTTTTTTTTTAAGAATTGTAAAAAACACGTAACATAAAACTTACCATCTTAACTATTTTTAAGTGTGTGGTTCATAGTGTTAAGTACCTTCACATTGCTGTGAAATGGATCTCCAGAATATTTTCATCTTGAAAATCGGAAACTCTGAACCCATTCAACAACAACTTCCCATTCCTCTCCCTCAGCCCCTGGTATTCTAACTTTGTTTCTATGAATCTACTGTAGATACCTCATGTAAGTGAAATCATGCAGTATTTGCCTTTTTGTGACTGGCTTATTTCACTTAACATAGTGTCTTCAAGGTTCATCTATGCTGTAGCGTGAGACAAGATTTCCTTCCATTTTAAGGCTGAATCATACTCCATTGTATGGATGGACCACATTTTGTTTATCCATTTATTTGTCGAAAGACACCTGTGTTGCTTCCACTGCTTGGCTATTGTGAGTAATGCTGATATGAACATGGGTATGCAACTATCTCTTTGAGAATCTACTTTGGATTTTTTGGTATACATGTGCAAAAGTGGTGTTGCTGGATCATGTTGTAGTTCTATTTTTAATTTTTGGAGAAACCTTCATACTGTTTTCCACAGCACCTGCACCATTTTACAATCCCTGCAACAGTGCAGAAGGGTTCCAATTTCTCCATATTCTCACCAAGACTTGTTACTTTGTTTTTTTCTTTTTTGTTTTTATCATAGCCATCCTAACAGGTGTGAGAGATAATACCTCACTGTGGTTTTGATTTACATTTCACTGATGATTACTGAGGTTGAGCATCTTTTCATATGTTGTTGACCATTTCTGTTTATCATCTTTGCAGAAATATCTATTCAAATCCTTTGTTCATTTAAAAATAGGGGTTGTTTTTTGCTGTTGAGTCGTAGAGGTTTTTAATATATATATATATTTTAGATATTAACCTTTTATCAGCTATATGATTTGCAAACATTTTCTCCCATTCCACAGGTTGCCTTTTCATTCTGTTGACTGTGTCCCTTTGATGCACAAAAGTTTTAAAGTTTGATGTCGTTCCATTTGTCTATTCTTGCTTTTGTTGCCAGTGCTTTCAGGGTTCTATTCAAGAAATCATTGCCAAGTCCAAGGTCATGAAGCTTCTCCACCAGTTTTCTTTTAAGTGTTTTCTAGTTCTAGGTCTTAGGTTTAGTTCTTTGATCCATTTTGAGTTAACTTATGTATTATAAATGTCCAAATTAAAAAAAAATTGCTATACAGCATTCCATTGAATACATGTACAATAACTTAGTTGAGCCTATCAACAGCCATTTAGGGTATTTCCAGTGATTTGCTATTATGAACAATGATGACATGAATACTCTTTATGTAAGTTTCTCACACACATGAGAACAAGTATCTCCCAGTCTTTTTAGGAGTTAAAGTTATCTCTTGGCTGGCTTATTTCAAATTTTAATTTTTTACTTCTTCACTTCATTTGTATTACAATCCCTTTCTTTGAAACCCTTAGTTAGGACTAGATAAATGTATTTTGGAATTCAGAAATTTCAGATTTTGTCTGTAATTAAAAAAAAAACTCCCTACAAACAGAAAAGTCCTATGATGTCCTGTGACTTCACAGGCAAATTCTACCAAACATACAAAGAAGAACTTATATTGATCCTTCTCAAACTGTTTCAAAAGACTGAAGAGGAGGGAACACTCCCAAAGACGTTCTCGGAAGCCACCATCACCCTGATACCAAAACCAAAGACACTACCAAAAAAGAAAATTACAGGCCAATATCTTTGATGAATATAGATACAAAAATTCTCAACAAAACATTAGCAAACTGAATCCAACAACACATAAGAAAGATCATACACCACAACCAAGTTGGATTCATCCCAGTGTCACAAGGATGATTCAATCAATGTGACACACCACATCAACAAAAGAAAAGACAAAAACCACATGATCATCAATAGATGTAGAAAAGCATTTGATAAAACTCAACATCCATTATTGATAAAAACTCTTACCAAAGTGTGTATAGAGGGAACATATCTCAACATAATAAAAGCTATTTATGACAAACACACAGCCAATATAATATTCAATGGTGAAAAGATGAAAGCCTTCCTGCTAAAATCTGGAACATGACAAGGATACTCACTATCATCACTTCTATTCAACACAGTCCTGGAAGTCCTAGCCACAGCAATCAGACAAGAAAAAGAAATAAAAGGTATCCAAATTGGAAAGGAAGAGGTAAAACTGTCATTATATGCAGGTGACATGATACTATATATAGAAAACCCTGAAGACTCCACACAAAAGCTACTAGAACTGATAAGTGAATTCAGCAAGGTAGCAGAATACAAGATTAACACACAGAAATTGGTTGCATTTCTTTACACTAACAATGAAATATCAGAATGGGAATGCAAGGAAACAATCCCTTTTACAATCACATCAAAAAATAAAATACTTAGGAATAAACCTGACCAAGGAGGTGACTTATATGCTGAGAACTACAAAGCATTAATAAAGGAAACTGAAGATGATTCAAAGAAATGGAAAGATATCCCACACTCCTGGATTGGAAGAATTAACATTGTTAAAATGGCCATGCTACCCAAAGCAATCTACAGATTTAATTCAATCCCTATCAAATTACACATGACATTTTTCACAAAAGTAGAACAAATAATCCAAAAATTTATATGGAACCATAAAAGACCAAGAATTGCCAAAGCAATCCTGAGGTAAAAGAACAAAGCAGGAGGCATAACCCTCTCAGACTTTAGAGAATACTACAAAGCTACAGTAATCAAAACAGTGTGGTACTGGCACAAAAACAGACATATAGATCAACGGAACAGAATAGAGCTCCCAGAAGTAAACCCACACACCTACAGTCAATTAATCTTCAACAAAAGAAGCAAGAATATATAATGGAGAAAAGACAGTCTCTTCAGCAAGTGGTGTTGGGAAAGTTGTACAGCTGCATGGAAATCAATAAATTTAGAACACACCCTCACACCATACACAAAAATAAACTCAAAATGGCTTAAAGACTTAAATATAAGACATGACACCATAAAACTCCTAGAAGAGAGCATAGGCAAAACATTCTCTGACATAAATTGTACAAATGTTTTCTTAGGTCAGTCTCCCAAGGCAATAGAAATAAAAGCAAAAACAAACAGGATCTAATCAAACTTACAAGCTTTTGTACAGCAAAGGAAACCATAAACAAAACAAGAAGACAACCTACAAGAAAATATTTGCAAATGAAGAGACCAACAAGGGCTTAATTTCCAAAATATACAAACAGTTCATACAACTCAATAACAAAAAAACCCAAACAACTCAATCAAAAAATGGGCAGAAGACTTAGACATTTCTCCAAAGAAGACATACAGATGGCCAACAGACACATGAAAAGGTGCTCAATATCGCTAATTATTAGAGACATGCAAATCAAAACTACAACGAGGTACTACTTCACACTGGTCAGAATGGCCATCATTAAAAAGACTACAAACAACAAATGCTGGAGAGGGTGTGCAGAAAAGGGAACCCTTCTACACTGTTGGTGGGAATGTAAATTGGTGAAGCCACTATGGAAAACAATATAGAGGTTCCTCAGAACACTAAAAATAGAGCTGCCATATGATCCAGCAATCCCACTCCTAGGCATATATCCAGACAAAACTATAATTCGAAAAGATACATGCACCCCTATGCTCATAAAGCACTATTCACAACAGCCAAGAAATGGAAAAAACCTAAATGTCCATCAACAGATAAATGGATAAGGAAGATGCCGTACATATATACAATGGAATACTACTAAGCCATAAAAAAGAATGAAATGATGCCATTTGCAGCAACATGGATGGACCTAGAGATTATCATACTAAAGTGAAGTCAGAAAGAGAAAGACAAATACCATACGATATCATTTATATGTGGAATCTGAAATGTGACACAAATGAACTTATCTACAAAAAAGAAAACAGACATAGAGAACAGACTTGTGGTTGTCAAGGGGGAGGAGCGTGGAGGAGGGGTGGATTGGGAGTTTGGGATCAGCAGATGCAAACTATTATACATAGAATGGACAAACAACAAGGTCCTACTGTATAGCACAGGGAACTATATTCAATATCCCATGATAAACCATAATGGATAATAACATGAAAAAAGAATGTATATATATGTATAACTGAATCACTTTGCTGTACAGCAGAAATTAATACAACATTGTAAATCAACTATACTTCAATAAAATAAATTAAAAAAAAGAAATTTCAGATTTTGGAAAGTATTATGGTACATAGGCTACACATTACAAAGTATTATCAGTTGGGATTTAGGGTAGCACCCAGATTGCTTTGTTCTGGGAACTCTTTAAGAAAGGCAGTCTTTTCCTTCCCCTCCCCATCATCAAGTCACATCCCAGGTATTGGAGAACTGAGTACATGTTAAAAAAAAAAAAGACAATGACATTCAAAGAAGCTGCCTTTCAATGAGTTATTTTCATATGGCACCAGGAAAAGAATCCATTTAAAATCTGACCCAGTGAATTAAGAAAATTATTTTTTTAAAAAAGAGCATTACTGAGGTATAACTGACATACACGGAACTACACATATTCAAAGTGTACAGTTTAATAACTTTTGACATATGCATACACCTGGGGGATCATCACTACATTCAAGGTAATGAACATGAATCCATCACCCTCAAAAGTTCCCACATGTCCCTTCCTCTCTCCTGCAGTCCTTTTCTGTCTCCAGGCAACCACTGTTCTGCTTCTGTCACTATATGTATTCGTCTCCTGGTATCTGCAGGAATTGGTTCCAGGACATACCTTAAAGTTAGGTAGCATCACTCTTCCAAATTTGTTCTTCTCCTTCAGTATTGTATTGGCTATTCTGAGTCTCTGCCTCTCCACATAAACATGAGAATCAGTTTGTCGATATCTATGAAATAATGTACTGGGATTTTGATTGGGATTACATTGAATCTATAGATGTTGGGAAGAAGTGACATCTTGACAATATCAAGTCTTCCTATCCATGAAACATGGAATATCTCTCCATTTAGTTCTTTGATTTTGTTCATCTGAGTTTTGTAGTTTTCATCATGTAGACCTTGTACATATTTTGTTATTAGGTTTATGCCCAAGTACTTCATTTGGTTGGGGGGCACTAATGTACATGATATTGTATTTTAAATTTAAAATTCCACTTGTTCATTATTGGTATATAGGAAAACAACTGAATTTTGGAAATTAACCTTGCATCCTGCAACCATGCATCACTGTTTATTAGTTCTGCGAGTTCTCTGTCAATTCTTTTGGATTTTCTATATAGATGATCACGTTTTCTGCAAACAGTTTTATGTCCTCCTTCTCAATCTGTATACCTTTCATTTCCTTTTCTTGCCTTACTGCGTTAGCATGGATTTCCAATATGATGTAGAAAAGAAGTGGTGAGAGGGGCCACTGTTGCCTTGTACATGATCTTAATGGGAAAGCTTTGAGTTTCTCACCAGTAAGCATGACATTATTAGCTGTAGGTTTTTTGTAGATCATCTTTATTGAGTTGAGAAAGTTCCCCACTATTCCTAGTTTGGGAGTTTTTATCCCGAATGGGTGCTGAAATTTGTCACATGAGTTTTCTGTATCTATTGATAAAATCATGTGATTTTTCTTTTTAACTCTGTTGATGTGATGAATCACACCGATTTTTGAATGTGGAACCAGCCTTACGTACCTGGTATAAAGCCCACTTGGTCATAGTGTATAATTCTTTTTATACATTTTTGAATTTGATTTGCTAACATTGTTGAGAATTTTGCATCATGTTCATGAGAGAGACTGTTCTCCAGTTCTCTTTTCTGGGAATGTCTTTGTCTGATTTTGGTATTAGGGTAGCACTAGCTTCATAGAATGAGTTAGGAACTATTCCCTCTGCTTCTATCCTCTGAAAGAGACTGCAGAGAATTGGTATAACTTCTTTAAATATTTGGTAGAATTCACCAGTGGACCCACCTGGGCCTGGTGCTTTTGGTTTAGGAAGGTAATTAATTATTGATTCAATTTCTTTTATAGATAAAGGCCTATTCAGACCATCTATTTCTTCTTGTGTGAGTTTTGGCTGATTGTGACTTCCAAGGAATTGGTTCACTTCATTAGGTTATCAAATTTATGGGCACAGAGTTGTTCATAATATTCCTTTAATATCGTTTCAATTACTATGGGATCTGTAATGATGTCCTCTCTGATTTCTGGTATCAGTAACTTATATGTTTTCTTTTTTTCTTAGATGGCTTGATTAGAGGATGATCGATTTTATTGATCTTTTCAAAAAACAACTTTCGGTTTTGTTGATTTTCTCTACTGATTTCCTGTTTGCGATTTCATCGATTTAATTCTTTACTTTAAATCTTTCTTCTGTTCACTTTGGACTTAATTTGCTCTTCTTTTTCTAATTTTCTAAGGTGAAAACTTAGATAATTGATTTTAGATCTTTCTTCTTTTCTACTATAAGCATTCAATGCTACAAATTTCCCTCTAAGCACTGCTTTTGCTGCACCCCACAAATTTTGATAAGTCTTGTTTTCATTTTTACTTAGTTCAAAATAATTTGAAAATTTCTCCTGAGATTTCTTCTTTTATCCACGTGTTATTTAGAAGTGTGCTGTTTATTTATTTATTTTAAAAAATTTATTTATTTATTTTTGGCTGCATTGGGTCTTCATTGCTGTGCGTGGGCTTTCTCTAGTTGCAATGAGCGGGGGCTACTCTTTGTTGCGGTGCGCGGGCTTCTCATTGCAGTGGCTTTTCTTGTTGTGGAGCATGGGCTCTAGGTGCGTGGGCTTCATTAGTTATGGCATGCGGGCTCAGTAGTTGTGGCTCGCGGGCTCTAGAGCACAGGCTCAGTACTCGTGGTGCACGGGCTTAGTTGCTCCGCAGCATGTGGGATCTTCCCAGACCAGGGACTGAATCTGTGTCCCCTGCATTGCCAGGCAGATTCTTAACCACTGGGCCATCAGGGAAGTGCCAGCAGTGTGTTGTTTAATCTCCAGTATTTTGGGATTATTGATATAGCTGGATTAACATCTGTCACATTTGTTACTGTTTTCTACTTGTTACCTTCGTTGTTCCTGGTTTTTTCTTCCCCCTCTCTTTTTGTCTTTTGTATACAATTGCTTAATAGTTCAGTGGTGTTAAATATATTCATAATGTCATGCAAGCATTGCCACTATTCTCCACAGCTCTTTTAATCTTGTAAAGCAGAAACTCTGTAACCATTAAAAAATAACTTCTCAGGCTTCCCTAGTGGCGCAGTGGTTGAGAATCTGCCTGCCAATGCAGGGGACATGGGTTCGAGCCCTGGTCTGGGAAGATCCCACATGCCGCGGAGCAACTAGGCCCGAAAGCCACAACTACTGAGCCTGCGCGTCTGGAGCCTGTGCTCCGCAACAAGAGAGGCCGCGATAGTGAGAGGCCCGCGCACCGCGATTAAGAGTGGCCCCCGCTTGCCGCAACAAGAGAAAGCCCTTGCACAGAAACGAAAACCCAACACAGCCAAAAATAAAAATTAAAAAAATTTAAAAAAAAAGAACCCCTATCACACTCACATCAGTTTAAAAAACAAAACAAAACAAAACCTTCTCATTCTCCCCTGCTCCTAGCCCCTGGCAATCACCATTTCACTTTCTGTGCCTATGATTTTGAATATTCTAAGTATCTCATATGACTTGAATCATATAGTATTTCTCTTTTTGTAGAATGGCTTATTTTACTTAGCATAAGATCCTCAAGATTCACGCACTGCAGTACGTGACAGGACTTCCTTTTCGAGGCTGAATAATATTCCACTGTATGTATATACAACACACTTTGCTTATCCATTTATCCACTGATGGATACTTGGGTTGCTTTCATGCTTTAGCTATTGTGAATAATGCGGCTATGAACATGGGTGTACAAATATCTCAAGACCCTGCTTTCAATTCTTTTGAGTATACCCAGTAGAATTGCTGGATCATATAGTAATCTTATTTTTAATTCTTTGATGAGTTGTCATTCTGTTTCCCACAGTGGCCACACCTTTTTATAATCCCACAACAGTGCACAAGGGTTCCAATTTCTCTACATCTTCACCAACACTTATTTTTTAAAAAACTGTAGCCATCCTAATGGGTATGAGGTGGAAGATTTGTATTTCTCTATTAATCAGTGATGTTGAGCGTCTTTTCATATCCTCACTGGCCATTTGTATATCTTCTTTGGCAGTGTCTGTTCAAGTCCTTTGTCCATTTTTGAGTCAGTTTATTTTTTTGTTGAGTTTGGAGAATTCTCTATATGGTCTAGATATTAATCTCTTATCACATACATGATTTGCAAATATTTCCTCCCATTCTGTGGGTTGCCTTTTTACTCTGCTGATAGTGTCTTTTAATGCACAAAATCTTATAATTTTCTTGTAGAATCCAATTTGTCTATTTTTCATTTTGTTGCCTGTGCCTTTGGCATCATATTCAAGAAATGATTGCCAAATCCTGTGTCATGAAGTTTTGCCCCATGTTTTCTTCTGTGAGTTTTATAGTGTTCAGTCTTATATTTAGGTCTATGATGCATTTTGAGTTCATTTTTGTATATGGTATTAGGCGAGGGTCCAGCTTCATTCATGGGAAGTTCCATTTTTTTCCAGCACCAGCACCTTTTGTTGAAAAGACTGTCCTTTCCCCATGGAATGGTCTTGGCACCCTTGTCAAAAAATCATTTGAACATATATGCAAGGGATTATTTCTGGGTTCTCTATAGTATTCCATTGATCAAAATGTCTGTCTCTATGCAAATATCATACTATTTTGATTACTATAGCTTTGTAGTAAGTTTTGAAACCAGGAAATTTTTGAATAGGTAATACAACACAGCACAAAATTAAAAGTTAAAAAAGAAAAAAAGGGACAGCGGGAAGTGGGACACTGGAGCAGTAAGTCTGTCTCCCAGCTACCCAGCTCTCCTCTCTATAGGCAACCACTGCAACTAGTTTCTTGGGTTTTAAGGTTTTATTTTAATAGGCTTGATTGAGTTGTCCATTTTCTGGAGTTACTACACTGCTTTTTCTGTATTTTAAAACCTTCTTTGGGGCTAAATATCACCATATACATTGACTGGAATGAGATAGAGCCATCCTGAACAGTCTTGGGAGATTGGGATTTAAGTAAGAAGTTCTGGAAGATAAAGAACAGGTAAAGAATAACAGAGAGGAAGAAAAAATATCTGAAAATAGAGCCTTGATTCACAATCCCTCTGTCTTAGTCACCAGAGCTCAGGAGGACCACTCTGCCCAGTGTCTCAAACAGAACTGTGGCCAAAGTTCTTTGCCAGCTCCGTTAATACATGAGGACCACGGAAGGACACTGAAGGTATCATCTGGACAGCAGCCTTGTAACTTTCCTCTAGCTGGTGCCTGTGCTTTCAGAGCACTTCCGCAGACACTGTCTTGGCAGGCAGCACACCCGTGAGACAGTGAGAAGAAGGAAAGGAGGGCTCCGAGGAGTGTGAGTGATTAAAGCTAGTGTCAGAGAAGGACAGGCCAGGACTCCTGGCTTCCACTCTGTGGCTCGCTCCTGCGCACCCGCTGCCCCCTTCCCTCTCTCAGCCACCCCCAATCCTTCCCCAAGACAACACCTGGGGCCGCGCTGGCGGGCCGCCAGTCTTTTTCTGGCTAGAGCAGACTTCTGCAATTCTGCAGTTGCCGCGACACCAGCAAAGAGGAGGAACGCATCCCCGTGGACAAAAGCTGGGTGGAGAAAGGTATCCTGGAAGAGAAGCTGAAGGATAAAACATTTGAAATGTGAGAACTGTGAAAGAGAGAGTGAAAAGGAGAGAGATGCAAGAACAGGCAGCCGATGATCAGCAAGCTGACAGCAGAGCCTGGATTAAGCAGAAGAGGGGACCTGGGGGCTGCACTGGTCACCGCAGAAGTCACTGCCCCGTTGGCGCAGCGGAGCAAGGAGTGATGCCCGGACTCCAGGGACAGTCACATTTGGTCTGAAACATGAACTGTGTTGGTGAGACAGCCAGGCTTGTCCCATTATACTGCTTGAGAAATACAAACTCAGAAAAAAGCTCTGGAGGATTTGCTAAAATGCCACAGAATGATGCAGAATGCCCAGTGCAACAGACCACAGGCAAACGGCATTCCTTTTATATCAAACATCGCTTAAGGGGGGAGATCAAAGCGTTATTAAAACAAGTTCCAACCGCTTATTCCAATGTCGTGTGTCCACGTCACCAAAGCATCTCATTCCCACCATTAGTTTGGTCTTTAAGAACTTTACAATGAAACACTGTCATGGAAGGAGCAGCTGCCAGATCGTGAATAAAAATTAACTTGTGTTTCAAGGAATAAAACCCATTTACTGCCCAGAGATTCCTGTAACGAGTTTTGTTAACATTATACCAGACTTGAAATGGCAGAGGAAGAAGCCAAAAAGCAGAGCTTCCTTGTCTTGTGGCTCATCAGGGCTGAATGCGTCTCAGAGCTACCTTACTATTTCTACATCAGCATTCTAAACCGGGCAAACTCAAACCCTGGTCCCTACTTTTCTCTCACTGCATTCTGATTTTCTCAAAACTCATGGGGCTGGGGTCTCTTTTAAAATAAAAAATTTAATGCAATCTAATTCTCTGGGTTTAAAACTCTTGGCAGGAAATGAGGGAAATCCCATTTTAATTATAATGCATTCTTATTCCAGCATATGAAAGTGATGACACAGATCTGGTAATGTAGCTGAACACGTAATAAAACTTGTCTTCTTATAGAAGTAAACACAGAGGACTGGAGTGAGTGGAGGGAAAAAGAGGCTGGTGAATTAGCTGCCTCTAGGAAAGGTAGTGAGGAAGAGGGAGCAAGGGAAGGGACACGGCTGCGAACTGAATGTTTGTCCCCCCGATCCCCAAATTCTTGTGTTGAAGCCCTAACCCCCAAAGCGATGGTATTGGGAGGTGGGGCCTTTGGGAGTAACTGGGTTTAGATGAAGTCACAAGGTAGAGTCCCCACGATGGAATTAGTGTCCTTGTAAGAAGAGGAAGAGAGACCAGAGCTCTCTCTCTCCAAGGGCACAAAGAAGAGGCCACGTGAGCAGAGAAGGCGGCCGTTTGCAAGCCAGGAGCAGGGCCCTCACCAAGGACCAAATCTGCTGGCACCTTGGTCTTGGACTCCCAGCCTCCAGGACTGTGAGAAATAAATGTTTGTCGTTTACACCACCAAGCCTGCCCTATTTTGTTATGGTAGCCCGAGCAGACTCAGACAGACACCGTGGGGCAAATACTACTGCTGTGGAATCCGCCCACTCAGATCTGAAAGGCTCCTAAATAACAACTCTGAGGTACTTCTACACCTTGAAATTACTTACAAGCAGAGAATATTAATAAAAACTTTGGAGGGGTTCCTGGTGAACCTAGCAAAGATGCCTTCCAATTTCAGAAGATGAGGAATGCTTCCCGTCTTCTCACCTCTGTACTGAGCGGTAAGCCACAGCTGCAGTCACATCCACAGGGAATCAGTGCCTTGGAGGAAATGCTCACACACACAGACTAAGCTGCAGCACCTTAACCTGAACTTTCCCAAGACTCACTGGGATACACCTGCTCAACTGTTAACACCGGTCTGCTAGAAAGGTTTAGTGACAAGAGACATAAAAAAGAAAAAGGCATATTTTACCAAAATTAAAAAAAAAGAAAAAAGGCCTAACCAGTTAATAAATCAACTGTTTCAGTTGCCTTAAATGAGAAATTCTCAGAAAAGCTTCTTTAAGGGCAGCCAGAATAGAGCAACCCTTGATTTTTCTAGGTGCTTCTTTCACAAGTTAACTAAGTGTTTCAAAGTCTGATTACTACTTACGGATTTTATCGACCATCAACGCCCTCCTCCCTCCCAGCTTCCTTTGAGAATTCCATCTTTCAACAGAACCCCACCCAAGTTAAGGTCTGATTTCCTCCACCACACCCTGACCGATGATTCCCGCTCGCATGGGTTTCTCCACCCTCTGCGTAAGGCAGGTGCCCTCGGCAGGTGTCTGGACCCCGGCTCTGGGTGAGGGGAAGGGGCGAGGTACTCCTTCTACAGCCCATGGCTGCAGGGAGCACAGGAGAAACTCCGCATCTGTGACCTGGATAATTAAACAAACGCTGCACCCCAGGCATGGTGCCCGGTGCTACCACACCTCTCAGAGTCGACCTAAAAGGAAGGCACTGCTGCCCTCTTTGATCACGGAGCTGAAGCTCCAAAAATATGGAGCAAAAGTGGTGAGTGAGGCCGGGGCTCTTCCCATTCCTCCAGCTCACTGAGCCCTTGCTGAGGTTGACTAAATTTGTTGAAATCTGGTAAAAGGAGGTGGGAAGGAGGTTGACGCCACCATCCTTCGAAACTTTCAGATTAATAGTACATTATAGCTAACCAGAATTATTTAAACCCTAAGATTTCTTTCAGAAACGATAAGATTTATAAAATTGTTTTCTGCAGACATTAATTTTTATAATTCATTTAAAAATGTTTCCATGGCCTTTTCTGATTACAAAAATAATACATATTTCTATCACAATTAAAATTTTTAGGTAATTTTTAAAATACATGTTTTTGTAATTTTAAACATATATAAAATAAAAAAGGAAGATAACAACTGAGATGGTTCAGTGGATATGTTTTCTCCAGCTTTTGATTTTCTATGCATTTGTGTGTGTGTGTGTGTGTGTATATATATATATATATATATATATATATATATATATATATATATATATATATACACACACACTTTTTTTTTCACTTTCTAAACAGAGACAGGACTCTCCTATATATATAACTGATTTTTAATCTGCTTTTCCCACTTGATTTTTCAGGGACTTCTTTCTATGCCAACACACAGTTCTCTTCTAGGTTTTCTAATAGCTGTATAGCATTCTGTCACGTATTAGTATTCTAATTTAGTCAGCCAACCCCTACTGGACGGTATTTAGATCATTTCCTTTCTGCTTTTGCTTTTATAAGCAATACAATCAACACTGTTCACAAATAATTTCTGCATATTCATCTAATTACATTTTCCCTTTCAAATTCTTATCATTATTATTATAAATTATGGCATCATATAAGAAAAGTGCATAAAAGAAAAATGCACAATCGAACTGATAAAACAGCAACCCACCCACCAGGGTCAGGAGCGGACCATGACCAGCACCCCAGAAATGCCCTCGTGATATGCTCTCTGACTCCTGTGCTGACGCTGGTGATACTGTTTCTTAACCTGTCATTTCTCCCTTGTAGTTCTGTCCCACAAGCACGTGCTCCTCAGCATTGTGGCCGCATTTTTAAGGTAGTCATGCTGTGCGTATGTACGTTTCGTGGAATGAAAGTGCACGCGCGCCACGGGTATTCTTCCGTGTCTGCCTTCTTTAGCTCAACGCCACACGTCTGCTGAGGGGAGCTGTCCTTTGCCCACGTTCTCTGCAGTACTCAGGAATAAAACACAGTGCATTTACCATCTTACTCTTGAGGGACATTTGGATTGTTTCCAATTATGAATAATGCTGCTATGAACATCTGCATACCTGCCTTTATGTGTTCCTAGGAGTGGGACTATTCAGCCACAAGGAATACATATCTTACGCTTTAGTGAACAATACCAATCTGTTTTCTAAACTGAGGGCCCCAATCTACACCCCCCACCCCCAACCCGCCCCAGCACCAGGATGTATTCAATATGAGAGTTCCTGTTACTCCACATCCTTGCCAATTCCTGGAACTGTCAAATGTCTTAGTTTCTGAAATCTGGTGAGCGTATAATATTATTTCCTCTTCTCAGAAATGCCTTTCAAGCCTTGAATCCATTTTTCTATTGAATTGCCTATTTCTTGCAGGTTTATGGAGGTTCTTTAAACATTCTGGACACGTTTCCTTTGCAGGTTATAGATGGTGAACATGTTCTCTGGATGAACAGAAGTTCTTAATTTGATGGTAGTCAAAGTATTAATCTTTTCCTTCTGCATTTGCAGTTTTAATGACTTCGACTCTTCCCCACCCCCAAGATCATGAAGATGCTTCTATATCACCTCCTAAAAGATACATAGTTTTGCTTTTCATATTTAGGTCTCTAAGCCATTTGAAATCGGGTGTGTGTATAGGGACCCATTTTCATTGTTCTCTATGTGGTTCCACCAATGTGCTTACCTTATTCTGTTCCAATACCTCCACTATATTGGTTATTAAATTGTTTTAAAAAATAAATCTCAGTATCTATTAGAGAAGGGGATAGCAAACTTTTTCTGTAAAGATCCAGATGGTAAATGTTTTAGGTTATGGGGACCACATACAGTCATCTTTACTGCACATTCTTCTTCTTCAAATGTAAAAAAAAAATTTTCTTTTAAACTAGGGGTTCAAACAAAAATAAGCCAAAAGAAAGTTCGCCTTCAGGCAGTAGTTTGCTGACCTCCATGAAGAGCAAGTCTCTCCCACTTTATTCTTCTTCCAAAGTGGTGTGACATCATTCATCCTCACGGGAATGCAAACCAAAACCACAATGAGAAAAATAAAACAAAGCTGAAGGACTCACACTTCCGGATTTCAAAACTTACTACAAAACTACAGTAATCAAAATAGTGTGTTACTGGCATAAGGACAGATACATAGACCAATGGAATAGAACTGAGAATCCAGAAATGAACCCAGACATGTATGACCAATTGATTTTCGTCAAGGGTGCCAAGACCACTTGATGGGGAAAGAACAGATGTTCGAGAACTGGTGCTGGAACAGCGGATGTCCATGTGCAAGACAAGGAGACTGGACCCCTACCTCACTCCATATACAAACATTCACCCAGAATGGATAGACAACCACAGTGTAGTCGAACAACCTAAATATAAGAAGGAAACACAGGGGTAAACCTTCCTGATCTTGGATCTGACACCAAAAGCATGACCAACAAAAGAAAAAATACCAGGCAAATTAGTCTCCATTCTTTCTTATGTTTCAAACCCTCCACCTGGAATCCCTTTCTTCTTGCTTCCAGTGTAGCCCCTATGATTCCTTTAGGGAGGATCTGCTGATGATCAACTTTGTCTGAAGATGTCCCTTTTGTGCCCTCAATTTTACAGAATTCTAGATTAGGAGTTACATTCTCTCACAGGCACCACCTCAAAGTATCGTTTACTCTTTCTGGCTTCTGTTGCAGCTTTGGGGAAGAAAGCTGTCATACCGTCACTCACTGAAAGTTCATCTCTACCTTTTTCTGTAGCTACTTTTAAGATTTTCCTCTGTCTTTGGTTTTCTGCAGTTTCGTTATGATTTATCTAGTTATAGCCTTTTTAAATAACTAATCTTGCTTGGGATTCACTGGGATTCTTGACCCTGTGATTTGATACACTCTGTCAGCCGTTACCTGTTCCAGTACTGCCCCTGCCCTGGTCTTCCTTCTGTAAGTCCTGCTTAAATGTACACTAGACCTTCTCACTTCATCCTCGATACCTCTCAACCTATCTTTTATCTTTTCCCTGTTTTTGTCTCTCTGTTCTACATTCTTGATACTTTCTTCCAATATTTCTTCTACTTTATTAATATTCTCTTTTATGGGGTACAAACTACCAAGTTTTTACTTTTGGTTTTTGTATTTTTCAATTCTAGAAGTTCTGGTTTGTTCTTTCAAAATATGTTACAGCACTTTTAGTAAGTTTCCAGTTTTTTCTGAAGATATTTTCTAACTTTTATTTCTTTATACACATATAAAGTTATATATGTAGAAAGAATAGTTGTTTATGCACATACTTTATATGTACAACTTTACATGGCTATAAAGTATAGTTGTTTTAAAATCTGTGTCTGATAAGTCTAATACCTGAAGACTGTGGGTCCATTTCTGCTGTCTGTTCTTTCCTCTGATTCTAGGCATTGTGCCCTGTCTCCTTGTGACTCTGGCTATCTCTGTGATGCCCTCTGTCCTCAAAAACATCATTTGTGGGGAATCTCCAAGGTTTAGGACTCGAGTGTCTTTTCCAGAGACGGTTTCCGTTTGCTACTTGGGCACACTACCTGTTTGGTGTCACTTTAACCTAAATTCAGAGCACTGGGGTTCTTGGACTGCTCTTGTAACTCTGGGTGGCAAGTCCCCTGAGGAGCCAGGCTACAGGTGGGTTTTCTTTGCCTCTTCCCTCCTCCCTGCCCTGGCTCAGCAGCCAAGCAAAGCTCTCTTCTCTCCCCCTTTTGTGGGTTTACTTTTGGTTCATCCTCACCTGCTGAGGTCCCAGCTTATTATGGAAGAGTCTCCTACTAATTCCTCAACTTTGATGATCTTAAGTTTCTACCTCTTTTTGAGTCCCTGAAAAGTCTGTCAAACATCATAGCTCAGGTTCATGATTTAGATCACCAGCTCTCTCAGGAAAAAAACCACTGCTAGGGGTCTGCTTATCTCTCGAGGTTCAACTCTCTCTTAGGGTTTGGCCTGGTCATACTTTATAAACTTGTCAGCGCTTAGCTGCTTTCATAAAGTTATTTTTAACATTTTATCTAGCATTTTAAATTATTTTCAGCAGAAGTCTCTAGATAACTATTCCACTGTAATTAGAAGCCGGAAATCTTATAATTATGGCTTTAGGATAAATTCCTTGGAAGTTGAACTACCTCCAGAGGCTATAGCACTTCATGTTTTGACACAAACTGAGAAACTGAACCACATTATACTCCCGCCACCTATGTGTGTATGCAGGACCTATTTCCTATGACCCCAATCAGCCCAGGACATTATTAATCACCATCAATCTAACCGACAAAGATTATCTCATTACTGCTTTAATTTGCATTTCCATAGTTAGTAGCAAGGCTGGTAATCCTACTTCTTCTTTCACTCAGTCTTCTTTTATACACTTACAAGAGCTCTCTCCTGCAGGCTGCAGCTGTTTTATACCCTCTCTTAACATATAGAAAACACCTTTGTTTTATGTTGCGGATTTTTTTTCTAATTTGTCATCTGACTTTTAACTTTCTTTATGCTGACCTTTCCCATACAACAGTTAAAAAATGTTTACTTAGTCAAATCCATTATTCTTTTTCTTTGGGGTTTCTGGCCTTGTTATCATGCAACATATTCCATTATTGATTCTACTATATATCACATTTCCACCCTGGGCCATTATGTCACTGGCTTACAAACCCTCCAGAGGTAAAGGTTTACAGCAACATTTTTCACAAAGATCTATGTTAAAATGCATAACATTTCTTTTTTTTTAAGGAATAGCTTTTTTGAGGTCTATAAGTATATAATACTCTTTGTGATTAATGAAATGGAGGGGAAAGGCCAGCATCACAAGCAGGAACACATAAGTTTCTCACCAGCACATGATCCAAGAATAGCAAATACCTCCGCTTCCTGCTTCTGCGATCTCAGGCAAGAGCCACTCCAGAGGCAAACTAAGAGTGCCGCCCTCTGCAGAGCTGGGTCCAAGGCCTGAACATGCCTCCAGCAAGAGCCAGTCAAGGTTCCTGTGCCCTAATCTTGGCTGGGCCGCTCATCAGCTTTGCCACTTCAGGCACATTTCTTCAACTCCCAGGCCGCAAATTGTCTCAGTATCAAACAGGATTTGCTTAGAGGGTTTCTCAAGTCCCTCCGACCTTAACAGTAAGTTTTAGGAAGACTGAGATTCTCCCCTATGGACCACACTAGCAAAGTTAATTTAGTTTGAAAGGTTAAAAACTCACACACACATACACCTTATCAAACCCAAACTAAGAAAGTAATTGCCGATAATTCCATTTTCTCTAGAAATTATTCACTAACTTCTGACATTTCTGACGTCAGAAAAAAATGATGCATTCTTCAAATATATGTATGTATGTGTATATCTAGCTGTATGTGTATATATATGTGTGTATGTCTGTGTATCTGACTATAATTAGATAAAAAACTGTGGCACCTCCACACCATGGAATATGGCTCAGAAAAGATATTCTATTGATACTGCAACAACCTGGGTGTATCTATCTCAACGGCATTACGAGTGACAAACGTCAGCCTCGAAAGGTCACATTCTATCTGATTCCATTTGCACAATATTCCCCAAATGACAGAATGTTAGAGATGGAGAACAAATAAGTGGTTGCCGGGGTGAGGGATGCGGGAGGGAGAAGGGCAGGGTGACTATAATGGGTCAGCGGGAGGGCCACCTCTGTGGGGACAGGGCAGTTCTTATCTTGATCAAAGTGGTGGTTACACCAATCCCATGTGATAACATGACGGAGAACCACACATGCACAGGGTACCGATGTCCGGTTCATGGTTTTCATATCAGACTGTACTCACGTAAGATGTAACTTGACCATTAGGGGAAATTGGGTGAAGGATGTGAGGGACCTCTTTGTACTATCTTTTAGACTTCCCGTGAATCTATAATTATTTCAAAATAAAAAGTTAAAAACAAAATGTGTTAGAAAAAATGAGCACCTAGTGGTGCTTATTCCCAACAGGAAAAAAGAAGCAAAGGGTATCAACAGCAACGCACAAAAGAATAAATATAAATGGCTAATAAACACATGAAAAGAACTAAAAATCATGGGAATTTTCACTTATCAGGCTGGTAAAAATATAAGAAGAATAAAACTAGTATGACTGAGGGATTGGAGGAAAATGCTCTCATACACCATTCCAGAAGGTACAGCTGGTAGGAGTGTAAACTGGTACCATTTGCTGGCTTCAGTTTTCTCTAATTAAACCCTAACCAAATACTACCTGGAGACTTCAGAACGCACCTCGCCGCCACCCCGCACACACGGGGACTGACGCCACCTGGCGGAGGGTGGGGTCTCTAAGCTGCTTTCACTCGGCCTTCCTCAGCTCCAGATCTTTTCCTCTTGGCATTCCTAATGGTAAGATGTGAGGAAATGAAGGCCAATTGATCTTCGCAGAGAGACTGGGTCATACAGTCTGAAATGTGTGTCCTGGCAGAGAGCACGGACCTCGAGAATAAGGTGCAGACACGTTCGGATGGGCGCGGGTGTGGCGGCACGTGCTTTGCGCCCTGGGGGCCGCTCCAGATGCGTGGAGCAGCCTGGGAGCCACCACAAAGAAGAGAAATGGACTCTCCACCAGCGTCCGAAATTTGAAAGATAAAATACCGGGCTCAGTATCGACCATCAGGCCTGATGCCGAGAGAATCCCTAAGCTGGACGGGCAGCGACACTAGATGACCTACGCAATCCTCTCCGGGTCTCAGATACTCAGACCCAACCACTCCTCATCGCCCCCGGCACCATCACACTCAGTTCAGCCGCCGCCGTCACCTGCCACCTAGATTATGGCAAAAGCCTCCAAAGGGCCTTCCTGTTTCTTTTATCCATTCAGCTGCCAAAGTGATCCGAGTAAAACGTAAATCAAACCGTATCACTCCTCTGCCCAAAGCCCAAGTCCTTCCAGCGGCCCCTCACAAGGCCTCCATAAGCCCCTCTGCTCTGCAGAACCCCCCCCACCCCCATCTGCTTGCTCTGGGACACAACACTTGCCCCCACCCCAGGGCCTTTGCACTTGTTACTCTTCTGGGCTAGAACACACTTCCCTCTTCCCCCAGGGCTTGCCTTCCCGTCTCCTTCAGAGAGTTCTCAAACGCCACTCGGGGGAGCTCCATCAGTTAGGGCAACGAGCCAAAACACGGAGGCTTCAACAAACGTGGGCTGGGGTGCCTCGGCCACATGGCGTGTGTTGCTTCCTCTTAGGTTTGTGCTGCCTGCCCACTGCCCACGTTCTCAACACTGGACGGCTAGCGGGAAGGAGGAGAGAGGCCGGGACGGACTGTCCCGTCATTCTGAGGGCCAGTCTCAGACCTTGGTTCCACGGCTGCACCCAACCAGGGAGAGCAGGACATGCAGCCTGGCCCTGTGGCCACATTCCCAGCTCAGCCACCACGATGGAAGGGAAAACAAAAGGTGGGGAGGCCCAAGAATCGCTACGGAAACTCCCTGTGACCACCCTGTTTCTCCATCGAGGCTCCTCTCCACACTCTCTACCCAGTTCCCCGCTTCACTTTTCTCTAATCACACAACATGTATGCTCGTGCATGCGTGCACACACTAATACACATAATGCACGTGCACGTGCACACACACGTCTATTACTAATTTATTTACTGTCTGTCTCCTCTTGTCAGAAAGTCAACTCCACATGGGCCGGGATTTTTTTGTTTGTTTGTTCGCTACTATTTCCCAGGATTGATAAGAGTGCCTGACACGGGGCGGCTGCTCCACGAATATCTGCTGAATGAATGAATTCCATGAAGCTAAAAAAGACACACAAGACGGTAAGCACAGCTGCGAGATTTCGCAGTTAGCCCGAATGTAACGCTGCGAGAATAGCACGCCCGACCCCGCCTTCCCTGGGGTCCACACTAAGCACCAGCAGCCCCCCATCACCGCCCCCCGCCCCCATTATCTCAGAGGCAAAAAGGTCCAAAAAGGGCTCTGGCAGAGGCTGCAGGACCAAGTTCCAGCCGGCGGGGGCGAGGGCGAGGCGGGCGCGCTGGACCGCACCTGCATGAAGCCGCCCTAAAAGGCAGAGGGTGGACTCTCCTTCCGCCCCCTCGGCCCCCTCCTGTCTGGCTGGGACGCAGGCTGGTGGCCAAGTCTGAGGACAGGGGCCACGGAGTAGGACACGGGGAAGGGTCTGGACAGAGACCCACCCGGCTACCCCTTCTCTCATGTGACAGGAAAAAGGAAGAGTCACTGCTGTTTGGGGTTTCCCATCACATGAAACCCAGCTTCACGGAAAAAGTACAGACACCCAGGAATCTTGCCACCTGCCACAAACAGCAGGGGACCACTGGCGTTTCGAAGTAGAAAGACTCTTTGAAATGTTCCAGACTGTACCACAGGAAAACCTGGGGCTGAAGGCACCGTCCCTATCACACTTTCTGGGGGTTCCCTTGTCTCCCTCTGATCTAAACCGTGGATTACGGTATTTAAAAAAATCAAGAGACAGGATATCTTAATAGCAGAGAAAAGAGGAAGAAGCAAAAGGATTACAACGAACAAGGGGTGGACCTGGGAAACACTGAAGACTGGCAGAGAGACCTCTAGACTCTCACAGCACTGCTACCCCCAAATAGCCCACGGGTGTCACCTGTCACTCGCCAAACATGCTGCTACTTCAGGACTTATTCTTAGTCAACCAGCTACCATGACACTGTTCCCCAAGGGGCTGAAAGTAACCACCGAGCCATTACAGAGTAGATTCCTTTCCTAGAAGGACAGGGGACTGGGCACAGAAAATGCCCCAAACTGCCTGTCACTATATGTCACTTTGTTTCATGTGGCCTCGAAGAAAGTTACAAAAAGTTACTGTGGCTGCAAATCACCTCCTCTTCCATTTAGCCCCGCCCTCTAGCGCCTCAAAAGCTTCCTGACTAAGCAAGCTCAGGGAAAGAATTTTGAAACCCAATTAAAATAATACTAGCAAAAGCACAGGCAAGTTTCCAAAGGAACATTAACCTGTGGTGTCAGGCCTTTCTGGAAAGTGATTGGCTTATTCTTTTTTTTTTCTAAAAAGATGTAACCACCACACAGCACAAGCTGCTGTTTGTTTCAGGAATGCAAAGGAGAATTCTGGGCACTACTTTATCCCAGAGCTTCACCAAAGAAGCATTCCAAGCCTGAGAACTTGTAAACCATGGTTCTCCAGCCCTTAAAAAGCACATCCATCGGGTGAGGGGTGGGCAAAGACCACAGGCCGTGCTGACAGTGTGGACCTTGCCTCTGTGAGCTGAGGCAATAAACCCGGAGTAATTCCGAAGCCCCAGACATCACAAAAATCGAGCACAACACGTGGATTTTATGTTCGGAACTAGGCGGGTAATTCCGGCGATTCTTCTTATAGTCAGCACTTTACTCACTTCGCCGCAGGGTAATTTGCCTCTTAAAACCTCACACCCAATTGGCTCTAATGCAGCGGCATACACACACACAACCGTGATGGGTCTCTCCTCTACATCTAAAATTCAGCCTTAGAGTGAGCCTTTTCTAGCAATTCAGCCATCTCTGGTAATGTTACAAAGACTCAATTCTTCTAAACACTACAGAAAAAAGAAACCTCTGTAATTAGCAGAATCACTTGACTTCCAGAAATCAAGAAACACTGTGCCATCAACGTAAACTCCCTCCTCTGAACTGAGTCTCCAGCTCCATCTTCCAAAGCCAAGAGGATGAAGACATTTTCAAGAAAGCACAAGGCCCTGCCACTTCGAAATAGGAACTGGAAGGAAGTAAAAGACGATTCACAATACAGTGAACTTTTTTTTAATATCCAAGTGTGAAGCAAAAAGCATCCGAGGAGAGGACAAACTGTACTCTCCATGTGTGCTGAGCATTCATCTGCGGAAAGTCCCCCGAACCTCTGAACAAGCAAATGCCAGGCTCATAATCGGACAAGAGGAAGTGAGGTGGGGACTCGAGCAGGGGTACCAGACTCGCCCGTAACTGTCCGATCCTCTAAGAAAAGACACACCGAACCCACAGGAACAGTAAGTTGTTAAATGCAGCTGCTGGGCTGCAATTTCAAGAGCACAGCTGTGAAAAGCAAAAACGGGTTCCGTTTATCCCAGCAGCTCTGTACCTACTGATTTTCCCTGCTCACACGGCATGTTTGGAGGGCACGACGATGATGAAGAGGATGATTAACTAGAGGACAAGCAAAGGGTTGTGCAAAGAACCGGGAGCGGTAAATCCCAAGACTAAGGCCTAAGGCTAAGGCTAAGAACCCTCCTGCCCAGGTTCAAGTTCACAGTCCCTTAACCGGACTTCTACAGGAGCCCCCCACGGCCTTCGCCTCCAGTCTGCCCCCTTCAGCCCATCGTACGTGCTACCGACAGTGGTTTCTGGAAGCACTGGCAATCGGGTCCGCTCCTCTCTCTTTACACACCTCACTGGCCCCTCTGCTTACAGGTGACTCCCAGCTGCTCGGCGTGGCCCGCGTGGCCAACCCCCCACCCCCGCTGTGCCGCCTGCAGACCACGTGCCCGCGGCAGGAGGGTGAGGGGTGGAGACTCACCCAGGCCTCAGCAGCCCTGGACAGCGTCTCCCTGCACGGGACCCCTGTGCTCCGGGAGGCGGCGGGCACTGCCGAGGCCTTGCTCAGGGGCAGCCAGGCCAGAACTGACCTGGCACAGAGGAGGGGCAGAGGCACGAAAAGCGCGGAGAAGCAGCGCAAACCACACGTAAAGCTCCCGCCTCACCCCCAGCCCCGCACTTAGCCAACCGAGTCCCTTATCATTCAGGCAGTTGGAGTGGGAGAGCTGTTCCCTGCACACCAAAGCCTGCCGACCGGCCGGGGCGGCCTCTCCTGGGGCAGCAGCGCTGCTCGGGCGGCGCGGAGCTCTGCAGCTCCCTGGCGAGGCTCCCCTGCCACCTCCCTCCCAACCGTGGCCCCGGTTCGTTCCTACCTAACCTTGAGAAGATCTCCTCCAAAAAATCTCCCCACTCCTCCTGCCAGGTGGGACTGCCTACCTTCTTCCTTTATGCCTAATGTATCTGGATATTCCTCAGTTATATTTCTTAGCACACTTTATTGCAATTGTTTGCTTGGATATCTGTCTTACCAGCTCTTTGAGGAAACTGCACTTGACCTCGGCAGAGTGGCCGGCACACTGAAAGGCTCCCTGAAAGAGCGCCCACCACACCGCCCGGCAAGGAGGACCACGACGTACAAATTCTCAGTCACTATCAGTGCAGGAGTTACATACACACAGAAGACCACCGGCCCACCTGCTGCACCATTCCAGAACTAGACCCCACATTAAAAGGTGTACGTAACCAAAAGCAGATCATGGAAATACTACCCATGTGCTGTATCATAAGCATATTAGTTAATGATAATTTGCCAGATGTGTTTAAAAGTTCGAAATTCTCTTACTGGAGAAAGGGCATGTAAGTAGACCATATTTATGTGACTTATGACAAAAACTTCCCTTTTAGTGTTCTGCTACGTCTTCCTCAAATGTGTTTTAAAAGATTAGGTCTAACATAGCAAGGTTATCTTCCTTTCTTTTTTATGAAGCCAGAGAAGTGCTATCGAATCCTGTGTCTAAACGGCAGTTGACACCAGTGAATATGCAGGAACAGGTGACTTGTGAGAAGGGCAAGGTTTCTCCTTTTCAGGACAGGGAGAGTCCCCTCTGAGGAGGAAAGGCCCTCACAAGGCAGTCACCAGACACTGTCTTTCTTCTTCCCCTTTTTGTTTCTGCCTCTGCCTGGAATGGCAAGGAAAACCAAGGGAGCAGAGGAAACAGGCAGTGTCTAACACCTGGCTGACAGCAGGTCTCACGGCGGCTGGTTTCCACTGAGAGACCGTCAAAGGCTCTAAGAGTTCTGTCACCTGGGGAGGGAAGGAAGGTAACAAAACTAGTTGCTGAAACATCACCGTGGAAAGGTTTCTGACACTAAGCAAAGGATCCGAAGAGAAAACTGACCACACCGTGTTAAGACGCTTAGGTTGCAACTGTCTATCTTGACATAAAGACTATTAAGGGCCTACTGTCCATCGAGTTAATAAGATGCTCTATAATTTTTTTTAAATAAAAATATAGAAAAGTACGAAACATCAGAATAACAGACACTCACATACTTACCCTCCAATAAACAAAATCAGCAGCTTCATATTTGCTTTCGGTCATCGCAGTTCAAAAGCACACAACATGAGAACACTTGTCAGGTAACCACACCCTCACAAAGTCGGGCTGTTTGAAGCATAAGATCAAAACGATGGGATGACGGACCCACCTGGAGCCAACCTCCCCCAATCACTCGCCAGGTTCAGGTCCAGAGCAAAGGCTCTCTGGAGACAGGCTCATTTTTGGTCTTATTCCCTGCCATGTCCCCAGCATACTGCACAGTGCCTCGCACACAGTAGGTGCCCCATAAATGCTTAACTAATAAGTGACTATAGAAAGAAATAAGCAGACGGGCCTTTTAGGCCCGAGTTCCTCATAGTGACTGCTGAGAAGACAGGGCCCTGGGGACTTCTCTGGTGGCCCAGTGGTTAAGACTCTGCCATTCCACTGTAGGGGGCACGGGTTCAATGCCTGGTCAGGGAACAAAGATTCCTGCATGCCACGGTTAAAAAAAAAAAAAAAAAAAGATAGGGCCTCGGGAAGCCACAACCTTTTGGGTTTATTTCCCCATCTGTAGCGAGACAAGGGCTCCATGTACCAGCCAGGAGGGCCCTTCCTGCTCCAAAACACTGCACCCAATCGAGGACGGTGAACATAAAAGTCTGACAAAACCACCCCACCACGCTGTTAAACACTACTTGCAAATATTCAGCTCAGGATGTTTATATTTCCTTCTTTGGTAAATTCTCAATTGATAACAGCAACTTCCATCCAAGCTCTGAAGAGACTAGAATCTTCTTCCCCAGACCATGTGAGTTTATTGGGGCGGAGGGGGAAGGGAAGACTTAAACCCCAATTTCACACTTAGATATTGTGTATTCCCTCGCTGTTTCTGATATTCCTGCCCTTTAGAAGATTAAAATTTCCTTTTTATGGCAAATCTGTCTTCTAGTTCATCTGACTCTTTCACTTTAATTTTTAAACTTGAGAATGAATGTGAAAATGAAACAGTTATAAAAATGTCATCCTTCAGATCCACCGATGGACAGTAAAATTAGTGGGCAAAAGCTTGAAGAGAAACAGGATATTTGCATAGTTGCAAAGTATCTCCCCCAAATATTTATGTTACAGAGAACAGTAGAAACTTTATAGTGGAGAAACCTGGCAAATACCCTGCTAACCGAGTAACCAAGGCTCACATCGCCAGGAACTGGATGTATCGAGAGCATGTACCCCTGACAGGATGCTCTGGGAAGACACATCACTTCAGTGGCTTTCTTGCCAAAAAACGCATCATCTCATTCTAGTGATGAGAAAACACCAGACAAACCCAAATAGGGACATTCTACAAAATGACTGACCGGTGCTCTTTCAACGTGTCACGGTCATGAAAACCCAGGAGAGACCGAGGGGCTGTCACTGACAGCAGACTCAGGAGAAACAAGGACGAAATGCAGGGTGGGGTCCCGAGCCCAATCCTGCCTTGTAAGAAGGGCTTTTAGAGGAAAAGCGGTTAAACCTGAATGAGGTCTACGGATTAATTAACAGTACCGTACCAACGTCAGTTTCCCGCTTTTGACGAGTGTGCTACGACTGTGTAAGCCGTGAGCATCAGGGGAGATCAGGTGAAGAGCTCATGGAAGCTGAACTGAGGATTATCAGGCAGACTGTGCAGAACCCCGGAAATAAATGAGAAAACTACACGTAACTCATCAGTAAAAAACTGGCAAATGACAGGACTAGGCATTTCCCAGAAGAGGAAACACATACAGCCAATACGTCTAGGAAACGTCAATTAAACCCTAAGGAGATACTATAAAAATATAGTGTACCTTGGCTCCTTCGGCTAAAAGGAGATTCTTAAAAATTTTTGAAGTCTGATAACACGAAAGACTGGCCAGGATGAGAGCAACAGGAGCTCTGCGCTGCCGGCAGAGGCACAACTGGTATAATCACTCTGGAAAATAACTTGACATATTGTGTCTATTTGGAGGCATATATGCCCTACAACTGGCCAATTCCCCTCCTTGGTATATGTCCTGGAGACCCCTGAACACGTGCATCTGGGGGCGCACGGGAGAGAGCGCAGCAGATTTGTTTGTAATAGCAAAACACGGAAAACGATTCCAAAGTATACACACGAGAGAACGGATGCATACGAGTATGTCCACACAATAGGACAGCAGACAGCGGCGAACATGAAAGGACCACAGCCACATGCACCGCATGAATAAATTTCAAAATACTGGGTGAAAAATGCAAGTCACGGAAGAATACATACAGGATGAAACCATTTATGTAAAGTTTGAAAATAGGGAAAACTCAAGACTCTTTTTAAAAAATAAATACATAGTATGGCAACATCATAACGAAAGGCAAGGGACCGGTGACTTAAAACTTGGGAACCTGTTTCTCAAGGGCAAAGGGATGTGAAGGTCAGTGCGATTTCTGGACACTCCAGGGGGTGCACTTATATCAGCCGGGCACATCTATTCTAGTTATAGGAGAAATATGATACTCACCTTCATATACAGTTAATGTTGAAGGATACTCAGGAAAAAACCAGAATGCAAACAGGCTAAACACCCCAAATTTTCTGTTTAAAGACTCATCCTAAATGAAGCTAAGTGACAAAGATGATTAGGCTTTGTGAAACTTTCAGACCTTAAAATAAAAGGAAAGAATCCTCAGGGAACAACTTAGAAGGGTTCAGATTAGCTTCCCAGGCATAGATCTGAAAACATTCATGATTTGCCAGGCAGGACCCATACTTCACAGCTGGAAAGTTCTCTTAAGGATGCATTAATTTCCTGCTATGAACAAGATCTAGAAAATGTGAGCTCCTTGAGTTACACCAATCTTGACTATTTTAAGAATCCTTCATATTCCTTGAACAGAAACATTTATCTAGCCTGAGTGAATTAATTTTGTTCCTCTCAAACCATTTAGATGGCTTAATTAGCCTCTGTTATGTGTTTCCGTTCTTAAATATCAGGGTTTAGAGCAACTTACACCTTGCCTGTACTTTTACAGTTTTTAAAGGAAATTCTACCACAGGTCAAGAACACAGTCGTGTAGTCCAGACAGAGGGCTCACTCACCAGCTGAAACTCGCTCCTCCGGCTGAAAGCTTCCCTGATGCCAGAATCCCTCCAGAGCGCGCTCAGAGCAGGTACGTACAGCTGAAAGGTGGCAGGCTCCACGGGCAGCCCTGCTTTGTTCTCAAAGGCCATGAGGAACATCCCGTGCTTCTCATTTTCAGAATACTGCCAAGGAATACCAAGCTTGTCTCGTGCATCAACCAGAACCCTTGAGCCCTAAGAAAGAAAAGAAATCAAAAGGATTTCATTGTGCTGCAAAGGCTAAATCACAACAGAGAACCTCGATGTGGGCATTAATCGTCATACAGCAGGAAACTCACAAGCTGCAGCCAGGATTTGTCTCTTGGTTTGTTTTGTCCTGGCACGAATGTCTTGCTCCCAGGAATGTAACTATTAAGACAGACGGACACACAGATCACATCACAGGCCTGCCCTTTGCTGTCACTCATTTGAAAAGGTCCCGGAAGGCAGAAAATTGAATGGGGAAGAAGCAGCAACAAACCCAGCAAAGTGACATTTGAAAACGAAGTGTGAACCACGTCAGTGAAAGGGACAGTGTTTTAAGACAACTACAACGGTAGTACTACAGCTGCCGTCGTCACTGAAATCTGGCAGCTCCTCCACACCAGAGGATACACTGCTCACCCCGACTTGAAAGGAGTGGGGACGCAAACACACAGGCAGTCACGAGGCGGGAGGAGACCGAAATGGACACAAGGCAAGCGGCCCGCCCACTGGAAACAGGAGCTGGGGGATCACGTTCTAGATTTGTGATGATGAGAAACTGTTTTTCATTGATTTGCTTATTTCCCCACTGTTAAAAATAAAGTTAGGATTTTCTGCCTTTTCCTTACCTCACTGACAGGGTCAAGGGGGCAGAGAAACAGCCTAAACTAAAGTAGTATTAGGCAAAGTGGCCAAATTGTGGAAAACACTGTCGTGGTGAAAACTGCCTCCCTGGGCAGGAAGGAAGTAGGTCTAACCCATCTTTCTCAGGTTAGTGCTTCAAAGTTAGCAACACAGCATCTAAGAAAGTTTCTGAGTTCTTCTGACGGGACCCCCTCAGTACTCCCTGGCAGCGTCAGTACTGGATGAGCCAGAGCAGAAGGGGCCCTCCCTACCTGGAAAGGCCTTGGGTGGCTCCGAGTGGTCTGGGGGACCTGGAACGATGGACAGCAGTACCCTGTCCCCTAGCACAGAGAACGGCAGGACATCACTGCCCAGCTGGCAGTTACTTTTTTTAAAACAAAGAACAGCCTTGTTGGAGTATAAGTCACATAACATACAATCCCCCATTGACACTGTGCAGCTCGATGGTTTACCCCAAACCAGGGCAAAGGAGACGAGTCCGTGCTGCCTGCCTCTGCTGTAGCACCTGCCTTGAACCACCAAGGTGAGTGGTAATGGTGACCAGAAACTAGCTACAGTCTCCCCTCCAGACCCAGGGAGCCGCACTGCCTGGTTAGAGATGTTCCTGTGAGCTCCCTCCTCGGGGTTCTTGCCCATCTGCCACTGGTGACCATGGCCAGTCCTTCTGATCCACAAACTTGTTTAATGCTTCCCTGGGGCGAAGCCCTGACATAGGCACTGTGGGCAAACAAAATGCTTATGAAGCAATGTCCGAGCTCTGGACACTCAGAATCTGGCTAGGGAGACAGATATGTGGATTTAAAAAATTAACACCCACTAATAATAAAAACTCTCAGAAAACTAGGAATAGAGAACTTCTTCAACTTCATAAAAACATAGGCAAAAACTCTACAGCTAACACCAAAATCAATGGTGAAAGACTGAACGCTTCCCTCTAAGAATGAGAACAAGACAAGGATGCCCACTTTTATTACTGCTATTCAGCATGGTTCTAGCCAGTGTGGTAAGGTGAAGGAAAGAAATATAAGGTACATGGATTAGAGAGAAAAAAAATAAAACTAAGCCTATTTACAGATGAAATGATGGTCTACGTAGAAAATCTCAAGGAATATACCAAAGAAACTCCTAGAATTCAAGTTCATTCAGCAAGGATAGAGGATGTAGGATATAAAAATCAACCTACAAAAGTCACCTGTCTTTCTATATACTAGCAATTAACATATGGAAATTGAAATTTAAAATGCAATACTATTAATAATCACACAAAAATGAAACACTTAGGTATAAATCTAACAAAACATGTACAGGACTTGTATGCTGAAAACTATAAAATGTGTTGATGAAAGAAATGTGTTGATTAAAGAAATCAAAGATCTAATAAATGGAGGGACATACCATGTTCATGGATTGGAAGCATCAACATAATTATGATATCAATTCTCTCCAAATTGATATACAGGCCTAACAATTTCTAAAAAATCCCAGCAAAATCTTTTATGGATATAGATATAACTATTCTGAAATTTACATGGAAAGGCACTAGATTAACTAAAACATTTGTGAAAAAGAAAAACTAAGGGGGAGGAATCCAATTTCCAGATTTATTACATAGCTACAGTAAGCAAGACTATGCAGTATTGGTGAAGGACTAGACACATAGATCAATGGAACATAACAGAAAACCCAGAGATGGTCCCACATAAGTATGGTCAATTGACTTTTTTGAAGATCCAAAAGCAATTAAATAAAGAGTAGCCTTTTCAATAAACGATGTTGGAGGAATTGGATGTCCATAAGCAAAGGAAAAAAAAAAAAAAGACCTTGACCTAAACCTCACACCTTATACAAAATTGACTCAAAACGTAAAACTACTGCATAGGAGAAAAACTTCAGGACCTACAACTTGGCGAACAGTCCTTAGACATGACACAAAATGCATGGTTCATAAAAGAAAAATATCAATAAACTGGACTTCATTAAAATTAAAGCTTTTGCTCTGCAAAAGACTCTCTTAAGAAAATGAAAAGACAAAAAAAAAAAAAAAAAGAAAATGAAAAGACAAGCTAGGGACTGGTAGAAAATATCTGCCAACCACATATCTGAAAAAGGACTCATATTTAGAATATACAAAGAATGCTCAAAACTCAATAGTTAAAAAAACAAACAATCCAGTTGGAAAGTGGACAAAGACATGAAGAGTTGTTTTCACCAGAGAGTACACACACAGCAAGTAAGCAGATGAAAAACAGGATGTCCAAGTTCACTGGCCATCAGGGAAAAGCAGACTAAGACTTTGATGAGACATCACTACACGTCTATTAAAACAGCTAAAACAAAAAGCAGTGACAACACCAAATGCAGAGATATGTGATCTCTAATACACTGCTGGTGCAGATGTAAAATGGGACAACCACTCTAGAAAATAGTTTTTCAGTTTCTTAAAAAAATTCAGCATACGCTTAACATACAACCCAGCAACCTCACTCCTGGGCATTTATCCCAGAGAAATGAAAATTTATGTCCACACAAAAACCTGTGCAGGAATGTTCACAGCAGCTTTATTCACAATGGCCACAAACTAGAAACAACCCAGATGTACTTCAATAAACAAATGGTTCAACTGTGGTACCTCTGTACCATGGAATACTATTCAGCAACGAAAAGGAATGAACTACTAAAGCACAAAACTTAGATGGATCTCAAAGGTCACATACTACGTGATTCCATTTATATAATATGCTTGAAGTGAAAAAATCATAGGGGTGGAAAACAAAATTAGTGGCTGCTAGGGATTAGAGCTGGTAGAGGAAAGAGGGTGAGTGTGACTCAAGAGGGGAGGGGGATCTCTGTGGTGACAGGGCAGCTCTGTATCTTGATAAGCAGCGCTGGTTACACAAAACTACACAGGTGATAGTAAGTCTCAGAATCCCACACATACGTTGTACCAATGTCAGTCTCCTGGTTTTGATATTGCACTATAGATACATAAAATGTAACCACTAGGGGAAATTTCCTGTGAACCTATAATTATTTCAAAATAAAAGTAAAATAAAAAAGTTAACTAGCAATTAGAGCGATATATGTTCCAATTACATGGTGTGGAAAGGGAAGGTTACTAGAGGCCGAAGGAAGAGAGACTGGTAGGAAGAGGTGAGGCTCAGAAAACCCTAAGCGCCGAATAATTTCAACAAGTGGCAAGAGTAGATCAGAACCTACCCAGAGGGGAGACAGGGCTCAAATCAATCCTCAGCTCTCCTCCCTCCCTGTCCCCTCCTCCACCCATTCCTGCACTCTCTCTGGCGACATCACCCCGACTCCCCCCACCCCAGAGGACAATAGTGAAAATGTTCGAGAACCATGGAGACAAAGATGCTTCACATTCTCCACATTACGAGCAACAGCAAGCATCCGAGCACAGAGAAGGGAGAAGCGATTTCTCTGGTGAGCTTCTAGGCAAAGGGTCACAGCACCTTTGTGTGAATCAGAGGAAGGTTCCCGCCGGCTCGGCAAGGAGCTGGGTCAGGACTTCAGCCCCACCTGCCCCCGAGTCAGGCAGCCAACACACCTACCATTCATGATGGCCCTGCCCACACGACTCAAATGCAGCACCTCCGACCTGACACAAGAGCTATCTTTCCAGTGCTCTGTTTACGAGTTAAAAAGTTTACTTCCCAAGGAGCACACACAGCCCCACTCACGGGTTAAAGCGAGTCTCTACTCCCTCGGGAATTGATGTCGGAGGCAAAGGCAGGGAACCAAACAGGTCTTTAGAAGCCTGAGCCGTCGTTTACCAAGACTGCTTTCAATGCTGCACAGACCAGGCCTGCCCTAATTACTGGGGTGAACATAGGTTTGGCTTAAAAAAGCCCGGTGTATCCAAAAGCAGCCTGTGTTCCCACTGCACACTGCCACCCAGGCAAGCTGGAACTGGTCCAAATTAACTTCACCCAAACACGAAGAAAAGGCTCCTTATTTCTCTTTTTAGAAATTCAGGGAAATTGGCAAAACTGCTGACCAACTTTGAATTCTACCAGTGAGCCATAGTCCATTTTCTATATCTTACTCACTTCATTTGGAGGGAAAGGGCATCAAGAAAAAAAGACATCTCTCTTTTGCCCTTATTTTAAATTATTCTAGTCAAAAACTACTCTCTGTTAACTTTCTTCTGAATCTCAAAGCTGAGCTCTACGGAACTTTTCTACTCTGGGACATCTGCTAAAAATCTGAGTCCACTTTTTCCTCCTTTTTAGCGGTAGCTTAACGTCTTTGGAAATATTACATTCACTGTATTTTGCAGAAATGATAGTTATATATATCCCCGTCATGATATAGAGTTGCTAAGTCTTAAAAAATACTAATACAGGGCTTCCCTGGTGGCGCAGTGGTTGAGAATCTGCCTGCCAACGCAGGGGACACGGGTTCGAGCCCTGGTCTGGGAAGATCCCACATGCCACGGAGCAACTAGGCCCGTGAGCCACAACTACTGAGCCTGCGCGTCTGGAGCCTGTGCTCCGCAACAAGAGGGGCCGCGACTGTGAGAGGCCCGTGCACCGTGATGAAGAGTGGCCCCCGCTTGCCGCAACTAGAGAAAGCCCTCGCACAGAAACGAAGACCCAACACAGCCAAAAATAAATAAATAAATTAAAAAGGAAGTTTAAAAAAAAATACTAATACAGCAGGCATAAAAAGCCTATTTAAAAAGCCCTTCTTTCAGTAACAGTGTTACTGAAGTATTAATTTTTTCAATAACCATACACTTATTCAGTTGCCCAAATATAAACAGTTAAAGTATTAAGCAGATTGATGACTTCATCTCAATACTATGTAACACTTTAAACTGTTCAAAGAACACATTTTTTGAATTTTATTTATTTATTTATACAGTAGGTTCTTATTAGTTATCTATTTTATACATATTGGTGTATATATGTCAATCCCAATCTCCCAATTCATCCCACCACCTCCTCCACCCCCCCGCCACTTTCCCCCCTTGGTGTCCATACGTTTGTTCTCTACATCTGTGTCTCTATTTCTGCCCTGCAAACTGGTTCATCTATACCATTTTTCTAGGTTCCACATATATGCGTTAATATACGATACTTGTTTATCTCCTTCTGACTTACTTCACTCTGTATGACAGTCTCCAGATCTATCCACGTCTCTACAAATGACCCAATTTCGTTGCTTTTTATGGCTGAGTAATATTCCATTGTATACATGTATCACTTCTTCTTACTCCATTCATCTAATGATGGGCATTTAGGTTGCTGCCATGACCTGGCTATTGTAAATAGTGCTGCAATGAACATTGGGGTGCATGTGTCTTTTTGAATTACGGTTTTCTCTCGGTACATGCCCAGTAGTGGGACTGCTGGGTCATATGGTAATTCTATTTTTAGTTTTTTAAGGAACCTCCATATTGTTCTCCATAGTGGCTGTATCAATTTACATTCCCACCAACAGTGCAAGAGGGTTCCCTTTTCTCCACACCCCCTCCAGCATTTGTTGTTTGTAGATTTTCTGATGATGCCCATTCTAACTGGTGTGAGGTGATACCTCACTGTAGTTTTGATTTGCATTTCTCTAATAATTAGTGATGTTGAGCAGCTTTTCATGTGCTTCTTGGCCCTCTGTATGTCTTCTTTGGAGAAATGTCTATTTAGGTCTTCTGCCCATTTTTTGATTGGGTTGTTTGTTTTTTTAATATTGAGCTGCGTGAGCTGTTTATATATTTTGGAGATTAATCCTTTGTCCGCTGATTTGTTTGCAAATATTTCCTCCCATTCTGAGGGTTGTCTTCTCATCTTGTTTGTAGTTTCCTTTGCTTTGCAAAAGCTTTTAAGTTTCATTATGTCCCATTTGTTTATTTTTGTTTTTATTTCCACTACTCTAGGAGGTGGATCAAAAAAGATCTTGCTGTGATTTATGTCAAAGAGTGTTCTTCCTATGTTTTCCTCTAAGATTTTATAGTGTCCGGTCTTACATTTAGGTCTTTAATCCATTTTGAGTTTATTTTTGTGTATGGTGTTAGGACGTGTTCTAATTTCATTCTTTTACATGTAGCTGTTCAGTTTTCCCAGCACCACTTATTGAAGAGACTGTCTTTTCTCCATTGTATATCCTTGCCTCCTTTGTCATAGATTAGTTGAGCATAGGTGCGTGGGTTTATCTCTGGGCTTTCTATCCTGTTCCATTGATCTATATTTCTGTTTTTGTGCCAGTACCATACTGTCTTGACTACTGTAGCTTTGTAGTATAGTTTGAAGTCAGGGAGTCTGATTCCTCCAGCTCCATTTTTTTTCCCCTCAAGACTGCTTTGGCTATATGGGGTCTTTTGTGTCTCCGTACAAAGTTTAAGATTTTTTGTTCTAGTTCTGTAAAAAATGCCACTGGTAATTTGATAGGGATTGCATTGAATCTGTAGATTGCTTTGGGTAGTATAGACATTTTCACAATATTGATTCTTCCAATCCAAGAACATGGTATATCTCTCCATCTGTTTGTGTCATCTTTGATTTCTTTCATCAGTGTCTTATAGTTTTATGAGTACAGGTCTTTTACCTCCTTAGGTAGTTTTATTCCTAGGTATTTTATTCTTTTTGTTGCAATGGTGAATGGGATTGTTTCCTTAACTTCTCTTTCTGATCTTTCGTTGTTAGTGTATAGGATGCAACAGATTTCTGTGCATTAATTTTGTATCCTGCAACTTTACCAAATTCATTGATTAGCTCTAGTAGTTTTCTGGTGGCATCTCTAGGATTCTCTATGTATAGTATCATGTCATCTGCAAACGGTGACAGTTCTACTTCTTCTTTTCCAATCTGTATTCCTTTTATTTCTTTTTCTTCTCTGATTGCTGTGGCTAGGACTTTCAAAACTATGTTGAATAATAGTGGCAAAAGTGGACATCCTTGTCTTGTTCCTGATCTTAGAGGAAATGCTTTCAGTTTTTCACCATTGAGAATGATGTTTGCTGTGGGTTTGTAGTATATGGCCTTTATTATGTTGAGGTAGGTTCCCTCTATACCCACTTTCTGGAGAGCTTTTATCATAAATGGGTGTTGAATTTTGTCAAAAGCTTTTTCTGCATCTATTGAGATGGCCATATGGTTTTTATTCTTCAATTTCTTAATATGGTGTATCACATTGATTGATTTGCATATATTGAAGAATCCTTGCATTCATAGGATAAATCCCACTTCATCATGGTGCATGATCCTTTTAATGTGTTGTTGCATTCTGTTTGCTAGTATTTTGTTGAGGATTTTTGCATCTATATTCATCAGTGATATTCGTCTGTAATTTTCTGTTTTTCTAGTATCTTTGTCTGGTTTTGGTATCAGGGTGATGGTGGCCTCATAGAATGAGTTTGGGAGTGTTCCTTCCTCTGCAATTTTTTGGAAGAGTGTGAGAAGGATGGGTGTTAGCTCTTCCCTAAATGTTTGATAGAATTCACCTGTGAAGCCATCTGGTCCTGGACTTTTGTTTGTTGGAAGATTTTTAATCACAGTTTCAATTTCACTATTTGTGATTGGTCTGTTCATATTTTCTATTTCTTCCTGGTTCAGTCTTGGAAGGTTATACCTTTCTAAGAATTTGTCCATTTCTTCCAGGTTGTCCATTTTATTGGCATAGAGTTGCTTGTAGTAGTCTCTTAGGATGCTTTGTATTTCTGCGGTGTCCGTTGTAACTTCTCCTTTTCATTTCTAATTTTATTGATTTGAGTCCTCTCCCTCTTTTTCTTGATGAGTCTGGCTACATGTTTATCAATTTTGTTTATCTTCTCAAAGAACCAGCTTTTAGTTGTATTGATCTTTGCTATTGTTCTCTTTGTTTCTATTTCATCTATTTCTGCTCTGATCTTTATTATTTCTTTTCTTCTACTAACTTTAGGTTTTTTTTTGTTCTTCTTTCTCTAGTTCCTTTAGGTGTAAGGTTAGATTATTTGAGATTCTTCTTGTTTCTTGAGGTAGGCTTGTATTGCTATAAACTTCCCTCTTAGAACTGCTTTTGCTGCAACCCATAGGTTTTGGATCGTCATGTTTTCGTTGTAATTTGTCTCAGGTATTTTTTCATTTCCCCTTTGATTTATTTAGTGATCTCTTGGTTATTTAGTAACACATTGTTTAGTCTCCATGTGTTTGTATTTTTTACGTTTTTTTCCGTGTAATTGATTTCTAATGTCATAGCATTCTGGTCGGAAAAGATGCTTGATATGATTTCAATTTTCTTTAATTTACCAAGGCTTGATTTGTGACCCAAGATGTGATCTATCCTGCAGAATGTTCCGTGTGCACTTGAGACAAAAGTGTAATCTGCTGTTTTTGGATGGAATGTCCTATAAATATGAATTAAATCTATCTGGTCTATTGTGTCCTTTAAAGCTTGTGTTTCCTTATTAATTTTCTGTCTGGATGCTCTGTTCATTGGTGTTAAGTGAGGTGCTAAAGTCCCCCACTATTATTGTTTTACTGTCGATTTCCTCTTTCATAGCTGTTAGCAGTTGCCTTATGTGTTGATGTGCTCCTATGTTGAGTGCATATATGTTTATAATTGTTATATCTTCTTCTTGGATTGATCCCTTGATCATTATGTAGTGTCCTTCCTTGTCTCTTGTAACATTCTTTAGTTTAAAGTCTATTTTATCTGATATGTGTATGCTACTCCAGGTTTCTTTTGATTTCCATTTGCATGGAGTATCTTTTTCCATACCCCACTTTCAGTCTGTATGTGTCCCTAGGTCTGAAGTGGGTCTCTTGTAGACAGCATATATATGGGTCTTGTTTTTGTATCCATTCAGCGAGCCTTTGTCTTTTGGTTGGAGCATTTAATCCATTCATGTTGAAGGTAATTATTGATATGTATGTTCCTATTACCATTTTCTTAATTGTTATGCGTTTGTTTTTGTAGGTCCTTTTCTTCTCTTGTGTTTCCCACTTAGAGAAGTTCCTTTAGCATTTACTGTAGAGATGGTTTGGTGGTGCTGAATTCTCTTAGCTTTTGTTTGTCTGTAAAGCTTTTGATTTCTCCGTCGAATCTGAATGAGATCCTTGCTGGGTAGGGTAATCTTGGTTGTACGTTCTTCCCTTGCATCACTTTAAATATATTGTGCCACTCCCTTCTGGCTTGTAGTTTCTGCTGAGAAATCAGCTGTTAACCTTATGGGAGTTCCCTTGTATGTTATTTGTCATTTTTCCCTTGTTGCTTTCAATAATTTTTCTTTGTCTTCCATTTTTGTCAATTTGATTACTCTGTGTCTCGGCGTGTTTCTCCTTGGGTTTCTCCTGCCTGGGACTCTCTGCGCTTTCTGGACTTGGGTGGCTATTTCCTTTCCCATGTTAGGGAAGTTTTCGACTATAATCTCTTCAAGTATTTTCTCAGGTCCTTTCTCTCTTCTCCTTCTGGGACCCCTATAATGCGAATGCTGTTGCGTTTTATGTTGTCCCAAAGGTCTCTTAGGCTGTCTTCATTTCTTTTCATTCTTTTTTCTTTATTCTGTTCAGCAGCAGTGAATTCCACCATTCTGTCTTCCAGGTCACTTATCCGTTCTTCTGCCTCAGTTATTCTGCTATTGATTCCTTCTAGTGTAGTTTTCATTTCAGTTATTGTATTGTTCATCTCTGTTTGTTTGTTATTTAATTCTTCTAGGTCTTTGTTAATCATTTCTTGCATCTTCTCGATCTTTGCCTCCATTCTTTTTCCAAGGTGCTGGATCATCTTCACTATCATTATTCTGAATTCTTTTTCTGGAAGGTTGCCTATCTCCACTTCATTTAGTTGTTTTTCTGGGGTTTTATCCTGTTCCTTCATCTGGTACAAAGTCCTCTGCCTTTTCATTTTGTCTATCTTTCTGTGAATGTGGTTTTCCTTCCACAGGCGGCAGAATTGTAGTTCTTCTTGCTTCTGCTCAATGAACACATTTTTAACACAACTTACAAATCCAGTAATTTAAACTTTTAGTCAAAGAATAGCTTCCCTGTCTGCTGGGGATGTAGATTTGCGGGGGTGTGTGTGTGTGTGTGTTCGGTTTTACTGGACAAAGACCAAGAACTGCAAATCCTGTTAACTCGTTTCAAAATAGATTTTGTTAGTTTAGCCCCTAATCAAACCAAATCTTTTTAGATTAGTCATTCCTTACTGAAATCTTCCCACAATAAATACTAAAGCTAAGAAAGATGTAAAACGCTAGTAGATCAAATGAGCTTTCTCTACAGAATGAAAGTTACATGAAGAAAATGTTAAGGTTTTGCATGTTCACCTAATTAGATAACAGCATATGTACTTGGAAAGCTCTGTTTTTGTTTTTTTTTTAAACCCACTAGGCTGAGTTGTTTGCCTTTGGCCAGCATCCAAATAAAAGAAATGCTGCCAGAAATGTAAACAGGATACATTTCTTTAAGTTAATGAGTCCAGCAAGCAAAGGCAGACGGCTCCTCTTAGTTTCTCTTTGAGGCTGGAGTGGAGGCTACCTTCTAATTTAGAGGTCGGAGAAAAAGTGAGGAAGGGGATGCAGCAAGCAGCAAACCAGTCACCAGAGCGCCATCATTTCTACGACACAGAGCTGGATGGCCTCCCGGGCCAGGGTCCTGTCCCCACTACACCTCCTCCTCCTGTGAGCTTTGGGAACAAATCCATTGTTCTCATAGAACAGACTGTCCCTCACCACGCCCCCTCTCCAGGAAAGCCACCTACAGAGCTCTCCCTGCAGCCAGACTGAAGGCTGCCTGGCAAAGAAAAGTGCCAGGGAATGGGGGAAAGGCCAAAGAGGTGCTCGATGTGGCGCCTGCTCCGAGAGCTTCCAATACCATCACAGGAGTGGGGCAGAGCAGCGGAAGCACAGGCCAGAAGTAAACACCACCATCGGGTAGATGAAAGGTCTTGGGACAGTCGGAAATGTCACATCAGTGAGAGGAGCAGGTTAAAGCCAGACTGTGGCGAGCTAAGAAGTCTGGAATTTACTCTGTAAGAAGCAGGGAGCAATCAAGGCTCTGGGAAGGAGCAGGACAAGGTCAGGGAAGGAGCAACTGAAGGTGGGGAGGGCGCTCAGAAGGGACGCTGAGGCTCTCACGTACGGAGATGACGCACAGGGAGATCTAAAAGTGGAGAGCACGGGATGGCTCGGGAGGGGTGAGATTTGGGTGAGTTTATGACAAATTAAATTTAACAGGACAATGGAAAATCCAAGGCAAAATTTTCAGGAAATAGATGGAAGTGCAAGAAAAATTCTAGGTGTAGGAAGTGCACGGAGAAGCATCATTAGCTCTTTTTTGCTGCCTAGAAAAGGCTGGTTCTCCTAGAAGTTTAAAAAAAAAAAAAGAAAGGAATTCCTCATCAGTTCAGAATTCCTCAGATCTCCTAAACTGGAATGTGAAAATCCACGCTCAGTTTCAGAACTCAAGAGCCAGCTGACTGGAGGCTTGTGAAGCCATCTCCTGGCGCCGCGAACCGACCAACCTGTCTCTCATCCACCCTTCCAGGTGTGTGAGCACTGGAAGCTGCTTGCCTAAATGATTCACTGAACGTTATAAAGATAAACTGTGGTACAAGGGGAAGTGAAGCCTTCCTGTTATGTACAGAAAATATTAAAGAAACTTGAGAATAAATAAATACTAAGTATCATTCCAAGGCGAAAAAATTCCTGCAAACACTACAAACAGGTAACACAGCTTAATGTGCTAGTTCAGGGTTTTCAAAATTCAAGTTGGGACTCACTTTGTGAAATAATTTAGCAAGAATTTAAAAAATAAAATACAGTGGTAAATATCTGAATAAACTGTGAATAGTAAAGGTAAGTGCTTCATTGAATTCCCATTTCAGTTTAGACAGATATGCTGATATACAGAGAGATATATATGTATGGGGGTGTGTGTGTGTGTATTAGCTCACTTCATCTTTGTGACCATGCGAGGTACGTAGTATTGTGCCCATTTTACAGAGTAGAAAATGGAAGCTCAATCACCCAGCCACTGAGGGTGATTCAGTGACTCTCAGGCTAGTGTTTTTTCATCTATATTCTCTTCCTCTATGGGTGTGGCTGGGGAGATAAGGGAGCAAAGAAAGAGGCAGGGGGTGGAAGTTGCCCTGTTCGCTGTTTTTCACACAGTTGACAGCAGGCACTGAGGCTAGAACCATCTGAATTGACCTTCCATGGAAACAGTGTTTCTGGTATTCTCCAGAATTTTTTTTTTTAAAGCAGTAATTAAATCTAGAAGTATGGGATAAGCTGCACGCCTGGCTAAATTAGAGGAAATTTAGTAAGTTCAGATTCTACTTTAATCTCCAAACAGTAAAAAACCTCATATGCATTATCTTGGCACAGAATTAGAAGAGGCTGTGGCCGCTCTGTCCAACAGAGAGGCCCCCAGCCACCCGTGTCTGGTGGGCAGTGGAAGGGGGCCAGTCTGAATTCAGGTGTGTTATAAATACATACTGGATTTCAGAGACTGACTATGAAAAGATAAATGTATTTTATCTTTTTTTAAAAAAATTAATTAATTAATTAATTTATAGCTGTGTTGGGTCTTCGTTTCTGTGCGAGGGCTTTCTCTAGTTGCGGCGAGCGGGGGCCACTCTTCATCGCGGTGCGCGGGCCTCTCACTATCGCGGCCTCTCTTGTTGCAGAGCACAGGCTCCAGACGCACAGGCTCAGTAGCTGTGGCTCACAGGCCTAGTCGCTCCGCGGCATGTGGGATCTTCCCGGACTAGGGCTCGAACCCGTGTCCCCTGCATTGGCAGGCAGATTCTCAACCACTGTGCCACCAGGGAAGCCCTATTTTATCTTTTAATATTGATTACATGTTGAAATTATAACATTTTGGGTAGTTTAGGTTATTAAAATATATTACTAAAATTATTTTTGTGTTTCTTTTACCTTCCTTAACATGGCTGAAGTACACATGTGGCTCATGTTACATTTCTGTTGGACAGCATTGCTTATGGGCACATTTCTTAAAATGGAATTTGTTTCTTTCTGATTACGAAAATATTTTTAGTGTAGAAAATAGAGGAAACATAGAAATGCATAAAAAAGATAATTAAATCCTCAAAAATATCACTAACTAGAAATAACTTTAGTTAACATCTTAGAATGTTATCTGTATATAAATTCTCTTTGTGTGTATAAACATTTTATAAATCTTTAAAAACACTTCAAGCAATATATCAAACATTTCCCCATGTCATTAAATATTTCAAAATGTCGAGGTTTGTAATTGCGGCATAGCAATCCAACACTGGGACGTACTAGAATTAAACTGATGCCCCCTTGCTGAACACCTGAATTGTTTCCAATGCATGGGAAGTGTGAACACACGTCAGGGACTCCCGGGTACAGGTGTATCTGCACATACCTGACTCTTCTCCTGTGACAGATTCCTAGAAGTGGAACTGCTGGGTCAGAGTATGAACACATTTTGAGGAGTTTGATAAATATTACTAAACTGCTCTCCAGAAAGGCTGTACTAATTTACACACTTATATTTGGTAACTCTTCATTTTCCTTTAAATTTCCCCAAGTTTTTTTTTTTTTTAAATTGGCCTGTTTGCTTTGCTAAACTTGTCCTCCAGTAATATTTACCAGTCACATTCTCAAACCATAGCTCCATGAGAAATCACAATAATTAGCAACTGAAAATGAAGCAAATTTAGGGTGTGCGTACATGCAAGCGTGCGTGTGTGTATACTGATAACCAAGAGTTAGGGGAAAAAAACAGAAAATTAATAGACATGTGCCTTCTATATTTCAAATAAGCTTTTATATAAGTATTCATTTTCCCCTCTAAGTCCTATTAATAACATGAATAAGTAATAAGCTAAATAAGTTAATAAAATAAATGAATGATAAATAAAATTAGTTAATTAAAATAATGGAGAAGATAAAAATAAAGTAACCATTACTAATAAAAATGCTTGACTTTCCCAAGCATGTGTGACATCTAAAGTCTCTCACTTCCAATCAGAGAATGTGGATCAGTCAACACTTCCAATCAAACATTTTACATCAAGGCAAAAAGAAGAATTCAAAACATTTAGTCCGAGTTCTCAGGAGAAGTTTCCAAATCAGGAGAGCCTTGAATTTGATGAGAGAGTTAACATTATTGTGTGTCTATATAAACAGAAATCCCTTGAAATAATGAGGCCTAAGAGAAGGCGTAAGAGGGGAAAAAAGAGCCTGGACGACATGTCGGCTTGTTCACTGCCCCCACCTCTCCCATCTGAAGCTGGCTCAAAGACTGACTACAGAGAAGCTAAAAGAAGATAAAATGACTATTGCAGACTTCAATTACTATGCCACACAATAAAACTCAACGGTAACATAAACGGCACCGAAAACACACTTGGACATGTCAGCGTTAGGCAGACTTGCACTGAACTGCTTTGACACGGCAGCGTTTCGAGCAAATCAAGTCTTAGGAGCTGAGCAGAATCGGTCATCGCAGAGAGGAGAGGGCAGCTATTCAGCTCACGAAAAAGAGCCCTTAGAACATGACAAACCCGCTCTCGTGCCCCACGGAGGAGTACGGAAGAACAAGGTCAAGGTGCCTAAAAACTCTCCTATTATCTGGGCTCTTTCCTTCATCCTGCTCTTTAGAACCTCTTTATAGAACGGACCAGTCGTAGTTTAGGGAGCAAAAAATGAAAATCTTAATTTATGCCTTAATTAGCACTTATAGAGAGCCAGGAGTTGGTCTCCACAACTTTCAGTACATACTTCACGTTCATGCATTTCCTTCTCACTCATACCAACGTGGACAAGACGTGCTGTGGCCTCTGACACCGGCACGTAGAGCACACACGGCAGCACAGTTCAGCAGTAGACTTGGCAGGACACAGGCTCTGCCACCTCTGTGCCTTTGAAAAAGTGACTTCAGGACCCTCTACGGGTCGCCAAGGCAGGGGCCAAGAGACCTACTTGCCCTTGGAGCCTGCGCCTCCCCCTGCAGGCCGGCACCCACAGCGGCCACCCCAGGAGGCCAATGTTCACAAGGGGTTGAGAGGGCCTGTGCTGGACAGAGCCGGGCCACACGCCCGCAGGACAAGCCTGCAGCACGGAGCAATAAGCACCACCCCTGCTCCCGTCACCCGGCTGTCAGCAAGTGCCCCGGTGCCACCTTCAAAACAGGTCTAGAGCTTGACCGTTTCCTGCCACTCCCTCGGCTATCGCTTTGGTCCGGCCACCGTCGTCTCTCGCCTGGATCACTGCGAATCTCCTAACTGGTCTCCTCATGTCTACACTTGTCCCCGTCAGTCTGTTCTCAACATACGTCACTTCACAGCACTCTTTGCCCAAACCCGCTCTCATCAGAGGAAAAGCCCAGAAGGCCTGATCTGGCGCTGTTACTTCTCTGACCCCATTCCTCCTGCTTATCTCCCCTGCCTGCTCCACGCCAGTCACATGGCCACCGCACTTCTGCCTCAGGGCCTTTGCACTTCTGGTTCTCGATGCCTGAAACCCTTCTGCCCTAGATAGCCACACAACTCACTTCTGTCTCCTGTGAGTCTTTACTCAGACGTCAGCTTAGCAAGGCCTTCCCCGGCCATCTTCTCCTCCACCTGCTCCCACCCCATACCTCCCCTTCCCATCCCTTCCGTGCTTCTCATCTCACGAGCGCTTGCTGCTGGCCAGCTAGCGTACCTGACAGTTCACTCGTTTATCTGGTTTATTGTATTTCTCCCCCACTGCAGCGCGAGGCCCCTGAGGAAGGCTCCTTTGTCTACTTTGCTCACTCCCGTGTTTCCAGACCCCGCCCACAGATCTACAGATGTGCACAGGATAAACACACAGATCTCAGGTTCTTCATCTGCTAAACAAGGGGAACAGTCCTTTCTATCTCCCGGTCTGCAGCGAGGAACATCTGAAGCAAGAGATATTGTATATTAACAATTAGATTTGCCTTGTACCAAAACTGGTCAGACAGTACATGAACCAAACATCATTAGTCATTTCAATTTATTTCTCTCTGGAAATCTCACCACATGAGGAACCATTATTGAGGTTAATACACTAATACTGGCCCATACTTTATTTGAAAGCAATTCAGTTATATAATAGGTCTGGAAAATTCCTTTTAAAACGATCTCCTTTTCATATGTCAAAGATAAAAGAAACGCCTGTTTACAGGAAAAGTTCAACCAAAGAGACAGCTTAATTTACTGTAACAAGTAAATTAAATCTGCAAAGTGACAGTTTAAATAGAAGCAATTTTCACACATATGTATATTACTTCTTTTTTTTTTTTAAAGGAAAACAACATTTTAATACAACCTTTTCAAAATGATTTGAAATGTGCTAGCATCACTGGAAAAAAACTTTCAATATTTACCCACAACATGAATTGATTCTGATTGGATTTTTGGTCTAATTTTTAAAGGTAAATAATGAAATTTATAGGAGAAAACTATGGAAAACATCCCTACATTTTTTTTTTTAAGTGTCCTTTTTTTTACTTCTTTTAAAAGCGTACAGATGCTTTTCTGGTTAACAAGATACAAGTAATTCTTTAACAGCATACTGAATTTGAAGCAGCCTTCCAGTACGATGCCTTCTCCTAGTCAACAGATACGATAAATACAATCACTTTCTTGTAGGGAGAAGTTCTGACATTAGAAAGGGATCAACCCCAGGAGTGGAAGGGATCTCTTGTGAAACATCTAGCTTAAATTTTCAGGGTTTGCTGCAATGGGTAAAATAATAGAAGTAATAATAATAACCATATCATTTCCTTTAGGAGGAACTTAGGATCCTAATAATAAGAATAAGAAGAAGTTGGATCCCAAACAACAGATCCTAGCAGTCGCTGGAAAGATAAGAAGAAAAAACTGGGGAAGTGGGGCCCCAGGGAAGATCTCATTCACAGGGACACCGAGGCAGCAGCTCAGCCTTTGTCGACAGTAGGTGCAGAATCGGAAGAAAGAGACTTCTTGTGTAGTCAAGTGACGGGACTCCATCCTCTACAACCAAAAGAGATCAGAATTTGAAAGAGAGCACAGACTTACTGAAAGCCCAAGCCTGAAGGCCCCGGGCTTGGCATATGCGGCGTGTGTCCCAAGGGCCGGGCAGCACTGGCACCAAGAGATCCAGAAAGGAAGGCCCAGCTCCGCCTCGGGCAGTGCTTTCCCTCGCCCCAGCCCCAGGCCTGCGTGTTCGGAGGTGACTCAAGCCATCTTACATGGAAGACAAACTGGACCTCCATTCAGCACACGTCAGCTGCTTCATAGTCCTCAGATAAACTTTATATAATGACCATTAGAGCAACTGTTACCAAACTTTTGTTTACTATATAGACTTCTTACAAAAATCATTTGAGAAGAGACCTCCAACTACAATCAATGTACCTGAAAGTGCACTGCCCGTACGCCACAGGCTCTAGAGTAGGAAAGAAGACTGTAAAATGAGAATTATTTCTATTGATAGGCTCCCAATGAGCTACACTCGATTCGATTCTGTTCTGCCAGCCCTGAGGGCCTGCTGTGCCAGCAGGACGGGAAGCAATGCTGGTTTCTAACAGTCGACAGAGTACTCCAGCTGCACACACGTGCAACAAGTGCTCCATCGAATGGATTCGGATCACTGGTTCAAAGACAGTCCAGCAGGTCACACACAACACCAATGTCCACTTCCTAAAAAGCACCTTCCATCGGGAACCAGGTGAAGTCACATTTTGCTTCCATATAAAACCAAAGGAAATCTGGTATTTAGCACCTAAAGCATTCGTTATTTAGAGTGTGGACGGAACCTCCTGGAAAGTTTCCCTAGCAATGCGATGCCCCAAGACAAAAAGGCTTTCAAGTGCTCAACAGAACCAGCATTTCAGAGCATTCTTCATTAGAAACTCACAAACTGAGTTAATCCTTTTGTTACTAATTCTGTGAAAAAACTATTTTCAGTTTTCAAGTAAGGAAGAATACTTCCTTAAAGACCCACATCTGCTTTTCCTCAAAATTATGATAAATCATTCAGACAGTGTTTTTCTTAGCTTACTTTCTTTTTCTTTTAAAGCTGCTAAGACATTAACAGACAGTCCTTAGACCTTCGTAGTTTGCTAAAACCGGGTAACTTCATGCTCCTGAGCAGCCATTCCCAGTTTCTACGACTTCTACCAAAGCCACATGAATGTACGGACATTTATCATGAACCTCAAGGCCCACCTAGATAATGTGGGGTGAGTACAGAAAAGACAAACAAAAACCCCACAAAACCTCTACCCCTAACTAATGATACAGCTGGCAAATGAAGTACTTACTCAACATTTTTAGATGGGTTTAAGGATAAATACATATATAAAAATCAAAAGAACTTGGTACCTTTAAAGTGCAATTGCTTTGTCCCAAGTAAGAAGAGGTTACAGCTCTAAGATGAAAGGAAGTTTTAAAATTACAAATATTTACCATCTTTGATGAAGCAGAATGCTCTTGTTCAATAGGATGACGCTTTGTATTTTTCTAATTATTTAAAAAGTAGATGATGCCATGCTCACAGTACAAACTTCATCAGGTACAAAAGGTATCCGGTGACAAGTCTCCCGCCTGCCGGGTCCTGCTGCCTCGCATCCCCTCCGCAGAGGACACGGCAGCCCTGGTCAGCAAAGCATGCTGACGGGTCACAGACACCAAGGAGACCCCCTGTCCGATGCACGTGAAGCAGGCGGGTAACGGGGACCGACTGACCTGCTGCACCTGGAGAGGACGAGGCTGGATGAAGTGACGGCGGAGAGCAGAGGCGGGCGGGACCAGACAGGAAGGGAACGCAGGGCGGAAATGGAGCCCGAGGACCAGCGTGCAGGTAGGGTCTGACTGCACTGGACTGAGCCCAGGCAGGACTGGAAAACTGGGACACACCGGGATGAGTGAGAAGACTCTGGGATGTGAGGCCCAGGCTGTCCCTGCCCGTCTGCGGGCTCCTCGGGGCCTGAGGAAGACCCGCGGCACCCAGGCTGGCAGCGAGCCTGTGTTCAGGGCAGGCGGACGGGCAGCTCCCACCCGCGGCCCCGACTCACGTGAGCCCATGCTCGTCTTTAGGAATCCCAAGCACCTGAGTTAAAGACTATTAGTGGAGCAGAATAAAGACCCCTCTCGGCTTTGTCCAAATTCACAAGTAAGGTCAGAGTCACAGCCTGAAACTGTCAGGGGATTTCTTCTGCAAACTTAAGTCTTGAATACTCAGGAGTCGCCTTCTCATTGAGGCCTTACCTGGCCACCCTATTTAAAACCACAGCCCCACAAGATTCCTCGTTTCCTTTTCCTGCTTTTTTCATGGCCCAGAATTTCACAGAAGGTCAGAGCTGGAACGACCTCCAAAAGGGGCTGCGTCAGGTCCCCCTGCAGGTGTGAACCCCTTATAATTAACAGCCTTCCAGCTATAAACGGCTGTCAGACTCACTTTCCGGAAAGGACTTCCTGACTTACCCACAAGCCCCCTAAGCACGCTTCCTGCGTCCCCGAGGTGCCCGCGCTCACCTGTACCTCTCAGCAGCTGAAATGACCTCTGTGCAGCCCCGTGAGGCCACCTGCTCTCTGAGCGCAGTGCCTGCGACACAATGACCTTTTACTTCTGGAGCCTAGCGGACAGTGGGCGCTCTGATAGAAGGATGCCATTTCTAACCTGCAGCCTCGGTCCCATTCAGTTCGTCCAAAGACACCAGGTGCCAGCACTGTGGCAGCCACCGAGGCCGCAGCAGAGATGGAGACAGAGGGGCTCCTGCCCGCATGAAGCCTCCTTGCGAGTGGACGAGCATTCCAAAGTGCAACTCAACAGAAAGTGAAACAAACTGCAACCCAGCCCTTGCGACCTGGGCTCTAAAGGAAATAAATACTCAGCAGAGAGAAGCGTAAAGGAGGCTGCTGTCAGCATGGTGGTCAGGGAAGGCCACTTAGGTGCCGTGTAAGCTGACCCTGACGACAGGAAGGGGCTTTCCTAGTGGAAGGGAAGCAAAGGCCCTGCGCTTAGCATTTTTGAAAAACTAAACCTCAGAGAGGCTTGGAGCTTGGTGAGCAACGGGAGAGGGCGGAGGGTGAGGGAGAGGGCGTTCAGTCAGTCGTGAGCTGTATGTGCAGGGCCACGAAGGCAGCGAAGGCTCCCTGGGGGTCATCTGGATTTTTCCTTGACCACAGTTCAATTATAAAATGTAATTCAGAACCAGGAGAAATTTAATGTCAAAGTGTCGTTTTATCAAACAATCTTTGAAAGTTAGCCAAAGTAAAAACTCAGAAATGGCACTGGGATTTGGGATGGTGGGTTTCTGGGTTATTAGTTTATCCAAGTTAGAAGGCAAGGCTCTCTCACAATCGGTCAAGAAAAAAACAAACGGAGGATTCCGAGTACACACGCCTCATTGCACAGCAGGGGAACCAGGCAGAGACTTCAGGAAGTTGTTCGTATTTGCTGGCAAACTGAAACCTCTAGCATTCACCTTTATTCTGAGGTCACCTGAGGCCCCATATTCTTCTGAGATGAACTTTGGTAAGCGGGCTGCACATCACAACAGCAAAGGGTAAATGAAAGTTTCTCCCCATGCCCCCCTGGTCTGAGAACCACCGGAGGGGAGGGACCGCTGCTCTGCCCGCAGTGTGGACTCCTGGCCCTGGTTCAGAACTAGGCAGACCCTCAGCCTGCTGTGTCCAGGGAGGGGGCAGGTCGGCAAATTACGACAGCCTGCGGGCCGAATCCATCCTGTTTCCTGACTGTGTCGGGCTTGTGAGCAAAGGATGGTTCTCAGAGATGAATCTCTGCATTTGATTCAATGGTAAGAACATTAACTCTGAACCCCAATTAAGTGAAATGTTATCCCCACAAAAGAATTCCATTCTTTTCAACAGTATACCTGTATTATAAAAAAATTATACTCAGTTGTCATTACTATAGTATTTTGAAGTTATCAATAAAATCTGTGGACATTTGTTTTCTTTCTTGTTACACGGGTACCTAGGTAATATCCCTGATATTGACCCCTAGCCTCCAGAGCCTAAAACACTCTCTGGCCGACTTCCGCGGCTTTGGCTTCTCCCCTCCAAGGCAGTTTATCTGACGTTAAGACCCTTCCACCCCGAGTGGGTGATCAGAATCCTCTCTCTCAGATCAGTGCTTCTCAGGCTCGGCTGCCCGTCCATCACCGGGGAGCTTTAAACATCCTGACACCCAGGCTGCATCCCAGGCCCATGAACTCAGGGTCTCTGGGGGTGGAGCCCACGGTGGGCACTTCCGAAAGCTCCTCAGGTGACTGTACTGCCCTGACTGCTGCCGACCTGAACTCGGAGGGGCAACCCACTCGCAGGGGAAAAAATGAGCGATTTCCTGTGTCTCGGCGTTCCCAGTCTATGGCCCAGTGATTATCTTCGGATGATTTCTCCTTGTGTTAATCACGTCTTCTACTTTCTGTATTTATGATGCTTTGACATCTTAGGAGACTTGCTAATCCTGGAGAGACTGCCCCTTCCGGGTGAGCTAATTCCGTTCCACAGGGAAAACAACCGGTCCAGAGCCCATCCTCCCGAACCACCTTCTCTCTCTGGCTTTACACTCCAGGAGGCAGGGTTCCTCTGGCCTCATCGCCCAGCGCCAGGTACTGGACAAGCAGGGACCACCCCCATAGCCAGGGGCCCACCGCGCCATTCAACCCGAAGCTGCTCCCCCTGCCTTGCCCACTCCTTCCCACAAAATACCATAAAGGCTCCTGCCAGGCTCTTCTTACCCCCTCTGCCTCCAGACTGACCTTGGTGCTCCCCCGCATGGCCCTGCATGGTGTGCTGGGCCTCCTGTTTCTAGGCATCTGTCAGTGTAGACTTCCTCCTTCAAGGCCATCGCTTCCACGTCTGGGAGCCTTTTGATTCCTGATTAAAACAAACCCTGGGAGTGTTCCCTCTCACCCCTCTGCTCCCATCTGCAGTGCAGGGACTCGGCTAGTCTCCCCAGTCTGTCTACTCAAGCACATACACAGTGATTTTTCATGATCTGAAATAAGGACTGTGGTTTCCCGGTTCATTTAACAGCTCTGTTCACTAAGACTCTCCGTAGAAGCAATATCTGACATATTTGAGAGGCAATAGTCCAGTAAAGCTGGAATAAACAACATCCAGTGAAGGTGCATAGAACTGACCCAGCAAGTCCACACCCAAGCGTACACTCCAGAGAAACTCTGGCCACAGTGCATTGCAGACATGGACAAGGACATCCAGTGAGGCACTGCTGGTCGCAAAGAAAACAGAAAACAGCTAACAGTGCGCTACTAGGGAACAGATTACAAACCGTGGTCATTAGTTCGATGGCTAAAATGAACAAACTACATCAGTACGTGCCAACGTGGACAGGATACAAACATACCGCTGAGCAAGCCAACGTTCTAAATGATACACTCAAAACGATACCACTTACATAAACTCTTAAAGAGACATAAAATAAATATATGTGTGGATTACGGATACACATGTAGGTAGGAGAAGTATAAAGACACAGACTGAATACACACACAATTCAGGACAGCAGTTGCCTCCGGGGAGAAAGGTAGTAGAAGCAGAGGTCCTAACAAAAACGAAGTGAGTGTTAACTGAACCCTCACTGCGTCCAGGCACAAACCCAGCAAGTATCAACTCATTCAGTTCTTAGAACTACTGTGAGACAGGCACAATTATCCCCGCTTCACAGATGAAAAAACCGAGGCTGGTGAGAAGACAAAAAACCACTTCCACTGCTCCCACCTTATCAGACACCCAACAAAACGCGCTGGACGCCTGCGGTCCTCCCAGGGATTCCCACCTCCACTCTGGCCCACTCTCCCACCGCCCCAGCCCCGTCTACGTTCCCCACTTAGTAGTACACAAGAGCGACCCTTCTAAAATCCTAAGTCGGATCGTTTCGCTTCTCTACTGAGAGCTTCCCAGTGGCCTCCCGCTGAACTCAGTTTTAAATGTGACATCCCTGGCACGGCCTACAAGACTCTGTGTAGGGCTTCCCTGGTGGCGCAGTGGTTGAGAATCTGCCTGCCAATGCAAGGGACACGGATTCGAGCCCTGGTCTGGGAAGATTCCACATGCCGCGGAGCAACTAGGCCCGTGAGCCACAACTACTGAGCCTGCGCGTCTGCAGCCTGTGCTCCGCAACAAGAGAGGCCGCGATAGTGAGAGGCCCGCGCACCGCGATGAAGAGTGGCCCCCGGGCTTCCCTGGTGGCGCAGTGGTTGAGAATCTGCCTGCTAATGCAGGGGACACGGGTTCGAGCCCTGGTCTGGGAAGATTCCACATGCCGCGGAGCAACTAGGCCCGTGAGCCACAACTACTGAGCCTGCACTCCGCAACAAGAGAGGTCACGATAGTGAGAGGCCCGCGCACCGCAATGAAGAGTGGCCCCCGCTTGCTGCAACTAGAGAAAGCCCTCACAGAAACGAAGACCCAACACAGCCCAAAAAAATAAATAATAAATAAATTAAAATTGAAAAAAAAAAAAAAGACTCTGTGTAACTTCCCCATCCCAGCCACCCCCATCTCCGACTGCTCACCCGTCTACACCCGCGCTGGCCTTTCTTCTCTCCAACCCCACCCCACCCCACCCCCACCCCCGGGGGCACAGCCCAGCCTCCAGGCTTCCCAGAGCCGGTTCCCTCTGCCTGGAGCACTCTTTCCGCAGACAGCAGGGTGGCTCACCTCCTCGCGGGCCTCCGCCAGCGGCTTCATTTCCAGACCTGCGCCCACAGTTAGTTATGATCTGCTGGTGAGGGGACCACCCCGGCCTCTTCCTCACAACTTCATGAAGAGGAAACTGTTGCCCCATTTTAATCAACACAGACAAAAATCCCACGGGAAACACATTCTACAAAAATGTCAGGTAAGTGAAAGATGCTCCCTGATTTTCTGAGTAACATTCCGCTTATTATAGGCTTGAGAATTTTGTGAGGATTCTTAGATTGCGGATGTTCTACAAGGACAGACTGAGAAATAAAATCACTCTGATCGCTCCAACTTTATTTCAGCAGCGGGAAGCCCACTGCTTCCGGTGGCCGGGGGTCCACGTCTCGGTGCCGCCCCACGAGAGAGCTCGCGTGAATGAACCAGCCAGCCAGCACCGTCTTCAGCCGTAGAGCCCACAGCGTGAGAAAACGGATGGCAGTCTCCAGCTGACAGCGAGCGAAGTCAGACCCACGTGTTTTCAGTTACATAGAATAATGAATAGAGAGCTGCTACCCTTGAAACTCCCAAACTGTATGAATGACTCTATCTAAGGGAACGACTGTTGCAACTCCTGACTAACTCACTGGGTGGCCCCGAGCAAATCAATTCACCCCTGAAAACTTCGCCGGTGGATAACGGCAATCCCTCCAGTTATTCTATTTTCTGAGTCCTCTGCTCCGCTCTCCCCTCCACCTTGGCACGAGAGCTGGCTACACACAACCAGGTAAGCTCTTTTTCTTCCCTTGGCAAGTCTACAGGCCGAGGGTTAGTTGCCAGGAAACAAAGGGTTAGATTATCTTCCTGCTCAGTAGAATCCTGACCTTCATGTACTTAAAACATGAAAAATATTTTGTTTTACAAGATCATCAAAATAAAAATTTGGTTTTCAAGTTCTTTCAGACTTTCTTCCTCTTAAAGTGTGTATTCGTACATCCAACAAATATCTGAATGCCTACTGTGTGCTGGTGCTACACCAGGCCTGAGAGATACAAGGGCGTGAGACCAGGTCCCTGCAAGCCCGCCCAGGTCTGATATTCCAGGGTGCACCCAACTAAAAGAACTATGTACAAATGGAACACACACATAAAGATTCAGAATGACACCAAAATTTCTTAATCCAGTTAAAAAAGATTAGATTGTATTTACTCAGCTTTCCTATTCTCTGTTTTGAGAATTTTTTACTTAAATTACAAATTCTGAAGCTACTACCGGAAGCTACTTTTCCTTTGAGATGTTCTCCTTTGTGGGTTTTTTGTGTCCCTTCCCAGATTTCACTGGGACAATATTCTCAGAATTCAAAGACGATCTACCTGCCTGACCTAGCATCTGCAGAGTGTCCAGTAACCAAGAGTGGTAATTCTGAATTACGGGGCCTTAGCCCTGGTGCACTCTTATCTCCCAAGTCTAAGAAACATCTTAGGAAGCCCCTAGTAAAGATCAAAGACGGTGACTTGCAAAGGAGTGGAACAAAATTAACATTCTCAACCCTCCCCATCTCCAAGATGGTCTGCTAAAGCCACTCCTAAAAGCACTGACTGAAAAGATGCTACAGGAATTTATCATCAGGCTTCCTAACGTCCATCTCCTGACCTCGTATTTGCCCGAATTCAATGCGGTTTAAGAGATTAGAAACAACACGTCTGTCAGGAACACTGCCATTACCAGTAACTGCTATAGCTTTGAGAAAAGTAACTTTTTAAAAAAAAATAATTTTTATTGAAATATAGTTGATTTACAGTGTTGTGGGTTTATTTGGTTTTTTGGCTGCATTGGGTCTTTGTGGTGTGTGGGCTTCTCTTGTTGCAGAGCACAGGCTTCAGTAGTTGTGGTGCGAGGGCTCAGTAGTTGTGGCTCACGGGCTCTAGAGTGCAGGCTCAGTAGTTGTGGCGCACGGGCTTGGTTGCTCCGCGGCACGTGGGATCTTCCCGGACCAGGGCTCGAACCCTGTCCTCTGCATTGGCAGGCAGATTCTTAACCACTGCGCCACCAGGGGAGTCCGTAACTTTAATTCTTATGGATTATTCATACATCATTTGTAATAAAACAACAAAAAGTCGGGTCTGAGGTATTATGACAGGCTTTGTGGGCGGGGCCGCTCCCACACGCCCTGGTCCACGTGGTCCAGAGCCAACCCTATACATTGATGGGTCCTCCTCCCTTTAACTGTGTACAATACACAATTAAACCCAAGGGACCTGCCTTCCTACAACTACGCAGAGATAAGAGGGAACTATTTACATACAGGGCTACTTATCTACTGAAGTATCGACAGCACTACGGGCAAAAGCGAGTCCTGAGATTACAGCTTCTACGAGCTCAAATTAGGAACTTTTTGATGGTCTGGGGGAGAGTATCTAGGGAAGTAATAGGAACAGAGACCATGATGAAGACAACAAAAGAACCTGAAGGACTTAGACATTCTTGGTCTTTCAATCGTGCGAATAATAAACCTCTGCAGACTTAGGAGAAAAAAAAAACTGTTTTGGAAGAGGCCCAGTCACTGCTCAAAAGAATCAGAACTTATTCAGTAAGACTCAGAATCTGCTACAAGACGGAGCAGAGAGAACATCAAAATGAAATCCTGAACTTCGGAGGATCTTGCATTCTCGTTGGCTAGACACATACAATTAACTAAAAAGGCAAGCTGAAGGACTTCCCTGGTGGCGCAGTGGTTGAGAATCCGCCTGCCAATGCAGGGGACACGGGTTCGATCTCTGATCCGGGAAGATCCCACATGCCGCGGAGCAGCTAAGCCCATGCGCCACAACTACTGAGTCTGCGCTCTAGAGCCTGCAAGCCACCACTACTGAACCCATGAGCCACGACTACTGAACCCGTGTGCCACAACTACTGAAGCCCGCGCGCCTAGAGCCCGTGCTCCGCAACAAGAGAAGCCACCTCAATGAGAAGCCCGCGCACTGCAACGAAGAGTAGCCCCCGCTCGCCACAACTAGAGAAAGGCCGCGTGCTGCAATGAAGACCCAATGCAGCCAAAAATAAATAAATAAATAAATAAATAAATATATATATATATAAAAGGCAAACTGAAGATGCATTTTGTAGACAAAGTACAAACTATGTTTTCTATAAAATGCAATGCAAATGAATGATCTTGATGGAGTAAAGGACATGCAGTAGAACTACACAGAGAAACAGGGAAAAGTTGTTTTTATTTTCTATAAAAGTCATATATGTGCTTACATAAGTAGGAAAAATGAAAGTAAATCCCCTTTAATTAGAAATAAATACGTACTACATTTTGGTGAAAATCATTACTATGCCCCCCATTAATTTTTTTACACTCAAAATTTGGACCTAAAAACATAAAAAACCTCACTCCTTTTTCAACTAAACATCACAACCATGCTTCCATGTCTCAAAAACACTACTTTCAGCATCAGTACCCTCAAAGCTTTTCCAGACCCTGACCACGCCTAACACCCTGGTCTCCCTCCAGTGGCAGCCAGCAACCCTCGGGTGTCCAAGCAGGCAGTGTCACTCCAACCTCAAGTGGAGCCCGAGGAGTCCCTCCGACGGCCTGCAAGGCCCCTGGGACCTGCCCCCGTCTCCGGCCGGTTTCTGGTCTCTAACCTCCCGCCGGAAGCCCCACCTCCCGGGGCCCCTCCACAGGAAGTGCTGTCCCCACGCGACCCCCTCCTCGGCTCACATGCCACCTCTGCCAGCTGTCTCCCCGGCCCCTCCCCTCCACCCCTCCCGCTGCTCCGTTTCTTTTCCCACCAGCACTTCTCACCCTCTGACATTTTAGAGAAGTTACCCCGTCCGTTTCCCACACGGAATGTCAGCTCTGGCAGCACAGGGGTTTGTTTGGTTTTGTTCTGACTGGGGCCTCCTAAGCACCACAAATTTCCGCTGATTCAGGGGCGATTACTACTGGCTGTGTGGTGCCCGTCCCACACTGTAACTAACCACGCACCCCCGCCACCCCAGGGGCAGTTAGGGTGTTGTGAACACCGCGACTTCAACGCCTGTCCTCGCTATTCAGAGGGTGGCCTGAGCGACACAAACCTCTCCGGGAGCCGATCAGAAGTGCAGAACCCCAGGCCCCATCCCAGGCCTACTGAGCTGGCACCTGCACTCGCACAAGCTTGCCAGGGGCTCCCGCGCACAAGGACGGGCCCGGACCAGGGTGCGGCGAGCAAGCCCAGCACAGGCCGAGCAGGCGCCTCTCTCTCGGGGCACCGGAGCCGTGCCTGCCCCTTACCACCCACTCGCCCCGGCCCCGGCCCTGGCCCCGGCTGCACAAGCCCCAGTGGCCATCTTCAGTCATCAAACTGCCCTCAAAAGACAGATAATACCAATTCACACCCCAAGTCAATCCGGGCTCCAGAAAGGACACATCCACACGGCACACGTGAATTAGGGGTTACGGACAAAGGTGCGGGTGCACAGGCAGGATGCTCGGGGGGATGAACACCCTGATCTCAGGCTCTTCCCGCCCTCCCGCCCTCCCTCCTCTGGCCAAGCAGAGACCAGAGCACGGAACGTGCAGTGTCAGCCCACAGGACAAAGGGCAGAGCGGGAAGGGCGCAGCGAGGCTCTGGGGGCAAACGGGACTACCTGGGGTGCAGCGCCACCGCAGCGCCCGAGGAAGCCTTTCCCTCTGCCCCAGGTGCCTGTGTTTTCACTTTACGTGATGATATTTAGCAGCCAAGTGGTAAGGAAAGTAAAACAGAACTTAGGCACCAGAGAGAAGGCAGCTATCTCAGCAGGGGCAGGAGGGCGTCTGTGCCAGCACACAGCTGCTGCGGTCCTCCCTGGCTTGGGAATTATTTGATCTGAAGGGAGATTAAGGGCCACTATAATTTCAGAAGCAGGATGATGGTCTTATTGAAAAACGTCTGAGGAAGCTTATGCTGGACTATGAAAGGCAGACAAGCCAGCACAAGGGCTGCTGTGGAAACGCAGGCACGAAGCAATGACGAGAGCTGAAAAGAACAAGACTTTGAGGTGTTTTCATTCCAATTTCACATTCCCAACATTCTCTTAAAAACAATAATAAAACTCTTTAAAATCACTGGGTATTTCCAATTCTCTGGCACCTGAGTGGCAGAAATGGTCATTAGCTGCCAAATATATACGATCATTATAAAAATATGATGATCCTCACATAGGTTTGATACATAGGAAGAAGTCAGAACGAAGAGCTTAATCAGAAGCAGAACAACAACTACAAATAAACACATGAAAAGATCTTCAATGCCATCGGGACAAGCACACCCAAACCGCAGTGGCCATGTAAAAAACAGCAACAACAAAAAAGACAACAGCAAGTATAGGTGAGGATGTGGAGAAACTGGAACCCTCATACACTGTTGGTGGGAACATAAAATGGTGCGGCCACTTTGCAAAACAGTTTGGCTGTTCCTCAAAATGTAAACATAGTTACCATATATTCCAGCAATTTCACTTCTAGGTACATACCCAAGAGAAATGAAAACATGTTCACATAAAACGTCCATACAAAAACATTCATAGCATTAATTAATAAGAGCCAAAAAGTAGAAACGACCCAAATGTCCACCAACTGATGAATGGATAAGCAAAATGTGGTATACCCATACAAGGGAATATTATTCAGCCATACAAAGGGATGAAGTACTGATACATGCTACAACGTAGACGAATCTTGTAAACATCAACGTAGATGAATCTTGTAAAAAAATCTTGTAGGTGAATCTCTTAAACATTATGCTTAAGAGAATGAAAAGACAAGCCACAGACTGGGAGAACACTGCAAAATACATATATGATAAAGGACTTGTATCCAAAATACACAAAGAACTCTTAAAATTCAACAAGAAAACAAACAACCCAAATAAATAATGGGCAAAAGATCTGAACCTCACCAAAGATACACAGATGGCAAATAAACATATGATAAAAGCTCATCGTATGTCATCAGTGAAATGCAAATTAAAACAAGATACCACTGGAATTAGAGTGGCTAAAATCCAAAACACTGACAACATCAAATGCTGGCGAGGATGTGAAGCAACAGGAACTCTGATTTACTGCTGGTGAGAATGCCAAATGGTGCAGCCACTTTGGAAGACAGTGTAGTGGTTTTTTACAAAACTATACATACTCTTACCATATGATCCGGTAATTGCACTCCAAGGTATTTATCCATAGGAGCTGAAAACTTACGTCTACACAAAAACTTGCACACAACTATTTACAGCAGCTTCATTCATACCTGCTAACGACTGGAAGCAACTGAGATGTCCTTCAGCGGGTAAGTGGAAAAACAAACTGTGGTACATCTAGACAAGGGTATATGATTCAGCAATAAAAAGAAATGAGCTACCAGACCATAAAAAGACATGGAGGAACCTTAAACGGATATTGCTAACTGACAGAAGCCAATCTGAAAAGGCTACACACTGTACGATTCCACCTATATGACATTCTGGAAAAAGGCAAAACGATGGAGACATTAAAAGATCAGTGGTTGCCAGGGGTGGGGGAAGGAAGGATGGAGGGACGGATAGGTGGAACACAGAGGAGTTTAAGGGTAGTGAAACTATTCTGTTTGATACTGTGATGGTGGATCCATTTGTCAAAACCCAAAGAGCTATATAACACAAAGATTGAACCCTAATGTAAATTATGGACTTTAGTTAATAATAACGTATCAATACTGGTTCATCAATAATAACAAGGTACCTAACTAATGCAAGATGTGAATAATGGGGAAACTCTTAGGAGGGGTATGTGGGAACTCTTATCTTCTGCTCAGTTTTTCTGTAAACCTAAAATTGTTCTAAAAAAAAATAAAGCTATTGATAAAAAAAAGTTAAGTGAGAGAAGCCAGACACAAAAGGTTACACATGATATGATTCAATTTACATGAAATATCCAGAATAGGTAAATTCATAGACAGAAAAGAGATTAGTGGTTGCTGGGGGAGGGGTAACAGGGAGTCACAGCTTAGCAAGTCCAGGTTTCCTTCTGGGGTGATGGAAATGTTTTGGAACTAGATAGAGGTGATGGTTACACAACATAGTGAATGTACTAAATGCCACTGAATTCTTCACTTTGAAGTGGTTAATTTTATGTTATGTGAATTTTACCTTGATTATGAAAAAAGCAGAGTAAAAATGAAAAGGTCATATTAAAGCAACTCTATCTGGTTAGGTGACCTTTTTGATGTCCCATAGAAATTCAAACACTGTCGTCCTGATTTAAAACACCTGAACTGACTGTGAGAATAACCACACAGTGACTGCACCTGGGGCCACTCGGGGGGCTACTGCACAACTGGCCAGAGGCCAGCGGGGCTTGGACTAGGCTGAGCCCAGAGCAGGAGAGAAGAGGACTCAGGATACGCACGTCATCAGGACATACCAATGGACTGGATGCTGGGAAAAGTGGTTTTAAAGACGATTCGGTTTTCAGATTGGACAACCAGGCAGTGGGGCCACTAGCTGAAATGTCAGAGGGGAGTGGGACGAGGGGTCAGGAGTTTGGTTTTGTTTGTCGAGTTCAAGATGCCCACTGGACAGAGGTGGAGACATCGAGGAGAATGTGGTACACAGGAGTCCAAAGAGCAAGGGTACAGACAGGGCTACATACGTAAATTTGGAAGCTGCTGGTCGGTGGACGAATATTAGAGGATTAAGGACACCAATTTTTTACCATATGTTGTAAATACTATTTCCCACTCGACTTCATGCTCTTTTGGCCAAACAGAATTTTAAAAGTTATGGAGTCAAAAACATCCACCCCCTGACCTGATCATTTCTGTCTTTGGTGTCATAACTTGAAAGGCTTTCCTTATCCTGAGATCCTAAAAGTGTTCATCTACATTCTATTCTGTCTTTTCATGATCCCCTTTTTAATATTTTTATTTTTAAACCATATGGAATTTATTATTGCATTAGAAACAGATCTAACTTTTTTCCTGAATGGTTAGCCATTTTCACAGCACAATTTACTCAATCATCCATCTTTTTCTACTGTTTTGAAAACCCTCCTTCATGATATTAAGTCCCAAGCACATGTGGGTCTGTCTGGGATTCTATCCTATTTCACTGACCCTCTGTGCACGCCTGAGCCAGTACTGCCCTACTTTAATTACGGGAGCTCCATAATACTTTAATATTTCTCATGATAACTACCCCAAACAATGCATTCTCAGAATGTTATTAGTTATTATCACACATTTACTCATCACACAAACCTTAGAATGGTTCTGTCAAGTTGCAAGAAAAATAAATAGGGATTTGACTGGTGGTGTGCTCAATTCATAAATTGGCATTTTTACAATATCAAGAATTCCAAAAAAAAAAAAAAAAAAAAGGCCATGAAGAACCTAGTGGCAAGACGGGAATAAAGACACAGACTTACTAGAGAATGGACTTGAGGATATGGGGAGGGGGTGGGGTGAGATGTGACAGGGTAAGAGAGTGTCATGGACATATATACACTACCAAATGTAAAATAGATAGCTAGTGGGAAGCAGCCGCATAGCACAGGGAGATCAGCTCGGTGCTTTGTGACCACCTAGAGGGATGGGATGGGGAGGGTGGGAGGGAGGGAGATGCAAGAGGGAAGAGAAATGGGAACATATTGTATATGTATAACTGATTCACTTTGTTATAAAGCAGAAGCTAACACACCATTGTAAGGAAATTATACTTCAATAAAGATGTTAAAAAAAAAAAAAAAAAAAGAATTCCTACTCACAAAAAATTATCAATTTTTCCATGATTTTTATGTTCTTCAGTAAAGTTTTATGGCTTTCATCAAATAGATTTTATTCACTTCTTGCTTATTCCTAGGTATTTTATCCTTTTTGTTGGTGTTATGAGTGGGAGATTTTTCTATTACAGAGAAGCAAATATGTTCAGGCACAAACATTTACTTTGTATCCAGCCGCTCCTGTAACTATTTTTAATTCCAATAACTTTTAGATGATATTTTGGGTTTACTACTTATAATGTTAATTTTGTTCCTTCCTTTCTAGTAGATACACCTACTTTTTTTTCTTTTATTTAACTGAGTAGAATCTCCAGAACATCACTGAATTATTAGATTAGTAGCTGGCATTCTTGACTTGTTCCAGTCTGAAATAAAAATGTCTCTGTGCAGGGATAACTTTTCCTCAGTCCCCGAAACACCTTCAGGCACTCTAACCTCTAGGTATTTGTGACTGTTATCTATAATTGAGCACTAAATGATTTCCTCTTTGATCATGTCATTTATATACGATAGGTCAGATGACAGGGTCAATGTCAAAACTATTTGGGGGGAAAAGTCACATTCAAGGAAACCGTCGCCTGAGTATTAATTATAAAAACAACATAAAAGAAAATAACTATTTAGGTATATTTATCATATCACTAATTAACTATATAAACATTGGACGAAATTGTTTTAGAAGGTTCAATTCAAGATTTAAGTCTTTAAAGATGTGGTATATATATACAATGGAATATTCCTCAGCCATAAAAAAGAATGAAATAATGCCATTTACAGCTACATGGATGGACCTAGAGATTATCATACCAAGCGAAGTTAAGTCAGAAGGAGAAAGACAAAAACCTTGTGATATCACTTATACGTAGAATCTAAAATATGACACAAGTGAACTTATCTACGAAACAGAAACAGACTCACAGACATAGAGAACAGACTTGTGGTTGCCAAGGTGAGGGGTGCGATGGGGCAGGGATGGATTTCGAGTTTGGGATTAGCAGATGCAAATTCTTATATATAGGATGGAAAAACAACAAGCTCTTAATGTATAGCACAGGGATCTATATTCAATATCCTGTGATAGACCATAATAGAAAAGAATATGAAAAAGAATGTATATATCTGAATCTGAATCACTTTGCTGTGCACCAGAAACTAACACAACATTGTAAATAAACTATCCTTCTATAAAATAAAAAACGATTTAAGTCTTTTAATCTACTTCAAAAACACCTACATTTAAAACATTCTCCTTATTCCCAATACTTTCATTTTTAAGAATGTTATTAGTAAAAAAATTTGTGAAAGACTAGAAAAGGGCATTTTACTTTGTCAGAAGAGTTTTAATCTGTCCTAGACAGAGGAAGGAGCGCTCAGGCAACCTGGTGGCTCTTTTCCTGAAGTCACCAAGAATTAAGAAACAAGCTCCCACTTAAAATGCTGAAGATGCCGTGGTCTCCTCAGCAAATATTTACACATTCTGAAAATATTCAAGATTACAAAAATTCTAAAGCAAGATTCAAACCACAAATTAGGTGTTTTTTTTTTTTTTTTTAAGAATACCTACGATTCAAAATGAGAACGTCCTGGTAACTGCAGTAAAGTACATAAGGAAAGAAAGCATTAAATCATCACTCCTGGACTGTTCAATTATATTCCTAAGGACTCATACTTTAAAATTACTATTACCAAGGCAGTCTTTAAAATAATGTTTACTGTAGAAAGTGTATTTTAAAAAAAACCAAATTCATAAGTGTTTCATAGAAATAAAGATATATCAGAAGCATAACAAAATAAGTGTTTAAGGTATGGTTACATATATTTTTATGACAGTATCATAACACATGAACTATTTTATAGTGTGTGTGAGTGCGTGTGTGTGAGTGTGTGTGTGTTTCCCTGAGGTTTGCATTGTATCCTACATGAGATTCAGCTGTGGTTAGGCTCACCTGTAACAATCATCAGTCTATGCTAGCAAAGTTCCCAAATCTACCGCTGATGTCATAATACAGGAAAAACTAAACTTGCTGGGAACATTATCACCATGGAAGCAATACTCCCATTTCTTAAAAAGGTGAGGCTGCGTAAATCCCCATGGTCCCCGGTCACCCACTTCCCAGCAGGTGGAGTCACATGTCACAAAGGGGGGACCACCTCCGTTTTCTCATCAGCAGCGTAGACCCTGCCTTGCCTTTCTCCAGTTGCTGTAAAGCTGCCACAGTTAACAAACCAGATAATTAAGTGAAAGAGGGTTTGAAAACTGTGAAGCCACACACACACACACACACACACACACACACACACACACACACACACGAAAGCTGTCACTTCGGTTACGTGGTGCCGAGGAGGAGCCAGAAAAGGACAGAGTTCTTACCAAACTCTGCAGGTGCCACCCCAAGTTCTCTTCTCCCATGACGTGTGGGCACAACGTTAAACACCAGGGAAGAGAAACCAGTGAAAATATTCCTGCTGCTGAGGACCTCAGGTTAGCAGGTGGCTAAATAAATGAAGTTCTCTCTACCCAAAAAGGTCCTTCTTTAGGGGACAGACCCACATCTAAAAGGCCCGTTTGCCACAGGGGAGTACAAAGGGCTCACAGGGGTGACACGGCGATGGGCTGAAAGCACAGAAGTCCACTTGCAGTCCCTGCCCTGGACAGTTTAGAGAGAGATGAGAGGAGAGCAAAGTGACCGTAAAGCCGGCAAAAACACCTTTATTTATCTCCCTCTGTGGGCACAGCAGGACTTCTTTGGACACCGAAGTTTAGGGATAAGTTTACATGCACGTGTCTCTCCAAGTCCTAAGTCTACAAACACGGGGGGATCAACAGTGAGTCAGACTGGACACTCCCCCACCCATGTCGTGATTAATTTTCCATTCAGGTCCTTCCTGTTTCTGACCTATTTATGAGATCTATAATGGTGTTGCCCGAGTTTTCAGCGTATCTCACTAACTCTGCAATTTCTCTTTTTCTCTCATTTTATTGTTTTATCATACCCTTGAGCTCTGGTTTTATATCATCTAGATGTTTCTTGTTCTTATACAATATAAAGCACTCTTGGGCAATCTACTTCTGTGTCAGTTTACCTTTTTATCCAGACTTGGTTTTTCATCTGTCTTTTGCACGCTAGAGGCGCCATGCCATTTCTTTCCAACTTTCTCTTGCTTAGCTCTCCACCAACCTTTATTCTTTGACTTCAATTTCCCTGATAGCGCTTCTACCTTAGTTGACATCCCAGATCAGAATTAGAGTTTGACAATGTATGTTGCTTTCAATTTACGTCTGAGGGGATGGAGGTGAAGAAAGCTGAAAACTATGGATTCTCTTCTGAAACCCCACCCAAAGCCCTCCACCCCCACCTCCCCTCCCTGTCTCAGGAGCTTTGGCTCGGCGCCCTGCTCTGGCAGCAGCACACGGTTGGCCCTTGCAGCCGGCCCTCTGCTGGAGCAGACCTCTCCAGGCCCCGGGTCTGCTTCTCTCCAAACTGGAAGCTATCGGTACAAATGTTCAGGATTCTGCTGACTCACCTTCTTTCCTCGATGTTACTTTCAGGAGCAGGAGCTGAGGTTAAGAGATGCACGACACAGCCCTAGAATCCTCTCTTTTTGTCCCTGGATGCAGTGTTTTTGAGATGTTAGGTTGGGCCATATAATACTGCCATTTTAGTAAGTCAAAAAGGGTCAAATATCAGAATTTTACACAGTTCATGTGTATAAACTACATGTGTAATCATGTTCTTTTTCCTTCCTTGATTACTTCTGCTGAATTTTTCTATATTCATACGTAAGATTATTTTTTAAATGCACACATGGCTGTTTACATATGCAGCTATACCACTAGGGAATGGGAGAAGAGTCTCTGATCCTGCCTCACTCTAACATATTCCCCCAGACGGAGCTTTGAAAAAGGAGATCAAGGCAATCCTTTGCTTGAAACGCTGCAATCCACCTCCTGCTGCCGCCAGGATCACCTCGGCCTGGAAGGCCCTGCCAGGTCTCACCCAGGTTCCCTCTCCCACCTCCCCACCCATCATTTCCACAGAGCTTTTTTCATTCCTTCCAGTTTCTTTCTGGCCTTCCTGCCTCAGGGCGTTTGCTCCTGCTTCCCCTGTGTGAATTCTTTCCTTCCAGCTCGCCATAGGGCTGTGCCTTTTCTGCCTTCAGGATTCTGGATGCGCGCAGCTGCGAGTTACAGAACACCCCACTGAGAGATGCATGGGCTGTAAGGACACGGCACGCGGCTGATGGCAGCTCTACCCACAGGAGTGAGGAATTCTCCGTCTTGTTCTTTGCTGTATCACAGTACCTGGGCAATCTGCTGAATAAATTAATTCACTCAAGGAGGGTGAATTAATTCATGTAGAAGGAGGCTCTGTACTTTGTGCTGCTCCATAGAACACTGTGTCAAATGGGTCCAAGTGCGTCAGAGTCTCCAAAACATCTCCACGTCAAGGAAGCTCCTTCAGTGAGGTGAGTTCCCCGACATGGGAGAAGTGGGAGGTCAGAAACCCAGCAACTCCTAGGCTTGCAGGCGCTAACATCTCACATAAGCCAGTAAGCACAGCGAGCTTCTACTTTCTATGAGGAAATAGAAAGTGATGGTGTCCTTCGGGTGCAACTACATTTATTCCTAAAATAATGATCACTTTGCTATTTCCTCTCGTGGCAGAAAAAGAGCCAAACGGATACGTCAACAAGGGAGTTCCAGCCCAGTGGGTGCCCCAGGCAAGCTCGTACTCACGAGTCTCGATCTTCCTCTTCCGCTCCCAAGTCTAGAGTCAACGTGGAGATCAAAACAGGAGTCAGATAGATAGATGGAGATCAAAATACTGGCTTTCCTATTAATAAAAGCCAGATGGGAGAGTTTGGCTTTCGATCTGCAGCCAAGTAGGTCTGCTCCCTGGCACAGCTGGACCAACACAGGCAGGGCCACGCCTACAGCTTAGGGCTGAGAACCGGCCCCTGTGGGCAGGCGGCAGGAGCCCAAGCCCACTCCTCCCCGCCTCCTGCAGAGGGGGCAGAGGGATGGCGAGAGAGGCAAAAATACAACCGCATCTGGAAAATGAAAATCCCTCCCGCCAGAGTAAAAAAACCCCAACGAGCCTACTGAGCGGGTCCAGTGAGATAACAGAGAAGGTGCTTTAAACACAAACACGGAAGCTCCCCACACCAAGGAAAGGTATTACTCCTTCTGGGCAGAGACGGTGCCCAGCACATAAACACATGCTTAAGGATTTGTCGACGTGGCTTCCTGAGATGATTACTTTTAATGAGACATCTGCTTTAACCAGTCTGTTCTGGTAGTTCTGGCTTGTCTGTTTAAAAACACAGTCCCATTACTTTATAGCTGTATCGGATATGAACGGATAGGAAGGGAAACAGCCAGCCTTCTACTCCTCTGTTCTGATCGGCTCATCTCGGAAGTCCCCGCCCCCTGCCCCCCCTTGTGTTCCCCGTCACTGCACACTTCTAACAGCTTTCAGCCTCCATCTACCTAATCGAGTCATCAGACTCCTGGGGAAAACATTTCCTTTCCCCAGCCTAAAACTAAAATTATAGAACTTCATTTCCTTGGAAAAAAACAAAAAAATAAAAAACAAAAAATCCCAACACTTTAAGTGGCCACAAAAAGTATAAATAATTTTGGGGTCATCGCCTGTGTGCCAACAACTGTAGATGGAGAACTGGGTATCAGAGGGAAACACAGATTAAAAATCCTGCTGACAGGTGTTATAAAAATTCCAAAAACAAACCTCTGAAGCAGCTGTTCCCTTTTTATCTGTAAGGGAAACCAGCAGTAAGGTGAGACTTTTAAATAATTACTTCCTTTCCTTTCTCGGTAAATGTCAAGTCTTTTGCTTGTAACACTGAGAATCTTGTCTTACAGAGATGCACAAAGATTAACCTTGAAAACGAATGCAATCTGCATCACAGGGCGTGCTGTCAGTGACCGTGGAGCTTGCTACAAGCTTCTCTGCGGTCTAAGTCAGTGATGTGGCCCCAGGATATTTACTGTCACACTAGTGCAGATGAATCTCATCATACAACCTGTAATCGGTTGTATGAATACAACGTGGTAGCCTCCTTCAGCTAGGCTGGGGCTCCCCGGTCCTGCCAGTGACTTAACCAGGGATGTCCCCTTTCCTGCCCTGCCCTCCCCTGTGTTTCCCATCCCCAGTGAGGCCAACCAGGCAGAGAAGCACCGTGAAAGGAGGACTCGCCGTCATGCACACGGCACAACACAAAGGGCTTGGCCCGGAATGATGGGTGCAGGTTTCCCGTGGCCCTAACCTCTACCCTGGCCTTCCCTGGATATGGCAGGGGACCTCCATATGACTGCCCCAGAAGGCACTCAAGGCCCCGGTGGAATCCACACCACGCACAATCACCGGAACACTCCACCAAGGTAATGACAGTATTAACACAGCACAGGACAAATTCTCTGAGTCTGAGCATTCCCTTGGTTTAGAGTTTCTGCTCAAGTTTACACAGTCACTTGACTACCTAAGGCCTGGGTGCGCTGGCTAACACCAGTGAATGTTCATTAAGGCCAGTCTGCTGCTGAGTCTAACAGGGCATTTGACAAAGTTGGTGGCGTGGCTTGTAGACTGGACAGTAAAATGGATGCCCAGGTTCAGAGAGAAGTGCCATCTATTCAATACGTGGCCTGTGCAGGGATCAGGAACATTTTCCTCCCCTCGGCATCCAGAACAAGGGCAGCGCTGCTCTCCCACTACCTCTATCCTCTTGCAAATACTCTCAAGAGTAACAACTGTTCCTTTTCTGTCCTCTGGATGCTGCACCGCCAAAGCACAAGTGCCAAATGACTCAGTTCACCATGCCAAGGCAGAAGCGACGGCTTCTCTACCCGACACACTAACGGAGGATGCAAACTATGTCTTCCATTCCATAAACCACATACCTGGACCCACCTGAACATTTATCCTAATGTGAGATAAATATCTTAATGCACAAAAGAATCATGCAAAAAGATGACTATCACATGGTCAGCAACTATTCTTCGTAACTTGTTCACTCTAAGAGGGCAATGCATTGCAACTAAGAAGCCGCTCTGTCCAGCCCACCTGACAGAAGATGCAAAGAGGACTCTGTTGTTGTTGTTTAACTACAAACTATAGTAGTTATAACATGAAGTAAACCCGCCTGTCTTTAAGGGACGGCATTGCCCTTCAGGTAATGTAAGTTAAGCATTAGGTCCATTACACAACATTAGCTTCTTTGGTTTCAAGATCACCCTATAGTTAGATCTGTAGGTAAGACTTCAGTTTAAATCTTCAGTTCCATTTAAAACCGATAAGATCCACGTCCACACTCTCAACTATGTTACAACAACAAATAATTATGAGCTGCCAACAGAACACTATCTGGCATCAAGCACAGCTATATCCCAAACCCCACGTGACAGATGACTAAAGGTCCAATACTGCTCCCTGAAAAATAGATTTGGTTAAAATAATCAACATGTCAACCTGAAAGCTGGAGGGGAAAACCAACTGCCCATGTGCTCTGAATCCCCAACAATGGCCAGAGGGCAGTCTCTGGATTTTTTCAACCAATGGAAAAAGATGTTGTTGTTTTTGTTTTTTGGCATTACTGAAGGACCAACCATCTGTGTCCACATGTAAAAGTAAACTTGCTTACTTAAATGCAATTTGCCAAAACAGCAATAAAAACCCAACTGTTCTTCCAGACCCAGAAGCACATTTGTGCTCCTGCTCTCACGCAAGCCCACGGTAGCATCAAGCCCAGAGTGCTGCTTCGGAACCCAAGAAACAAAGATTCTGCAGGTCAGGAGTTTCAAAGTGCTTAAAAATTCCAGACAGTGGTGGAGGCTTCTTCTAAGTCTTCTTCGCCTTAGCAAAAAGGTAAATATAATACAGCAAACAATTCTAAAAAAATAATAATACTAAAAGATTTTTTAAAACCTAACATAATCTTGGTATTCTATAACAAAAGTTCTTAAACTGCAGCCCACAGAGCACATGTAGGCCCACTCTTGGGATTTAGCGTGTTCAGGGAGCTCCTTGAAACTGTGTGCACACACACGAATTTCATAGGAAGAAGGTCCAGTTTTCAGCCACAGAGCATCGTGACCACAGGTCCCTAGCAAGCCGTCTCATTACAAGTCCTTGGCACTAGAAAGTTCTGTCTCCCTCCTACATTCATTCTTTAATACCTCTACTTACTAGAACTCCGTCTTAACTGCTAGACAACCGTAGGGCACTGAGATGGTCTCAGCTGTGCGTTCTTCTCCACCTGCTGGACTCCTGCAGGGCCCTCGCAGGCCAGCTCACATCACGCCTCCTTGGCAGGCTTTCCTGGGGACCTCAGCCAGAGTTAACCTTCCCTCCTCGCCACTGGGCCGCCTCCCCGCCTCTGCACTGGCGTCGAGTCTGGTTACACTCAGACTCAGCACTAGTTAGAAGAGCAACTGTCTCCCCAGCTAGTCAGAGCGCCTGCAGGGTAGGGACTGGGCAGGACTTGCCATTACACATCCCTCTCCCCACCAGCACTGAGCACAAATCCTTGGATACATGGTCCAAACATTTTGTTGAACTGAATTCTTTTGTTTCAGTGCCAACAAAAGACCACTAGTTCTAATACTTTAATTACTCACAAGGTTTTAAAATCATCAATACGTATACATACAAGGAAGGTGTGCCTTTGTGTGGTTAAATGACGCACCCATGCGATTCTGCATTCAATTTCCAGTCCACGTCACAAAGGACCTTCACACAGCTAACATTTTACTCACCTCTAACTGGATGTAAAAATCAGTTAATTAAAAACCGTTCTTGAAATTACAGACGAGGGAGTGGAAAGCACGGTGAGATAAAGTCAAGCTGGTTTAAAGCCTTCCACACATGTACTGAGGCACTTGCTAGCACCAGAGGCGTTATTAAATAATTTCTGAAGCACCAAATACATGAACATTTGGGACAGCCCACTTGGGAAGTGACAGACTAGCATCTTTAAGATTATAAAAATATGGAAGCAACCTAAGTGTCCATCGACAGATGAATGGATAAAGTAATGTGGCACATATATACAATGGAATATTACTTAGCCATAAAAAGAAACGAAATTGAGTTATTTGTAGTGAGGTGGATGGACCTAGAGACTGTCATGCAGAGTGAAGTAAGTCAGAAAGAGAAAAACAAATACCGTATGCTAACACACATATATGGACTCTTAAAAAAAAAAAAAAGGTTCTAAAGAACCTAGGGGCAGAACAGGAATAAAGATGCAGATGTAGAGAATGGACTTGAGGACATGGGGAGGGGGAAGGGTAAGCTGGGACAAAGTGGGAGAGTGGCATGGACATATATACACTACCAAATGTAAAACAGATAGCTAGTGGGAAGCAGCCGCATAGCACAGGGAGATCAGCTCCATGCTTTGTGACCACCTAGAGGGGTGGGATAGGGAGGGTGGGAGGGAGATGCAAGAGGGAGGGGATATGGGGATACATGTATACATACAGCTGATTCACTTTGTTATACAGCAGCAACTAACACAACACTGTAAAGCAATTATACTCCAATAAAGATGTTAAGAAAAAAATTATTATAAAAATAAAAAGAAAGATTAGGAAGTCTTATGGATAATATTCACAGGAAGTCAAAGCAACTAGTAGATTCAAATAATCCATCACAGGGGGTAGAGTGAGGCAATGAAGTTAAAGAAGCAATGTGTTCAAACTCAGGCACAACTGTGATCACGAAGGAAAAGCCCTGAACCTGGAATCAAGGACCAGGAATATGAAGACGTCTGGTCCGGTTCTGCCAAGACAGAGTAGCTCCATTCCTCCCAGGCCCTCCCCATTACAAATGAAAAGGCTCTAGAAACAACACAACAAAACAAGCATGGGAAAGGGGGTGGGAAGAAGGCGGCAGGCTGCCTGGGACCCGGGACTTGAGGAAAGACGTGGCAGTGAGTCCCCCAGGTGTCCTGACTGTCCCTACCTGCCCAGGACAGGGTGCTGCCAGTGCCTCCAAGCTGGAAAAGCCAAAATGCAGATGGAAAGGGCTCCAAGAGCAGCTTGTCTCCCCAGCCAAAGGGCCAGGAAAAGGGTGGTCTTACAACAGAACACGTTTTTGACAACACCCACCCTATTCCAGCCAAAAACCAACAGAAAAACTGCAGAATCGTCCTCTGAGGTTTCAGTGGGGTTGAAAGGGAAGCTGACCTTCCACATCCCCTTCCTGTGCCTCAGAACCAGGCATGTTCCAAGTGGCCCACCACGTCGTGCTGGCAGTGGGGCCACACAGGGATCTCACCTCCCATCCCTGCCTAGACACACAGGAAGTGCTCCCAATCCCCAACCAGGGCAGTGTTGGGGGAGGGGGAGCTGAGCCTCCACCCCACCCAGTCCCAGAGGGTAGAAGGTGGGGGGGACTGGGCCGATTGCCACTGCTGCCCCCTCGCCTTCCCTGGTGGCAGCCAGGCCTAGGGAGAGCCGGAGCTAGAACCCCACTCCACAAGAAACAGAGTCTCAGGGACCCAGAGGTCAGGAACAAGAGCTAGATGCCTATTGACAGAGTCCCAGAAGAAAGGGAGAAAAAGAGCGGGACTGAAAAAGTATGTGAAGAAATAATAGCAGAAAATATCCCAATTTTGGCAAAAGACATAAATATACAGATTTAAGAAGCTGAGCAAACCCCAAATACAATAAGCTGAAAGAAACCTATGTCCAGACAAATTATAATTAAACTTCAGGAAACCAATGACAAAGGAAAAATCTTAAAATCAGGCAGAGAGACATGACAAGCTTACAGAGGAACAGCAATTTGAATGATTTGATTTCTCGTCTGAAATCAGAGGTCAGAAGAAGGTGGCACATTTTTCAAGGACTAAAAGAAAATAAGTGTCAGCTGTGAGTCCAATCGCTAGCTAAGACATCCTTCAAGATTAAAGGTGAAATAAAGACATTCTTGGACAAGGAAAGCTGAGAGAATTTGTTGCAGGCAAATCCATGCTTAAAGACTGGCTAAAGGAAATTCTCCAAAGAGAAAGGAGAGAGTAACAGGAGAAGGCTAGAACTTCAGCAAGGAAAGGACACAGTCAGAATAGGTAAAAACAGGCATAAATATAACAAATTCTATTTCTCGTGCATTTCTTAAATCATATTTGATGACTGAAGTAAAACCATCCAATGTGGTGCTCAAAGTATAAGAAATACTTAAGACACTGATATTTTAAAAGTGGGGAGGTTAAGGACTTCCCTGGTGGTGCGGTGGTTAAGAATCCACCTGCCAATGCAGGGGACGTGGGTTCCAGCCCTGGTCCGGGAAGATCCCACATGCCGCGGAGCAACTAAGCCCGTGAGCCACAACTACTGAAGCCCTCGTGCCTAGAGTCTGTGCTCCGCAACAAGAGAAGCCACCACAATGAGAAGCCCGCACACCGCGACGAAGAGTAGGCCCCACTTGCCACGACTAGAGAAAGCCCGCGCGCAGCAACAAAGACCCAATGCAGCCAAAAATAAATAAACAAATAAATAAATAAATAAATTTTTTAAAAAAGGTGGGGAGGGTAAAGGGATCTAAATGGAAATAAAGTTCCCACACTTCACTTAAAGTTGTAAAACACAGTTTCCAGTAGACTGGGATAAATTGCATATGTATATGGTAAACTTAGAGCAACTACCAAGAAAATGATACAAAGCTTTGATTGATATGCTACTCAAAAAACCAATCAATCAAGATGTTTAAATAACCTGCAGGAAGGATAGAAACAGAAAAAACAAAAACAAAAATATAGAATAATAAAATAGGAGACTTGTGCCCTAACATGTTAATAATTACCTTACCTTAAATGTAAATCATCTGAATATACAAATTAACAGATCAGCAGAGTAGATAAGAAAATATGATATAACAATACGCTGTCTATAAGAAACTCATTTCAAAACAACAATGTGGGTAGGTTAAAAGGATGGAAACATATACCATGAAAAGCATTCATAAAAAAAAAAAAAAAGAGTGGCTATGTTAAAATAGCTGATAAAGTAGACTTCAGAGCAAAGAAAATTACTAGAGACCAAAAGGGACATTACGTAATGACAAAAAGACCAACCCATCAGGAGGACATAATAATCCTAAATGTTTACGTACCACACAACAGAGTCTCAAAATACATGAAGCAAAACCCAATAGAACTAAAGGAGAAATGGACAATTATAGTTGGAGACTTCAACACCTCACTCAGCAACTGATAGAACTACTAAAAAGAAAATCAGCAAGGATAGAGAACTCAACACCACCATCAAGCAACTGATCAAATCAACATATGCAGAAAACAACACCAAACAACAGAATACACATTTTTTTTCAAGTACCCATGGAACATTCACCAACATAGGCCCACAGAACATATACCAAGATAGACCATATTCTGAGTCATAAAACAAACCTCAAAAAATTTAAAAGAACTGAAGTCATACAAAGTATGTTCTCTGACCATAATGGAGTCAAAGAAATCAAGAACAGAAAGATAACAGGAAAATCTCTCAACTCTTGGAAACTGTAACACACTTCTAAACAATCTATGGGCCAAAGAAGCTATCTCAAAAGAAAGAAAAATACATACAAAATTGAATAAAAATTAAAATGCCACATATCAAAATATGTGACTACAGCTAAAGCAGTGCTGAGGGGGAAATTTATAGCACTTAAAATGTTTACATTAGAAAAGAGGAGAGGTCTCAAGTAAATAATCTAAGTCTCTACCTCAAGAAATTTAAAAAAAAAGAGCAAAATAAAATCAGAGCAAGGAAAAAAATAATAAAAAGCAGAAATAAATGAAACTGAAAACAGAAGAAAAATCAATGACATAAAAAGCTAGTTTTCAGGGGAAAAAAAATCAGTAAAAGTGATAAGCCTCTAAAAGACTGAGAAAAATAGAAAGAGAAGACACAAATCACCAACATCGGGAAAGAAACATAAGATATGACTATTCTCACCTCTCTTAATACTGGAAGTTCTAGCCACTGCAGTAAGGCAAAAAAAAGAAATAAAGGCATACCTAACTTTAGGGAAAGAAGAAACAAGTGTCCCTATTTGCAGATAACATGATGACCTACATAGAAAATCCCGAAAAATCTATAGGAAAGCTCTTAGAACCATTAAGTGTATTTGGCAAGGTCACAGGACACATGATTGACACAAAAATCAATCCTACTGCTATACAGTAACAATGAGCATGTGGAAACTTAAAGTAAAAGCACAGTATCACTTACAACTGCTCTAAAGAAAATGTAGGGGCTTCCCTGGTAGCGCAGTTGTTGAGAATCTGCCTGCCAATGCAGGGGTCACGGGTTCGAGCCCTGCTCTGGGAAGATCCCACATGCCGCGGAGCAACTAGGCCTGTGAGCCACAATTACTGAGCCTGCGCGTCTGGAGCCTGTGCCCCGCAACAAGAGAGGCCGAGATAATGAGAGGCCCGCACACCGCGATGAAGAGTGGCCCCCACTTGCCACAACTAGAGAAAGCCCTCGCACGGAAATGAAGACCCAACACAGCCATAAATAAATAAATAAATAAAGGTTAAAAAAAATGCAGAAACTCAGGCCCAGTCCCAAACCAACTGATTCATATTCTGCTTTAAAAAAAAAAAAAAAAAGAAAATGTAATACTTAAGTATAAATGTAACAAAACATGTACAGGATCTGTATGTTGATAAGTGCAAAATGTTGATGAAAGAAATCAAAGACAACCTAAATAAATGAGGACATACCATGTTCATGAATTGGAAGACTCAACATAGGAGAGATGTCAATTCTCCCCAAACTGATCTATGGTTTAATGCAAATGCTATCAAAATCACAGCAAGTTTTTTTTTTTAATATAGACATAAGAAAGCTTATTCTAAAATATACAATGGAAAGGCACAGACCCTAGAATAGCTAAAACAATCTTGAAAAAGAAAAATGAAGTGGGAGAAATCACTTTGATATTAAGCCTACTATATAGCGATAGCAATCAACATCGTGTGATATTGGCAGAAGAGGGGATAGATCAGTGGAATAGAATGGAAAACCCAGAAATAGATCCACACAAATATGCCCACTTGATTTTTGACAAAGATGCAAAAGCAATTCAAAGGAGGAGGGATAGTCTTTTCAATAGATAATCCTGGAACAACTGGACATCCATAGAGAAAAAAACAAAAAAATCTCCACCTAAACCTCACACCTTATACAAAAATTAACTCAAAATGGATCAGGGGCTTAAAAGTAAAATGTACACCTATAAAATTTTTTAAAAAATACGAGAAAATCTTTGGGATCTAGGGTTAGGTAAAGAGTTCTTAGACTTGACACCAAAAGCATGATCCATAAAGGGAAAAACTGATAAATTGGACCTCATCAAAATTAAAAACTTTTGCTCTGCGAAAGACCCTGTTAAAAAGGACGAAAAGACAAGCTACAGGTTGGGAGAAAATATTTGCAAAACACGTACTTCACAAAGGAGTGGTACCCAGAATATATAAAGAACATTCAAAACTCAACAATAAAGAAACAAGGAACCTAATTACAAAATGGCTAAAAAGTATGAAGAGACATTTCATCAAAGAGAATATACAGATGGCAAATGAGCACAGGAAAGTATCATTAGCCGTAGGGAAATGCAAATTAAAATGGCAGTAACATAGCACTTACACACCTATCAGAAATGGCTGAAATAAAAAATAGTGACAACACCAAATGCTAGCAAGGATGCAGAGAAACTGGATCACTCACTCATACACTGCTGGTGGGAACGTAAAATAGTACAGCCACTTCAGAAACAGTTTGGCAGTTTCTTATAAAACTAAACATGCAACTGCCACACAGCTGAGCAACTGCACTCTTGGGCATTTATCCCAGATACATGAAAATTTATGTACTTACAAAAAACATGTACACAAATGTTCATAGAAGATTTATTCATAATAGGCAGAAACTGGAAACAACCCAGATGTCCTTCAACAGGCGAATGGTTAAACGGTGTACGGTGGTAAATCCTTACCATGGATACTACTCAGCAATTAAAAGGCAGGAACTATTGATTGTGAACACACACAGTAACTGGGGTGTATCTCTAGGGAATCATGCTGAGTGATAAAAGCCAATTCCAAAAGGTCACATCTTGCAAGACTCCATTTATATCATATTCATGAAATGACGAAATTATAGAATTGGAAAATAGATCAGTCACTGCCAGGTCGGGGGAGGGCGAAGGGTGGCAGTGGCTATAAAAGGCAACGTGAGGAATACTTGTTGTGATGGGAACGTTCTGTGTCTTCACTTTCTCAACGTCGGTATCTTGGTTGTGATATTGAACTAGTTTTACAAGATCTCACCATTGTGGGGAACTGGTTAAAGGGTACATAGGAGCTCTCTATTATTTATTAAAACTGCATGGGACTCTACAATTCTCTCAGTATTAAAAGTTTAATTTAAAAAAAATATCAGGTTTGGTTCCCAGCTGTGTCACCTACGAATTAGGTAACTGACCTTATGCAGATTTCAAACTCTCTGTTTTCAATTTCCCCACTGGCTAAATGCAACAATACCACTTGAAGCGTTAGGAAAATTAAAGGCCATATATGAAAAGGCCTGGCACATAGCTAGTGCTTTAAAAATAGCCTGTTAACACGAACTCTATTTGTAGACACAAATATTATTCTGAAGAGTTACTATTCAAATATCTGCTACTAGAGCCACTACAAAGCAATTTATTTAAAAAGTCTCTTCCCAAAGTGATCTGCCCAAATAAAAATGAGGGGAGAGGTAATTATTGGTTTTACAGTGAAAGATGAATTGCTAACTACTCACTGAAATGGTCAAAACAGACAAAGTGAGCTTAATATGGAATTACAATTATTAAAAAAGAAAAAAAGTTGACAAGGAAAATAGGATACTGATTAACAAATCTTGTTTCTTGCTGGTAAGGAAGTTAGTAAAAGTTAGTGTCTATATGTACTGGGAAAAGCTGAGACTGAGTTTTCTAAAAATGCACTTAATACACTGATTTAGATTTAAGATTCTGTTTCTAAGTATTTTCTCTGCCTCCCGAGTTGAAAGAAACTGCGAGTCAATCAGCCAAATCTTATAACCTGCTTGGTTCAGAGGTCCAGAAAAGCCGCAAAAATAAAATCCAGCTCTGTGACAGAGAAAGACAATCAAATGAACTTTACCCCAGAAGATGAGGGGAATTTTAAACACACAGTTAATCCCTTGGATCATACTGGGCACCTAGCCTTTAAAGTTTATGAAGTATTGGGCCAGAGCTCTGACTCACAGAGAGGCTTTTGAAAGAGGTGAAAAGGAAACGGGTGTTTTATCATTCAAATTATTCTCTTCCCGGCAGGACCCTAAAAGAGCTATTTCTATCAAAACGAAATGCTTTACTAACAAATACATCAAGTGAGAATACTGGTGCGAGATTCCTGATGCAGGCCTGCAAGTCTGGAGCCCAGGGTTCCAGGTCCCAGCGGGGAGCCACTTCGTCCCCAAGGCCCAGAGCTTCCTCATGGGTGAAGTGAAAGACATGTGCCCATGGGTTGGTTCTACAGCCCTTTGCTAAATTTAGAGTCCCTCAGGCACCACAAAATCTCGTCTCCAGAGAGGATTCTGGTATGACAAGCTTCCCTCCACCTCTGTTTTGAGACAACTTTCCTCATACCTATAATTTGGTTTCCCCAAAATGGGCCATGGAAAGGTTAGGTGAAGGGGAAAGGAAAGGGTAGAAGTAAGAAACCATAAGAAAGAAAAAAAAAAAAAAAGGAAATGACCCTATTCTAGGTACAGGAGAGGCTCTATTTTCCCCTCCTCATCAGGGTTCTCCAGAATTCCTTTCTTTGGGGCCCCTCTACTACAGGTTCACACCGTACACAGAAACTAGAACCCAAACTTGGTCAGCTCTACGCTTTTTTTCCCACAAACAAGTAGCAAATGATAAAAATGGAGCAAGGGACAGAAGGAGCACCTGGGGATTATTAAACACCACCTGAGAGATATATTACAAATTGCAATGCAAAGATTTAATTTATATCCTAACGCAAACAAAACAGTTATGTGACAATGGAGGAAATCTGAACCGGGCTGGGTATTTGACCATGTTAAGGAGTTATTAAATTTTCAGGGTTGATAAGGCATCATTTTAAAAAAACATAACCACCGTACGCTTATCTGTGAGCTCTGTAAACAAACAAACATTTTCCAGTGAATCTATACAGTGTCTGGGGTTTGCTTCAAAATCACAGGGGCAGAGGTACAGGTGAAACAAGACGGGCGCTGAATCCATCACTGCTGAAGTTGTGGAGAGGGGCCTGGGTACTTAACTGTTCCTTCTATTTTCTCTACTCTGTATACGTTGGAAATTTTCCTAATAACCAGTTTAAAAGGAGAGACGTGCGGCCGGTTTCCTCTCCAGTCTACACCGCTCTTCTGAACCTACTGGGCGGGCAGGGCCAGGACGGCACCCTGAACCCAGGAGGGGCCCTCCCCACTGCTAAAACCCCCGCGCCTCCAAAGCCCCAGAAGATGTACGGCTTTCCCGCTACCTCAGTCCCCAGATCCCCGAGAAGAGCAGAGGCGAAGGCCACCAGGCCGACGGGGAGACAGGGTGCGCGTCCTTGGCCGGCTCCCCCAAAGCTGGGGGCACGGGGCCGCTGCGGCCAGACCAGGGGCAGACAAAGGCGTGGGCCGCGGTGCCGGCCGGGGCGCAGGGGGTCCGCGGGGCCGCACCTGCGCGCACCTGGGCGCAGGTGTGCGGGCGGGGACGCGGGGAGAGCGCACCTTAAGGATGTTGTCGAAGATGGTGTCGCGGAACTCGAGCAGCGCCTTCTGGTCGAACTCGCGGCCGTGGATGATGCGCATCTGCTTGAGGAAGGTGGACTTGCCGCTCTCGCCCGCGCCCAGCAGCAGGATCTTGACGAGGCGCCGCACGGCGCGCCGCTCGCGGGCCAGCCCCGCGTCGATGTCCCGGCTGCGCCGCCGCGCCTCACGCTCCGCGTCGCGGGCCCCGCCGCCGCCCGCCCTGCGCTCGCGGGCCCCGCCGGCCTCGGCCGGCAGCAGGCAGCGGCTGAGGGTCCGCACCACGCCGGACATGGCCGCTCAGGCCATGGACCCCGCGGCGGGCGAGGCGGCAGCCGGCCGCTCCCTCAGGCCGCGTCCGCCGCCGCCGCCGCCCCGAGGCCCGCTCTTGCCCGCCGCTCGGCCCGGCGGAGGGGCGGGGCGATGCGGCCCGAGGCCCGGGGATTGGGCCGGCTGCCGTCCGTCCGGGCGGTCGCGCCCTCCGATTGGGCCATGCTACGCCGAAAGGCGGGCATCTCTCCGGCCCTGGGGGCGGGGTCGGCGCCGAAAGAGGCGGGACCTTTGGGGTGGGGGCGCTTCTCATTGGGCGCCCGGGCCGAGGTTCTTTCTTTCAGAATGAAAGGGAGGCGGAGTCTCCGAGGAGGCGGAGCGGCAGTTCGTCATGACCAATTATAACTGTTCTGGGGTCACGTCAATCGCGAAGAGCGGGCTTAGGATTGGGGGTGTCGCGAAACGGGGCGGTACCAGAAGTGCCAGGTGTACAGAAAGAGTGTCTCTGGGTTCCCAGATTGGGGCAACCTGTGAGACCCAGAGGCTCGCCGAGTGGACTCGGCGTTGCCCGAAAGCTGGGAAATGTCGATAAGAGGTCCAGCTGGTCGTCTTAGGTTTAGAGAGAAAGCTGTTCTTTCCAGAAACACTGGAGGGGGATGGGCCAAACATTGCAAACAGATGCATCCTTTAAGAGTGGCGTGGGCCTCTGGGCGGCTTTTCTCACAGCTGGCTGATCATCAAAATCACCAGGAGCCCCTCCCACCCCAAACCCACCCCGCCAAAGGCTCCTGTAGCACGGATCTGAGATGGAATCTCCTCTCGACAGGTTACTAGTTACATAACCTTCTAGGCAGCTACCCCCCCCCCCATTTTTAGCTTAAATTTCTTCCTCTATAAAATAGGGGCCATAATAGCAACTACCTCAGATGGTTGTGAAGATGTAAACTGAGAACATGAACTTGTAAAACACTTAGCACCATGCCTAGACCCAAGCAAGTTCTTGATAAGTGTTAGCTGATCTTATTACTAATTCTTACCTATCCCAGATCTATTGTGAGTCAGAACCTCCAGGAAGGAGCTGAGGTATCGCTTAATCTCCAGGTGATTGGTGGGCTTTGGGAGCCATGATCTGTTAAAAGATAAACTAAAACATATTTTAAAAGTTTAAGAGTTTATTTGAGCAAAAATCAATTCTAATAGGGTGGTGTCAACCCAGTTGGGAGCACTTTGCAGCAGGGAGCCGGGGGAAACTTATAGAGAGAGAAAGTGCAAAGCAAAGATAGGAAATTATTTGATTGTCTACAGCTTAAAGGCTAGTTAGCTGTTTGTGATTGGTTGTCTTTAGCTTATGGTATCCAATTTGGGGATTTGACAAGGTCTCCGAACACATCTTTCACATTTGTTAAAAGGCTAAGGTGCTTGAAATCAACAAGCTTATCTGCGTTGACTTTTGGTTTCCTAACCTTGAGGCATTCACAGGCTTAAATTTCGGTTTGCTCCTGTAGGCTGCCAGGGCATTAGGGACACCTCCTTGTTTAATTAAACAGGTCCTAAAGATCATCCTGTCCAAACCCTCCCTCTCACCGGGTGGATAAAATAAAGACCAGTCTACAAATGACTGACATGCCATCCCACACAAAGGCCGACAAGAAACCGCTCTGCCTCTGACTAGAGAGGGGTATGCACAGTGGAAAAAAGAATTCATGAAGGTGATGCCATTCAGTTCTACAAATAATTTTTGCATAATCATGAAAACACCAGGCACTGGGTATTTCTGGAGAAGAATCTGAAGATGAAGAAGATGCAGCCTTTGCATTAAGAAATGTTCACATTTTGGTAAGGGAGCCAGGCTGCTCTAGTTACCAGGCAAAGCGCAGACTAAAGGAGTGCCTAGTTTCTGCCATAGAACCGTGGTATTCAAGGATTTGACTCAGAAATATAAACTCCCTCGGGACCTTGAATGCCCATGGTGTGTGGTATTTGTCAATTACTGAGGTGTGAATTTGTACCACTTGTGAATCAACACATTATCTAGTACTTTCTCATCTTTCAAAACGATGAAAAATAAAGTCTTGTTTCTTTGTGAAAATGGCCTTCCGCAGAAAGCCAAACACTAGTATATGACAGAAGTGCAGAGGAAGTGGAGAGGCCTAAGAAAGCAATGTTTCTTACACACACACAAAAAGGAATTTTGAACAAATAAAGAGAGGAATGTGGAATTCAGCAGTGGACTAGAGTTGGTCTGTCATTCAGTTAAAAGAAATTAAGAAAAGGTGATTCACAAAACACTTGGAGCAACTGCTCCAGACAACATTTACAAATAACTTTGTATCTTTAAAAACAGCTATGCCTTGTTTCTGCAATCATTATATAGTATCCAATTTGGAGATTTGACTAGATCTCTGGACATCTCTTTCACATTTGTCAAAGGGCTACAGTGCTTGAAATCAAGAAGCTTAAATGTGTACTCAGAAATAATCTCAATTATTTGTATGGTACGTGATAGTTTTTAAAGTGCTTCCACATACACAATCTCTTTGACCTCTTCCACACTGCTGGGAGAGAGGCAAGGCAGAGATTATTGGAATAGAAGAATCTAGGTCCCAAGAAGCTAATGTCACTTGTCAGGGGAAGTATGGTTATTAAATTTCAGAAACTGGACTGGAAGTCTGACCCAGTGTATTCTCCATGCAGGGTATGGATATAGTGAAGGCATGAGAGCTTTGAAGCTTGCCTCCATCCCCTATTAGCTGTGTGACCTTGAATGAGTCACTTAACCTCTCTGAGACTTAATTTCCTTATCTGTAAAATCAGGATAAAAATAGGGCTGTGAAATAAGTGTTAAATAAGTTAACACATATAACGGCCTAGCACATCATGGGCATTCAGTAATTTCTAACATTTTTATTATCATCATCATGGAGCTTTGGGAATCAGGTACTGCAAATTTAGAATAATAATAATAATGGCGTGATGATGAAGACTCGTAAGGACTGTACATTGTATGATACTAAAAATCAAAATCTGGGAAAAGCTCAGGTTAAATAAATTAACGCACAGCCATATAAATGCAATAACATATGGTTCCTAAAAAGAATAAGCAAGACCAAAATTTGTAAACAGATGGCCACTGTGTGTTTAAAAATTGGCAGAGGGGGTGGGAAGGGTGGCCTGAAAGTTCCTCCCAGCTTGTATTCAACTCCACCTCCTGAGCTAAGGGGCAGCCAGAAGGGAGTGTCCGCTGGCAGGGCCTGGAGCATATATGTGGAAAAGAGAGCTCTTCCAGAATCTCTAGAAAAGGGAACAGCCACCGACTCTTTCACCCTCCAGCTAGGTGGGATTGAGGGGATCAGAACTCAGAAGCCTAGGATAAGGCCCAAGATTCTGGGGTTCCTAAAAGGAAGAGGGTCCCCTTGGGTCCCACTGTAGTCTCCTGCGAGCTTGTAGGGCTACTCTGGCCTGGGGAGGATGTGGGAGAGCCGCGTGGGCGAGGGGCCTGGGAGCTTGTCAACACATTGCAGCTACTGACAACTGGGAGCTTCCTCTCAGGGCTTGTCAGGGTAGCAACAGCTGGCTTGTTACCTCGGCTTTCATCACTGCAAAAGAGACCCTAAAAGCTTTCACTGAAGGCCAAAGAGCTCTGAGCAAGAAAAAGAAAATTTAAGTAGGCCTAAGGGGACCCAGGTGCCAGAGAGAAGAAGACAAAACAGAACATCTCAACTAGTGGTAAATAAATGAAAATTTACACCACCACCACCACCACCACCATCACAATCATCATCACCATCACCACCACCACCATCATCTCCACTGTCACCACCATCATCATCATTATCACTGTCACCATCATCACCCCACCTTAGGAGAATTGTTCATGGCATAAAAGGACATTATACAACAACAACGAATGATGATTTTTTTTTCCCATAGAAGATAGAACGGTAACCATTGAGAAGGGTTGAGGACAAAATGAGAGAACTGGAAGATAAAGTGAAGGAAATATCTCAAAACCCAGAAGAAAAGTATAAAGGGATGGAAATCTTGAGAGGGAGGATCAGAGAGTTACCTGTGAATGGTAAGAGTTCCAGCAGGGGGGGAAGAGATGGAGGAGAGAAATAATAAATAGACTTCCTTTTCTGGCAGTGTGGTAGACCAAAATACTACAACCCTCCTCCAGCAACAATTAAAAATGCTGTATAAACTATTAAAACTTTTTAAAAGAGTCACCAAGCTGAGTAAGGAAGACTCAGAGGGCAAAATCAAAGTGGAAGCAGAAATTCAGAGTTAAACTGGTTAGTGGTGGTCTCCAGCTGCCCTGAGGACATCTGCTGAACCCTTGTAAACCTGACCTTCTATTTTCGTGGCTGCAGGTGAGGGACAGGAGATAAAACCTAGAGATCATTGAAGGTAGTGAGTCTGATAGGAGACGACTGCATAAACCCAGGACCACAAAGGACTATACATTCAGTGAAAGGGTAAACTAGTAAAATCAGCTGTATGGATATCAATCACTTATCAAGAAACTGAATACCAAGGAGAGTAAGTTTACATTTAAAAAAAAAAATCACTGGGACTTCCCTGGTGGCACAGTGGATGGAACTCTGAGCTCCCAATGCAGGCGCCCAGGTTCGTTCCCTGGTCAGGGAGCTGGATCCCACAAGCATGCCACAACTAGGAATTCGCATGTCACAACTGGGGAGCCTGTGAGCTGCAACTAAGGAGCCCATGTGCTGCAACTAAGGAGCCTGCCTGCTGCAACTAAGACCCGGTGAAACCAAATAAATAAAAATAAATCACTAAACACACAAGAAAATAAAGCATCATGAGTGAAAGTCCGCCCAAACTACATTCAGCAGAATTGCACTCACAAGGATTTGAGATGTTGGAACTATCAAACACAGGTCATAGAATAAATATATTTAATATCTCTAAAGAAGAAAAAGAGGGTATTGAAAGTATAAATATAAGAGAATGTTAAAAATGTCTGGGCAGATGTGAAAAAGAACCAAATAATACATCTAAAAATAAAAAATATAATAACTGGGGCTTCCCTGGTGGCGCAGTGGTTGAGAATCTGCCTGCCAATGCAGGGGACACGGGTTTGAGCCCTGGTCTGGGAAGATCCCACATGCCGCGGAGCAACTAAGCCCGTGTGCCACAGCTACTGAGCCTGCGCGTCTGGAGCCCGTGCTCCACAACAAGAGAGGCCGCGATAGTGACAGGCCCGCGCACCGTGATGAAGAGTGGCCCCTGCTTGCCGCAACTAGAGAAAGCCCTCGCACAGAAACGAAGACCCAACACAGCCAAAAATAAATAAATTAATTAATTAATTAATTAAAAAATATATATATAATAACTGAAATAGGTACTTAGTAGGTAAATTGCAGATTAAGACACAGATGAAGAGAATAAACTGGAATATAGATCTGAAAAAATAACCTTGAATCCAACACAGATAAAGATTTGGAGGATAAGAAAGAAACAGGAAAGACAGAGGAAGAATATCGAACATATATCTAACCAGAGTCGCAGAAGAGGATGGAGAGAATGAGGAAGAGGAAATACTTGAAGTGATAATGGCTGAGAGTTTTAAATTGACAAATGACATGAAATGCTTAGCTTGATAAAAAGAAATCCAGGCCAAGATATACCATCATGAAATTCAAGGACATCAAAGACAAAGAGAAGATCTTAAAAGCATCCAGAGAGAAAATAATAATAGCTATTTGTGTGTTTTTTTTGTCTGCTCTGCTCTGCTTTGCAGGATCTTAGTTCCCCGACCAGGGATTGAAACTGGGCCCTTAGCAGTGAAAGCACCGAGTCTTAGTCACTGGACCACCAGGGAATTCAGGGAATCCCCAATGGCTACTATTTATATAATAGTTACTAGACGCCAGACACCATTCTAAGCACTTTGCATGTACTGACTCATGTCATCTTCAAAGGAACAGCATGAACAGAGAGTTGATAGCTCATTGACAAAAGTAGAAACCAGGTGGCAAATAATATCTTAAAAACATTGAGAGGCTTCCCTGGTGGTCCAGTAGTTAAGACTCCATGCTTCCACTGCAGGGGGCGTGGGTTCAATCCCTGGTTGGGGAAGTAAGATCCCTCATGCCTTGCGGCACAGCCAAAAAATAAATAAATAAATTGAGAAAAAAATAACCATTAACCTAGAATTGTAAACCCAGTAAAATATCTTTCAAGAAAGTGGAGACAATGAGAGCATTTCAAACAAATAAAAATAGAAGATTATTTAATACTAATAATGTATGTTATGGACTGAATTGTGTCTCCTTCCCAAAATACATATGTTGAAGTCCTAACCCCCAGTACCCCAGCAAGTGGCTGTATTTGGAGATAGTGTCTTAAAGAGTGATTAAGTCACAGTGAGGTCACTGGGTGGGCCTTGACCCAATACGGCAGATGTGCTTATAAGAAAAGGAAATGTACAGAGGCAGACCATGTGAAGACACAGGGAGAAGACGGCCATTTACAAGCCAAGGAGAAAGGCCTCAGAAGAAACCAATCCTGCCAACACCTTGATTTCAGACTTCTAGCCTCCAGAATTTTGAGAAAATAGATTTCTGTTGTTAAGCCCCCTAGTCTGTGGTACTTTATTATGGCAGCCCTGGTGATCTAACACAATGTACTTCAGGAAGAAGGAAAAATAATCGCCAAAGGAAGGTGTGCCACACAAAAGGGAATGCTGGCTGTTTTGTGAACATATAGGTAATCCTCATTAGGGAATGTATTAAACAACAATAATAATTCTAACTTGCAGAGTGAAGAAAAAAATAGAACTAAAATACTGGACACTAAAGGTGTATATGTAGGGAGGGGACAGTCATAATTAAAGTGTTCTAAGGTCTTTGAACTGTTTGAGAGGAGAATAAATATTTTGACTGATGTCAAACTTTTTCAAGTTAAATATTCATGCTAAAATTTTTAGGGTAAACACAACAGGTAGAGAAATAGAGTGTATAAATTCCACACTAGCGGAGGGGAAAAATGGAATGGGAAAACAAAAATCAATCAATACAAAAGAATGTGAAAAATGAAGAAAAAAGTAACATAAGAATACACACAGGACAAATAGGGAAAAATAAGAAAGTGGAAATAAATCCAAATATATGACTCATCAGAATAAGCGTACATAGACTAAAATAGTTAAAAGACAATATTGTCAGACTGGATAAAATAAAAACAAGGTCCAGCTACATGCTTGTAAAGGACATACCTAATAACCCAGAAAAGAGCAAAGTAAAAGAATGGAGAGATTTACCAGGCAAATGCCAACAAAAAGAAGTCTGACATATTTACATACATAGGAAACAAAATAGATTTTAAGTCCAAAAGCATTACTAGTGATAAAGAGTCACTTTGTACAATAAAAGGTTTAATTCACTGGTAAGATGTATTGATAACAATTCTAAACTTGTATGCCCTTAATAACATAGCCTCCAATATGTAAGGGAAAAAACTGACCAAATCTCAAGGAGAAACTGAGGAATCCACCATCATTGCTGGGATGAGGGTGTGGGTTAAATACACCTCTTTTAGTAATTAATAGTTGAAGTAGTTGCAACATACAATTGTAGTAGTCTATTGCGTCATGAACCACTAAACCACTAAACGTAAATGAACCACTTCTCCTGGTTCTTCTTCCACCTGAATCTGGATCGGACCTGGGGCTCATTTTGACAAATATCAGTAGAATGTGCCAGAGGTGACATTCCACCAGTTCCAGGCTTAAGCCTTAAGAAAGCCTGATGGCTTCCGTTTTTGTGCTTTTGGAGTCCTGAGCTGCCATTTAAGAAGTCCAGCTACTCTGCTGGAGAGACCACGGGAAAAGGTAAAGGCCATGAGACTACTTGGAAAGACCCCCTGCCACCCCAGTGTCCCAGCTGAGCCAAGCCCTCAGTCAATCTGCAACTGAATACGGCCACTGGAGGGACGAGTAGAACTGCCCATCTGAGCCCTGCCCAGTTTGCAGAATCACAACCAAAGAAAATGCGTCAATCCTCTAAGTTGTGGAGTTTCCTTGTTATGTACCATTAGATCACTGAAACAACAATTAACAAGTTTGACCTAAAAAAAAGTATATATACATATAGCTCTATATATGTCTCTTTATCTACCTATCTATCTATCCATCCACCCGGTAATTAGAGAATGTTATACTCAAATACAAGGAAAATTTTCAAAAATTGAGCACATAATTGGCCATAAAACAAGTTTCAGCACATTTTAAAGGCTTGGTGTCATATAGACCACATGCTCTGATCATGGTGCCATGAAATTTGATATCACTAACATAAATACATCTTCTAAAAACTCCAAAGTTATAGAAATGAAAAATATACCTTCTAAATGAACTCGGCCCAGTGTGTTCAATTTGTTTGTTACTGCATCATAGTAAAAAAAGTTTCTGGGGTTGTTTGTTACTGCCTCATAACCTAAGATATCCTTACTGATACAACTTGCACGTGGCAATGTAGTCTAATAGTTAAGAGCATGGACAGTGGGGCCCATGGGTCTGCATTCGAATCTCCATGCTCTACTAGTTGTGTGACCTTGAGAAGATTTCTCAGTCTCACTGTGCATCACTTTTCCTAATCTGTAAAGTGGGAATAATAATGGTACTACAATAGTACAAGGTTGAAATCATTGTTGATTGAATAACATATGTAAACTCCTAAGAAGAATGACTGGCACCAAGTAAGAGCTCACTAAATGTTAATCATTGTTACTATTACTATCTCCATATTATATACAATAAAACTGACACTTAGCAATGTAAAGTCTCTTGCCCCAAATCATGCACTGAGGAAGTGGCAAAACCAGCATTTGAATGCCAGTCTTTTGGCCTCACCTGGAGCCCCATGCTCCCTTTACAGCATCACGGGTCTCCCCCAGCACAGCCCCGCCACGTGACTAAGGAGAGGGTCTCTACTGCTTCCTCCTCCTGCCTCCCCACAGGCCCATCCACTCTGAAGAGTTTGGCAACCCTGGCTCACATTCCGGGAAAGACTGCTCTTGCCTCAGGGCCTTGGCTCCTGGTATTTCTTTCCCACCCTCAGTTCTCTCCCAGGCTTTCCTCCTTTAAAGCTGAGCTCAAACAGTACTTTCTCAAGAGGCCTTTTCTGACCCGAGGTTTCCCCACCACACCCACCAAACCAGGCCCAGTTCCCATTATCTTTCCTCCTAGTGTCCCATACTTTTCATTCCCTAGCATTTATCACATTTAAAATTATTTCTGCAATTGTATGTTGAATGTCTGTTTCCACAACTACATCCATGAGGCAGGGTCTGTGTCTATCAGTGCAGAGCTGGAGGCCCTGTGCTTGCACATAGTAGAAACTCAAATCACTGTTTGTTGGGTAGATGAGTGGAAGGAAGGAAGGAAGGAAGGGAGGAAGGAAAGAGGGGAGGATAGATGGATGGGTGAGTTGATGGCTGGTTGGATGGTTGGATGAGTGGATGGTTGGATGGATGGATGGAAGGAGGGATGAGTAGATAGATGGACAGATGAGTGGACGAATGGATGAGTAGATGGATGGATGGATGGTTGGAAGAGTGGATGGATAAGTGGATGAATAGATGGATGGAAGAATGAGTAGATGGATGGATGGCAGGCAGGCATAGTCTTCAAGGGTCTTGAGAGCGTCACAGAGGGCCCTCTCTTTAGGATAGGCCTTGTCACTTCTCTTGGAAGTGGACAAGGGGATTCTCCAGGGTGCTGACAGCCATGGTTTGGAAGAGAGAATTAGTTGTCTTGCTGGATGATTATCTCAGCCAAAGTCAACGTGTTTTAAAGGAAGAGTTAGTTGTGGGACCCAGGTCTCATGTGCTGAGGCGCTTCCCTGTTTGAACCTAGGATCTACTTATTTGTCCTCCAAACCACAGAAGGAGAACATTTATGGGAACAAACAGTCAGCAATTTTAGGAACTAGGTCAGCAGGCTAGACAGCTGGGTGACTTTCTATTTTGGCGCTGACCAAGGTTCAAACGTCACAGGTTGGTGTGTGTTATTTCATCCTTGGTAGCAACCGCGGAGCCTTTCATAACACCACCTATGAGGGGAGGCTAGGATGTGGGGTTGCCTCCGGGGGGCGCTCAAGAAACAGCAAGCCAGTTCACGAAGGTTGCACGAATGCAAGGTGAAGCAGAGGGACCCAATTTATTTAGACCTGGTTTAGCTTCACAAAATTCTCCCAAATCCAAGAGTTTTTTTTCTGGCTCCCCCTTCAATCACATCAAGGTTGTATGGGAAACCTCTTTCATGTCACCTCAGTCCAGGACCCAGGCTGACCTGGCAGCCCCCATCTTGAACATTGCTGGTCACTGAGCAGAGCAGAAGAAGGAGCTTTGGAGGGCTTCGCACTGACAATTAAATGCACAACCTGCAAGTGACAAGCAAGTTCTGCACAGGGCATACTGGTCAGAACTGGTGATGGTTAGTTTTATGTGTCAATTTGGCTGGGCCATCGTACCCAGTGATTTAATCAAACACTAATCTAAATGCTGCTGTGAAAATGCTCTGGAGGTGTGTTGACTTTAAGTAAAGGACATCACCCATAATGTGGCTGGGCCTCATCCAATCAGTTGAAAGGCCTTACAAGCAAACACTGAGGTTTCCCAGAGAAGAAACTCTGTCTCAAGCCCTCAGCATCAACGCCTGCCTGAGTTTCCAGCCTGCTGGGCTGCCCTACAATTTAGGACTTGCCAGCTCCACAACTGTGTGAGTCAACTTCTTAAAATAAATCTTTGGACACATATAACCATATTATGTCTAATTATTACATAATCATTGTATATATAATATATATTATATGTAACATTATATGAATATAATCTCCTGCTGGTTCTATTTCTCTGGAGAACCCCCAAACTAATGCAGATCTAGTTGAGTTCACCCCAACAAAGGGGCCAGAAAGTACCATCTTACCACATACCATGAAGACATCCGAAATCTTTGGTTAGCATTAATCACCACTGTGGAGTTATTGCAACGGTTAGAGATAACAAATGGAAAACACCCAGGGCACACAGTATACCCTGGGGACACCGGGGCTCTGCCACTCACTAGCTACGGTGACCCTTGGATCAGTTACTTACCTCTCTGTGCCTCATTTCCTATTCTGTAAAATAGAGATGAAATAGTCAAGCCGGCATGCTTGTGAAGATTGAGCCGCTTAACACACTGACCCCAGTAATGTAGGGAACTCAGCACAGAGCCTGGCGCCCGGGAAGTGCTAAGTCTTCGCACTTACTTGATTCCTATTGTGGGACTGTCTCCCTTCTTGCCCTTGGCCTTCTCATTCCATTGCAGCTTCTGGAAATTCTGTGTAACTTCCTGTAGGTTTCTGTGCCCTAGAGGACCTATAGCGCTGCCCACCCCACGCCTCCCCCCCAAGATGGGCAAGAGCTGTGTCGGATGGTGACCCGCTCCTGCTGGCTGGGGCCCCTCTTCTGGTGGTCTGTGCAGGCCAAGGCTCTCAGAGAAGAGAGGCAAAGTGGGTGGTGGGCTCAGAGCTTTCCTTCCAGGGAAGGAGGAAGGCAGGGAGCCTGCTTGGGCTCAGAGAGCCCCAGAAGGTGCCGTGGGGAGCAGTTTGCACAGGAGCCCTGGGGCCTGAGGGGTGGGTTCCATTCGCTGGCTGTGACCTTGGGAAGAAAGTAACCATCCCAGGACCAACTGAATAATTTTCAGGGTCCAGTGCAAAAGGAAAATGTGGGGTCCCTTGTTCGCAAAGGTCTTAAGAGTTTCAAGACGTGGACGGCAGAGCATGAAACCAAGAAGGGAATTTCTGTGCAGGGGCTCTGAGTCTGCTGAGAGATGGGCTCTGAGTCTGCTGAGAGATGGGCTCTGGGGGGCAGGGGGCGTCCAGGGCCAAGACCCTCATGGGAGCACGTCTGGGGCATGGAACTCCCTGGTGGAGGGAGTGACCCGTCCTCCAGGGAGGCTGGGTCGGCCACCAGCTTGCTCCCAGGCGCTGGGAGACCAGCTGAGCTGCTGGCCTGTTGGGAACGCAAAGGAAATAATTTGATTTTTTCCCCACTAGTGATTCGTTCTTTCCGATCTCTGCTTCCTGTTCCTTCGCTAGGGCTCGGGCAGACTCCGTCATTTCCCGGGGAGTTTTGAGCAATAAAATCGCCGGTTTGGTTGAATCTAAAACTTCCTTCTCAAATCCAAGTTCACCCTCATCCTGTTCCCTTCCACAGAGCTGCCAGGCCTTGCCCTGCTCTCCAGGAGGGAGAGAGGGAACCGCCTGCTTTTCCTTCCTCTTCCTCCCTCTCTGCTGGGCCGTGGGTGTTGGGGGGGAAGAGGAGGAGGGGGAGGGAAAAACCCAAGTCTCTTGCTTAACTCGCTCCCCTTCCCCCTCCACCCTCCCCCACCCCTCCCCCACTCCTCCCCCACCCCTCCCCCCCCACTCCCACCCCCACCCCGTGGCCCTGGCCTAGGACTCCTGATGGTCCCTCTACCTCTTTCACAGTCTCCTGCTTATGTGCCTGGGGGTGGAAGGATTCGGGGTGGGGGGTGGGGGGAGGGCAGGGCAGAATTTTGGCCACCTCTTCAGCCCTGAGAAGCCTTCTTACCACCTTTGCTGCTGGCTGGGGTTACCTGATATCCCTCTGCTGCCAGCTTGGAGTCCCAGACCACAATTCAGAGGCAACAGGAAAAGCCCCCTCCATGAGACAAAACACAATACGATAAGACTCTCAGAGTCTCTCGGGGAAGCCAGACAACAAACAGCTGCTTGTCTGGCCTCAGGATACAATTACAATATCAATACCAATACCAATACCAATAGCAAGATCAATGCCAGCTGCAGCTAACGTTTCCCTAATGTGTTTTCTGGGTGCCAGGAGATGTGCTGAGCACTTTATTGACATTAAAGCATTAAATGTTCATAACTAGGAGATGTGTGCTATTTTAAGTCCCACTTTTCACCGGCAAGGAAACTGAGGCTAAGAAAGGTGCCCAAGGTGACCAAATTAGGAAGTGACATTCAGGGCTGGACACGAGGTCTCCCCAGCTCCAAGTCCAGTGCTCATGGTCACCCCACTCTCTTACCTTCTGGAAGAGTCCACACAAGGTGCAGGGATAATATGGTGGGGGGCAAGAGGGCTGATTCTGCCCGTGGACTACCAGGGTAGGCTTCATGGAAGAGGTGACCCTTGTGTTTAGCTGTAAAGGGCAAGTGGGATTTGTCGGGGGATGAGGTGGGAAGGGCCCTGCAGCTAGAGGGAAGAGCATGTGCAAAGGCCCTGAGGCCTGGACGGCACCGTAGATCAGGACTTGCAGGGCACTCCATGAGGGTGGGGCTCGGCCTGTGTCAGCATGAGTGTTGGGAGATGAAGCTGAGATGAGGCCCACAGGAGGCCCTGAGAAAGATTCTGGACTCTATTCTTTCTCTTTTTTTAATAAATTTATTTATTTATTTTTGGCTGCGTTGGGTCTTCATTGCTGTGCGCGGGCTTTCTCTAGTTGGCGAGCAGGGGCTACTCTTCATTGCGGTGCACGTGCTTCTCATTGCGGTGGCTTCTCTTGTTGCGGAGCACGGGCTGTAGGTGCGCGGGCTTCAGTAGTTGTGGCTCGTGGGCTCTAGAGCACAGGCTCAGTAGTTGTGGCTTGCGGGCTCTAGGGCACGGGCTCAGTAGTTGTGGCTTGTGGGCTCTAGGGCACGGGCTCAGTAGTTGTGGCTTGCAGGCTCTAGAGTGCAGGCTCAGTAGCTGTGGCGCACGGGCTTAGTTGCTCCATGGCATGTGGATCCTCCCGGACCAGGGCTTGAACCCGTGTCCCCTGCCTTGGCAGGTGGAGCCTTAACCACTGCACCACCAGGGAAGCCTGGACTCTATTCTTGAGCATTGTAAGTTCTCATGGCGCTTAACCCAGCGTGACATTGTCTCATGACTTACATGCTTGCCCTCTGCCTCCCCCATTGTGGCGTGAGCTCCGTGAAGCCAGGCACCTCTCTCTCTCCCAAATGCCCTGCATGCAGGGGGCACTCAGCAGCGTTGGGGGAGGGAAAGAATGAACGCCGCCTGACTGAACGCCGCCTGACTGGGAGGTGCGGTCCCTGTCAGGTCCCTTGCTGCCTCTGTGCGAAGTCCTCAGGCAGTGCTCAGTGGTGGTCCCGCCTTTGCCCGCAGAGGGTGGGGTCCAGCCTGGGGGGGGGGGGGCGTCCCTGGCATCCTGGAGAACATGACTTGCAGTTCCCACTTGCAACCACCAGGTGTCGCTCACACCACACCAGGACACCCGGCGTGGGGCTCCAGAATCGAGGGCGCAGAGGGCACGGGAAATCTCATCTGTGGGCCACAAATGAGCTCTCCAGGCTGCCATTTGTCCTCACGAGCGCCCAGAGTCCCCCCCTCCAGGACCAGACAGGTGTGACCAGCGCTGTGGGCTGAGGGGGTCCCCCTCCCCAGCTATGGGCAGCTGTAGGTGAGGAAGCAGACGGCCTTGGGGAGGGGTCACTGGGGCCAGAACTGGGAGGCCTGTGACCATCACTTCCATTCATCCAGCAGCCCTGCCACTGACCACTACTCCTGCCCACCAGCCTTGGCCTTGGCCGTTCAGGGAAGGCTGGTTGTGCGAGGCCGTTTATCAGCCGCCCAACACTCCCCAGCCCAGGCTGCCCTCTCTGGACGCTCAGCCGGCCCAGAGGAGGGATGTCGGCCTCCTGACACAGCTCCAAGGGAGCTGGCCCTGTTCCCTTTGCAGGGTCTTAGCTCAGGGTGCGTGCTTCAAGCCCCAGGGGTCCGGCCATTCCTGCCTTTAGCCACACAGCCGAGATCCGGAAGCTTCCTGGCTGCGTGAGAAGGAAGTGGTCACTCGGGCAGTGGGGATGCATTTCTCACTGCACGGACTCAGGTGAAGCAAAACCCGGCCTGTGTGTTTCTGTAACTCAACCCGACGGCTACTGGGCCCCTATTCTGCCTGACGGCGGATAAAGTCATCTTGGCCAACCCCAGGTAAACGTGATCATTTGAACTCAGACAGTTTGGGGGTGGCCCTTTGCCCTTCCTTTGGCCTGGAGTGGCAGCTACATTCTAGGGTGTTATGGGGACTTGTGGCATTGGGGTACGCCTGTTTTTTCAACAGCGCCCCCAGCACTGGCGTCCCCTGAAGGGACACTGTCACGTCTGATCCCCCCGCTCTAGGCGTCCTCCAGGTGCCCGGTCCTCCACGGAGAGTGTTTCCTCTGTGTCGGCCTGTTCTCGCTGGCCCGTGCTAACCTCTGGGCCCTCGTCCTCCCTGCCTCCCTGCGTGTGCCTCCACTTACCAGTTCCCCGGGTTCCATCTGTCCTCAGGTGTCTGGCCTCTGGGGGATTCTTGGGCCCCAACTGCCTGAGGGTCAGGACCCCTTCTCAGAGCCCCTGGTAGCGTCCGACCGGCTTGCTTCCCCTGGGCCCCCCCACTGGAGGGATCTCCATCTCGTTTGGGAGCGGGCAGAACCCAGATGTTCTCAGGATCTTATTTTCTTCCCAAGTCTTTCTAGAACCACATTTTTTTAAGACCATAATGGTCAAGGTTTTGCATTAAGTTCTCTGCTCTGAGGGGATGGCTGCCCACCCAGCAGGGAGGGTCGGAAAGAAGTGTGTGCACGTGCGTGCATGCCTGTGTGCATGTGCTTCACGTGTGTTAATGCTGCACGTCCTTCCACCCGGTCCCTCTGAACCACTCCTGTTCCACGTGACAGGGGTGTGGCCTCGTTCCTGAGATCTGGATGCCGTGGGCTGGGGCAGGTGTGTGCCAGGCTGTGAACGCGGGCTACCAGCGTGCTGGGCTTCTGCCCCTGCTCTTAGAGCAGCTCTGACCTCACAAACAGAATGCAGGCCCCAAACACAACCCATGTAGGTAACCTAAAACTGTCTCCTAGTCTCATTAAGAAACAGGCGGAATGAATTTTAAGAATATATTTCGTTTAACCCGATAGGTGCCAAATGTCATCATTTCAACATGGAATCAACATAAAAGTTGTTGGTGACATAGCTTAAGTGATTCCGTTTGCATGAAGTCTCTGAAATCTGGCGTGTGTTTTACAACACATCTCAACTCGGACGCTACATTTTAACCAGCAATATTTGACCTGTATTAGATTTCACAAAACTAACAGTTGGAAAAGTAGGTTAGCATACACGAGTTGACCAAACATACTTAAAAGTTTCCCAATAATTGAATCTGATATCAGGTTTTTTTTTTTTTAAATTGAAGTATAGTTGATTTACAATGTTGTGTTGGTTTCTGCTGTACTGCAGTGACTCAGTTATACATATATCTACATTCTTTTTGATATTCTTTTCCATTATGATTTATCCCAGAACATTGACTATAGTTCCCTGTGCTATGCAGTAGGACCTTGTTGTCCATCCATTGATATCAGCTTTTAAATTAAAATTGAATAAAATTAAAAATGTGGTTCCTTTGTCTCACAAGCCACATGTCAAGAGCTCAGGAGCTGCCTGGGTCCAGTGGCTACCGTACCGGACAGAGCTGGTCTGGAATGCTCTCTCCTTCTCCCAGTGCACTCTCTCCTCTTCCTTTACCAGGCTAACCCATCGGCTCTGCCCGTGTGCCCAGGATGGCCCCCCACTGGCTCCTCCAGATGACCCAGCCCTGGCCTTAGGGCTCTGACCACACCACTGAATGGTCACTGGGGCAGATTTGTTTTAAAATAAATGACTGTGACTTAGAGGTACACGGAGACACACCCTTGGGGTCTGGGCCTTGGTCTTAAAATGAGGCTGCTGCAAAACATGTAACTAACAAAGGACTTGTATCCACAATATACAAAGAGTTCTCAACACTCATGAACAAGAAAACAAACAACCTCATAAAAAGTGGGCAGAAGATCTGAACAGACACTTAGCTAAAAACAATATTTGGATGGCACATTGGGACGTGAAAAGGCATTCAACATCATTAGCCATCAGTGAAAGGCAGATGAAGACCAGTAGGGGAGACACACCTGTTAGAACGGTAACCACGAGACAACACGGGTGATGCCAAGAATGCAGGGCCCCCAGACTCACATGGTGCTGGCGGGGAGGCACAGGGGCACAGTCCCTTGGGAAAGTGGTTTGGCAGTTTTTTATAAAGTTATTCCCGCGATCCCATTCCTAGATACTTACCCAAGAGAAATGGACACGTGGGTTCACACAAAAACCTGTGTGAGAATGTTTATGGAGGCTTAATGCATGAGAACCAAACAGTGGAGACCACTGAAACACCCTTCCACTGGTCAATGGATAAGCGTCTATACGGCGGAACACCACTCAGCACAACAGGAATGCACAACAGATGCACATAACAGCGTGGACGGGGCCAGAGTCACAAGGCAACACGCCGCGTGATTCCATCTGTACGCCACTGTGGAAAAGGCAAAACTACAGGGACAGAGCGCCGATCAGTGGTTGCCAAGGCGGGGGGTGGGGGAAGGGTGGACTCCACAGGGTAGGGAGCTTTTGGGGGGGATACGACTGACCTGGATTCTGATGGTGGTGGTCGTTACACAGCTGTATAACACACACATTCATACACACAGCTGTACGCCCCGAAGAGTGAACCTTAGTGTTTGTAGATTAGACCACAATTAAAAATAAAAAGCAAAGAAGCAAGCAACCAAGATGTCCTTCAGTAGGTGAATGGATAAATAAATTGTGGTCCACCCAGACAAGGGAATATTATTCAGCACTGAAAGGAAATGAGCTGTCAAGGCATGAAAAGACATGGAAGAACCTTAAATGCATATTACTAAGTGAAAGAAGCCAATCTGAAAAGGCTACACACTGTATGACTCCAACTATATGACCTTCTGGAAGTGGCAAAACTATGGAGACAGTAAAAAGATCAGTGGTTGTCAGGGGTTTGAGGGACAGATGAACAGGTGCAGCACAGAGCATTTTTAGGGCAGTGAAACTACCCTGTATGATGCTATAATGGTAGATACATGTCATTATACATTTGTCCAAACCCATAGAATGTACAATGGCGAGTGAACCCTAATGTAAACTATGGGTTTAGGGTGACAGTGACGTGTCAATGCAGGTTCACCAGTTGTAGCAGATGCACCCTCTGGTGGGGTGCTGATAGTGGGGGGCTGTACCTGTGAGGGGGGGGTGTACCTGTGAGGGGGGGAGTGTATGGAAAATCTCTGTACCCTCCTCGCAGTTTTGCTGTGGACCTAAACTGCTCTAAAAAATCGAAGTCTGAAAAGAAAACAAACAATAACAAAGAAGCTGTGTGCCCAGCCCAGTTAATATTTATAACACCTTACCAGTCTTGGACATTCACCATGTGTTAAATACTTTACACACATTTATTGAATTTTTACAACAACTTTGCAAGGTGAATATTGTGATCATCCCCATTTTACAGGTGAAGAGACTGAGGCTCAGTGTGTTTAAAACTCGCCCGAGATCATCCGCCTTATGAGGAGTGGAGTCCCAGGTCCCTCCAAAGCCTGTGAGGTCCGCGCCCCACTGCCCTCAGACGTCTTCATTAACTTGCTCATTCAGGCGGCGGGTAATTCTTGAGCTCATAGGGCCTGTGGAACTCTACGCTGGATGCTGGGGGTTCAGTGATGCACCAGAAAGATGCAGTCCCGCCCTCGTGGAGCTTGCAGTCCATCGAGGGGGGACAGATTTCAGGGAACTCATTACAGATGTAATTGTTTGGTTACACATGTCAGTTTGGGTTGTTTGGGAAGCAGAGGCCAAGCAGAGGTGGATGAGGAAGAGACTTATTGGAGGTGATGTCAGTGCAAGATAAAGGGGAGAGGGTGTGAGGACGGGTAGGGAACACCTTCGGACCTTGATGCGGGTCTGATGCCTGTGAACGACAGAGAGGAGGAAGGAGGCTGGGTAGGAAGAGCCTTGGGCTGCAATCAGCTCTGGCAGTGTCTGGGCCTGGCCCCAGGGGGCTCTGCGAGGTGCCGGGTGGGCGGGAATGGCCCCCTCACGCCCCAGGTGCTGTCCCCAGGCCGTCAGCTCACTGTGCTCTCTTGGCGGTTGCCTCCTGGAAGGAGAGCTGAATGGTGCGCCCCTGGGGCCACCTCAGCACTGCAGCATTACTGCTGCGGGGAGGGGGACAGGCTCACGCGTCAGGCTCTCGACCGAGGGCAGAGGGCAGGGAGATGACCGACAGCCAACATATTTTTTTTTTTAGCATCTTTATTGGAGTATAATTGCTTTACAATGGTGTGTTAGTTTCTGCTGTATAACAAAGTGAATCAGCTATACATATACATATATTCCCATATCTCCTCCCTCTTGCGTCTCCCTCCCACCCTCCCTATCCCACCCCTCTAGGTGGTCACAAAGCACCGAGCTGATCAGGTGTCAGAGGGCAGGGACCAGAATATCTCTGAGGGACTGGACCAAAGAGCATCTCGGGAGCAAACTGAGGGTTGGAATCACGGTTTGAGGCGAGGCTGTGACAGTGGCAAGGGCCAGTCTTGAAGAGCCTGAGGGCCATGTTTGGGGGTTTGGTGCTGTCCTCTGATTTGTTCGATTCCAACAGCCGGTCCACCTCAGACCAAGCCTCCCCTGCTGACTTGGCGCGGGTCCCGGTCCCAGACCCCCCAGCCAGCCTTGGGAATGCCTCCCGAGCGCTCTCTGGCATTCCAAGCCTTCCGGCCCATATGGCTGGCCTGACGCTCTAGGATGAGGTCTAAGAACCTTCTCTTCTGGGTGGTTGTCATCATGAAGTAGAGCTCAGAGGCTCATTCTTCTGGAAAAGAAATCCATCCATCTGTTTGCCGTCAGAGTAGGGTGTTCATGCAGTGCCAGATGCCGTTTTGGGTGCCATGGTAACGGCATGCTTTGGTCAAGACTGTCCTGCCCTGCAGACAATTTCTGAAACAAACTAAAAAGTTGCCATGAAAGTGACTGGCCCTTCTGGCTTTGTTCCTGCTCTCCCAGGAAGGTGCCCTGCCGTCCCCTCCACTTCTGTCAGGCTCCTACTCACCCTTTCATACCCAGCCCAAATGTCTCCTCCTTCCCACTTGAGCCGTTGAATATGTCTTTACATGGCGTTCTCCTCTCTGTGTGTCCCAGTTTCCCTCAGGTCATTGGATTGGAGCCCTCGCCACTTCAGTGTGACCTCATCTTAACTAATTACATCTGCAAACAGCTTATTTCCAAATAAGATCATGTGCACAGGTTCCAAGAATTAGTACATCAACCTATCTTTTTTAGGGAGACATAATTCAACCCACAACAGAGGGGGTTATAGCTGTGGGCTGCTGGGGTTCAGTCTCGCTGGTGGTCCTTCACGAGGCTGGTGGAACGTGCCTCAGAACTGTACCCCCGGAGGCGAGGGGCTGAGGTGTTCCCCCACCCGCTCCCACCCTGTGGAGCCGGCTCTGACCAGCCTTGAAGACTTGGTGGGCATCTCTTCTCAACTTTGCCTTCATCAGCAGCATGGTGCTAGCTTGACCTTGGCCACGGGGAGGAGTATTTACACCACAGAAATTGGGGAACCTTACCAATCAGGGTTTTTATTTTTTCCTTCGATTACCAACTCACCACACTGCTCCCGCCCCTCCTTGGTTGGGGGTCTGAGCTAACTCTAGCCCTCTGGCCTGCCCTGGAGTTGGCTGGGCGTGCTCCCCGGCAGAGGGCTCCAGAAGGCATGTGCCTCCAGGTGATCTGGGAGTGGCTTTGGGGGCCAGACTTGGTGGGGGGGACACCTGGCTTCCCAGGGGATTAGCCAGCCCAGGCCTCTCGGAGGCCTGATTTGCCCACGGGCATGAGCAATCAGCTGTTGCTTTCGGAGTCGAGCTGACAGATGTGGCCAAAGGGCAGAGGGTGTTATTAGGAAAGAGAGACTGTGTGATTTACAGCAGTGGTGGCCCGGGACGGCCGGGCCTGTGGACAGTGGGGAGACGGAAGAGAGCCGGCAGGATGCGGCCGGGATGAGGGATCTGCCTTCCATTGAGACGGTGTGCTGGAGTCCGCGCTGGCTGAGATTAAATAGCCCTTGCCCTGTATGCAGAAAGGCAGAAATAAATGAGGCTTTCCTGCAAGCGGGGTGGCAGCGAGTTAATTAGGAACGGGAAAAATACATTTCAAGTCACAAAGAAGCCCAGTGAGCAAGCAAGGAGCCTCTCGGTCCCACCAGGAGTTGCGCCTCTTGCGGAGAGGCTGCGGTCCGGCCCTCCCACTGAAGGATGCGCAGGACCCGGGAGGATGTCAGAGAGGAGGGGAGGGCAGGGGGAGCTGGCGTAGGCAGGAGACCCTTGCTGTGTCCAGCGGGAGGTGACGGTGGCCTGGGCTCGGGGCGGAGGCCACGATGGACAGAGAAGGACTGTTCGTGGCACCCCTGCCCCGTGGCCCTCGTGGCTGGGCCGCTGCCCAGGCTGGCATGGGCTCACCCTGGGTCCCCGTCTGACTCCACGCACTTTGTTCTGCTGTCCTTCCGAGCCGTGAATCCCTGGAGGGCAGGGGTCCTGTCTGGGAATTGCAGCACTCAGGGATGCGAAAGAGGCTCTCCTAAACACTAGTTCTCGAAACAGAAAAATGTGAACTGGGGAGAGAATCACCTTCTACTGACCCCCAGAGTGGAGCATGCAATTCTCTGGGAACTTACTGGCGCTGTAGGAATCATCAGCTGGTTTCACAGAGGCTGTGGGCAGAAGCGGAGGCCCGGCCGGGCCCCGTGGAGCAGAAATGATGACACAGAACCCACAGCATCTCGAAAGAGATGTTGCCTCAGGGCCACACTTCTTGTTTCCTCCCTGCCTGGGGCTTCCAGCTCTGGCCATCCCAATGTCTCCCCTGAGACTCTGCAGCCCCTGAGTCAGCATTCTCCTCCCCCAAGGAGGAGGTCAGAGGCCAGGGAGACTGGCTGGCCGTCCCAGTCCTCGTGGAGGTGCCCAGGGGCTCCCAGCGGGGTGGGCGTGGGGGGCATGAACTGCTGAGCCCTCCTCCTATGGACCCACTTGAACACCTGATGCCCAGATGGGGCTGTGGAAACTTCCAGATGCAGCCAGATGCTCTGTGAGTGGGAATGTGGGTCTTGAGAAACGCTTTATGGTGTTTACCTTTACAGAAGTGTTACGCGCTCGTTGCAACATTCAGATCCTTACAAGGCGGAAAGCGAGCACCGCCCACCTCCCTCCAGTCCTAAACCCAGAGGTGAGCCCTGCTGATGTGTGGCGTCTCCATCCCCAGACCTGTCTGTGCACATGCAAGCCTGCACACTTAGACATATACATGCTTGGGGCACATATAACACATGGTTTCAGAGTTTGCTTCTTCCACATGCCGGTGTATCTTGGACATCTTTGCACGTCAGGACACATGGGGCTCCCTCGCTTACTTCATGAACCTAGAATTCTGTGGGTCCCGTTATTTGTTGCTCTGTGGCCTACTGAATTCTTCTTTTTTGGGCAATTACAAGCAAGGCTGCTTCGGGCACCCGTGGACAAAATTGGTGTGCACTTGGGCTAGTGTTTTGGCAGCGCCGAGGCTGAGTCGGCTCTCTGGGCTTTGGCTCAACAGCGAGCTCTGCTGTTAGCCAGCCCTGGGGTTGAGGCCCAGATCTCCTGGGCAGGTCACGTAACTCTGTGCCTCGGTTTGCTGATCTGAGAAATGGGATTCCACGCCCTCCTTTACAGGATGAAATGGGTGACTGTTCAGCGGGTGTTACCACCCACGTGGGCTGAGCTCTCTGATTTCGGGTCTCTGCCTGGGCGTGGGTGGCTCGGGCCCGGGCCCAGGATTCGGGCCCAGGATCCGGGCCTCCACCAGCGCCTGGCCAGCAGGAGAACAATGCCCGGCTCCAGGAGAGCAGCAGGCCCTTCCCTGGCTGTCAGGGCGTGAAGATTAGATGCAGAATAATGCAGTCCCCCATCAAACCTGCAGCTGTAACTCAGGCCCCAGACTCTGCCAGCGCCATAAATTTGGGCGGAAAGTGCAGCTCTAGCAGTTTGCAAACAAGAGCGGAGGAGGCCAAGTGAATTACGGCGGAAGCGAGGCCCCCTGCCCGGCATTGTTAGCCGGAGCCAGGGATTGATTGCTCACTGGCTTAATGAAATTGAATTTTAATTTATACCCAGCCCACGGTGGCGGTGGGGAGTGCCTGGGCAGAAGTGGGCTCAGCCCTGGGACGGGGGCTCCTTACGGGGTGGGGGCCCCAGCAGCCAAACCCTACAGGAGGGAGTGATGGGCAACCCAGGGTGGCATCTGCTCCCCAAAGTTTCAAAGTCCTGCCAGCGGGGGCCTTTGGGCAAGTTGTGGGACCTCCCTGAGCTTCATGGCCCCGTCTGGTCGTAGCTGCCTGGCTCAGGTGCAAACCTCCCGTGGGCTCAGTGAAGGGAGGTTCCTTATTCCGCCCCTTCGCGGGCACTGGAAGCCCCACGAGGTGCTAGGACCAGGTGGGGATGAGATGTTGGGGGAGGGGAGGGGGAATGATTCGGGGGGCTCTTCGGGGGTCCCCAACTCACCTGTCCCAGGTGTCCAAAGATGACACTTTCAAACCTGCTGCTGCTGGTTGCCACATTAATGCAGTATTTTCCAAAGCCTGACAAGCGTGGGGCGCTCTGGGTGGTGTTGACTTCTCTGCCAAGTGCACACATCGTGCACGTGCTCTCAGGGCCACGTGACAGAGCCCACACTGCTGGGTGAGACTGGCCTGCTTGCAAATCCCAGCTGCATGTTTCCTGCCCTGGGAAAGCACCACCCGCTCTCCCCCTTCCTCGGCTGCAGGTGAGGAGAGCTTCTCCATCCCAGGTGTTTCGAGGGTTCGGCAGGTCGTGTTCCTAAGTGCCTGGCCCACAGTGGAGGCCACGTTCTCAGTGGAGCTTCCCCAGATGCGGCTCAGTTCTCAGCAGATGACACGGTGGGGCTGGCGGGGTGAGTGCCACCAGCACCCACCACTGTGGCCAAGGTAGAATGAGGGTCTTTTTTTGGGCCCAGTGAGAAGGGGCTTCACAGAGCAGTGAGGGCACTTGGGCATCCCAGGAGCAGGGGTTATCCCTGCCAGGGGCAGGGCCAGAGGGCCAGGGCCTTCCCTGAAGCTGGACCGAGGGGCAGAGTGGAGGGGCGAGGAGGGGCTGAGGCCTCCCTCGACTGGCCTGGGGGGCCGGGAGCGACACCTGGAATTTCCTCTGCCCCTCCCACTGTGAGGCCCCGCCAGGCACCTGGATGTCCGTCTGGGCCCTGCCAGTGGCTTCTGGTGTGACCCCGGGCAAGCTGCCTCAGCTGCAGGCCACAGGCCTCCTGTTAGTAAGGCAGGGAGGTGGCCTGGCTCCTGAGGGTCTGTGGACTCTTCCCTACCCTGTGCCCTGACTGTCGTCCACCCAGGCACCCACGGGGCCTCTGGGCCGGTCCTGCTCCCAGCCCCGCCGGCAGGTACCAGGGGCCAGTGGAGGGGCCAGGAGGCAGTGCTGCCTCCGTCACTAAGCTGGGACGAGCTGATTAGGCTGATGAGCCACATGTAAATCACCGGCTTCAGGTGGAAACTCTTTTCTGCTGGCTGGATCTGTCATGTCAAGTAAAGCCATCGGTTTAGACACAGGGTGTGTGCACGGCAGAGGAGTGGGGGAAAAGGGGGAACCCCAGACTGTCTGTGTTGAGGCACCTTTAGAAGATGTGGCACATATATACAATGGAATATTACTCAGCCATAAAGAGGAACGAAATTGTGCCATTTGCAGAGACGTGGACGGACCTAGAGTCTGTCATACAGAGTGAAGTAAGTCAGAAAGAGAAAAACAAATAGCATATGCTAACACATATATGTGGAATCTAGAAAAATGGTAGAGGTGAACCTATCTGCAGGGCAGGAATAGAGACACAGATGTAGAGAACGGACATGTGGACATGACGGGGAAAGGGGAGGGTGGGATGAATTGGGAGATTAGGATTGACATATATACACTACCATGTGTAAACTAGATAGCTAGTGGGAACCTGCAGTATAGCCCAGGGAGCTCAGCTTGGGGCTCTGCGATGACCTAGATGGGTGGGATGGAGGGGGTGAGAGGGAGTTCCAAGAGGGTGGGGATATATATATGCATATAGCTGATTCACTTCGTTGTACAGCAGAAACTAACACAACATTGTAAAGCAACTATACTCCAATACAAAAAAAAAAAATATTAGAAAACAGCTCCCACCTTTGATTTTACAGATGGAGACACACAGGCCCAGAGAGGGACAGGTGCTTGCCTGAGGTCACACAGCAAGTGAGCGAGAGAGTTGGGACCAGCCTGGGCCACCTTGGCATGGACCTGGGTGTGGCGTCATCAGGCCTGTGGGCCCCATGGAATGAGGGGGATGGAAAAAAGGCAGGTTGTTCCTGTGTTACCGGGCAGAAAGGAGGCCGAGTGTCCCGACATCCCTTTCTGGTCCAGAGTTCAAATTCCACCCCTACAATTTTTGGTGCCTGGACAGTTCCTTCAGATACAGAAAAAGATGCCCATCCTCTGGGCGGCCACAGCCAGTGTGGCCTGGTGAGTGGGCACAGGCAGACAGTCAGCCCCACTTGGACCCTGGCTGGGTGCAAAAGGCCTTGATCTGCACCGACGTACCATCCTGACCCCAGCTGCGTCTTTCTTTAAGTCAAGTCACCTTTTTTTCAATATACACAAACTGATGATAAAAGAAAACTATACATTGCCATGATTTATGGGAAACCAGCATTGTTTGCCCAAATAGACAATAACATAAAAATAAATGTCTTCAACACATCTTATAGTATTACATTATAATGTAAATCACATATATAATATATGTATATGTGTATATATTATTTCTATATATCACATATATATCATTATACTGTATTTTATCTTATTGAAAAAGCCCACATACCTCTCAGATCACTTGCGTGTTGCACGTTGGAAACACTCCCTTTTCTGAGCCGGTGGCTGAGTGCTTTCGGGTGAAGGTCCTACTGCTATGCCGGGTGTTGCTAAAACGTGCACAGCTTGAGCACCAGCGAACCCACTCCCGAGGATGCGCTGGCTGGGCTGGGTCTGCTGGGGTCAGGGAGGAACACTGTGGCCCAGGTCCGGGCTGGCCGGGAGGTGGGGGGCTGGCCTCAGGGGCTGGGGACGGAGTGGGCTGGGTGTCGGGTGAGCACTTGTCACTGGGCTAGGTGCCTTGCATCCATCCTCCCAGCAGCTCTCGGAGGGGTTTTAATATCCCCACTTCATTTTGCTATCTTTTCGTGGAGTAATTCAAACATGCAGAAGGCCGCAGAGAGTAGCAGCATGAGCCTGTCGTGGGCCCCCCGCCTTCCAGCTCCACTGAGTTCCAATGTTTCCCGTGCAGGTGCTTTCCCGGGATTTTATGGAAGAACTAGACAACGACAGGTGCGCTGAAGCCCCTCTCGCCATGTCCCTTACCCCGATCCTTTCCCTTCTCTCCCCTGAGAAAGAGCCACATTCCGCACTGGTTATTTACTTCTCCATTGCATGAATGTGTATTGTTACTGCATATTGTATGTAACCCTATATGATCTACGCGGTGTTGCTTTCCAACGTCATACAGTTCCATGCCCATTTGACAGTTGGAACTACTGAGACAGCTGTTCAAGTTCACACAGTCGTGAGGGGCCAGCCAGGCTCAAATCCTGTTCCTGGGGCCTTCAGTAATCACAGGGGGGCCCGGAGAGAAGCCTCCCCTCCAGCCGGGCCACCCTGGGCCAGCGGTGGAGGGCACGGGATTTATCGGGACGACTTTCAGGGTCCGGGGACCTCCTGGGCAGTGCTGGGTCTCAGAGGAGGGCAGGATAGCCTGCCCGTTCTGCTCCGCGTTGTTTCCCAGAAGGTGAGCCACCGATTCCTGCTCCAGGAGCCGATGCGGGGAGTCTGCGGCCCTCGGGGTGACCAGGCGAGGCCCCTTCTCCGCAGATCCCGGGAAAGCGTCATCCTGGGAGATTTATGTCACCAAGGACTGCAGAACTCTGGGCTGGGGGAACGGGACCCCAGCCACCCCTCCCTATCGCTCTGATGGAAAGGTGGGCCATGGGCCCGAGGGAGAGGGTCTGCAGGAGGCTGGGTTTGCCAAGCTGGCAGCAGCCTGTTTGGGAGAATTTGAAGAGGGTGGGGCGCATGGGGGGGGCAGGTGGCGGGCACAGCCTGGAGGGAACTGGGCCACTAGTGGGGCTGGGGTCCTCATGCACGTGTGTGACCTATGACCGGGGACCCAGCACCCAAGTGTGCACCACCACAGACCTGACACCCCACCCCCCAGCATGAGCAGACGTGTGTGCACACACACCCAAACAGATGTGCATGCCTGTACACGAGCACACAAACACACAGATCACGTGCACACCCCAAACACACACACACGTCTGTGCATACCCAAACACATGTACATAAACGTGTACACACTCCCAAACACACACGTGTACACACCTACACAGCATAATGAAGCCCTTCTCACCGCTAGAGGGTACTAGACGTCTTCCCAGCCTAGAAACTCATTTGCTGAAATTGACGCATACACACGTAGGCGCACACACACACACACAGAGTCAAAAAAGAAAAAAAAAGAAAGAAGGGAGGACAGAAAGGAAAAGAAAAGATCCTTAGAAAAATATAGCAGTTGATGGTAATTCAAGCTGCCGATGGCTATAAATCCTGCAGGCTGATCATGATAAAGCATGAATGGGGCTGTGCCACATTAACAGAGATATTTAATGCTTTCCCTCCAAGATCAATCGGCTGCTCTGAGATTTCTCCCGACACGTACACCCGCTGCCTTGGCCCCTCCTCCAGGTGTGGGGCACCCGGGCACCTCCTTCCCTACCCGCCTCCTAACTTCTTTCTGCACCACTAAGAGCCTGAGGGGCGGTGAGAAATTGCATTTCAGGTGGCAATGTCTCTGGCTCTTAGCTGGCCATCCTGCTTCCCACTTGCGACCTGAAATGGGTCCAGCAGATGTTGCCGTGTCCGGATTCCCCTGCCTGGGAGGATGCAGCCCAGGTCCCACCCCCAGCTCGCCGTCTCTCCGGGAGAACCAGGACCAGCACGAGCTGTTCTTACTTGACCCGGGCTTACAGCATAACTTTCCTCCCTCCCATCTGGTGCTCAGGGCAATGGTGAGTATCTGGGTAGTTGTTTATTTTAAGCTGTCAGGGCTCCAGGGACAGAGAAGGATGGTCTTTCTCACAGTGAGTTCTGGGCCAGGCCTCCCAGGCTCAAGCTCTGTCTGAAGGTCTGCCTTCCTTCCTGCTTAGGGGCCCCCAGCCATGCTCAAGGTCAGACACACCCTCAGGGCCACTTGTAAGGAGGCTGGAGGGGCCTCTGCTGTGGGACCCGGGCTCAGGGACAGAGCGTGCGCTCGATGGGCCCTGGTTCCATCCTCGGCTCTTCCCCGCACACCAGAACTCGTCTCTCTTCCCTGTACCGTGGGTACAGGACTCGCTCCCTGCCCCCATCTTGCCACCACTTCGTGGTTCCAGGCTTTGCTAGGTTTGGGGAACAGAAGGATGAAAGTGACTCAGGAGGGGGTCCCAGGGGTGTGGGGAGCGGCAGAGCCAACCCCGACTGCAAACCCGGCCCGGGTCCAGGGGGTGGTCAGCACTGAGATCCGGTGCCTGTGTCGCTGAGGACAAAAATACCACCCCTGCCGGGACGGAGGTTTACATCTCCGGAAACGCATTCACCCTTTCCGAACACTTCATGAGCACCGACTGTGTGCCAGGCATGTGACTTAGTGACCGAGAAGGCAGCCCAGGCTCTGCTGGAGTTGACGTTCTGTGTCTGTTCCTTGTGGCCGCCGCAACAAATTACCACAAACCATGGGCTTAAAACAGCAGAAATAGGTTCTCTGGATGCCACCAGTCTGAAATCAAGGCGTCTGCAGGGCTGTTCTCTCTCCAAGGCTCCAGGGGAGGATCCTTCCTGCCTCTTCCCGCTCTGGGGGCCCCCGGGCGTTCCTTGGCTTGGGGCTGCATCACCCCAATCCCTGCCTCTGTCCTCACAGGGCCGTCTTCCTTCTGTGTCCCTGTATCCAAATCTCCCTCTCGTTTCTCTTATGAGGACTCCAGTCATTGGATTAGGGCCCACCCTCAATCCAACATGACCTCCTCTTTCCTTTGTTGCATTCAGAGAAGTTCTTTGACATATAAAAATTGTATACCTCAAAGTGGTACAACTTGATGTTTCGATAGATGCATTCATTGTGAAAAGATTGCCATAATCAAGTTAAATAACTAATCCATCACCTTGCATGGTTGCCAGTCTGTGTGTGTTGTGAGAACTCTTAATTTAAGATGTATCCTCTTAGCAAACTCCCGTATACAGTGCAGTATTTTTACCCATTCTCACTGAGCTATACATTCCCAGAACTCATGCATCTTGTATAACTGAAACTGTGTACCTCATCTTAACCTGATTACTTCTGCAAAGATGCTATTTCCAAATAAGGGCATCTCCATGGGTATTGGGGGCTAGCTCCTCAACCTATCTGGGGGGACATGGAGGGTTAGAGAGGGCTGAGGGGGTGCATCCCTGGCAGAGGGAGCACGACCAGCGTGGCTGGATGTGGAAAGCAGGAGGAAGAAGGTTCCGGAAGAGGCTGGATGGGACCGGCTGCTGGGCCAGGGTCAGTCACTCTCATCCAACCCCAGCACCTCCCAGGGGGAAGGTCTAAAGCAGGGGAATGATGTGACCCAGTTGTGTTCCAGGAAGACCCCTCCGACAGGGGTTCTGCACTTGGGTCCATGCACAGGATCCGGGTTGGGGGGGGGTGTCTGTGAGTTTTGACTGGAAAAATTACAACTTCGTTTTCCCTAACCCCTAACTGAAAGTTAGTGTTTCCTTCCACTGTGAACAGACGTGATGACCACAGGGCTGTGGGCGCAGCTCTGGGACTTGCTCACTGACAGAAACCCGGCATCTCTGTGTCTCCTGTGGCTGTCACAGGTGACCTGAAATACCGCCATGCTCATCACAACTTTGGGATAATGACAGTGGTCCACCCCATCGCTGGATCTTCTTGTTGAATATTGTTATTTAACGCATTTACAACAAAGGCATAAATTACCAGATTATGGGTTCGCTCTTTAAATATTTTGATAACTGTATTTCAACAAAGACAGTTTCCTTTGCAAGCCTGTACATTTTATTTTATGCATTAAAAAATGTCATTTTGAAGCTGGAGAGGGTGTGGAGAAAAGGGAACCCTCCTATACTGTTGGTGGGAATGTATATTGGTGCAGCCACTACAGAAAACAGTGTGGAGGTTCCTTAAAAATCTAAAAATAGAGTTACCATATGATCCAGCAATCCCACTCCTGGGCATATATCTGGAAAAGACAAAAACTCTCATTCGAAAAGATACATGCACCCCAATGTTTATAGCAGCACTACTTATAATAGCCAAGACATGGAAGCAACCTAAGTGTCCATCAACAAATGTATGGATAAAGAAGATGTGTGTGTGTGTATACACACACACACACACACACACACACACACACACACACACACATATATATACACACACAATGGAATATTACTCAGCCATAAAAAAGAATAAAATATTGCCATTTGCAGCAACATGGATGGACCTAGAGATTATCATACTGAGTGAAGTCAGACAAAGACAAATATTATATCATATCACTTATATGTGAAATCTAAAAAATAATACAAATGAACTTATTTACAAACAGAAACAGACTCACAGACATAGAAAACAAACTTATGGTTACCAAAGGGGAAAGGGGGGGGGAGGGATAAGATAGGAGTTTGGGATTAACAAATACGTACAACTATATATAAATAGACAAACAATAAGGATATACTGTATAGCACAGGGCACTCTATTATTCAATGTCTTATAATAACCCATAATGGAAAGAAAAAAAAATATAACTGAATCACTTTGCTGTACACCTGAAACTAACACAATATGGTAAATCAACTATACTTCAATTTTTAAAAATGTTTTTTTGAGAGAGTCTCTGGGTTTTCAGATGCCCAAGGGTTCATGGCACAAAAATGAGTTAGAACTGCTGCTGGCCGACCAGTCAGAGAGTGATCCAGTCAGGAGGGCTGGCCGGGGGTGGGGGCTGGAGAGAAGCAGGTTAAGCTGTGAATTGAGGCTGAGTGTTAGCCTTCCAGCTTGAGTGACTGGTGAGGGGGTGATGCCATATACGGAGCGGGAAGAGGAATAGGTTGGGGAGGGAAATGGCACATTTGTTTGGCTTTGAACATCTAATTTGGGCAAATGCCACTGGAGAAGCCAAGGGGCCCTGGCCTCACTAGACCTGCAGTTAGCAACAGCTGAGCCAGAGATGCCAAGTGGAGGTCTCCCTGTGTGAGCTTGCTTGGTCCTCACAGTGACTCCATGTGGTACATCACCCAGGTTTTATAGTCTCACTTTACAGATGACCTTCGCTGGGGTGGGTCATAGAAAGTTATCTTAGAACTCAGAAGTCTCCATTCCATCCCTGGGATGCTGCATCTCCGGCCCACAGATGCCCAAGGACCCCTCACTGTGCAGCCACACCTGAGCACACCTGTCACCGAGATGCCTGCTGTCCCCGTGCCAGGTCTTGGGCTGGGGGCACAGAAGGGGAAGAGCGGGCCTTGCTCTGGAGGAGATGAGGGCCTTTCAGTCTTGAGCTCTGTCCCTCTGTGTGTCTGTCTCTTTCTGTTTCTCTGCTCCTCTCCATCTCTCCCCACCTCCACCCCGAGGCAAACACAATTTCACAGCCTCACACCCACATTCACGTTCAGTCGGAGACACAAATGCTGGAGGAGACACGCAGCATCAGTCAAAACAAGATCAGAACCGAACATGACATGTGATAGGAAAGAAAGAAATTCCTGTATTAGAGATTCATTTCCAGTCACCCCGACTGGCTCGGAAACTTTCAATACAATTTTTAGCCAAGCACCTGGGGTTTCGAAGCAGCCTGGGCTCAGAGGACAGTGTGAGCCCTCGGCCCCCTCATTCACCAATGGCTAATTTTAGTATCCAAACAAACCAGAAAGCCCCAAACCTCCTCTCCTCTTTCTCCTCCACGCCCCCTCCCTGCCCACCCCCTTCACAGGCAGCTGCGGCTCTGCCCACGCCCGGGAGCCCCAGACTTCCTGCCGCCTCGCCCTGCCTCGGAGGGCAAACCCCGGGGCCCAGGGACCCAGCCCGAGTGCTCTTGGGGGCAGAGGGCTTTGTTGGCGGCAGGGAGAGTGCAGGGAGTGAGGGCGCTGGGTCAGCACGGATGAGTGGCCGGTGAGGGGACAGGACGGAAGGAGGCAGACCCACCTGCATCTCGGTACCTGTGGCCTCTCCCACAGGCCCCCTCAGCACAGGGTTGGGGCATCCCTCTCTCTCTTCAGCGCTCCCTCCTGAGCACTCCAGCCTCCCTGACTTTTGTCTGACCTTGACCCCCGCCCCTAAACTGGAGCCTGATATGAGCTCCAGGTGATCCGCACCAGGGAAGCCCCAGGCAGTTGTGACGAGTGTCTTGAGGTTTCCCTCTTCAAGCCTCAGCTCTGCCCCTTCCTGGCGGCGAAGCCCCTCCGAGCCTCAGTTTCCCCATCTATTAAATGGGATGATATTTGCCACCGGCACAGATGGGTGCCAGGCTTGGAAATGACATTCGTGAATGTGCCTGGCACACAGTAGGCGCACTGGTCCGCTGGAGGGGGTGGCACTCTTCGGCTAGTTTGGAGGGTCTTTTTTTGAGGTCAGAGGTCTAAGGCCCCCAAACCAAAGGGAGCAGCAATCCCGCAGAGCTCACCCGAAGTGGTGCTCAGAGGCAGGCGCGCACGAATAATTAATGGGAGGTGATGGGGAATCGATGTGGGTGTGGGAAGGCGGCCTGCGTGGGCCATGGCGTCCCCACCCCAGGGCTGCTGCTTCATCCATCAGCAGAGCTCTGCTAACAAGAGGCCGGGGAGCTGCCTGGCACAGGGTGGCGGCTGCTGGGCTGGCCAACTGCATACCCGACCCAGTCTGCGAGGGGCGGGACTTGGCCCCTTAGGAGGAGTCCAGCCGGGCCCAGCTCCCCGGAGACCCCCATGAGCCCCGTGAACAAAAGTGGCCTCCACCTTCAGTTTACATTTAAAAAAATGTATAAAAATTCAACAACACAACTGGGCCCAGAGAAAAGTTAGCTGTGAGTGAGCCCAGGAAAGGTCACGGAGTGGGTGCGGCCATGTGCTGCCTTTTTTCTCTCTGAGTTGCATCTCTGAGCCGCCCACGTGGAAAATTATCCCTCTGGTGTCTTGCTTGGATTTTTTCTCCTCTGAAGGCTAAGGCCACAAGGGAAAGCCAGAATCACAGAGTGGGGAGCGTCTTTGGGGCTTGTGGGAGTGCCTTGGGGGCCTCCACTTATGACTCCTTTTCTGTAAATGGCAAGTCCCCCAACCCCAGCCTGCTGGTGCCCACAGCTGGTCACACCAAGGGTGGATGCCTGACACAGCCTGGTCCAAACTCTGTAGGAACATTGGGGAACGCCTCTGTTGAATAATCAGAAGATCTGGCAAGACAGGGTCTTGCTTCTTACACGCAACCAAGCAACTGGGGGTGAGTTCCAGCTGCCCCTTTTAGATGGATTATGTGTTTGCCAGTTTGCCATGGTCCCCATCTGTCCCTATTGCCTTATTCTGGCCCGCATCACTCTTGAACATCCTTGCTGGACCCTGGGAAATTCCAATGGCAATGCAATGACTTGCTTAATTGTGTGTCCATCCCAGCAGGCCGCCAGCACCCAGGCACTGGAGGCGAGGGGTGAACGAAACAGGCATGCTCTCCACCTTTGTGACGCTCACAGTTAAGACAGACAATCAACAGTCATTCCAACACGGGAAGATGAGGGTTGTGACAGGGTGTGGACCTCAGCTCAGGCCAGGGAGGGAGCCTCTCCACCTCCCAGAGGTGATGGTTCAGCTGACACCTGAAGGGTGAGTGGCGGTTAATCAGGCAGAGTGAAGGGAACAGTGTTTCAGAGAAGAGGAACAGTGTGTGTGAGGCCCCAGCATCCAGAGGAAAAGCAAGAGGGCTGATGTGGTTGGGTGTGGTAAGTGTGGTGTGGGAGGGTCTTCTGGCCGTCCTGTGAGAGACAAGGACCACCTGGACCACGGTGGTGGCTGGGGGAGTAAAGGGTTTAATCAGTGAGATGAGGTGACAGAGAATGAGGTGATGTGAGAGTGTGTGTGTGTGTGTGTGTGTGTGTGTGTGTGTGTGTGTGTGAGAGAGAGAGAGAGAGAGAGAAACGGAGACAGAAACAGAGACAGGAAGACAGAGAGAGGCGAGAGAGAGAGAATGAAAACCAGGTTTCTGGCTGAGTGACCGAGTCAGGGGCGGGTGGGGTGAAGGCGTGAATTCAGTTTTAGGCCTGTGTGGACGAGTGTCTCTGAGAGGATGGGGGAGGGGCCGGCCTGTACCTCGTGGAGGTGGACTGGGGTCCCAGCACCAAAGTCCCCCCCCCCACCCCCCGAGCCCCTGGGAGAGACCACAGTTCACAAACCACACACACCGTTTGGCAGCAAAGAACAGCGCCAGATGTCACGGTCTTGGAACCGCCAAGTGTAACCGAGGCACGAAGGTGGTGGCGAGTCGGCCCTCCAGAAGCCAGCGGCCCCTGCGGGTCGGATGGGCCCGAACGGAAGAGTCCCAGAGCGGGGCGCCAGGCCATCAGCAGCAGAAACCCCAGGCCGCAAGGACCCGCACCGCCCGGCAGAGGGCAGTGTGGACCAGGCAAGGGAACCCGTCGCTGCAAACCCCTCTCAGGGAAGCATGTCCTGCAGGGCCTCCGGGGAAAGGGATGCAGAGGCACAGCTGTTCCCTGGGTCATCAACGCGGGCGGCCGAGGAAATGACGGGATCCAGACAGGGGACACTAGACAGCTGTGAGAAGGAATAAGCAAAGAGCCCCCAGAAACAGGCTTCAGTAAAAAAAATAAAATAAATAAAGGCAAGCAGAGAACAGTGTGAATAATGTGTTTTCGATCGTGCAGCAGAGGGGGAAAAGGAGTGGGTATCGCTTGTCTGTGCATGAAAACTGTGAAAGGCACACAGACCTAAGAAAGGTGGTTTCCTGTGTGTATGGTGGGGGGGGGGAATGGGGACGGGCAGAGGTGAGAATTTTAAATGGATGGCCTTTTAGAACGTGTGGCTTTTGAACTCTGGATGTTGTATTAAAAATAGATAGAAAAATTCCAGATTAAAAACGAGGGTGAACCACGTTTCCTCGACGCCTCTCCCCTCTCTGAGGTTCCCGGTACCGTGCAGGTGACGGGTGGATGGCCTCATGTCCCCGTGTCCCACGACTGCCTGGGGACGGGCCCGGCAGGTGCTCTGCACTTGCTGCTTCTTTCAAGCTGGTCACAGCCCCTTGAGGATGGAGCTGTCCCCGGGGGCTCTCTTCTTTTCCCCAGCTACCCACAGCCCGGTGACCCCAGAAAGATGGGGGTCTCTGGGGCAGCAAGCTGGCCTGAGTGGGTGGGAGGGTGGGAGCCAGAACAGGGCGGGGTGGGGGACACTTCCTGCCGCTTTCGGTTTGGTTTCCTGGGGTTTGAAATTGAAACTAAAAGCCAAGGTTCAGCCTCAGCCGGAGCAGCCCCTTTCCCTTCTGGAGTTTGCATTTCTCCCCTTCTGGTGCCAGGCCCTCAGAGCACAGAGGCAAGGCTTTCTGGAAGTTGTTGGAACCCCTGCAGAACACTCTGGATAATAAAATGGGCTGGAGCAGGGCACTGGGAGCCGGGCCTCCCCATCAAGTGGCCATAGCATCCTGGCTGACCTTGGCGGGACTGCCAAAGACAAACCTCGGAGAGGGAGCGAAACAGGGCTGGGAGGGGGACACCAACCCAGATGGACACACTTACAGGAGAACAAGGCCCTCGGATGCAATGGCCTTTGAGAGCAGCGTGACAGCACACGGCACTGGAGCTCAAAGACATTCCTTTCCTGCATTCCCACCCACCTCACCCCAAGACTGTGGCCTGATTAGGTAGAAACCCAGGGCCTGCCCAGGTGGTATTGCTAGGCAGGAGAAGGCTGCCTAGGTCCAAGAGAGGAAATCCACATCCTCTTGATGTGATCACTGAGTGACCTGGCCCCAAACCAGACACTGCCCTGGACACCAACCACTTCCCCAGTCACTGGAAGAGCAGAGGAGAGGCACACAGATGTCACCAGGGCCCCAAACAGCACCTCTGAATTGGAAGATCCAGTTGAGAGCCTGCAAGTAGCCAATCAGCCAGGCCTGGGTGGAGTTCCAGCTATCAGCTGTGTGACCTTGGTCAAGTTATTTAACCTCTCTGAGCCCCAATTTTCTCCCGTATAACATGGAGAAGAGTTTTGGGATCAGTAAGTAGAAGAACATTTAGGAAGTGCTTGGCACAGAGTAGGAGCTCAAAAACTTGTTAATATTTGCCCAACCCAAGAGCAATTGTCCTTAATCTTTTGGGGATTACAGGACCCCTTAGGAATCTGAGAAAGCCTGGACTTTCTCCCAAGAAAAATGTAGGTCTACACATACAACATGCTTTCTGGGGCTCTGAGCTGCGTGGCTGATGCCCTTGGAGGTGGGCCAAGCGTTTGTCAGTGGTGTTATCTGCCTGGCACAGCCCCACTGTGTAGCTCAGGGCAGCCTCCCGGAGTCCTGGGCTGGCTCCAAAGGAAACACTAACCTTGCAGGCCCTGGTGTGGTAATTCCAGCTGCAACCAGACTTTGCAGAGAGCTCCGCGCGCGCCCTCACCACCCAGCCCCGCAGGCCCCTTTCCTTCCCAGGCCAGTCGGGAGCCCGGAGCTTGAGCAGATGCTGTCACGGATCTCCTTTGAAATCCTCACGTGGCCTGACTCCCCGGGGTACCAAACCCCAGCCTCCCACCGCCTTCTCCTGACTTTCTTTCCTGCAGGGAGTGACCCAGGGCACGGAACTCATCCCTCACTTCTCTCCTCCCACCCCAGCTGATTAACATATATACAACCCTGCAGTCCTGTGTCCTGGAGCCTGGCTGAAATTACTTGGGAAAAAAACCCACCACACGTTCTTTTAAGGTATTTTCTCCAAGCGTGGCCTGTCTTCACCCCTTCTTGTCCCACCCCCCCGCCAACCCCAATTACATGCGAGCTGCGGGTTTGGTTATTCTGCACAAGCCTGAGAATTCTGAAGTTAAATAAATAAATATAAATAAATCAGCAGGCCTTTTACTCCGGGACTCCTTTCCAGTCACGTCTGTCCCCTTGGCTCTAAGTACTTACAAGGAAGCACGGTTTCTAAGTGGAAACACGATTGCCTGGGCTTGGGGAAAATTTACTGTTTGACTTAGAGCTCTAACAAGATGGAAGCAGAAGACCTTCCAGCTCCTGCACCTCCTCGTGTGGCAGCTTATCTGGCCCTAAATAATCACGGCTGGACCTCTGGAATCATGGCCTCTCCAGACCCAGCACATCCAGCTTGTTTCTGGGGGCCGTTTTGGAGAAAGAAGCATCGCTTACTGGCTCTTGGAGAAATTTTTTTTTTTTTTAAGGCATCATACTCCCAGGCAAACTCAGACCCTGTGCTGTAGACATGGGTCATCACAGGGAGGAGAGGACCCGGCCCCCTCCTAGGAGCCCCCACCCCCAACTCACACCTCCCAGGGCTCTGTGGTGCTGATGCGATTTCTAAGAGCTGAAATGCTAGAAACTGCTACAGGACACACGCTATTGTTTTAGGATGAGGTATTTGTTAAGAGTTCTTTTATTCACAATTCATATCTTCAATATGTGGCAAAAACCTACCAGAGGGTCATCAACTCATGTCCATGGTATCTGAAACCATAAAGCAATTCAAAACTGTGTCTGTTAAGAATTGCTCGAGGCTGCAAGTAACTGAGAACCAAGATAACAGCCATTTAATACAAGATAAAAATTTATTTCAGTCTCATGTAAAAGAAACCCAAGCAGCAGCCCTGGGCTCCAAAGTGTCATCAGTGACTCTGGCTTTCTGTTCCACCATCCTCCGTGCAGGGTTTCCCTCTTCAAGGGCACCTCAAGATCCAAAATGACTGCGGGAGATCTAGCCATCACGTCTGTATATTAGGCAGGAAACGGGAGGAAGGGCTGTTTGTCTGCTTTGTCTCTACCCTAAACCTTGCCTTACATTTCCTTGATTACTCCAGCTGCCAGGGAGGCTGGGAACTATGGTCTTTTAGCTGTGCACGTGGTTTCCCAGGATACAATCAGGATTCGGTTGGTGAGAAAGGCAGCGTAGACGTGGGTTGTCAACGAGCAGTTGCTCCCACAATTCCCATGAACACACAGACCTAGGTCTGAACCCCAGCCTGCTACCTACCAGCTGCTGAATGAATACTCGCCATGGTGCCAGGCTGGAGCTGGCCTGGTTTGGCTGTGCCTGTTGGGGCTGTACTCAGGAAGTTTGCATTGAGAGGGTCGAGGAGAAGAATGGTTCTAGAGCCCATAAAGCCTTTGCTGTCTGCTGTGGAGGGAGTGTGGCTCCTGGGCCGTGGGCAGTAAGCCCACCGGAGGGCCTTAGCCCCCGTGCTGCTTCCTGAACTGAAAGACGGAGCGAAGCTGCATCACGTAGGACGCTACCTGCACAAAGAGCCGGAGCACACGTGCGGGGGAGTGGAGTCAGGAGGGCCTAGCCTGCGACTGCAACCGGGGGACGCAGGGGTGTAGACAGCGAGACCTTCCCAGCAGCCTATGAAAGGGGGGGCCCTTCCCAGGGTGACGATACAATTTATCGTCCAAATCAGGACACATCTTAGTCAGAGGGAGTGCTGTTAGTAATCAGCCCCAAACCCAGGTGTACATCAGGCCTGTCCTGGGAAAACTGGGATGCACGGTCACCCTGCCTTCACCCTGCATATGACACGGGGCCTGAACTGAGCTCGCTGGGGGTGGTTTGTAGGTGAGGAAGGGTGCAAGAGCCGAAAGCCTCTGCAAACTATTAAACAATTGGTTGAAAACAAGGAATTGGAGAAATTTTAATGCAAGAAAAATAACAGCACGGCACACCTCCCTTTCTGCCTGGGAATGCGCATATCCTCTGTCCCGAGGGCTGGGGGATGCCTGGCTTTCAGTTCCCCTCCCTACGGGCAGCACACCTATTCCACGCGTGACATTCAACTGCTGTTCCGGCTTCCAGGGGCCGCTGGCCTCCGACCTGGCTCTGTGTCCTTCGTGGGGTCCTGTCTCCCGACTCACGCCCGCAGGGCTGGCCAACTCGGCGGGTCAGCCCTGGGTGGAGTGGACCGCTCCCTGCTCCCTCCCGACCAGCATCTGCCCCCGGGGGGGCTCCCTGGAGGGTCTCCCTCAACGGGAGGACGGAGCCCCCAGGCCATCTAGGCAGCAGGACGCCCCTCGCCCCTCGGCGCGGCCCCGCGGGATCCGGACCCCCTCCCGAGTCCCGCTGGGACTCAGCGGTGCCCCCGCCTCACAGCTGGTCCTCGTCCACCCAGACGGTCTTGCGCTGTTCGTCCCCGATCTTGTCCTTAATGACGCGGAGCAGGTCCTCCACGCTGCCCCACATGTCCGCCTCCACGCTGGCGTACAGGCACGGCAGGGCCTCCAGCTCCTTCTCCTTCAGCCGGCACAGGCGCAGGAACTCCTCCTCCGTCTCGGGCCGGGCCAGCATCTTCCTGCGGGCGGGCGGAGGGCGAAGGAGACGCACAGGGGCATGGTTTAGCTGGGCGGACCCGCGCTGCGGGACCCCCCTGTGCTGCCGCCCACCCCCCGGCCACCCCACCGACACTGCCTTCCCTGTTTTGTTTCTCCATCGCATCTACCACTTAGCACCTTATGCACTGTCCCCTTTTATTCTGTTCATTAGGGAATCCTAAGAGGTGGGGACTTTAAAAAAAAAAAAAAGTTTTTTTAATTGTGGTAAAGTACACGTAAAATAAAATTTCCCATCTTGACCACTTGTAAGTGTGCAGTTCAGCAGCGGTAAGTTATTCGCAGCGATGTGCATCTCCATAACTTTCTCATCTTGCAAAACTGAAACTCTACCCATTAAACAATCACTTCCCCCTCCCTCTCTGGCACCCACCCCTCTACTTTCTGTCTCTGTGCATCTGACTCCCCCAGGGACCTCGCAGAAGTGCAAGTGCACAGCGTCTCTCCTTCTGTGTCTGGCTTGTTTCACTGAGCACCATGTCCTCAAGGTCCAGCCATGTTTCACCATGTGTCAGTTTCCTTCCTTTTTAAGGCAGAATCATATTCTCTCGTAGGGATGGACCACATTTTGTTTATCCACTTATCTGTCAGTGGACACTTCGGTTGCTTCCGCCTTTCGGCTACTGTGAATAATGCCGCTGTGAACATGGGTGTGCAAATACCTCTTGAAGACCCTGCTTTTAATTCTTTTGAGTATAGACCGAGAAGTGTGATTTCTGGATCACATGGTAGTTCCACTTTAATTTTTAAGGAAACTCCTTACTGTTTTCCGCAGCAGCTGCACCCTTTTACGTTCCCAACCAGCAGTGCGCAAGGACTCCAATTTCTCCCCATCTGGGCCAACACGTGTGAGTTTCTGCTTTGTGGACAGCAGCCGTCCTAACGTGTGGGAGGTGGTGAGAGGGGGACTCCGCGCTCTTTTGCTCACTCGTGGGGTCCCGGGCCTGGCACTTAACAGGCGCTCGGTAAACATTTGGGGAGAGAATGGAGTGGCCTGACCTCTCTCAGTGTCAGCTGCAGTTGTGTTGCAAGGAAGGGTGGGGATCAGAGATGGTGCCACGTGACAGGCAGGCCACGCCCCTCCCCAACCTCAGCATCACCCTGATTTCCTCTTCCTATCAAATCTCACCGCTAACCCTTCAGCAATCACACAGGCCCGACCTTGAACACGGACCCAGAATCGGGCCTTTCCTCATCGCCCGCCAGGCAGGATGTGGTCCCAGCATCGCTACCCCTCGTGTGGGTTGTCACGATGCCTGTGTCTCAATGCAGCAGCCAGCGGGGCCTTTACATCCCTTAGTAGATTAAGTCACTCCTCAACACCGTCAGTAGCTCCCGTCTCACTCAGGAGACGTCACATCCTTCTGTGGCCGACACGGCCCGGTGTGGTCTGGACCCCCTTCGGCCCCAGGCACCTCTCACCACTCTGCCCGGCACACTGGCTTCCTCTGGGCCATCCCCGCCTGGGGGTCTGGGCGCCAGCTGTGCCCTCTGCACCTGCCCGGCCTGGCCTCGCTGTGGTGGGTCCTGCTCCAATGCTGGCTTCCCGGACCACCTGGGTCCCAGGGCGCCCCCATCCCTCCCGGCACCCATCCTCCTGGACGTGTTTTACGTGTGTGTGTGTGTGTTACTGTCTCCGTTACTGGAGGGGTCAGGGCCATGTCCCCCTGGACTGGGGACTGACCCTCAATAAGGATTCACTAAAGGGATGCTTGGGGGAGGGGGTGGGCCCAACACAGCCAGCTGCTCTTGGCGGGAACCCCCGAGGCTTGGTGAGGTCGGGTGAGAGGACGGCTGCTTTAGGGTCCCTGCGGGCAGGTCCCAGAGCCCTACCTGAACTTCTTGATGTTCTTCTCCGACACCCGGACGAAGAGCACGATGGGGTAGATGCGGGACTTGATCAGGTCCCTGGTGCAGCTGATCCCGGCCTCCAGTAGACAGTGCTTGTTCTGCGGACACAGTGGCCGGCGGTCGGCGGGGGCCCATTGCCTCCTCGGCCTGTGTGGGTGCCTGGGGCGGGTCCACCGGGCAGGGTCTGGCTCCACGGGACAGAGCCGGGGGCGAGACAGCCCTGCGTGCGCCCCGCTGAACAAGAGAACGACCCAGGCGGAACCCAGCCTCTGAGAGACAAGGCCCCCCGTCCAGACACCTGGCTCCCCCTGCACAGGGATGGGTGCTGGCAGAGGCCCGGCACCCAGCCCGGGGTGAATCAGGCAGTGTGCGTGAGTCTTAATAAAAACCCAAGTCAGTGCGGAGAACACCTGCTACTCTATTCTGCCTGCGGAGGCGCTCTTGGTACTAGGATGGGGGGGTGGGGGTGGGGGGTGGAAAACACAGGGAAGGTGAGGCAGCTGGATGGTCCCGGGAGGATGTAAGGGTTCTCAAGCACGACTCCCTGAGGCCCGAGAGTGCATCGTTTCTGAAGAAGGACGATCCCTGTTTTGTTGAAGGTGCCACTTAAACCTCTGCACTGAAACAGAACTTGAATGTCGGAAAGTGCACGTTCTCCTAAGCCTGCAGCTCAGTGGATTTTCACAAAGTGAACGTGCCGGTGGAACCAGCACCCAGGTCCAGTGGCAGAGATGGCCAGCCCCAGGCCCCTGTGCCCCCGGTCACTGCTCCTCTGTCTCGCCAGCATAGCCACTGCGGGATTTCTAACAGCACAGATTCTTGGCTGGTAACCCCTTCGCAGCTAAAATGTTCTCAGCTCCAGCCCTGCCCACTCACTGTCTATCCGGTCCGGGTGTCACAATTCCCTAAGCTTTAATACCCAACAAACTCTTCCAGGCTGGCTGACAGCTCTGCCCGTGCCTTGATCCGTGTGATAACGCGGGACGGTGCGGGAGTGACCGTCAGCTGGGCGGCAAGTTCAGCATTTCCGGCTGCACTCCTGCTCCTGCCGTCCCCCAGGTCACCGTCCCAGACTCCGGGGCCGTGACCATCCTCGTGGGCCGAGAGCCCCGCCTTCACCCAGCCCTGGCGCGAGGAAGAACTCCACGCTCAGGGCCGGCCAGGGTCTCAAAGCCTGGCTCCAGAAGACTCCAAACTGCGTGCAGACGCCTTTTCTGCATCACTGCCAAGAACCCTTCTGATGGCCCACTTCCCCCATCTGGCAAACACGGTGCCTGTCGCCCGCTTGCTCGCTATCTCTGGCCCCCGTTATCACAGCCAGGCGCGCACACATCCCTGAACAACGCGAACCAGAGGACCGGCACCAGGAAGCCATCAGAAATACAGGAGGTTCCAAATATAAACGCACGGCAGAGCCGCAGGACAGGGCCTGGAGGTGTCAGCACACGGTAGAGGGAGAGAGGAAGAAGGTTCCCCGCGGGAAGGTGACAGCATCGCCCTCTCCATGGCGCACGTGACTCACGAGCTCTGCCAGCCTCCAGCCGGCCTCACCTTGGCCGCCACAGCCTCGATGTGGGCGGGAACGACACATTCAAAGGAGTTGGGGTTCTTCTCTCGGGAGTAGATGATGGTCTCTGTCTTCTGCTTTCTAAGGAACTCGTCTCTCGTGACAACATCTGTGGGGAGAGGGCCCAGTCCTGAGGGCAGCACCGGTGGTCTCGGGCCGACTGTCCCGTCCAGGCTCCTCCGCCCTGCTTCCTGGGCTCGTGAGAGCTGCATGTCTGACCCCTTTCTGGCCACGTTTAATTGAATCTCGTCTCCTCCACTAGACCCCGAGGCGTCTCAATTGAGGGTAAGGTCAGGGTCACACTTTACAGTCCCCACGGCAGCCAGCCATCCACACCCTTCCATCCGCTCCTGAGCCCTTGATGCAGGAGGAGGGGGAGGAGGAGGAACAGGTCGAGGAGGGGGAGGGGGAGAACGAGGAGGGGGAAGAGGGCAGCCTGCAGCGGGGAGCCCACCTGGCTTGCACATGGTGAACTCCATCGCGCCCCCTGAGTTGAGCAGCTTCTGGACCAGCGCCTTGGCCAGCATGGTGGGCGTGAAGAGGACGGGCCGGCGGCGCTCGCAGTGGAAGGCGCGCACCAGGCTGTAGGGGATCAGGCTGAGGTTCCTGCCGAGCTCGCTCTCGGGGTCCAGCTCTGGGAGGGGACAGGGAAGGGCGGGCACTGACTGGGGCAGGGGCAGCCCGGTGCCCTCTCGGCTCCGTGGAGCCTTGAAAACCATTTGAGAGTGGGGACGGGACACCGGAAGCTAGTTCAAAAACCGCTGTACAAATCGACGCAAGCCAGCGGCCCAGGACGCCCTTCCGCCATCCAGGCAAGTTTACGGAGTGACCTGTGGACCGGGCTGTTTCGGGAGCTGGGCCAACAGCGCTGAGCCAGGGAGACGGCCCTGCTCACGGGCCAGGAGGCGCCGGCAAGAAGCGCGTAACGCCCTCCAGGCGCTAAGCTGTCCAGGGAGGGCCTGGGCTGAGGCTGGGGTGGAGAGGCGCCCCTGGCCCTCGTCACCGTCAGCGCCGGGGCCAGCGTGGCCCTGGGAGGGCTGGCTCGCCGCCGGCAGGGCCTTCCACAGGGGACTGCGCACCGGGAGGCCCCTCGCTGGCTTCACGATAAACGGCAGTCGGTGTTCAGCGGGGAGAGAATCAGAAAGTAAACGCTCCACGGCAAACAGCTCCAAATAACACGAGCGTCTGGGCTCAAACCAAGTACGGCGGGCGTCGGTCGGGGGAACTTGGCAGGATGCGCCCGGGCGGCTGTCAGGCCTCCTGGTCAAGGCCGGGCAGCTCCTCCCCAGGCGGTACCCTTGCTTTGGAGGGAGCAGCCACCCCAGCCCCACTCTCGGGGGCCCCCGCGGCCCACCCAGAGCCCTGAGGCCGCCGGGCGTGCGTGGGGCGGGGCGGGGCGGTCGGCACCACACCTTCCTGCTTCTCGGTCAGGAGCTTCGTGGCGTCCAGCGAGGACCGGGCCAGGCTCCCCCGCGGGCTCCCCGAGACGATGCGCACGCGCTCGTGGCTGTTCATCCGCTTGTACTTGTTCTCGGACCTGCTGACGAACTGCGGACAGAGGGGAGCGGGTGGAGGACAGGGAACCCGGGCTCGCGAGACCCCCGTTCAGATCCGGGCTCCGCCCCGGGCGCCTGGGTCAGTCACGCCCCCGCTCAGCACAGCGGACACCTAGCAGGTGGCACACCTTCTTTAGCTGTCTGGGACGCCGTCAGCAGGCAAGTAAGCGAACAAATGCTCACACCCTCTTCCCCGGCTGGGCGTAACCTGCCAGGGGGCTGGTCCCAAGCAGGCCCTCAGTGGAGCCCCCCTGCAATCCCACCCACATCTAGGGGATCCACGGGCACTGTGGGGCCTGGAGCGCTCTGGCTGTGGAAGACCCCTGGCCGCCCCCAAACGGCCCACCTGGCGGGGGGTGCAGGTGACTTCACCCCCTGCCTCGGCATCCCCGAGTCTTCCGGGGGAGTGCCTGCGCCCTTCCACCATTCAGAGTTGAGTCCTGGAGGGCGGAAAGGGATGCCCAGCGGTGGGCACCATACTCCCTGGGCTACTTTGAGACTCTCCACGCCCTCCCTCTGCGGGGAGGAAGGTCCAGGGAGCCGGGATGTCAGCCCTGCTCTGTTGTTAACCGGCCTTCGAGCAAGTCACCCAAAAACTCAGGGTTTTGGACTCATGCATGACGTGTGGGCACAGAAACGTGTGGCCTCACGTGGTCCTGCCTTCAGGGGTGCCTCGGACTTCACCAGGGTTCCCTTCCACCTCCGTGTCTTTCTGCTACCTGTTTGCCTCTGCCTGGGTTTTAGGGTCACACTGTGAACCATTTCTCTGGGTTTCCTATATTCCAACATTAGGATGGAGCAGTGGAGTGACACACTAGCTCTGCTGGGGCCTAATTAGCACAGCGCCAACACAGGAACATCCTTGCGGGGCTACATCTTAATAGTACTCTCAGCTTTTGTCAACTGGTGATAGAGAAAAAGGCTGCACGGAATGCTTCTGCGTTTATGTGAAATCACTTCTGAACACATCACCCATGAGGCTGTTCAATGTTCCTTGTATAACGATCCATGCCAAGAAAAAAAGAAAAAAAACCTCTTAGAATCAAGTACAAGGGAAAAATTTTTCCTGGTCCCAAAGAGCTAAAACGTTTTGGCACCAGATAAGATTTAAAGACTCTGCTGGGTTTCCCTTTCTTCCCTGGCTGCTAGGATGCTCAGAAATAAATTTAATGCTCAGTCTAAGGACCTGGATATCTGGAACGTTTGTTTTCCTCTCCTCACTTTTCCATTAATACTTGAGCAGCTAAGATGTTTAACTTTCTTTTAGCCCTAAGTTTGCTCAAATCTTTTATGAAAGTGAAGTTTGCTTCCAACAGGTGCAGACTGTCTACCGACCCGTCACTGTGAGGATAAAATGGGATAGGAGATGTAAGGTGCCGTGAAAAGCTGCAAGTGAGGGACAAACACAGAGCACTGCTGTTCTGATACAGCCTCTTCTCGGTAGGGAGAGGGCAGGGCTGTGGCACAACGTGGCTGAAGGTCAGCAGGCGCTCCGAGAGCTTTACCTGAAGGAGCTGGCCGAGAAGGAAACTCGCTCGTGAGAGGCGGGGGCTGACCCGGGGGTCTGCAGTGGGAAGTGGTTCTTCGGGCTGCAGGGTGTTCTGAAATCAGTTTATCAACGGTCAGACCCGCTGGCATATGATGCCGCTGAGAACGGGAGACTCTCGGCTCCCAGCCCCGCTCCGTGCTCACGGCGGGAGAACACCCGTCGTGCATCAAAGCACTCCTGACAGGAGAGCAAGCTCAGGGGGTGAGAGGGGCCTCGGGACTTGTTCCAGCAACGACCAGAGCCGGCCGAGGGGAGCGTGCACCGCAGCTGGGGAGGGTGCAGAGGTGGGGCTCCTTCTGGAGGGGGCGGCCCCTCCCTGAGGAGCCCGGTTCCCTGCAATCCACCATCCCACGGAGACGGATAGCTCCCACTCGGGATCCCCTCCAAAAAGGGCCCGGGAGGTGGTGTGAAGCCGGCGGGGTGCTGGGTGACCTACCCGGAGGGCCCTCAGGGTGTGGTGGGCCGTGTCCACCTCCTCCCGGCTGCCCCGGTGCATCAGGCGCTGCAGCTTGACCAGGAGTAGCTGCTGGGCTCTGGGGAGGGGAAAGGGGAGGGCAGAGCCTCAGGGGCTGGAGAGACCCCAGGGCCGAGGCTGGGGAAGCCGGCGGGGGCCTGGCCCGGGCAGGGGGCTCTATGCAGGGTGTGAGCTCTGAGCCCCAGGATACACCAGGGAGGACTGGGCACTGAGCATCGGGGCTTGAATCCTGCCTCTGGCGCTGACTCTTCGTGGTACTGAGGCAAAGTCGCTTAACTTCTCTGAGCCTCGGTTTCCTCATCTGTAAATCGGGTCTACTGACGCTGGCCTTGCAGGGCTGGCCTGGGCAGCAGAGTCAGAGCCTCTGGATGCTTTATAGATGCCCGGGGCGTCTAACCAGGGGCAGGCTGATGCTCAGCCCTTGGCGACTACTGCTATATAATTACAGAACGATGTTGGGGAGATGGGCTACGGAAGAGATGACTGTTGAACACAGGGAGCATAAACTCAGGCTCTAAGCTGTCCAGTACTGATGGAAAGATGGCGCTCTGGGATTTAGTGAAGCAACGGGATTTAAGAGAGCAACATTCCTGGGGGCCTTCAAAGAGGAGGAGGGAATGGGGGGCGGTCACCGGTCGGCAGGCAAAGGCTCCCCGCCGTGAGCCCCTCTGCTGAGCTGCATGGCCCCCTTGGCCTCACCGGCTGTAGCTGGGGATGGTGCCCATGTCCAGGTCGTGGTCCGTGAAGGGGTCGACCCGCGCACACAGCCACTCGTGCTTGTCCTGGTACATGGTGTCGCGGACGTGCACGACGTCATCGCACTTCAGGGACATGGAGCAGGCGTCCAGCTGGCTGGAGATGTTCAGGTTGAGCCGGATGTAGAAAGAGTCCCCCGACGTGATCAGGCCCTCCTCCATGTCCTTCAGCAGCTTCCGGTACCCTGTGGAAGGAGAAGACGCAAAAGCCATCGGTGAAGGGCCTTCCACTGCTGGGCTCCCCACGGATGACACCCCCGTGATGCGGTCCTCCCATCACAGGGGCGTGGTTAGGGAAACGTCTGTCCTCCCCGATGAGTGAGCCGCTGAGTTACTGATGGCTTTCTCTGTCTTGGCTGCCAAGAAGCTCAGAGAGAAATTCTGTGCCAAGTTGCAGCAAATCTAGGACCTCTGCTGCGATCTTCATGTCCCTCCCTACCGAAACACAGTGCTTGTGTTTTATCATTTTTTTCTTTAATTGATAGATAACTTACATGCAGTAAACCCCATCATCCTTAAGCATTCCACACGATGGATTTTCACAAATGTCTAGACCTGGGTAACCACCACTCAGAACCTTCCCTCATGCCCATGTCAGAACCCTGCAGTGGTAACCTCTATGCTGACCGCCAGCAGCACAGGTGAGCTCTGCCTCGCTTCATGTAAGTGGAAGCAGACGGTACGTGCTCTCCAGCCAGAACGTGCCTGGCATTCACTGCACAACGTCACGCCTGTGAGATTCAATCGCAATGCTGCAACGTAGCATCGTGTGTTCTTTTTTTTTTTGATGTGGACCGTTTTCAAAGTCCCCATTGAATATTGCCTCTGTTTCATGTTTCGGCTCCTTGGCCACGAGGCATATGGGATCCCAGCCCCCCAACCAGGGATCGAACCCACACCCTGCCACATTGGAAGGAGAAGTCCCAACCACTGGAAAGTCCCGTGTGTTCTTTTTCATTGCTGTAGAGTATTCCACACGGTGCTGATTTATCCTTTCCCTGGTGTGCACATTTATCCCATTTCCAGTTTTCGGCTACTATGGATACCTCTGCTATGAACACTCTTATACCTTTGTGGACGTATGTACTCATTTCTCTTGGATGCATTCACAGAAGTGGAATTACTAGATCACTGATCGTGTATACATTTAGCTTTAGTAGATACTGCCAAATGGTTTTCCAAAGTGGTAGGACCACGGCACACGTTTTAACCTTAGTTAACGCCATTGCCCTTTAGTGTGAAACTTTATGACTCCTTTTGGAGTCATAAAACTGTGAATACAATAAATGCAGTAACTTTCAGCAAACGTCCAAGACATAAATCCATAATATAAATCCTGAAATCAGCCCCACATGCAGACAGCCATAACACAGTGGAAGCTAAAGCAGTCCTAATCGCCAGGCCCAGAAACAGTTCCTCAAATGCTATTTCTCACAGGCCACACCTCACACGCCAGGGAGACTTGAGCCAGCAGGCCTGTCTGATCACCTTTCATGGAGTTCCTGGTTGGGCCCTTCCCACCCACCTGGGCGGAGTTAACACCAGTCACCATCTGAGCGCTCCACCAGCGGGGAGGAAAGGCCCTACAAACGGGATCCTGCCAGAGGGAACCCTTCTTCCACTGAATTCCAGACGCAGGGCTGCTGCTACACAAAGCCAGGGGGCGCTGCTCATACTGGGCTCTACGGCACTGGGGCTGGAGGGCAGGGCAGCGCCCGGAGACTTTGGGATGCCAGCCTGGCAGAGGGGAGGAGCCCGCCTGCAGGAGAAGGCTGGGCCCTGTGTTTGGGGACAGAGCATCATCATCTTCCGCACTGACCGGGCACTGCCGGGAAGGGGCACGGGCAAGCGGGCGGCAGTGGGAAACGGCTGGAGAGAGAGTGGCTCTTTATGCTCTGTTGAAACATTCATGAGCCCCTGGTGGTTAAAAATAAGATCCAGCTGCAGAGATAATCATGCAAGAAGAAACCCAGAGGTGAGAAGGAGAACTCAGAGTTTGGGAGAAGACAGACGCTGCCGAGGAGTCTGGGCCGAGAAAGAGGAGACACCGTGAGAAAGCTGCCGGGGGGCCAGATGAGAAGGGGGTGAGCCCCGGCTGTCCCGCAGCAGACGGCCTGGCCGCGGTGTGGCTCAGTGGGCCTGCGGGTGCCGGAGCGGCCACCCCAGAGTCACTGCCTACGTCAGGGCCGGGAAGCCCGAGAGAGAAGACAAACCTCAGCCTTGCAGAGCGAGGGAGGGGCTGGCCAGGCAGGGACGTGGCCATTGGCCAGCAGTCCGCTTGTGGCTGGACGTGCCGTCTCCACCGTGAGCGGGGCAGAGGCCCGAGGCATGCCGGGGCAGGTGTGTGCCCACGTGTCCCCGCGTCTGCCCTTCCCGCCCCACACCTGCCCCCTCAGTCCTCCTGGCGGGGCCGGGACTGCCCTCCTCCTGCTGAGCAGCTGAGCGAGGGGAGGGACCTCCCGCCCCGTCTGGGGTCTTCACCTTCCTGGTTGACCTTGTAGTGCAGCGTGACGGGACCACTGCACCTCTGGATGGTCCAGTGCGCCTCCTCCTTCGTGCACGTCTCCAAGGGGACGCTCTGCTTCTCGCCTTTGATGCAGCCTTCCAGCTAGATATCAAAGACACATTGTCCTGCTTGGGCTCCGCGGCGAGGCAAGCGGAGCCGCAGGGGTGAGACTGCCCCGCCGGGAATAAAAGCGCCTCTCCCCAACAAAGACCAGCTCAGCGCCGCTGCGGGAAGAAAGCATCGCACCGAAATGGGGCTCACGTGCCTCCCGTCCGCCGCCCGGAGCACGTGTGCGCGCGCACGGGCTCTAGAAACACGAGCAAAGAGTCGTGGAGAGAAGGGCGCGGGGAGGGGCTTCCAGAGAGGAGCTGACAGGCCCGCCCCCCGGCAGCCCCTCCTCCCGGCCGGGAATCCGCAGCTTAACGCGGGCGTCGGGGTGGGGGTGGGGGTCCCTGCGCTGTCAGCCGCAGACGCGCGGAGGAATCAGAGCTGCCGCCTCCCCCGGCCCCAGCCCCTCACCAGCAGCAGCTGGAGGCCCTCGCGGAGGCCGGCCTTCTCGGCCAGGGAGCCCGGCTTGACCGAGTGGACGAAGCTCCCGCTCGCGTTGCCCCCGAGCAGCGTGAGCTGGGACGTGAGGCTGTCGCCGCTCAGCGTGGTGTGCTGCACCGAGGGCCCGGGGCCCCGCACGTGCCCCACGGACGTGACAGACGGCCGGAAGGGTCTGGGTCGGGAGATAAGGTGGGGTTAGGCAGCTGTCGTTAGGACTCCCGGCCGGGACGCCCGGAGAGCGGGGCCTGGGCTGCGGCGTCCCCGCGAGTCACAGCAGCAGGCACCTTAGGAGAGAGCTGGCGACCGGCTCCTGCGGTCACAGCACAGACCAGAAGCAGGGGCCCCGGGAGACACTGCCACCGTGGGACTGAGGTCACACGCGCCCCGGCTGCTTGCATCGGGTGCAAGGGCTGCCGGCCCCTCCTCGCACACCGGGAAGGCCGCTTCGGGGAGTCACCGGCGGGGCCCGGGGCCGGTCCGACATCGGAGTCCCGTTCCTTGCCTCTACCAGGCTGTGTGGCCCCGGGCAAGCCCCTTCCTACATGGGCCTGACTGGGGGTCGGGGTAGTGGTTTCTGACTTTGGGACACTATGATTCCCAGACTGATTCTAGAACACGGGTGATGTGGACGATCCCCTTTGCAGGGGATCGAGGGGTGAGCAGCCTTCCCCTCATCCCTGCCCCCAACCCCAGCCTCCCCTTTCCCGTGACCTCGGTACCTTTCTAGAGAGAACTTCCTAAACATGAGGTTGACCTGCTCCAGGTCATAGGCGTCCAGGCCCTCAGACTGGTGGGAGGAGGAGGAGGAGTGGATGGAGGGGGGTCCAAAGGAGTACCGCTCGTGACTGTCATCTGCAAAGGAGCAACGGACCCTTCAGGCCCCCGAGTGGTCGATGGAGGAGGGAGGACGGCCCATGGACTTCCTGAGATGGCCGAGGGGGGTCTGGGCGGGCCCTCCAGCCCCTGCTCCTCCCTCTCTGCCTCCTGGCAAATCCTCCCTCCCCCCCCCGCCGGATGAGGAAGCAGCCTCAGTCAGCTGGGTCCCGGAGACCCTGGGGGGTATAGGGTCCAGTCCTGGCATCCTCTCCATCAGAGTCATTCCTCCGCCTCCAGGGGGGAATCTGGAAAGGGGTCGCCATTAGCAGACACTTGTTCTGCTTTGGAATCGGGGTCCAAATTTTCATTTGGGGACCTCAGGTCTAACCACCATCTACCGGCCTCTATGGGTCTGGGGCGGAGCTGCAGGAGCAGCGTCTGGACGGAGTAAGGAAGCCCCCTCTCCTCCCAGCTCAGCGGAACCCCGAGCCCCCCAGGGAAAGACGCCCACCCCGCACAGCTCAGGCCGCTGGGACTGGAGATCCGCAAGCCCTGCTCTGGGCTGATAACAAAGGCTTCTCTGCAGAGAGAATTTGTCCCGACACTGCAAAACGCTCTGGACAGCTGCCCAGAATTCTCTTCCCAGCTCTCCCCTTTCCAAACTCCTTGAGTTCTTCCCATTACCCAGCCTCGATTAGGTGCCGACCTCTCTTTAACACTTGAAAGCTTCTGATGGTCCCCAATTAAGGAGAGCCACTAATCTTTCATTTTATCTGCTGGCAGCCTGAGCTGGCGGGGGGTGGAGGCAGGCTGGCGGGGGCCCTGGAACCGAGGGGGCTGGCAGGCCACACCCGGAGGATTCTGAGCCTGTCTCCATGCTGCCAGCTCCACGGGGCCCGAGGACGCTGCCACCATCCCAAGGCGCCGAGCCATCTCCCGAGAAGCCGGAACCCTTCCTGTTCTTCTCTCTCCCGTCCATCCAGTCAGAAGCTCAGGTCTGGGGACTTTCCTGGTGGACCAGTGGGTAAGACCCTACTCTCCCAATGCAGGGGGCCCAGGTTTGATCCCTGGTCTGGGAACTACATCCCACATGCTGCAACTAAGAGTCTGCGTGCCGCAACTAAAAGATCCCACATGCCGCAACTAAGACCCAGTGCGGCCAAAATAAATAAAGGATAAAATAAATAAATATTAAAAAAAAAAAAAAAGCACCAGCTCAGGTCTGCAAATCTGCATTGGCCTCCCCACTGGTTCTCAACTATGCCACCACAGTCTCTGCCACAGCAAGAACTCAGGGACACAGCTTTCTGTGTCCCATGCAGCTGTAACAGGGCCTGGTGAGGTGCAGGAACTCAACGTGTGCTGGGCCTCGCGGCTGTGAGGGGCGGTGGCTGGCGGGCGCTGCGTGCATGCTTACTCCCCGGAGACAGAGCCTTCGTTTCCGGCTCTGCGTGGCAACATGCTGGGCCAAGGGAAATATCCCCTCCATCACACCAGCTCTGCCCGTGGGGCGGGTTCAGGGCGACCACACCCCCTCCAGTCTCCCCAGTGCCTGCCTGCCCCACACCTACAATTTCAGGGGATGAAAACCAACCTTAACTGCCGCCCCATCTCCATCCCAGGGCCCCGGCCCCAGGCCTGCCACTCGTCTCGCTGAGGTTGGTTAACAGCTTAATTAACACCTGGCTTCTCAAGAGGTCTCCCTGCTTCCGGTCCCTCCTCCACCACACTCCTCCTTAGTCTCCCTAAAGACTCTGTTTCTTCATCTGCAAAACGAGGACAACTATGGCATCTCTGAAAACAGCTGCTGAGAGTCACTGGAACTGAACCACAGTGCTTGGCTACAATCACGAGAGCTATGCTTTCTTAAAAACCCGGACCTAACTCTGCTTCTACACCCAGCGTCGGGATGGCTCCTGCTGTCTGCACACCTTGGGCCGGATTCCTCAGGCGCTTCCCGGCCCAAGCCGCTCAGCGGGCGGAGGCCTGGCTTCCTTGTGCACAGACAGCCCTCTCGGAATCCACTCGGCACGAGTTTCCTGAGGACCTACTGTGCGCAAGGCTTCGCCCCAGGCAGGCCCTGCTGGAGGGTCAGGATGTGGCTGACGAGGCTGCCACACCTGTGGCGCCTCTCACATCTGCTGGGAACCTACCGTCAAGGTCTAAGGCATCGAAGCCACCGCTGTCATTGTCTTCTTCAACTGTGCTGCAAGACATAAGGGGGGGGACAGGGGAGCTCTCCTGACTGTGTGTGCAGGTGGGCAAGGGAGAGCGAAGCTTCCGGAACGTTCCGGCTGTCCGAAAGGCTTTGGTTCTGAGAGGGCAGGATGGGCGGGAGAGGAAGGTCAGCAGGTGGGTGGAGGGCTGTGGGCCATGAGAGGGCTGCACGAGGCTGGGTGCTTTGCTGGGAGGGCAGGGCGGC